>NC_082662.1:110203678-110828678 GCF_025265405.1 Mesoplodon densirostris
TTTTTAAAAAAGAGAGAGGAAAGAAGGAAACCATTACTACTGAACTCGTAGACATAAGGAAATGATAAATGAATATCATAAACACATATATGACAACTGATTAAAAATTTAGAGGAAATGAACATATTCCAATAGTGAGTTTAGGGAAATAAAATGGACTAGTCCTACAAGCATTACATTTTTTATATCAGAATTTTTAAATCTTCCTTCAAAGAAAGCTCCAGGACCAAAAAAAAGTTCATTAGAAGAAATGACTCCATAGCACAGAGAGATCAGCTCGGTGCCTGGAGGGGTGGGATAGGGAGGGTGGGAGGGAGGGAGACGCAAGAGGGAAGGGATATGGGAACAGATGTATATGTATGACTTATTCACTTTGTTATAAAGCAGAAACTAATAAAAATAATGTAATAAAAAAAGAAATGACTCCAAAGCAAACAAATTCTAAAAGAATTAAAAGATGGCACATTTCTCCAACTTTTTAAAATGAGTTTATGTTGAAACCAACAACCTCCCACAAAGGCAGTGTGAAAAATATAAATTACAGACCTGTCTTATTGCTGCAATGTTAAAAAAATACTGAATCCAGCAATACATTTTTTAATTGTGAAAAATTGGTCTTATCCTGGGAAAACAGTTGATTATCATTAGAAAATAAATTAATCTAACTCACCACATTAACAACGTAGAGGAGGGAAATCATAATCACTAAAACAGAAGAGGTATTTGAAAAAACTCACCATTGATTTAACTTTGAAAAAAAAACCCCTTTAGCATAATAGGCTAGAAGAGAACAGCCCTAATCTGCTAAGGGTAGCTTCCAAAACAAAAACAAACAAGAAACCTTCAGCAAACATTATAGTGGGTAATAAACCCCTGGCTCCCAGCCCCCCACCCCTGTTACCAATCAGGAACCCTCAGGAATCAGACAAATAGGCCTCACTCTGACCACATCTTTTCACCATTGTGATGGAGATATTAGCCAGTGAGGAAAGGCAAGAAAAAAGAAAAGGTATAAGAAGTGAAAATGAGAAATGACTACTATAATTATTTACATGGATGAAAGATGAATTACTAGAATTATTAAGAGAATTGAGTTTATTTGGTATATACAAATATTTTAAAATCAGACTAAATTGGGGGATTCAATTGGATTAAATTGAGGATTCAAGAAACAAAGGTATTAAAAACGTTTTAAATGTTCAACAATTATACCACACAGTTCAATCACATGCACTGGGGAGGGGACAGGGGAATGAAAGCTGACTCTTACCTCCACAGTAACCAAAATCATTTCAACGTGAAATGAAACCTAAAATGATTTTATTTGGTTTTATATAGCAGGGTATTTCCATGATCTCAGGAGTAAGCAAGGATTTTTAAAATAAGATAAAAAGACCAGTTCTTCAGTATGGAGGTTCCTTAGAACACTAAAAATAGAATTACCATATGACCCAGCAATCCCACTACTGGGCATATACCCAGAGAAAACCATAATTCCAAAAGACACATGCACCCCAGTGTTCACTGCAGCTCTATCTACAATAGCCGGGTCATGGAAGCAACCTAAATGCCCATCAACAGAGGAATGGATAAAGAAGATGTGGTACATATATACAATGGAATATTACTCAGCCATAAAAAGGAACGAAATTGGGTCATTTGTAGAGACGTGGGTGGATCTAGACACTGTCATACAGAGTGAAGTAAGTCAGAAAGAGAAAAACAAATATCGTATATTAACACATTTATGTGGAACCTAGAAAAATGGTACAGATGAACCGGTTTGCAGGGAGAAATAGAGACACAGATGTAGAGAACAAACGTATGGACACCAAGGGGGGAAAGCGGCGGGGGTGGGGTGGTGGTGTGATGAATTGGGTGATTGGGATTGACATACGTACACTAATATGTATAATGGATAACTAATAAGAATATATCATAAAATGTAGGGGGAAAAAAAAGACCAGTTCTTAATGAAGACTGATCAATTGGACTACATCAAGCATCTCTGTTCATCAAACCACAGACTAAAGAGTAAAAAAGACACGTCACGGGGCTTTCCTGGTGGCGCAGTGGTTAAGAATCCGCCTGCCAACACAGGGGACACGGGTTTGAGCCCTGGTCCGGGAAGATCCCACATGCCGTGGAGCAACTAAGCCCGTGTGCCACAACTACTGAGCCTGCGCTCTAGAGCCCGCGTGCCACAACTACTGAAGCCCATGCACCTAGAGCCGGTGCTCCACAACAAGAGAAGCCCACACACAACAACGAAGAGTAGCCTCCACTTGCCACAACTAGAGAAAAGCCTGTGCACAGCAACGAAGACCCAACGCAGCCAAAAATAAATAAATTTAAAAAAGAAAAAAAAAAGACACGTCACAACTTGAGCGAATGTACTTGCAGTCAGCATAATCAACTGGTACTGAAGATATTTAATAAATTCTTACAAAACAAGAAGAAAAAGACCCGTAGGGAAATCACCAAGGTCTTGGGGGGGGGATGGGGGGGGAGAACCTATAAGAGAAAATCCAAATGGTTAACAAATATGTAAGGGTGCTCAAGTTCATAACCAATAAGGGATATTAGAAGTGAAATCCCAATAAGGGAACATTACAGATGGTGAAGGAGAAAGAGGAGGGGAGGGGAAGGGGGGGAGGGGGAGGGAGAGGGAGGGGAAAGGGAAGGAAAAGGAGAAGGAGAAGGGAAGGGAAGAGCGGGATAAGGAGGGGAGGAAGTGGGACAGGAGAAGGAGGATGAGTAGGAGGTGAAGGACACTTGCAGGTAGAAAGGTACCAACTGGCCAGCGAGGTGGGTGCTGCCATATGGTACTCCCTCACAGCCCCAGGGCTCTGCAAAGTCCCCATTCAGATGCGTCCTTAACGTCTTCCGCTCAGGACTGCCTTCGTACTCCTTGTGGCCAGAACCACGGACGTCATCAGACTTGCGTGTGCAGCAGGCAAAAACCAAGGGGTGAAGAGTCTGGGTCGGAAAAGAGATCAAGAGGAGATACTCTGCACTGGCCGGGAATCGAACCCGGGTCTCCCGCATGGGAGGCGAGAATTCTACCACTGAACCACCAATGCCCTTCCCTGTGCAAGCATCTGACGGCTCTCCAGAAAGCATCTCCAGAGCGACCGAGGGACCCGCGGCAGTGAAACAAAGAGGTTCCAGAACAGGCCTACACCGTTGTCTTTGAAAGACAGAGCTCACAGACTGACAGGCACTCGGAGCAAAGCCCTGCGAAAAAGGCCTACAAGCAGGCAACAGCATGAAGTGGGAACATTCAAATGAAAATATCAAAATATCGGCTTTGTCAGCCCACACCACAACTCTGAAAAAGGCTCTTTGTAACCGTACTACAGACCCCTGCCGAAAAAACATCGGAAATTCATCCAGTTCCCTTGTTTATGACCCTATACCTGCAACTGTCAACCTCAAACTCTTACCTTAGAGAGTCTGAGAAAATAATCCAACTTGCTAGGTTGGGCAAGTGAAATTCTCATCCAGGCAAGAAATAAGAAACAGAAGCAGAATTAGACTGGAATTAGAGGAAGGAAAGGGCCAGAATCAAGAGATAACGAAGAAACACACCATTGTTTTGTACAAGAATAGTGAGTCATTTTTGTAACCATTATAACAATATTATGCATCTGCTTTTTAAGGTGTTCAAAGCATTTGGAAGGATATGTGATATATCATAATTATTAAAAGATTAATTACTATTGTTTGCAACCAATGTTTGATTATATGGGAGAAGCTAATCTCCCAAATGGGACTCCATGTTGTGCTGAGTTTTAGCATTTGTGACTCTGAGATGCACGTGGGGTGTAGGCTTTGGTGTTTTGATTATATAAGGAGCAGACTAATTTTTAGAATAGTGTCGAGGTTAACATATTGGCCCTCTGATGAAATTGAAATACAGAGAGATTTCTTTCCCAATTTTTCCTGGGTGAAATTACACTGAAGAAAGGAACCTGGCGGGGTGGCTCCCCCACATGTTGGAACTTAGGAACCATTATGACTTTCTGAAAGATAGGAGCTGCAGACGTGCAGTCATGCTTCTCTTGCGGAGAAGCCAAGCTAGGTGGAGGCTGAGTCAGAAACTTGAACTCAACAAGGAAAACGACCATCCCCTTGACCTTGAAGAGCTTTGGTTCTATCTGCCCTCTGCCCAACACCCAAGACACATGCCAGCTCTGGCCATCACGCTTTCATTTACCACCGACATCAACCAGATCTACATGTATTCCCACACCCCTTTCTAAACTACAAACCTGCACTTTAAACTCACAACTCCTAAATCACAAATCAATGCCCCCATGCGTCTCAGAGTCACAAATGCTAAAACTCAACACACCAGTGAGTTCCCTGTCAGCATCACACACCACCCTCTGCCTCGACAGGTTTGGGAGGCACCAAGCGATGTGGGGGGCAAAGAGAATGATTGCATCATCAGTGAGGAAATGAAGCCCACAGTATTTTGATGTGAAAGCCACAGCTTGATGGTATTGCCTGACTTAAGCCTCCTATGCAAGCCTTTGCTCTGGGTGTTTTTTTTGTTTGTTTGTTTGTTTTTTCAGTTTGTTCTGCATGTCTACCAAAGAGGCCTGTTGTTTTCAGAACTCTTTTCAAAGTCCTTCCTGAGCCTCTTCCAGAGAAATCCTAGTCGAGCAGCACAGGTGGAAACATTGGTGGCTCAATGGTAGAATTCTCACCTTCCATGCGGTAGAACCGGGTTTGATTCCAGGCCAGTGCTTGCTTTTCTTCGGTTGCCTCTCCCCTTTTCCATGGGCAATATCCTTGGCACAGATAGGTCGTTCCTTATCCTGAATTATACCAAGACCGGCAAACTCAGGTGTACCAAGGTCAGAGGCCCCACTCCCCAACTTCCTTCATCTCCGCACGAGTTCCTCCCCAGAAATGTCCCCCTCCCCGGGCCCCTGAGGCCCCTCCCGTCACAGCTACAGTCCTTCAGTGACCTTCATTTCTTCATCCCCACTCCAAGTGCAATGTAGCCCAAGGATAGGATAGAAGAAAGGATAATAGTAAAAATGGTTTCAGTTTCAAGTATTCCAAACAGTAGAGATCCAGCAGACACACTTGGAGCTTGAAAAACATGCTCTCTTCACGGTATTGGGGATGGCAGTAAAGGGAGGAAAATGGCAAGTGTGCCCATTTAGTTAATTCCCCAGAAGACTTCAAGAAATTGCCCTCAACAGGATATGTTTTTGGTTGTTTCATTGTTTGTTTGTATGTTTTGCAGCCCTCCGCGGAGGTGAGACGTCCGCTGGCACAAAGGAAGGTAGGCACTCAAGGAACCCCAGGATAGAAAACAAGAGGGGGGAAGAGGAAGGGGGGGAGGAGGAGGGGAGGAGGGGAGGAGGGGGAGGAGGCGGAGTACGGGGAGGAGGGAAGGAGGGGGAGGAGGGGATGAGGGGGTGGAAGAGGAGGGGAGGAGGGGGTGGAAGAGGAGGGGAGGAGGGGAGGAGGGGGAGGAGGCGGAGTACGGGGAGGAGGGAAGGAGGGGGAGGAGGGGAGGAGGGGGTGGAAGAGGAGGGGAGGAGGGGGTGGAAGAGGAGGGGAGGAGGGGAGGAGGGGGAGGAGGGGGAGTACGGGGAGGAGGGAAGGAGGGGGAGGAGGGGAGGAGGGGGTGGAAGAGGAGGGGAGGAGGGGGTGGAAGAGGAGGGGAGGAGGGGGAGGAAAGGGAGGAGGGGGAGGAGGCGGAGAAGGAGGCCTCAGCCAGGTGAGTTTTCCGCAGCAGCTGGATAACCCTGGTCGAGAAAGGGCGTTCTTGCTCCACAAGCCTCTCTGCGACCACAGGCTTCGGCGCTGCTGCCTTCTTGGAAGACACCCTCCTTCCCTCTTTTGTCTCAGACAGGACGCTGAAGAGCGCGTCGTGCTAGATGATTTCTCCGCTCCCCAAAGCCCTAGGAGGGAAGGACAGACCGACGGAAGCGTTGCTCCGAAGTGGTCCATCGCGCAGCGTCCGGCCTTGTGTTGGATGATTTCCCGGGTGCCTCTCCTGGGTAAGAGTGGACCCCACAGGATATTCCTGCTGTTTCTTGAGGAGCAGTGGGAGGGACGCCAACTTGGCCGGCTCCTCGGGCCGCGCGAGACCCAGGCCCCTGAGCTAGGCCCCTCGATGGGCTGAGCCCAGAGAACCAGCAAGGGAACGGGTTGCCTCCTGCCGCCGCAGGTTCTCTCTCCTCCCGTTGCAGGAAAACACTGATCCAACTCCCGCCGTAAGCACCGGAGAGGCAGCTAGATCATTTCTGAGGGCTGGGGGAGTGGGGTGGGGTGGGGTGGGCGGGGGGCGCCGAGGGGCGGGTGGAGGGAGCGCTAACTCTCCGCAGGAACACGGCTGGGGTGGAAGAGGAGATGGCGGAAGGCGAGGCCGGGTGGAAGGCCAGAAGGGCTGGCTAGCCCAGGCAAGGCTACTGCGCGCCGGCTCCGGGAGCCTCCTTGCGAAGGCAGGCCTCGGGCCTCCTTGCTCCTGGAAGGGGTGCCTCTTTCCCATCTGGCCCCCAAGGGACTGTGGAGCGCGAGGCCTTCAGGCGACGTTCTCACGCTTTCGCAACACCGCGGCCGCGTGGCCTTTCTCCTGCAGATGCCTGCCGGCCAGCCTGCGGGAACTGCCCAGACCAGAGCAGGGCCCAGTGGGCGGGTCCCAGCGCGCGCACACACACGCTCGTGGCCGGCAGCGGGCTGGAGGAGAAGGCACGTCCCGCACTTGTGAACAGACAGGAGGCGTGGCTCAAGACGCAGGACCTATCCACACACTCTGGTCACGCAACAGGAAAGCCGGGAAGATGCGGATGCAGACTCGATTTCCCAAACTGTGGAGCGCCGGCTGGGGGTGCTCCTCTCGCCCTGCGCCCGGGGAGCAGAGCGCCGCGAGACACCACGGAAGAGACGTCGTCTGTCATGAACCGAGGGGTATCAGGGGAGAGCACGAACGCAGTCTCTCATGAGCACAAATCCCTACATCAGCACGCCCCGAGTGCAGTAGACGAGCCTCGTCCTGGGAAAACTACCTTCGTGACCACAGTCTCTCCCGAGCCCCGTAACTATGAGCGTACACCCCGCAGGCACGGTCAACACCCTGCCCTCCCCTCCCCTCGCTGTTCTTCCAAACCGATCTCCGAAAAGCCACCGATCGCCCACTCCCGCCTGCCCAACACACAGGAGATCCCACTGCCCGGCCCACAAGACTGACCGCCTTTCAGCAGTGGCGCCCAACCCACCGACCCGCAGCCACTGCGCTGTCTCATCATCTACACACGCCACCTGCTGCCTCTGAGGATCCCTCCGCAACACCTGCCACGGCTCTCGCTCTCTCCTGTTGCCTTACAGTGGACGCAACACTTATCCCAACAGGTCTTCGGAGTGAGCGTTGAAGGGAAGAGGGAAAACGCACCCAGTGCCTGGAAGAGTGTGCAGGGTTTAAATGCAACAGCCATTGTAGAAACCGTGGGACTTGATTGTGGTGGGTAGCATCGTTTTGACGTAGCGGTGTTGATTTTTACTCCTACCTTCTGCTTATGGCAGCAGTGTAACAGTTTTCCATTCTGTGCGTACTTCACCTGCTGCCTTTGTTGGGTCAGTTAACTATGTTAGCTCCCTACACCGCTTAATCTACAAGTGCAACAACCCTCCAGGATCCGACCCAGAGCTCACCTTCCTCTCAACCCTCGTGGATATCGCCTCCAGGCACCTCTGCCGAGCGCCTAATAAGCATTTCATCCAGGGCGTCTATTGATACTAACACCAAGACTTGGCTTGGCCTCTCTCGGTTATTCAGAGCTCAACATGACCTGCACCCCGGGTGGCAACAGGCGTGGGTTTGAACCCCACAGGGAGCTGAACCTCTGCAGGGCTGTGTAAACCGGAGCAAGATGCTCGGAAGCCCTGGAAAGCCACTTGTGCGGTGGAGATGAGGGGATGTGGCGCTGTGCGGGCGCAGGTTGGGTAGGGCTACCCTGGAGATAAGCACGACCTAGGTGCCCTGGGAATCGGCCACTCTGGTTTTTCTCGGAGCGGGGAACACACAGCAACACAATTCAGGGGATGGAAAGCTGCCCAAAAGGATTCCCTGACCGGGAGTCATACCTGGGCTGGTCGCGGCGGTTAAAGCGCAGAAACCTAGCCACGGGACCACCAGGGAGCTGCAGGTGGATGGCTTTTCTCGTGCTTCTGACTACAGTGACCTTTTCCCTTTGCTCTGGAAGGCCTTGAGCCTTCCGTAAGGGTCATCCGTCGTTCCAGAAAGCCTTCCCTAAGGCCGTTCCCTCCGTGCTTCCTCCAAAAACGGAACCCGAATGCCCGCGAGGCCTGCTGGGTCCCCACATCCAAGTAGTCAGGAATTCGTGTTTTCTCCTCTCTCAAGTGTGTGGACATTGATCTACACCGGGGTTTCTCAACTTCTGCAGTGTTGATATTTTGGACGGGATCATTTTTTGTGGGGGAGGGCTGTGCCTGAGGACGGAAGCATGTTTAGTGACACCCCTGGCTTCTGCTGACTGGATGCCAGGTGGAAACTCTCCGTCCCCCTTCTCCCAGTCTTAACAATAATAACAATAAAAAAAATGTGTCCAGACAAGGCCCAGTGTCACAGAGGCGGCCGGGGATGAAGGTGGGAGCCCAAATTGCCCCCGTTTGAGAACCAGAGATGTGCACAGTTGCTCCTGTTCCTGGCCTCTGAACTAATGCAGATGAGTCTCCTGATCAGGGCACAGGGGTGGATTTCAACTTGGCCCCCTGCTCATCTAGACGTTAGGATTTTAAGACTTTCATGTCCATCGAGATCGCGGGGATTTCTGCCATGAAGCCTTTTCTTTGGCTCCATCCTCGACATCAGCTTCTTTTGAGCCTGCCCAGGAGAGGCAGCCAGGAAGAAGTCTGAGTCTGCTCAGTGAGGTTCCTCTTGCCCCTTCTGAAACTTCACGCCTCTTTGGGTTCAGCCCACAGAGAAGCTTTAGGGGCCGCTTTATTCCAGCTGCCCCGAGCATCCGCGAGGAGGAGGTGCACGGGGAAGAATAGGGTTTGACTGTGGCACCTGCCGCCTGGGGCCCACACCTCCACCACCGCTAGTGCAGCCTTCTGGGCTCCCCGCGGTCCCACCAGCCGGGGGTTCCGTATTGGGCCAGCCTGAGCTCCGGAGACGCCCAAGCCAGGAGAGACACCAAGGGGGAACCAGAGGCCCACTTCAGTCCTGTCCACAAGGGACCCCCAAAAGGGTCCTGACTGAGAGAGAAAGGCAGGGAATCCTCTCTTACTGGGCAGGCAGAAGAGACATGAAAGGGAAAGTGAAGAAAAATCCTATGAAGTCTCAGGATCTGGAGTCACCATGAAGTTGACCGCCTCTGGAACCGCGTCCTCCCCCTGGCTGGCGAAGTCGAGTGGAGTCCCCTTGTTCAGTCCAGTCCAAGTAGACACAGCAGACAACGATGGCCCGGGTACCAGTGAGTAGGCAGTCCCCAGTCTTCCCACTTGGGAGTACTTGAACTTCCATAGCCATGAAATCCGTGCATTTCCAGGATGCAACTCACTGAACTCTTTTTCTCAACAGCTTGAGCAAAGGAGGAAAGGATTTGAGGAAAGGATCGATCGATCGGGTGTGGAGCATATAAGAAAACCACTGCAGTAAGGGAAGCAACCATTGTTGAGACCGTCTCATTTCTCTCTCACCCACCCCCTTAAAATGAATTGCACTTTCCCAGGTAGAGTACCCAGGTTGGACCCATTTTACTTTTAATGCACAGCTGGTGGCACCTAAGAGGAGTCTAGGAGGTTCACAGATGAATATTTGAAGCATGGTAGTCACTTTTGTTTAAGCATGCATTCCAAAAAGCAACGAACGAATCAAGCTCACCTGTGCCTTATCTACAAAGATGGGAAAGGAGAAGTACATATAAACGAATGGAAAACGTCATAAAATAGCCTTAAGTGTCTGCTCTTTCCAACGAAGTCCTTCCCTGGATATGCTCATCAATGTCTTCTCTTTCACCAAAATCTGACATCCAGGGCCAGACCCTACGATCGCTTTTCAGGATCCAGCCTATTATTCCCCTCTCTGTATCTCCGCTTCTTCCTCATTTTCTTCTATTCACACAAAACAAAACATGATAGAGCTCTCCCTCAGCCTCCAGTTTTCAACATCGCACCCAGCGAACAATTTCGCAAATTAGGTATGCTCTGTGGGACTCTCTCTGCCTAGAAAGAAGAGGAAATGCTAAGCAGCACAAAGCTTTGTACTTTCCACGGTTCGGAATTACTAAAGGAAACTTTCTCTAAGACCAAAGGCCTGAAAAGTGAGCTAACTTCGCGCCGCCCCCGCCCCTGCATCCGAAAATTCCGACTGTTTTGAGTCTTGTAGAACTTTCTGGCAAGGTTCAGCTGCCCTGCAGGCAACTGGGCGTTTGTTATCCCCAGAGAGTACAATAGAGGCTCTTTGGCCACAAGGGGGCAGCCAGTACATGGGAGGGAGGGCCTGCGTCCCACAAGGAAATGAGAAGCATGATGTGATGGCATGCATATCTTGACCTGGGGGATGGTTACTTGAGTTATTACATGTTGCAAAATGTATCGCTCTCTGTGGAAAAGAACGGAATGGGGAGACTTGCACTACCTGACCTTAAGAGTTACTGTGACCGCCCCACCCCCAACATAGACCAGCAGTGTGCAAGTGGCATCAGGGTACACAACTGGAAAATGGACTGAGTTCAGAGACCTGAAACCGACCCATAGCTCAATTAGTGAATGAGTTTTCAAGAAAAGCAGTTCAATGGGGAAAGGAAATAGGTTCCTTATTGGGAGGGGCGGCAGCTGTGTTTCTATCTCACACTACACACAAAAGTTAATCTGAAGTGCATCATAGACCAAGACATAGAAGTTAAAGGTATAAGGCATTTTGAGGATACCTCGTGATTTGGTGGTAGGCAAAGATTTACTAACCAGGACCCAAAGAATGTATAAAACAAAGATAAATGATAAATTAGAGTTCATCAACGTTAGCCGCATCTTCTCATCCAAGGAGGCCACTAAAATGGAAAAGCAAGCGAGAGACAGGGGGAAAATATTCACAACACATAGCTGACAACCCTCACCGCCTGTCATTATAATGCATAATGAGCTCCTCCAACCCAGTAACAAGTTTTTCAAAGATCAAAAACCCCATTTTTTCCCAGATGGGTTAAAAAATATACACAGATACTTCAGATAAGAAGATACGCACATGGCCTAAAAAGCATACCAGGAGTCCTCAATATGTTTAGCTGTCAGAGAAAAGGACATTAAAACCATGTTGAGATACCACTACTCTTAGCAGCGTGGTTAAAATTATAAGGAGAGGAAACACCAACAATCTTGGCAAAGATGTCAAATAACCACAACTGTCATATTGTTGGTGGTAACATAAAATGGTACAACTGCTTTGGGAAAAGCTTTGGTGGTTTTTATGAAGTGGAGCATATACTACTCTTTGGTACCAGCTATTCTTCACCGAGAGAAATGAAAACCTACGTCCACAAAATCTCTTTTGGAAAGACTGTTCAAAGCAGCTTTATTCACAATAGCCAATACTGGATACAGCTCAAATGCTCATTATCGAGTGAATGGTAAACAGACTGTGCTATGTGACTGCCATGGAATACAACTCAGCAATGAAAGAGGAATGACATCTGCTTTACTCAACAATCGATAAAGTCAGAGACGTTGTGCAAAGATGAAGAGGTGTGCAGGCAAGAGTGTGTGCACTATGATCCCATTTCCATGACATTCTAGAAGAGTCAAAGGTAAAGTGAAAGGAGTCTGGACAGTGATGGTTAACAAATAAAACAGAGGACAATGGCAATGATTTTAATGACTCTGCATGACTGACTGAGTAGTCACTAAGTCCAGGCACATGGGACAACAGCAGCATGATGTGGAGTTCCCTTGTTGGTCCAGTCTGGTAGATGAAAATGTCAAGGCACCGTCAAAGTTCAGATATAGCAGACGTTAAACCACTGGTGACCACCGAAACAGCAATTAGTGAAGGTTTACCGTGCACAAAAGGGTTTACCGTTCAGGAACTGGGAGCACTCCAACGGAATATGGAAGGAGGCTCAGAGGTGGTACACTGTTAGAAAGCAACTTATATCGTGAGGTGGCGGTGGCTGTTTTGTCCTTCGCAGTGATCGGTTATAACATTAGAGTTTTCCTCGTGATAGGGAATTGGTTAAAAGTGGTTACCTCCCATCAATTTCGGCGAACAGTTTTAGGCTTTGTTTATGATTTTCAGAGGCATAAACAAGAAGGGGCCCAAGGTAAGTTTCACTTGTTTTGCAAAATAAGCTAAATGAGCTCTTCCTTGTATGACTAAACGGGTTTGTCCTCTCAGGGAAGTTTCAAGTGTGATCTCCATTTGTGTCTGATTTTTAACTATTCCCCGCTTTTGGTCACGCTCTCAGTCTAACGGTACTCTCGGGTAACAGCATTGATGTAGTCGGGCAGAAGAATCACACATATTCGCCGTCTCCACTAGCTGGGTCGTCAGGGCGGAGGGTGCTGTAGTCACCGTTATCATCATTTCTGCGGTGACTGTTAAGGTCTTCCAGTTGTCCAATCCTGATGGATACCATTTGTCTCGTGAGTGGCTGCCGACAGGCATTTAAAATCCTTGAGAGTATAGAAAGGTACTAGAGGTTTACTTCGGTGACTCTGAAGGGAACAATAGCCAAGGATTGAAAAAGTCCTCGGAGCAGAGATTCCCAGGAGCCAAGATTAAACCAGCAAAACAGGTCTAGGCAGGGGGAGTCGCCTATCTGATAAAATGTTTTATCTGGTCTTTAAGATCCTGCAGATTTTGAGTAACACAGCGACAACATTTTTCACCAGTTACAGCACAGGAGGCTCCTTGCAGGGCTTCCCTATTTTGGAGCAGGACCGAAGAGAAACCACTGCCCTGGGTTTCCTTCTGCTCAGACACGAGGTGAGTGCCCTGTGTGGGGTTTCCTTCCCTTCTCCTGACCTCCTGCCGCCAGGTGGCCTGGGGAAAGCAGTGCTCTCTGGCCCCCAGGCCGGTGCAAGTTTCAAGACAAAGTAAAAGGGGAGCCGGCGTGCCACGTGAGACAAAGGAGGGTGCCGTGACTCGGATTCGAACCGAGGTTGCTGCGGCCACAACGCAGAGTACTAACCACTATACGATCACGGCGCGCCACGGTCCCCGCGGCGGCAGGAATTCTTGCTCTTACGATGTTGACGTAAAATCATTCCAATTACTGCGCTGTGCCTGGACAAATGTAGGTATTCAAAGTCTTCTCTCCCGCCCGCTCTCCGTTTTCCACGCCCTCTCTCTCAATTCTCATACATGATGATCAAAACAAACCAAAGCAAACCAAAACCCAATTCTCATCTCCCCAAATCCGGCACGTGCCTCTGCACAGGCCTCCTGGGAAGTCAAGTTGTCCTCGTGCCCACCTCGCCGGCTTCCTTCCCGCCTCTTCGCGTTTGCCCCTTTGGACCAACCCTCCGCAGCCCCTGGTTCCGGCTCGCGCCCCACCGACCGCGGCCGAGCGGAGGGCGGGCAGCGCGCGCGGAGGGAACGCGGAGCCGTCACGGAGCCAAACCCGGCCTTCAGCTTCCCTCGGGGGCCCCCTCAGCTCAGGCCCGGGGGCGTCTCCGGGGCGCTGGCATCTGCGGCGGGGACACTCGGCTGCCCTTCTGCCTTCGGAATCGCCCGACGCACGGCTTTTCCACGGGACGAACGCGCTGCGTCGACTCCACGTCTGCGGTTGTCCTAGGCTTTGATGCCGTCGCCGCTGTCCTGCGAAAGGCGAGTGACTCCGCCTGGCGCGGAAGCGGTGTTTGATCTCTACAGGGTGAGAGGGCAGCAGTGCACGTGTGTCTCTGTGGCGCAATCGGCTAGCGCGTTCGGCTGTTAACCGAAAGGTTGGTGGTTCGAGCCCACCCAGGGACGCCTTTCTCCTGCCTCTTTTAGAAAGTAAAAGCTTCGTGGTTCTTTCTGCTCTGCACCACCTCTCCCGTAACGGCCGAAAAAGGCTCCTCCACTACTACCTTCCTGTCCCCCGTGTCTCGTTCACAGCACGAGGACGTAAGGTGCGATCGGAAGAGGTCGCCTGGAAATCCTCGAAAGAGTACCGCTGTCATCACTAGTTTCTGAATTCCTTTTCACGATAGACTTTCTTCTGTCCGTATTTGCACGTACTAGTATTTATTTAACCCTTTCCATATACTTTTGAAATTAAGTTGGTCCTACGATTTCACGGTTACAAAGAATGCTGCAGTCATCCTTCTTGTACAGGTATCTTTGGCCCCTTGTACAAGGTCTTCTTAGAGGGAAGAGTCCTGGAGAAGCAGTTGCTCGATCACATAGTGCTGACATGGTTCGTATGATTCCAGTTCCGCTCCTTTGTTGGCTTATTAGGTATCACTCTTTCTTTTCTTATTTTAGCGACTGCTTGAGTCTTTATAACAGACTTCTGTAACTTACCACAGTCTGCCTTCAAGCGATGCCACACCTCTTCGCATTTCTTCCCTGCCGGCCGTTATGCTATTGTCATCATGCATCTCACTTTGCATGTGTCCTAAACCCCACAATCCATCGTTATTACTTTAGAAAAATCGGTCCCATGTTTCTAAAGAGACTTAAATAATAAGAAAAATCTTACGTATTTTCCCAGGCAGATACCTTTTCTATTGTCTTTCGCCCCTTTGTGTACCTCCAGATTTCCATCTGGTGTCAGTGTACTCCTTTAACATTTCTTATAGTGTGGGTCGGCGGGTGATGAATTCTTTCAGCATTTGTATGTCTGTAGATGCCATTACTCACTTTCATTTTTGAAAGACATTTCTTGGGGAGGAGGCATAGAATTCCACGTTCTTTAAAGATGTTGCTCCACTGTCTTCTCACTGCTTCTGAGGAGAAATCTGACATAATCTTTATTTTTGTGTTGTGTATGTACTGTGTCTTTTCCCTCTGACTGCTTTGAAGATATTGTTCTATTTCAATGGAGTTTTTTTAAACAACTTTATTGGAGTATAATTGCTTCACAATGGTGTATTAGTTTCTGCTTTATAACAAAGTGAATCAGTTATACATATACATCTGTTCCCATATCGCTTCCCTCTTGCGTCTCCCTCCCTCCCACCCTCCCTATCCCACCCCTCCAGTCGGTCACAAAGCAATGCACAGTTTAATTATGATGTGGCTAATTGTGGTTTGCTTCGTGTTTCTTGTACTCACAGTGTTCATTTGGCTCTTTGGAAATTTTTCTGTCAGTGTTTCTTCAAGAATTGTTCCTTCTCTTCTGGTCTTTTCAGGGACTCCAAATTACTCATATATTAGGCCTTTTAAACTTACCTTACCACTCAGTGATGCTATGTTCATTAAAAAGCTTCTTTTGTATGTAGTTTCATTTTAGGATACTGTCAGTCGTTCATGGCTTTACGTTCCCTGATCCTTTTTTTTTTCTTTCTTTTTTTTTATTCCCCCTGCAGTGTCTAATCTGCTATTAATTCTATCTGGTGAATTACATAATATCAGATGTGATCATTTCCATGTCTAAAGTTTGATTCTGGCCATTTGTATGTGTTCTACATTTCTACTTAACTCATGGGACATATGCGACACAGTCATAATAACTGTCTTAAAGTCCTCTCTGCCAATTTTAACATCATGTCAGTTGTGGTTCAGTTTTGATTGATTAGTCTCCTCCTTACACCTCATGTTTTCCTGCCTCTTGTCATGCCTGGCATTCTTTGATTGGATGCCAGACATTGTCAAAGTTTCCCTTCTTGGGCACTGGCTATTTTGGTATTCCTCTAAACTTCCAAATAAATTATATTTCCCTCCTTTGATTTCTTACAAAACAAACAAACAAACAAACAAACAAAAGCAACCAAAAAGACTGGGTCACTTGTACATACTTGGACTTTTCTTATAATACTTACCTGATTGTATATTGAAAGTTCTTGCTGGAAGCATGTGCAAAATATTGTCTACCATGAACTAAACTGTCATCATGCCTGTCCAAGGTCCAAGAAACTGATGAAGTTAGATCCAGTTCCCCCAATTGCAGTTAGATCATCACTTAGATCAACATCAAAACCAACCACTTTTCCAGATGGTGATCACTAATATGGGGCAGAAGAGATCAGTTACACCATTAAACACTCATTTATCTGGGGAATGTTGAAAGTCAGCAGTGGTACAGTTAGAAGTGGAAATAATACCAGATTTCTCGGAGCTTCACTGTGTGACCAGCACTGTTCCTCGGGGCTTTACTGTGCAAGAACTTATTAAGTCCACATAACAACCCTAAAAGATAGTGTAGGATATTACCACCCCCCTGTTGCAGAGGAGAACACTGAAAAGCTGAGCTAACCTTTTAAGGGTCCCGCCCCCGTGACAGTGAGAGTCAGCACTCAGACCCAGGCAGTCGGCCTCCAGCGCCCTTTCCCTTGGCCATCATGCTCAGGGGTAACTGAGAAAACTTCACAAAGATTTGCATCCCCTTCTTCTTGTTCAACCTCCAAGATTTCAAAGAGAAAACGAAGATTGTAAGGAAGGCCTACAAAACACTCAGAAGCAATTAATGCAATGAAGAAGAGGAAAGAGACTAAACAGAACCATTTAGTCTTCCCAAGAAACAGACTCTATGCCTCTGGGGAGGATGCAATCACATCTCTAACCAGATGACTTTATGGGCCTTGATTTTCCTGATCTGAACTAGGGAGTTCCCAGAGGGGCTCCCAGAAAAAGTGACAGTGCCTTCCGTGTTCAAGTTTAGAGGGAACAGCTAAGCATTCCTTCCTTCTTGACTTCAGGTGAGAAGAAGTGCTCCTCGAGGAAAAAGAGGTAGGGAGGACATCCCATAGAAATCAGACAAAAGCATGCTTTTCTAAGTTCCTTAATGAACAGATCACTTTCATATTTAGCCATATTCATGTACCTTTATCATTGATTGCCTGACATTTTTCATGCTTTGATTCACATTTTTACTTGGAAAATTTATTTTGAAAATGAATTACATCTCACTACCAGAACTGAAATACCACTATGAATTGCCACAAGCAGGATGTAATTCTAAAATTAAATAAAAAGAAAACAGGTGTTATTATGGCTAATAGCAGAGTTAATAAGCAGAGCTCGTGAGTTTGCACAAACATTCCCTGGAGGTCTGGGCAGGGAGGTCTTTAGAGCAATCTAGAGCAGCACTGGGGATGCAGTGACCAATGTGAGAAAACCCTGGTTGTGCCTGGTTTACCACTGCCCTATAGTAGCCCTTAGGGTATGGACTGCTTCTTCTTTTCCAGCCGAGGGAACCTCTAAAGTGGTTCTCTCAATCAAAGCTCAGAGACCACATAGAGATCAGTATAGACCCAGGAGCTACTGGTACTAGGGATGAACGAAATGGACTAGAATGAATGTAATGTTGAGTGAGAAGTCAGGACCTTGAAATTTAAAAATCTTATGTGTACTGACTCGCTAGATGAATGACCTTGATCTGCATTATCTAATACAGTGGCCACTACACACACGTGGCAACTGAGTGCTTGAAATGCCGCTAGTGTGGAGATGTTGAATATTTCTTTTTTTACTTCATAATATGTAATTAATTTAAATTTAAATACTCTCATGTGGCTATTGGCTACATTATAAGACAGCACAGGTTAGAGAATAACCATTATACCCTAAAATCATCTGCTTTATTTCCCTGTAGCGATAAACAGATTTCATAAGATCTCACATCTAATAACAATTCTGAATGCCTTTCTCCATCTGCTTAGATACAGTTGAATGTCAATCCAGCCGCGGGTACTCCGGGGTGGGGCCGGCTGTGCAGCTGCCTTTGCTTCCTCATCAGATCCAGACACCTTCACCAAGGGAGTAAGAGCCTCAGCCAGTCCTGCTCTCTCACAGAGGGGTCTCAGCTGCCTTGGCTAGTCACACAGCTCTACCTAGGGGTCGAGCTTCCCTCCGTTCCTTCCACGTTTGATTATTATCGCTGCAGCACTCTGCAGGCGCCTATGTTGTATACTGCCGGGATTTCCTTGTTTTGGAAGGCAGCTGGGAAGAGAGTAAGGCAGTCATATCAGCAGTTGCAGGACAGTGGTCAAATTTTTGTCCCTCCGGCGCCACGTGAGGTGTGGGGCTCCCGACCCGGCGAAAGGGGCCCCACTGAGGCGGCCCGGCCCTGCCCCCGGCCCTCGAGGACAGGCCCAGAAGAGGCCAATTTGGACCGGCGGAGCCAAGAAAGGGCTCAAGCGCGGCCCGACCCCACGCTCCGGAGGTTAAAGGTCTCAAACCCTGAACCCTTGGCTGACCGAGGGTTGCGAGTTGAATCAATCTCCACGCCTTTATCAGGAGAGTCGAGGGCCAAAATCAGACCAAGAAAAATATGTGTGTGGGCTTCCCTGGTGGCGCAGTGGTTGAGAGTCCGCCTGCTGATGCAAGGGATATGGGCTCGTGCCCCGGTCCGGGAAGATCCCACATGCCACAGAGAGGCCGGGTCAGTGAGCCATGGCCGCTGAGCCTGCGCTTCCGGAGCCTGTGCTCCGCAATGGAAGAGGCCACAACAGTGAGAGGCCCGCGTACCGCAAAAAAAAAAAAAAAAAAAAAAAAAAAAGTGTGGCTCAAAGTGTGCAATTAATCAAAGAAAAAATACGATTTTCTGACAAATTGGCCTGAGCATACGGATCATCAACTAAGGCTGGAAAGCTGCAATTGCCGCAGGTTTTAGGGGAAACACCCGGAATTTCGTTCAGAGCCCTGGGGCCTTCCTTGAAAGCCTTTTCCACCCAGGTCGTCCCCGTTCCCACATCCGTCGTCCTTTATGATATTGGAGATCCTGGGTCTCACTCTGGGAGCCTCCCGTCCCCCGCCTCCTTTTTTGGAAGACAAAATTCCAAAGGTTTGCACCACTCGAATGTTTGCTTTTCAACTATCAGTCAAGGTCCTGAAAGCATCTGGACCACACTAATCAAAGGAGTAACTGACCAACAGCAGTCCTCTGATGTGCCTGAACTTCTGACTTCTGAATTCATTCAACTCAGTTCTCTGGCAGCTGGCATGGAGGCCCCTAAAGATCCCTCTAGGGAAACTCACTAGAGGAACGTTAGTAGTCAAGTCTCAGAGGTGTCATTGGAGTACCCTGACCTTTGTACAGGCACAGTTTTGGATTCCAGACCCCAGGTGGGAATTTGTAGCCTTGAGGAGGAATTGGATCCTAGTTGCAGTTCTGGTCCAGTTGCTTCTTTCCACACCACGCTCCCAAACCACAAGGGCTCTCAGTGTAGTTGGCAGCTGTGGTGTCCCCAAGTCCAGATATGGTGGTTGCAGAACGTGAACTATTGAGAGTGTTATGAGCTTGCACCCAACCTTGAAATTAGAACATCGGTAGTTCAATGGCAGTATCTGCGGTTTCATGTGCAGTACCCGGTTTTGACTCCTGGCCAAGGTATGTGTTTGCCATTCACTCTGCCACAGTTTATTTTCTGCCTCTGCAGAGCATGTGTGGGAATCTTTATTGTGCATGCAAGATTAGAAGAGTCACCCTTTTTACTATCTCTGCTGGACTGTTTATTGCACGGGTAAGTCTGTTCCATGCAGAGATCCAGCAGCCAGGAGCAATGATGCTGTCAACTGAAGAAATTGTGGAGAACCCAGCCGTGATTTTGGAATAAAAGATATTCAAGAGTTTGTCTAAACAGTAGCTTGGCAGCCTTGGGGGCCAGGTTGTGATCCTGCAGGGATTAGTGCTTGGCCTGAGGTGAAACAAACGCTCCTCCAGGTTGTATATTCCATGGTGGGAAGTCGGTTCTGGGGTGTTTCTGTAGTGTGGAACATGTGGAAATAATCTCCTTGGCATATTCACCTACATCTCTGGCTGATCTAGACAAAGCATCCTCAGGTCACTGTTTAACCCTGATTTGCAAGCTGGCCCTTGGGCTGGTCACTGGTAGCTTCTCAGTGTGCTGTAGGGATGAAGGAAGTGAACCTTCAGGAAGGAGAGTAGCCCTTGGGTGGGACATATCCATGCAAAAGTGTCTGCGATGTTAGAGGCCATGGCCTCAGGGGTGCATGGAAGGGCAAGGCTTGAATGTACTAATCTATTTATTGCTGACAGGAAGCTTGAGGAGGGTACTGGGCTTTCCAGGTAAGTGGTGTTCAGAGTCTAGATGTATCAGGAGCCTGTGGCTTCCAAGCACACCAGCAGCCTGTGCTCAGCACCCTGCCCTCAACAGTATCATTGGCTCCAGAGAGCCATACACACGTGAGAGAAGAGAAGAGGCTGAACAAAGCCCTGGCAGTTGTGTTCCCCAATTTAGACAGATGCAGTAACCTGCAAGAAGACAAGGATGGTCAGAGGCAGTGGGAATCCATCTGAATCTGTATAGCACGCACTATAAATGCATTTTGGAAGGTGACAGTGAATGTATATAGGTAGCAGTAATTATGAAGCTGTAGGACTGAGGAATTTGTTTCTTTGCCTGAGGCTCCCCCAACCTTCAAAGCCAGCAAAGCCTCACTGAATCCCTCACAAGCTTGGACTCTCTCCAACTCTCTAGTTCTGACCTCTTGACCCAGATTTTAAAGGGTTCCTGTGATTAGATCAGTCCACCTGGATAGTCTCCCCATTTTAAGGTCAACTGTATTACCTCGGCAAAGTACCTCTTGCCACGTAATGTAACATAGTTATGCAAATAATAGCCATAAAGAAGCTGGAGTGGCTATACTAACACCAGACAAAATAGACAGGAGACTTTGCAACAATAAAATGTTACCAGAGATAAAGAGTGCTATTTTATAACAATAAAAGGGTTAATCCATCAGGATGATGTAATAGTTTTAAACACAGTGCACCTAACAGAGTCCCAAAATACATGAAGCAAAAACTGACAGAATCAAAGGGAGAAACAGACAATTCAACAATAATTATGGGAGACTTCAGTACCACACTTTCAGCAGTGGATAGAACAACCAGGCAGAAGAGCAGAAGGAGACACAAGATTTAAACAATGTGACCTAACAGACATGTATAGACACTCCACCCAACAAGAGCAGAATAGTATTTCTCTCAAGTGCGCTGAGAACATTCTCCAGGAGACTATTCACTAAGACATAAAATAAGCTAAAATACATTTAAAGGGGTTGAAGTCATATACAATTTGGGACATCTCACACACCAACACTACAGTGTAGAAGCAGGGTGGCAAGCGGGTTGGGTAGTCTGTCCTCCTTCCTTCACTTTGTCATGAATGTTCAGTGGCACTTACGGAGGTGGCCGTGGTCCCACATGTTATGTATAGGGCATCAGCCTGGAAAAGCTAGGCAGCTGAAGAGAAGAGACAGATATTTCAGGGAAGTTGCCCTAGTCTCAGCCTCACAAAATCAGGGACGAATTGATACATAGGAAGTAAGCAGAGGTCAGATCACTTTCTGTCCTGCCTGTCTGTGCCTCTCTTTAAAACCTCAGCTTCTATGTCACTAGATCCCACTGCACAGGAGTGCTATGGGTCACCACCAACAACCATAGACCCATGATCTTAATGTTTACTGTGCTCTGGCTGAGAATACAACCACAGGTCAATAGCTTTGGGTCAACACAAACTATCAGTCAGAGTTCTACGAAAACTGCTCTGGGCATAAGGAACAGCATTCGTTTCCTAGTCATCCCAAATTAGGTGGCCACTGCATGTATTGAAAGAAACATATAAAAAGTATTTCAGTGACTTTGACAAGTTAGAAAGAAACCCTGTGGTGCTAGGATGACATTTACAGGTGACAAGCATGACATCTTATATATAGATTAAAACACAAAGCAACCTACAGGAGAAGAGGAGGGTGGGACTGGAGGCAGGGAAGTCAAACCTGATTTCAAGTTTAATGAGAAGCCTACATGCTTCCCCAGTCAGTGAAAAGAAGCCACCATAACATTGGTCTCCAGCAAGAAGGTAAATAAGACACAATCTGGCTGGTAATCCTTATAAATTAATTATGCACACACGGAGCACAGAATTATACTCAGGATTTTTTCCCCACAATATTAAAATGGTGTGGAAAAAACTAGAGAATCAAAGAAGAACACCAAGACTATCTAAAAGTTTTCAATTTTTCTTTTTTTGAAATTTTAAAATTTGTGTAAGGGTTGACATGTAGTATCATTTATAATTTAAATTTTTTTCATATTTATTTTATCCCTTTTCCCTTTTTAAAGTTTATTTTTCTCTCCTTTTTTCTTTGATTAAATTTTCCAGAAAGTTGCCAATTTTACTGTATTTCATTATTTTTTTCTCAAAAGAACCAGATTTTAAAGTTTATTTCATTTTTCATTCTACTGCTTTTCTCTTTACTGACTCCTTACTTCTTTTTATTAGAGCTTTGAGATATAATTTACATATACCCAAAATTCACCATTTTAAAGTATGTAGTTAAGTGATTTTTAGTATATTCACAAAATTTTGCAGCCATTCGATTCATCATTTAAAGTTTTTTGCTTTATTATTTTCTCTTTTCTGCTTTCTTTGAAGTTGCACGTTTTTGTTCTTTTTCTTGCTTGTTAGGCTAATACTTCATTTTTATTCCTTTAAAAATAATAAAATAATTTTGACTGTGTATTTACCCCCTTAATATAACTAAAAGTTTTCAATTTTTCTGTAAGAAAAGTGTCTTCATGACAGTCCTTAAGACAATGAAAGAATTTGGGTTAATCTCGATCCCTTGATGTTTTCTATGCTTGTAAGAATAAACAGTATAAAATAGGCTTGAATTTTAGAAAGAGACAGGTCTGTGGTTTCAGTACAAGAGAGACTAGCTGCTGAGGGGTTGTCCCCATCAGTGGTGACCTTCAGAACAGACCCGGTGGCCTTGAGTCTCAGTGTGGCCTAGGCAACTAGAAGACAGGGGCTCCCAAGGTTCCATGACAGCGCCACCTTCCATTTCTGTTACTGCGACGCCGCATGGTTACCTGCACACTGGGCCCTCCCTCGGGCACTCTTGTCAGAGCCTAACCTCTGAGCTTTGCCATCTTGTGCCTTATTTTTGTGGTTAAGGATTCTCAGTTGTGGACTGCTGACAAAGTCTGGCGTGAACTAAGTAATGAATTACATCTGCATTCTTTACACCTGTTTAAATACATTTTTTCACTTAATGAAACCTTATTGAGGTATAATTTACATACTATAAAACTCACCCAATATAATTGTATGCTTCAGTGATTTTAGTAATTTACCAGGCAGTGCGGCCATCACCAGAATCCATCACTTGTTTTTAATTTATTATTTGTTTGGGTTTCTTCTCCCCAGGTTTCGGCTCTACTTCTTCCACCATAAGCTTCAGCATGGCAGTATCTCGCACCACTTTCTCTGGTCAGAGAACAGAAATGAGCATCCTGGAAACCAACCAGTACTTGTGCTTCCATCTGGAAAAAAGCAAACAGGAGTTCGAGACCTCACAGAGAAATTCCTCATGTCCCAAGCTACTGCTAGCTGCAGAAATACAGTAAGTCTTATGGGTTCACAGTCACCAGAGTGATAAATGATTGTCCATCTTCCCTCCAAGCACCTAAACACCCTCCAGACTTTCTTTTCTCTTCTTCATCAAATCAAATCAAATAACTCTCATCCTTACTGTACTCCTAGAAAGGTGGAAGTGGGTAGTTTACCCTCATTTTGCAGAGGATGGAAACACTGAGGCACAAAGGAGTAAAGTTTGCAGTGAGAGTGTATGGAGGAATAGAGGCTGAGATCTCGGTTCAGGCACTAAACTTTCTTTTCTCTCCCAGGAATACGTGTCAGATTCTTGTTGGCTTAAACATGTCAGAATTTAATTCAAACTTTTATGAGCACCCGTTTGCAAAGCACAGTTCTAGCTGCACTCAGGGAGAAAGAAGTGATAGGAGACCCCATCTACCTTAAAGGAGTTTAAAGCTCTCTGTTCCCAAGTGCACCACAGATATCCGGAGATGAGAACATCAATAACAGAGTGGAGGGGTGGAGCTGTAGTGACTGAGGAACAGGGGAGCAAGGGCACTAGAGGGACAGGGATATAAGGGGAGGATTCTTACTGACCCTGAAATTGAGTTTGCTTTCAAATTTCTACCAGTATTTTTCAATAAACCAATGGAGTATAAAATTTGCTATCCAACTTACTGACATGGGCCGAAAAGTAGAAATTAAAGCCTACTTGTCAAAGAAGTGAAAAGACAAGCTTTGGGGTGTGGGAATGTTAGGATTTTAGTATCAATTATTATAATCATAATGCAGCTTTTTTTGAAACTGCAGAAGAATAAAGGTATCATCCAACATCTTTGTGTAAAGGTAATACAGTGCAGTGATTAAGAGCATGTACCCTGGCACCAGACTTCCTGGATTTAAAACCAAGTTATTTATCTTATCTCTGCCTCAGTTTCTGCATCTGTAATGCTACTAGGACTAGTATCTACCTCCTCAGGTAGCGGTGATGATCACAGGATGATAATTCTCGAAAATCTACTAGAAGAGGGCCTTGGCAAACACTGTGTATTAGTTCTGCCTCCAGACTAACACACAGCACCTGTTAGCATTTGAGCATATGTCTTTCAGACTTTTTTCCCTTCATACACATTTTTACACAGTTTGTATCCAGATAAACTTTAAAACTTTTTAGGGACCTCCCTGGTGGCGCAGTGGTTAAGAATCCACCTGCCAATGCAGAGGACATGGGTTTGAGCCCTGGTCGGGGAAGATCCCACATGGCGCGGAGGAACTAAGAGCGGGCACTATAACTACTGAGCCCGCCCGCCTAGAACCTGTACTCCACAGTGAGAGAAGCCACCACGATGAGAAGCCCGCACAATGAAGAGTAGCCCCCGCTCACTGCAACTAGAGAAACCCCACGTACAGCAATGAAGACCTAACACAGCCAAAAATAAATGAATAAATAAAAAATTTTTTAAATCTTTGAAATATTGGGGAATTACAGAAACACTCAATGTGGGACAACTGTCAGCCCTACAGTCCTTGGAGCCTTCCCCAAAACACGGGAAATTCCTACTCCATGCCCCAGGTTAATATTCTACTTAAGAGGCTGCAAGGCTTGGTAAAGTTTTGGAGTCAGAATTCAGGGTATGTGAATTCTGACTTTGCTTCATTCCAGTTGAGTCATCTTGAGCAAGTTATTATACCTGCCTGTGAGCTTCTCTTTCCTCAGCTCTAACATGGGGAGGAATCAAATGCCAAGTAGTTGGGAGGCTGAGGAATCAGATGTGGAAATCCCTGCGTAGAGCCTGCTTCCAAGGTTACATCAGTCCCCAGGATGGACCCTGCCTCCTCCCTTGAAGGCAGTGACCACAGCAGCCTGTCCAGCTTTCCCCTGAGGCAGCGTCTCCTTTTCCCCAGAGTGTGAAGAGTACAAAGACCTCATTGAATCTGTGCTGGAGGAGGAAGTGCTGCTTGAGGAGGGGGAGCTGGCAGAGAAGATGAGACCGGCTGCAAGGCTTGGGTAAGGAGGAAGCTGTGTGGGAAAGTGTGTGAAGTGGGGAAGCCCAGGCTGATAGAATAAAGAGCAAATCTGTGCAAGGAGAAGGGCAGAAATGTACACGGCAGGCCCAGAACTAGACAAAGACAGCCTGTGGGGCTGTGGGAACTGGATGGTGGACTAGTTAGGCCTCTGGATTCTCCCTCAAATACTATATGAATAAAATGGAGACACATGCCTGGGTTGGAATACTAGCAATGTGGCTTCTAGCTGTGTGACCTTGGGCAAATGTACTTAACTTTCCAGCATCTCAGTTACATCAGCTACGTCATCTGTAAAATGGAAATACGAACAGTGTCTACCTCAGAGAATTATGAAGATTAAATGCATGATTACCAGTGGTTAGAACCCTCTCTCACACATGTGAAGCTCTCAACAAATATTTGCTGTAATTATTATACTTGTTCTTACTTTTTATAAGTGTGGTGATTGTCATCTTTTTTTAATATTAGATTTGGTTTTGTTTAATTAATTAATTTATTTATTTATTTTTAGCGGTACGCGGGCCTCTCACTGTTGTGGCCTCTCCTGTTGCGGAGCACAGGCTCCGGATGCGCAGGCTCAGTGGCCATGGCCCACAGGCCCAGCCACTCTGCGGCATGTGGGATCTTCCTGGACCAGGGCACGAACCCGTGTCCCCCGCATCGGCAGGTGGGCTCCCAACCATTGGGCCACCAAGGAAGCCCTAGATTTGATTTTTATTAGTTATTCAGTCCCGACTTAAGGACTTCATGCTGGCAATGGAGTCCTGACCCCTGAGAGGGGCTTTTTGATGGTGACTGCCCCAGGTTATGCAGCCTCAGGGTTGGGCCTGTGTTAAGACTAGGCCCCTGGGGTGGTGGCAGCCTGGGGACTGCGAGGACCTCTGCTCTTGACAGGCCCGGGGCTTGGCCATGGCTGGCAAGGAGACACTCCTAATTTCCAGTTTTCCAAAGTACCTTTTATGATAATAATGTTTCTCCTCCCCAACTTTGATTTTTTTTTTCAAAGTATCAGACAATGTGGAGTGTTAACTGGGAGAGCCATTGAGTAGATAGATAATTGAGCAGCTGTTGCCTAGGAAATGAATTATTAATTTGCAAGGACCAGCATTGCCCATCCTTAGAGAGTTTCAAACATAGGGTAGATTGTGGCATTTAAGACGTCTTTTAACCTTGGTTAAAATGAAATCTGAGGGCTTCCCTGGTGGTGCAGTGGTTGAGAGTCCGCCTGCCGATGCAGGGGACACGGGTTCATGCCCTGGTCTGGGAAGATCCCACATGCCGCGGAGCAACTAGGCCCGTGAGCCATGGCTGCTGAGCCTGCGCGTCCGGAGCCTGAGCTCCACAATGGGAGAGGCCACAACAGTGAGAGGCCCACATACCGCAAAAAAAAAAAAAAAAAAAAAAAAAGAAATCTGAGAAGCTCAATTTTGTAAGACCCACTAAAGCAGAGATATTTGATTGAAGGAGGCCTAGGTCTGGAGCCCTGTTTCTCCTGGTCTCTGCCTTTACCTCCTCTGACACTTTTTAGGAACTCTAAGGAATAGAGTTTGAAAGACAGTCTGTAGAAGATCACTTAGTGGTGAGGAGATTCAGGCATCAGATGGGGTAGATGACAATATCTAGTCTAGTATTAGGATTACGTGGTTCTAAGTATTAACTGATTGCCTACTTGGGTGTATACACGCTACTGTGTACTGTAACTTGGGTAATACGGCACTGTCTCCAGCCTCACAGAGCTCACATTCTAGATTGGAATCTATCTATTGGAAATATTTGTACAATAATTAGAAAACTGTGAAATCCCACATAGAGTAATGCAATTGTTACTCAGAATTTTAATTGTTACTCTTAAGTGCCTCCTTACTAATTACGGCTTATCTTCTAGTCATTCAAAGGAATGCTCTTCATCTTGACCCTCTCACTGATTTTTCTTTTCATCCTTTCAATTAATATCAGATGTACCTGTCCAATACTTCTGTACCTGACTTCCCACCACACACACTTTCTGCATAATGCTTGATGTTGCATATGACATTGAAATGGGTGTGGGCTGAAGTGAGGAACTGAAAGGGCTTCTTTTTAAAGCAAAATTAATGAAAAAGAAAGAGACAAACCCAATGCTATTTTACTCATTCCCTCTGTCACAGGCAAGGCACACAACCTGTGCAAGAATTCAACATGGGGAATTTCTTACGAGTAATCTAAGAGATATCTCTGCTGAAATTCCCATAATTTATCATTCATGACTTTCACTTTTACATTTTACTTTTCTTTCCCACTCTAGGAGATATGATCCCCTAATTCAGGCTCAGGCCCGAGAACTGACCCACTTACGACAGAAGCTACAGGAAGGGAAAGGTGTCTGTTATTTTTTCATGCAGCATGCAAAGAACACAGTCAAGTCTTTTGGGAGTCTCCTCAGGAGCACTGACGTTACCTACTACCAGAGACAGAGATTCTGTGAGCTACTGGCCCAAGGAAGCCAGCTGGCAGAGAGACTTGCCAGCAAACTCACCACTGGTAAGTTGGCTTACAGGTTCTGAGGACCCTTAGCTCCTCCCAAGGTCCTAGCCTCACATAAGACTCCGTACCTCCACGACTTTAAGTGTGACTTTTTAGCCAGATGTCCTGCTGTTTTGTGCCAGTCTCAGCCAAAGGATAGTGACGCTGTCAGCTAGAAAAACCTGGGGGTCCTCCCCTGGGCCCGAGGCAATCCCCCACAGACATTTCCCGTTTTGAAGCCAATGTTATGGCTGGACCAACCCTTGTGGTTCTTATTATGATTGCAAGATACACCTCAACAACAACCATCAGGGAACTTTGAAAAACATGAGGTGTATTACTCACACTTCCTGGAGGGTACACGGCTCCCCCAGGGCCGCCCAGTGAGGTCAGGGGTAGAGAGGGAGACAGCACTGGCCTGTGGTTCTGTTTAATTTGGGTTGAGGCTGGGGTGCCTAGGGTTTTGTGGGTTCACTCTTTATTTGTGAATTTAAAACAGAAGAGGGGGAATTAAAGTGCAGGAAAGAAAAAGAAGCGGTCAAACACCAGTTATCTAAATCAACCAGGGATCTCTAAATCAAGAGGAACTTCAGAGGTGGGGCAGCCTGCTTCTTCATCTAGTCCTGTAGCTGCCCATGTGATTCTATGAGATGGCTGTCTTTGAAGTGGATGCCTCAGGAATCAGTAATAATATCAGGCACTCGGGTTACAATTTTAAAAGAAGAGGACGGTCAGGTGCTTACACTCCACCTGCCGTTCACCTCACATTCTGGGGACTATGACAATGTGAGGACTGGCTGGGGGCGAGTACAGGGGAGAATACACGGGGCTGGAGGCCACATTGTTACAACTGCCTCCTTCATCACAGGGTTTTGGACCAGGAGGCAGCAGCCATCCAATCAGTTTTGGTTTTTAAGGATAATTGACATACAGTAAAATGACCCATTGTAGTATCAGTTCTGTGAGTCTTGAAAAATGCATGCAGTGGTAAAAGCACCACCACAATCAAGATGTAGACTAGTTCCATCACTCCTAAAAGTTCCCTTGTGCCTCTTTGTAGTCAGCCATTTTCCCCAAACCCAGTCCCTGGCAACCACTGGGTCTGTTTTCTGTCCCTTTAGACTTTTCATCTCCAGAATGTATCAGTAGTTTGTTCCATTTTTATTGCTGAGTACTATTCCCTTATAGAGATGTACCACTTTTTGTTTATCCATTCATCCACAGTTTGGGCCAATTATGAATAATAGCTGTTAAGATTCACATACAGATTTTTGTGTGAGAATACATTTTCACTTCACTTCACTTGGGTAAATATCTAGGAGTGAGATTGCTGGGTCATAGGGTGAGTGTACGTTTAACTTATAAGACACTGCCTTCTAGGTAATTAAGGTTGTGAATTTTCATTTTTGCTTCATTTTTAATGAACACTTGTCTTTCAGAATAGGATTGTGTGATAATGATTAAATGGCAAAAACAAAACATGATTTTGTGCAATTAACAAAAAGGTACTGCAAGCAAAATAAAAATGTTTCTTGGTAACACACACACACACACACACACACAAAGAAACTGCCAAACTGTTTTCCAATGTGGTTATACCATTTCACATTCCCCCTAGTGATGAGTCAGCATTCCAACTGTTCCCCAACACCAGCTCTTGATATTTTCAGGTATTTTGCTTTTTGTCTTTTAATAGGTGTGTGGTTGCTTATCATTGTGGTTTTAATTTTCATTTGCCTATTCACTAATGATTTTGAGGATCTTTTCATATGCCTATTGACCATCCAAATATCTTTGGAAAAGTGAGTGTTCATATATTTTATCCATTTTAAAGTTGAGTTGTTTGTTTTCTTATTATTAAGTCTTGAGAGTTCTTTATATTTCTGGATAAAATTCATTATCAGATATTTGACTTGTCAATATCTTCTACCGGTCTGTGGCTTATCTTTTCATTCTCTTAACTCCCTTTCAGAGAGAAGAATTTCTTAATTTTGATGAAGTCCATCTTATGGATCATAAGTTTGTAGTTCTATCTAAGAACTCTTTGCCTAAAACAAGGTTCTTTGCCTTTCCATGTAGATTTTACAATCAGCTTGTCATTATCTATTTAAATCCTGTTGGGATTTTGAGTGTCATTGCTTTAAATCTATGAAAAGTTTGAGGAGAATGGACATTTTTAATAATATTGAGTTTTCTAATTAATGATCATAGTGTCTTTCATCAAGTTGAGCTATTGTTTGTTTTCTCTTATTTATCCATATTTCAATGAACAAACAAACCTTCTACTTATTGTTTTATGATGGCGACTGCAGACATCAGAGAAGAAACTATGTCTCCTAACACAAACATGAGCAGGCATGGTACAGCTGAATAAACCTTTCAACTTATTTAAGGAAGTTCCTTATTTGCTGAGAGTTTTATTTTGAATTGATGTTGAGTTCTGTCAAATGCTTTTCGTTCATCTGTTGAGATGATTATATGTTTTTATTATGTTGAGTACTTTTAGATTGTACTCTGGACATTTTGAATATTATATTGTGAGACACTGGGTCCTGTTAAAGTCCTCTGGAAATTATTTCCTAGTGGGCAATCAACCTCTTCTAGGTTCAGACTGCAAGTTCTGTCTCACCTTCTATGGGCAGTAGTTCCAATGTCAGTTTAGTGTTCAGGGACTTTGATGTGTTGTTTGGGTCAGTCCAGCAAATATGTCACTAGGTTTAGTTTGCACTAGCTAGTGTTTTATATGGTAATTCAGATCTCTAATCCTTTGCCATGATTCCTTGGGTCTGTTCCACACATGTTCAGTTTGGGGATGAGCCCTGGGATTTTTGACAGTTTGTAGACAGTTTTCCAGCCTCTCCCCTCTCTGCCATTTCTTCCCTACTTTCCAGTTCCCAAGTGTCCTTTTTCCAAGTCCCTCTGCTCAGAAAGATTGGGTTTTCCCAGTCATTTCTCCTGTCTCACTGTCTTGCAGTTCCACACGACTGGGGCTACTTTAAGAGCAAGGAGGCAAGAAAATTGAGAAAGAAAAAAAAAAAGAGGGGACACTCTTCACACTTTTCAGACAAGAGGTCCCTTTTGGACTAGAGAGCTAGATTCTCATTTGTGGTTAAGGTCCCTGCTCAGCTGCCTCGACAATACAGTTCTGCAACTGGGCTGGTCTCTGGGCAGGGTCAGGAGAGAGAGAGAAAAAAAAAAAGAGAAACGGAAAAGAAGGGAAGATTCTCTTTACAGTCATCAGCATGCAGAGGTCCCTTGGTCCAGTCAGTTGCTTAGAAACAGGTGGTTTCTCCTAAACTATTTACTCCTCAGTGGCTGCTGCAGGGTCTGTGTGAGAGGAATAATGGGACTCACAACCATGGTCCCTCAACCCAGTTTGTGGGGGAAATGAAGGTTACAGCTGAAGAAGTATAGAATACAGCTGGGCAAGTATCCTGTGTGCTGGGGAACAGGACATTTTAAACTTTTTGCCTGGATTCAGTAGCAGACATCATGGGGACGATTCACCACACCAGCAACAGTGTTCATTGTTGCTCAGGAAAGCCTGCCAGGCTACTCCTCTAAAGACACAACCTGAGCCCTCCTGGAATAATTCTTTCAGAGCGTTATGAACAAACATGTAGGTATAAAAAAATAAATAAAATTCTAAAATTCTAAATAAATAAAGTAAAAATTCCCCCCAAAACAAACAAACAAAAAACAAACATGTAGGGTATTATGGCTCTGTCAGATAGGCCCTTGTATTTGTAAGGCATGAAATGGGACCTGCTCAATTTCCTACTAGCTGTCTCTGTTTTTGGTTCACAGGAAATCATCATGGTAGGAAGGATGAAGACGGACAGGAGCCACTGGCACCCAGGTAACTCTGAATGATGAAAGGGCTGTTAACGGAATGGTGAAATCTAGAGAGGATTCCAGAAGCAAGAAACCCAGAGGCCAAAGGTCCCAGATCCAGGAGAAACCAGAAACTGCTGATTGTACCTATTTCATTCATTCATCATACAATGATATGTCCTATTAATACATGTTTTCTGTTCTCTTTGCAGTTCTTGTATTAGTTACCATTCCTTAGTAATTCCTCAGGTTAAGTTAACTAGAGTCATTCTGACCTAAAGGTAAACCAGCCAGAGATCCCTGGCTTCTATTTTCTAAAAACCTGCATGGTTAAAAGCTAAAGTGAGATGCCTATCTGGTTTCTGCACAGTTTCCTGAGATATGTTGGCAGATGTTTCATAGCCAGAAATATCTTGAAAAATAAAGTCAATCATATCAAACATTTAGAGAGAGAGAGAGAGAGAGAGAGAGAGAGAGAGAGAGAGAGAGAGGTCTAAAAGCTGCAAGAGCCCTAGGAGGTTACATTGCCTCAGGAGCAAAATAAAATTTGTCCACAGTATTTTAAAGCCAATATTATAGGTCTCTGTGTGTCCGGTGTGTCAGAGTGTATTTTAGAGGAGTCGTTGAGTCTACTTCCTCATCCGCGTTATGAGGTCAGTACACTGAACACTTGCTGCTCTCTCTCCTACCCCAACTCTAGGCACACTATAACCCCAGTCAGAAGTGGATTGTTACGCTTTCTTTCTCTGAGAGGATGACCCCTTTGGTTTCTGGTGCCTCTTCCATGAGCTTCAGATCAGGACCAGCTGTGAGGCTGTGGTTCCAGGTTGCCTTAGTTGAATCTCCTGTCTTGCCTTCCCTCCACCCTCCCTCCTCTCCATTCCCCACCCAGGGTCAGCAGGGGGTTCCAGGAGGAAGAAGTGAATGAAGTCCTGGAGGACTCACTGGATGAAAGGTATCTGACTCATTCCAGTTTCCACGACTCCCACCAGCCTCCCAGCAGGAATGCCTTTGTGTGTGATGTGCAGGAGGCGACCTCTGCTGTGGATGTAGCCAGTGAGTACTCCCAATTAAAGAGAATAACCCCCAACAACCAGAAGACTGAATAATAAAGCTCTGGTAGCTTTTACATGCTCACCACCTCTGTCTACGTTGATTGAGATCATCTCTGCAGGCAGTCCCTAAAAACTAACCTTGAAATATGAAAAAGTGATTAGGCTGAACACAGTTCTGGGTCCAAGTTTTAAGTACAAGTCCCTGGTGAGTCTGGTCATTTGCATTTGCATTGTTCCTGGTCCACACCTCACCTCCATCCCTCTGTCCGCCACTGGCATATGCAAGCTGAGGAACCCCAGGCAAACCAGAATGCAGAGAGTGAAGGGATCATGGCAAACTCTCTGCCACCCTTCAACACATGCATGGAATCTGTCTAATAAACTTCCTTCTTTAAGATGATGCATCTTAGCTTTTCTGAATTGTTCTTGCTATTTATAGTTCCAGAACGGTGTCCCTTAGGATTTTCTAGCTGTCCAAGAATATTGGCAGTCTTGCCCATATTTGGGGCCCACTTATCATGGTTCCTGAGTTCAAGCACCAGTGTCCATCCCTCCTCAGGTGGCTTGTCTCCCCATAAGGTTCCATCTTAGTACTAGAATATCGGTGGTGTCCCTAAGGCCAAGGCTCTGATCTTGGCAACACTTGGGTAAATGGCCAGGGTTCCCATTCTTTGTGCAACACAAGATTTGGTGGGGTTATTTTTGTTTGTTTGTGGGTTTAGTCTCAGTGCAGTATTCTAATCTAAACCAACAACTAGCATATCTACTAGAGAAATGGCTGAATCTAGCAGCAATACCACTAACATGCCCCTTTCCAAAAAAACCCACCCAAACTAGCCAGCGAAGCTCCTCCATGAGTAAGAGCCCCTGGGTTAACAGACACATTGGTGTGTGTGTGCAGACTAAGACCTCAACTTTCATCTCCTTTCCCCTACTTGAATGACTTTCCTTTGGGGACAAAAGTTTGGATTGTTAGAGGACAATACGTTTTATATTCTCTTCTAGGCATGAGAAAGAAACTATCTTAATTTGCTCACTGTTAACTGAGTTTTTCATAGTGATATAAACCACATTAGGTTTTGTCTTTTTGCCAGTGATGGGTATAAGTACGAGTCTTTTGTTACTCAGTCCATTCCTTTACAAAGGTATCTTCACTCCTGCTTCCCATTTCACCCTGTGGTGCAGAGGGAGGTCTTTGCCATCTCTTAAAGATGTTCAGTCATAAATCAGGTGGGAGAGGTATTTAGTAGAGAGGAATACCTTCCTAGTACCCACAAAGTCATACTGAAGAGGGGGCCACTCCTTTCCCAGTGCTAGACAACCCCTACTCAGAGGCCTTCAGCGTTTTCCCACCTTGTGTCAACCTCCCTTAGACTTCCCAGATCCTTGTGTAGGAGGCGGCTCTATGGAGTGAGCTTGGCCCTGGGCCAAGCTTTGTTTGAAAGCCTAAGGGCTCTTAAAGGAAGCTACCTGGTGTTCCCTGATGAGAAGATGAATTGGCAGAAGAATGGTGAAAGGCAGGGATCTTGCTGAGAGGCCCCCGGCCACCCCATTACTGGTAAGGATTTTCCACCTTCTACATCATTCCATGTCCTGGGGGAATGGCTGCAGTAGATGAGATCCAGAACCTGTGCCAGCACCTGAAGGGAATCCTTTTCATCAATGCCTGCCTTCCAGAAAAGCTGGAACATCATCTCAGAATTTCTAGCCAAAGAAACGGTAGGGGAGGCCCAAGTTTGCCTGCTTCTGGCCATGTGTATCTCTCTAAGGACCAGCCTCCTGTGCAGGGCTTTACAGACTTCAAGAGCTTTGATATACCTTACTTCACTTACTTCTTATAAATGGCCTGACTAGGCAGATGGGGCAGGTACTATTATTCTTACTTGATAGGTGAGTAAGTAGGCTCTGATAGGTTTGCCCCAAGGCTGAGCTATGCCTCCATCCTAGAGCTGTCTGACCTCCAAAGCCATGCTTGTGATTCCTGTGCTGTATACTTTCTGCTCCTCTCCTCTTGTGTGATCGTCATTCAGCAGAACTCAGGTTTCTGAGCTCTTTTTCCAGCAGACTGAGGGTCTCCACGGCTGCATCCTCACCCCCTCCCTTTTGTCTTCGTTACTCTTCATGGTCCCCAAGGTGGTTCTTGTTCCCACATCCTCCTCTTAGATTGCATTCACACAGAGGCCATCATTCCACAGTCTTGTGCTGGGACAGTGAGCTGGCCCCTTCCCACACCAAAGCAGCAGCTATTTAATAGGAAAAGGTTTCTTTCTAATTGCAGCCGCTAGGTGTGATATTACATATGAATGTTTTGGCATTTGTTAAGGGCCATGTGAAAGTTAAGCTTCTGCCCCGTCACGCTGAAGTCCCAACCCTTGAGTGCCGGTTTTGTTCTGAGCTGAGACAGAAACACAGGACAAGGAACTGCAAAAAGCATCCTCTTAAGCAAATGTGTGTAACTTGTCTAAACTGTAATTATTTCCTGGAACAGGATGCACTTCTCACTTCTACAGGCAGATCTTGGAGTCCACTGCCCAGCTGTACAATGAAAACAGACATCAGGAAAGAAAATCAGAGCCTTCTGGCTCACCTGAGTCATATTCCAGAGATAAGTGGTCAAAACCCACAGGGTGAGATCACTCTCAGATCTCTCTTTTCTCTTGCCACATCTGGGTATCGAAACAAAAGATGATGATGGGGAGACCAAAACTATTTCACAACCGAGAATTCTCATAGTTTTTTCAGCCTAGAAAGGTGCTCCCTCTACAGGTCCCCAAGACTCCAGGCTCCAGGAATGAGTAGCTCTGGGAAATCCACCACTTTGTTACAAAATTCACCCTATTATTGAAGCCTGGATTCCAGTCCCAGGTTTCTCAATTTACAGGTCATGTGCCTTTAGTTACTACTTAACCTCTTGACCTACTGTTTCCTCATGGGCAAAGGAACTGTACCTGAATGGTATATAGGTTCTGGTACCAATTCCAATGTGGTAAGGGAGATTTCCCCTTCCACAGGTTAAGGGTTAAGCATTCAGGCCTTCAGGACTGCCTCACACCCCCATACCCTGTCCATTTCTGAGGGCAGTTGAAAGTCCATGTTGTTACCTGTACTTCTGACTGACTGGCTAGAAATCAGAGGATATCACCACCCCCTCTTCAGGTTCGATTAATTTCCTAGAATTGTTTCTCACAGAACTCAGAGAAACATTTTACTTACTATCAATAGATTACAGGTTTATTATAAAAGGATATAACTCAGGAACAGCAAATGGAAGAGATGCATAGGGCAAGGCAGGGGGAAGGGTGTGGAGCTTCCATGCCCTCTCAGAGCAAGCCACTCTCCCAGCACCTCCATGTGTTCACCAACCCGGAAGCTCTCACAACACTAAAAACCCTCCCAGGAGGTCAGGAGCTGGGACTGGAAGTTCCAACCCTCTAATCACAAGGTCGACCTTCCTGGCAACAAGCCCCCCACATTCCTTGCTTTCCAAAAGTTGCCTCATTAACATAACACAATAACCTTTATCCCTCCATCACTTAGGAAATTCCAAGGGTTTTAGGAGCTCTATGCCAGAAACAGAGATGAAGACCAAATATACATTTCTTATTATAAATCACATCACACAGGTGGTGACTGAGAGCCTCCTGGTTTCACATTCTAGGGCTGTTCCCTTGACACCACCCTCCTATTTATTGTTTTTTTTTTTTTTTTTTTTTTCCGTACGAGGGCCTCTCACTGTTATGGCCTCTCCCGTTGCGGAGCACAGGCTCTGGACAAGCAGGCTCAGCGGCCATGGCTCACGGGCCCAGCTGCTCAGCGGCATGTGGGATCTTCCCAGACTGGGGCACGAACCCCTGTCCCCTGCATCGGCAGGCGGACTCTCAACCACTGCGCCACCAGGGAAGCCCTCACCCTCCTATTTAAAAGGAATCAGACATGGATTTAGGAGCCAGATTTCCATTCAACATATCCTCTCTTTCCTAGAACAGACTGTTTCTGAATGTGCATGCTTGAAGCTAGGCACATCTCTCCTGAGAGGTGTGAAAGGCCTTCATTTTTCTCTACAAGAGTAGAATGGAGAGTAAACTGATACTGAGCAGGAGGTGGTAGGGATCTAGCTAAAAGCTGCTTAAAGCTAAAAGCTGCTTAAAGGTGCAACAGCTTTGAGCAGGGCTATCAGTATTTTGAGCTGGTGGGGGCCTAAGTTCCACACCACAGTGCAGACAGTATCTTTCAGAGGACTTTCCCTCTAATCTGCTAGCACAACTTTCTCTTTCCAGACTGTAGGCTTACCACCATAGTTTATCCACTCAACTGCATTTAGGTGGCACGTGGCCTTTTTCCTCTCTTAGCTCTCAATCAAACCTCAGTTTGGTATCAACCTGATACCAGAACCTGATAGAAAATTCTCAGTTTTTGTTTCTGTTTTCTGTTTCAGGTAACAACTAATGCTGGAACTATGAAACGTTCTGTCTTATATCAACAAAGTATAGTCACAAACATTTCCCCAATTGATGAGAAAAACAACAAAACAAGCAAAAGTCCAAATCTGAAAGGAAGAGCAAGATTTCACAGCCACTCCAGACTTTTACTCCAAATGGATAGTTTGATTACAGAAATCACAGCCCTTCAGCCTGCAAATGTGACAACTGCCTCAGGGACACTAATACCTAGATTCTCAGATAATCTTGAGAAGCCCTAACCCTTTTTCCTTCCCATCCCCATCCTGTGGATAACTGGAGTCAGCAGCAGCTGGAAGAAAATGGCAAGGATTTGGGTGAAGAATAAGTCAGAATAGTGTCGCTGCAGACCATTTATCAACTCTTCAGCACATGTCATTTTTCCTTGAAGGTTGGGGGTTTATAAAGATCCTAGAATAGAGTTTATTTTTTATACATTCTGTTGGCTATCATCTTTTTGTGCAAATCAAAATTATAAAGCTTTGTTTCTTCAGCTTAAAGCAGGAAACTTTAAAGTGCCCACTGCATTTATACCCCAGAGTGATAGAAACCAGGTCTGAGTGTATCATTTCATTCCAAAATTAAATATTATTGTACACCTGGTGTTACAAAGAAAATATGCATTGTGTCTCACCCTCTGGGAACCAAGATACTCAGACAAAAAGTTCTGCCCCCACAGTTGGGCATCTGTAAGCAGAGCCGCGGTCTCGTACATATCCACCTAACGGGACCCAAGGACACAGTGATAGAATCTCTGCCAGAGAAGGATCCTGAGAGCCTACTGTTCACTGTTGTATTTCCGATACACTCTAGCAAAAGTCCCATCCTAGAGGTCTCTGTTTAGGGCCCACAGAGAGAGAGATAACATACCTAGATGGAACTGGTAGCTTTCAAATATCTCCACTCTCATTTGGATTTTTTTTTCTAAAAATGAATTCCTCATACCCTCTGTCTGTCTTTTGCTATCAAATATAACATCAGGACATCTCATTCAGAAGCTTTGAAACATATAAAGTAGCCTCCAACTTACCAGACTTCTGTGTTAGAAAGCTGATTCATGTAAGGAGGACAAATCCCGGGTGGCAGGAAGGGATCCTTTAGATGGGTTTGTACAGCACACTTCTGACTTACATTTTTTTTGTATGAGTGGGTGGCATTGAGCACTGTCACAACCTTCTGCAAGGGAGAGAGACATTGAGAGCCAAGTTTTAGTCCAGGACTCAGCTCTTCACAGCCTTCTGTGTTTTGCAATCGTTTCTCCCCACAATTATTTACTTTGAAAAATTTCAAACCTACAGAAAATTTGAAAGAAACATACAATGAACACCTCTATTCTTTTCATCTAAATACAACAATTAACATTCATTTGCTCCTTTTCTCTGTCTGCACTCACCCACCCACTCATTCATGTTGCTTTAATAAATGCAGACAAAATGCCCACTTCTAAATACTTCAGCATGTATTTCCTGGTGTTAAGGGCATCATTCTATGTAACCATAATACAATTCAATTACCAAATCATAGGACATTAATACTAATTCAATACTATTATCTGATATATGCTCCAGGTATAAATTTTACAATTGTTTAAAAAATGTCATATGCATGTGCATGCATCTAGATTCAGATGCATTTAACATATGCATCTATATTATACATATATATGAGCAAGAGATTAAGAATTAAGTGTGTGTGTTGTGGTTCTGGTATCTTCCCCTGTTCTAATTAAAGTTTCTAAATTACACTTTGGTCCTTATTACCTGGAACTCTCTCCTGATGTCTTTGTTTTTGTTGTTTCTGATGGCATTGAATTCCTGAAGAGGACAGGCTAATTATCTTGTTCAATATCCTACATTCTGATCAAACTAAACATTTTTGGAAAGATCAGCACATAGTATTTGTGCTTCTTACTGCATCCTGTCAAGAAGCAAGTTGTCGAAGAACAAAGCAACAAAATAGTGTGAATACTTCTCGTCGAAAATATTAAAGGAAACACACCATCTGCCAGCAACGTTAGTAGTCTGTATTGTGCCTGTAGTCCTTCAATCCAAACCACAGTGTCTGCCATTTATCTTGACAGGAACTGAGTCTTTAGGTTTGCTTTTAACCCCAGCACTGACTGCGACCGTTATTTGCAGCCATAGAGCAGGATTTACTGAAGACTTACCAGCGCAATGCGATCCAAAGAAGGGAAGGAAAACCCACAGTGAACAAACCTACAGCCAGGCCACTGGGGACCTTGGATGGGCCCCATGTCTGAGCATGCTCAGAAGCTACTCCCAAATGTGAAATGCCTGCTCTCAAGCAGTCTGTAGCTTCCACTAATGAATCGTGCCATCATAGCCATTTTTTCTAGTTGAGCTATTTTAAATATTAGTGGGGCTTCTAGGGAGAAATGAGCTTAGTTTATTTAAAATAAAATCAAACTCCTTGCCCTAGTCTACACCGGCTTATCTCCATCTCCCATACTTCTGTTTTTGTGGTTTGTTAGGTTTTTTTTTTTTATTGCCGTATAGTTGATTTACAATATTGTGTTAGCTTCAGGTGTACAGCATAGTGACTTAGTATATTTGCAGATTATATTCCATTATAGGTTATTACAAGGTGATGGATATGATTCCCTGTGCTATACAGTATATCTTTGTTGCTTAACTATTTTATATAGTAGTTTGTATCTGTTAATCCCATACCCTTAATTTGTCCATCCCTTCTTCCCACTCTCCTTTGATAACCACAAGTTTGTTTTCTATATCTGTGTGTGTGTTTCTGTTTTGCATATACATTTGTTTTGTTTTTTTAGATTCCACATATAAGTGATATCATATAGTGTTTGTGTTTTTCTGTCTGACTTATTTCACTAAGCATCATATTCTCTAGGTCCATCCACATTGCTGCAAATGGCAGTTTCATTCTTTTTAAAGTCTGGGTGATATTCCATTGTGTGTACACACACACACACACACACACACACATTACATCTTCTTAATCTAACCTCTGTTGATGCATACCTGAGTTGCTTCCATGTCTTGGCTACTGTGGGGGTGCTGTGAACATGGGGGTGCACATATCTTTTCAAAGTAGTGCTTTCATTTTTACTGGACTTATACCCAGGAGTGAAATTGCTGGATCATCTGGTAGTTCTATTTTTAGTTTTTTAAGGAACTTCTATACTGTTTTCCATAGTGGCTGCACCAATTTACATTCCCACCAACAGGACACAAGGATTTCTTTTTCTCCACATCCTCACCAGCACTTGTTATTTCTTGTCTTTTTTATAATAGCCATTCTAACAGGTGTGAAGTGATAGCTCATTGTGGTTTTGATTTGCATTTCTCTGATAATTAGTGATATTGAGCACGTTTTCATGTACCTCTTGGCCATCTACATGTCTTCTTTGGTAAAATGTCCATTCAGATTCTCTGCCCATTATTACCTGGAATTTTGGGGGGTTTTTTGCTATTGAGTTATATAAGTTCTTTGTGTATTTTGGCTGTTAATCTCTCAACAGATATATGATTTTCAAATATTTTCTCTCATTTGGTAAGTTAACTTTTCATTTTACTGATGGTTTCCTTGACTGTGCAGAAGCTTTTTAGTTTAATGTAGTTTCACTTGTTATTTTTGCTTGCGTTCCCATTGCTTTTCGTGTCAAATTCAAAAACTCATTGCCAAGGTCAGTGTCAAGGAGCTTACCATCTGTGTTTTTTTAAAGGAGTTTTATGGTTTAGGGTGTTACTTTTTTTTTTTTTTTTTTTTTTTTTTTTTGCGGTACGCGGGCCTCTCACTGTTGTGGCCTCTCCCGTTGTGGAGCACAGGCTCCAGACGCGCAGGCTCAGCGGCCATGGCTCACGGGCTCAGCTGCTCCGCGGCACGTGGGATCTTCCCGGACCGGGGCACGAACCTGTGTCCCCTGCATCGGCAGGCGGACTCTCAACCACTGCGCCACCAGGGAAGCCCTAGGGTGTTACTTTTAAGCCTTTAATCCATTTTGAATTAATTTTTGTGTATGGTGTAAGATAGTGGTCCAGTTTCATCCTTTTGCATGTGGCTCTCTAGTTTTCCTAACACCATTTTTGAAGAGACTGTCCTTTCTCTGTTGTATATTCTGGGCTCCTTTGTCATAAATTAATTGTGTGCTTATTTCTGGGCTCTCTATTCTGTTTCATTGATTTAGGTGTCTGTTTTTATGCTGATAACATACTGTTTGATTACTATAGCTTTGTAATATAGTTTGAAATCAGAGGGCATGATACCTCCAGCTTTGTTCTTCTTTCTCAAGATTGAGTTGACTATTTGGGAGCTTTTGTGGTTCCATACAAATTTTAGGGTTGTTTGTTCTATTTCTGTAAAATATGTCACTGAAATTTTTATAGGGTTTGCATTGAATCTGTGGATTGCTTTGGGTAGTATGGATATTTTAACAATGTAAATTCTTCCAACCCATGACCATGGAGTATCTTTTCATTTATTTTGTGTCTTCTTCAGTTTCTCTCATCAGTGTCTTATAGTTTTCAGTGTACAGGTCTTTCATCTCTTTGGTTAAATCTATTCCTAGGTATTTTATTATATTTGATACAGTTGTAAATGGGATTTTTTTTAAAATTTCTCCTTGTGATTTTTTGCTATTAGTGTATAGAAACAGCAGATTTTTGTATTATTGTATTATTTGTATTGTGATTATATCCTGCAACTTTACTGAATTCATTGATTATTTCTAACAGTTTTTTTGTGGAATCTTTAGGATTTTTTTATATAAAATATTATTTGATCTGCAAATAATGACAGTATTATGTTTTCCTTTCCAATTTGGATTCCTTTTCTTTCTTTTCCTTACCTAATTGCTCTGGCTAGGACTTCCAATGTCATGTTGAGTAAAAGTAGTAGAGTGGACATCCTTGTCTTTTTCCTGATCTTAGAGAAGAAGATTTCATCTTTTCACCATTGAGTATGATAATAGCTATGAGCATTTAAACTATTTTTTTCTTTGACTATTGAACCTACCTTGCAGCTCTGGTGTAAACCCCACTTGGTTATGGTGTGTAATTCTTTGTACATATTGCTGAATTCTATTTGTTAATATTTTGTTAAGATTTTTCATCTATATTCATGAGGGAAATTTCTAGGATATTAGAATATTTATATATTTATGTAAGATAGCTATAGTTTTCTTTTTGAACTTTTTTCCCCTGGTTTTGGTGTCTGGGTAATACAGCCTTCATAGAATGAATTGAGAAGTGTTTTGTACTCTTCTATTTTCTGGAAGAGATTGTATAGAATTAGTATTAATTCTTCTTTAATCTTTTGGTAGAATTCTCCAGCACAACCATGTGGGTCTGGGATTTCTTTCCTTGGAATATTTAAATTACAAATTGACTTTCCTGAACAGTTATAGAGCTATACAAATGATCAGTATCATATTGAGTGAGTTGTTGTAGTTTGTACTTATGAGGAATTTGTTCATTTCATCTACGTGGTCAAATATATCTATGTAGAATTTTCCATGATATTCCCTTATTATCCTTTTAACATCTGCAAAATCTGTAGTGATTGTAGTCTCTATTCATTCCTGATACTAGGTATTTGTCTTCTATCTTTTTCCTTTGTCAAGTTTATTGATCTCTTCAAAGAATCAGCTTTCATTTTATTGATTTTATCTATTGCTTTTTTGTTTTTAATGTCATTGATTTCTGCTTTGTATTATTTTCTTCCTTCTGTTTGCTTGATTTCTTTTACTTTTTCTTGTTTCTTGATGCAGGACCTTAGGTTATTGATTTGATTTCTTTTTTTTTCTTTTTTTTCACATAAATTTCACTTTATTTATAACATATGAAAGGGGGTATTTCAAATGACACTAAACATAATAAATATATAACTTGCTTTTTTAAAAATCTGCAGTATACATTCAAGGAAGGGCTAAACTTCCAATGCCAACTATATATGAGACAAAATTAAACACTTACAATAATCAGTTTCCTAAAAGTGCTATTTTTTTTTTTTTTTTTTTTTTTTGCCATACGGGGGCCTCTCACTGTTGTGGCCTCTCCCGTTGCAGAGCACAGGCTTCGGACGCACAGGCTCAGCGGCCATGGCTCACGGGCCCAGCCGCTCCGTGGCATGTGGGATCTTCAAGGACCCGGGCACGAACCGGTGTCCCCTGCATCGGCAGGCGGACTCTCAACCACTGCGCCACCAGGGAAGCCCAAAAATACTATTTTTTAATACCTATAAGAGGAAACATTCTCGTGATTTGTTTCCATCCAAACATCTATATACCTCTTTTCTAATGTAAGCTTTAAGGCCTTAAATTTCCCTTTCAGCACTGATTTAAGCTGTTTCCCACAACTTTTGATATATGTTCATTCCATGGTTTAAAACCGCCAAATGCCCTAAGGTATAGCCTTTGCTACTAGTGGCTAAAACATAAATGCGTGATTAAAATATTGAACTTAAATTGAATTGAAAGAATTAAGCCACAGAGATAGAAACCGGAGGAATCACTTTCGCCTGGAGGATACCGGAGAGATCACCTTTGATAACCCGAGAAGCGCTGAGGCAAAAGGGCTTGAGAGGAAAGAGCGGGAAGATCCGGAGCATCTGAGCAGAGGAGAGGGCGGGGAGAGACGTTCCTACGGTTCCCTGAATTCCAAGCACGGTTCATTTCCAAGAGCCGAGAGCGCTGACCACTGGCTCCGTGAAAAGAACCACCGAGGATCGAGTCCGCACCCCGGGAATCAGGCGTGCACACTGCTGGGCAGCGCCTGAGGCTCAGAGGCACCTAGCCCGCGGCTCCTGCGGCTTCCGGGAGCTGAGGAGTCAGCGTAGGTGACCCCTGCACCCGGGGGCATAGCTGTGGAACTGGAGACCCTACTTTGGATGCAGCATCCCGAAGTCAAACTTGGGGGTGGGGGTGCGATGTCCCATGGTCCTCGCTTCCGGGAAGGCGAGGAGCCTTAACCAGGGCCTGTCTGGAGCCGCAGTCTCCTTGCTTGAGGGACCACTGGTGCTTCCAGGTTTATTCTTCAGTTTCAAAGGTTGGTGGCCGGAACAGTGGTGGCAGGACCTACAGTTTTCACATCGTTAAACTCACGCACTTGGCTTGTTTCCGCAGTGTAGTGATTATCACGTTTGCCTTATATGCAAAAGGTCCCCGATTCCAAACCGGGAGGAAACAGTTTGATTTTTCCGAGTTACATTCACATTTTATAAACAAAAAGGAGGCTAGGGGTATGGGGTGAGGCAGCAGAAGCAGCTGCATTTTCAATCCCCAAGAAACATGGGAGGCATTCCGTTACCACCTGAAAGCCTACTCAGGACTACGAACAAGGCCTCCTTTGTCTGAGTCACTTTGGAGACCAAGCCACAAACAGTTTCTCTAAGGACAGCACAGGACAAAGCCAACTTCAGGTTACCTTTATGTCCAGAAATCCCCTCATCTCATCTGGCGCCTAAATCTCCTCTACACACTGACACGTCTCTGAAAACCAAGGAGTTCATCCCTGTGAAGCACACTTGGCTTTCCCACAGCTCAGCACACTTGCGGAACAATATAATTTGCGTGACAGAACAAAAGAGACTGAACCCAAATCTGCACCGGGGGCTGGAGCCAAAGACGGGTAGATAAAGAACTTCAGACTCCATGAATTGAGTTGTCGCGGCATGAAAAGGAGCCGGTACACGTGCCATTATCCGGAGAGCCCCCGGAGCCAGGTCAGAGATCAGGAAGTAGACAGAATTGCTCATCACCCACGGAAAATCAAGTCGGCACCTGACTCATAAGGAAACCGAGGTTCAGAAAGAGAGCATGACCTTGGCTCTGCCGCACACAGCGCTAAAGCTAGGCCAGGATGGAACCCAGCCAGTTACCTTGCGGCCTGGCCTCAGAGCCCAAAGCGTTGCCCAGAACAGAAGTGAAAGGTGAGGAGCGGCGGGGCAAGGGCTGGGAGCCTTGCACAGCTGCCTTCAGCCCTGGGCCCTGGGAACCCCCAATTCTGCTCTCTGCATCTCTGAAACCTAACCTCTACTTTCACAGTTATCACCTGTGAAGAGGTGAAGAGGAGAGGCCAAACTGGGGCTCCAGTGTGGCTCCCTGATGGTCTAGTGGCTAGGATTCCCCACTTTCACAGCTCCGGCCCGGTTTGATTCCCTGTCAGGGAAGCTCTTTTCTCAGCGTCTCCACTCAAAGGAGTCTTCCTCTTCAACCCCACAGGTGTGTTTTGCTACAAAGTCCAGATGCAGAAGTGCTTCTGCACTGAGTCCCTAAACTCCAGTGAGGTCCTGCCTCAGGATTCTTGGCATTGCCCAGGCTGGAGGAGGTGAGATGTGATGAACAGCCAGGGCTGAGCAGCCCCTCGCCTTCATTCTCCCTTCATCTCAGGAATTTAATGTCTTACTTTCAGAGTTTTTCATCCAAAGAGAACCTGGAACTTGAGTTCCCAAAACAATAAAAAACAAAAACATAAAACATTTGAAACATACCAAAAAATTGAAATACTAACATCGTATATTCTCTACCTAACCGTGCAGAGTTAACATTTTCCCATGTTTGCTTTCTCACTCTCTCTCCATGTATATGAACCGCGACGCCTTTTGGAGTAACTTGCAGACATTGCAACTCAAGATCACTGGTTGGGCCTCTGTTGCTCCTTTCCTTTGGCATCTCCCTCAAAACCAGCTTCTGCGGGACCTGTCCTTCAAGACAAGTGGAAGGCTTTGTCCTCACGAGGAGGCCCCTCTTGCCCCTTCAGGAACCTGGAATCTGTTCTCTTCAGGCTGTAGAGAAGCTTCAGGTCGTGTTTTATTCAGCTCTTCCCCAAGTGCAGGCCAGGCACGCCCTGTGCTTGTAGGAGTCCCCCCGGACTCGCTGACCTCCGGACTCCTCCCGGTTGCCTTGGCGGGCAGTGGGATCTTGGGTCAGCCTGAGCGCTGGAACCGCCTACCTCAGGAGAGACACTTCAGGGTCTCTTCAAGTGTGGCTGCCCCCTTGGCTCTTGCCTGGCTCTTGGTGCCCTGTATGGAGCGAAAAGAGTTCTGACCAGACAGAAAGGTGAAGCATGTTTCCTGTAGTAGGAGGATGAGGGGAGCAGATGGGAAATGCGTTAAAGGGAGGGGAAAGTTTTGAAGAGCTTCCCAGAATTGACTGCATCAGTGCTGGCGGGGGGCGGGGGTAGTGGCTGCTCTGTGACAACAGTGGCACTTAGTCTTGTCTTGTCCTGCTTGTCCTGGCCTTGATCTGGTCCCAGGTCCAGTCTGAGTCCAAGCAGACAGAGGCATCCTGGTTTGCAGAACATATTCCATTGTGCCTCTCTCCAAAATGGGTAGCCACTGAGTTTCTATTTCTAGGATCCCAGTGGACGGTGTCCATGGGGTTTCTTGAACTTTCTTTCTTGTCTGAAACATTCCTTATCTCTCCTTCAATTCTAAATGGTAATTTTGCTGGTTAGAGTATCCTGGGTTGTAGATTTTCCCTTTCAGCACTTTTAAATATATCATGCCATTCCCTTCTAGCCTGCAAATATTCTGCAGAAATGATATGGGGGTTCCCTTTTGTATGACTCATTGTTTTTCTCTTGCTCCCTTTAGAATTCTGTCCTTGTCTTTAACTTTTGCCATTTTAATTATGATATATCTTGGTGTCGGTCTGTTTAGGTTCACCTTGTTTGGGACCCTCTGTGCTTCCTGTAACTAGATATCTGCTTTCTTCTTCAGGTTCTGGAAATTTTCAGTCATAATTTCTTCAAACACATTTTTGACCCTTTTCTCTCTCTTCTCCTTCACAGATCCCTAAACTTTCTTTCTTGCTGAAATGTAAGTCAGGGGAAATTAAAAAGTAGATAAATTAGTGGTCTAGATAAATTAGTGGTCTCCATGCCAGGTATAAGAAAAAATAATTTAAGTGGATAATAAAGATGAATCTCAAATACTCTTAAAGACTTTAAAGAATTCTAAAAATTGACATAATAGCATAGAAAATATTTATGTCATGTCATAGTTCTAGAGATAACTCCTTTTTTTTTTAGAGATAACTCCTTTTATGCATCACACTGGTTTAATAATTTTGGTCTAAAAACTACTTTACTCTGTCTTTCAGATTTTCTAATAGTGTAGAAAATATTGGTAGCAGAGTATTCTAGTTTATACACACCTTGGATTTATGTTCTCTTCTAAATCCTCATGACACTGAATTGCCTAATTTTCCTCTACTGGTTTTACTTGTCCAATAAGAGAACTTTAATTCCAATAAATATTTAAGTTTATAAAGTTTAAAATTATGTGTTCCAGTAAATTAAATATACCATTTAATAACTTTTAAATGGAGATTAACTCTTATAATTCTAGAATTCATTGTAACAATTATTCCACTTACAATTTGGGGGTAAATGTTTTTAGGTATCATTCAATATATGATTCCAACATTCATTTCTCTATTATGATTCAGCTCAAGTTGTGTTTTTAAGATCTATCATGATCTTTAAGTGCCTAGACTGATACTAAATTAATTAAAGTATAATATTTGCCTGGAGAATTTTTAATTAAGATGGAAATAGCAAAACCCTGTTTTTATATAATGCTGGTGTGTATTTTTATAGATTACAGAGTGGCCATAGGTTAACAGGTTAAGAGGACGTGTGGGTACCTTTAGAGTATGTTGGTGAGCACAGCCATCATGTCACTTGAAGAAATGTAAAACACATGGAGTATCTTCTCCAGGAAGTAAGGAGCTATCACTGAAGACCAGCTGTTTTCATAAAGGGCTTGTTTATTTAAAAAAAAATTTTTTTTGGTTCTTGGTTACCTGCCTTCTAGATCTGGATTCATCCATTTTTCCATTCTTCTTTATGCTTCTTTTGTGTCGAGCACCGCTGGTGCCCCTAGGCCCAGGTGGGCAGAGGAGCCAGGAACTACAGGGCTTGAACAAATTATGCTCCCACACTTTTTGATGCCTCCAGAAAGGGACGCCACAGACAGAGACCTTGAGTTTGCTCAGGTTTCAGCATCTCTCCTGGACCAGGGCCTGACACTTAGTAACACCTAATAAGTGCTCAGTGATTGAAGGAGTTCTAACACAAGGTTCTAGAAAGCTGAAGAGGAGGAAAAGAATGTGAGTGGAATGGGGCAGTCTAGAGTATGAGGGCCAGAGTGAGACAGACAGACAAAAACACCCACAAAGAGAGTAGAGAGAATGTTCAAGAACTGGATTTAGAGTATAAAAGCCTAAGAGCTCATGTGTGCTCATGAGATTCAACAGAAGAACCAAGAGGGGGTGAGCCAACAACTCTTGGTATCCAGGTCTGCACCAGAAGCATCGTCAGGTGCAGGATTCTGTTGCTTCCAACGTTTTGTCTCAAATGGAACAATTTCTTTTTCAGAAATAGACAAACACTGTCAAAGAATCATATAGAGACAGCTATTGGATTACTAACCCAACTTTGAGTAGGAAAGTGACCAGTCCACAGATTGTGAGTGTCCAAGAAGGCAAATAGCAATTCACAAAGGGAAGGGAAGATGAATAAATGTCTGGGACCAGTAGTTATTCCCCTCCAATTGATCAGCTACTTGACAGGAAGCAACCTGGAGTCATTCTGGTCAATCTTTTCTGGACCCAACTTAGTAGGTCACCACCAAAACCAATAACAACTACTGAAAGACTTTCTAAACATCTTGGAAGTTATCAGCTGAACATATGCAATATGGTACCTCTGGGTAATGTCCACATTGTCCTTCTGCCATACCCCCTGCTTAGTTGAGTCAGGAGTCCAACACCTGTTGTAAGAGTATCAGATAGATTTATAGAAAGTTTGTTGTACTAGAAAGACTATGAAGAAAAAGGATCTTTCATTGAGTCGTAAAAATACATTGGTCTATAAAGTGGCACACCTCCTATTGAAGTCATACTAGGAACACGTGAAGAGCAGCTTTCAGCTTCTGGTAAAGGTGGAGTGACAGAAATGAGATTTACTTTTCTGCCTGAAACCTGTCCCTACCCTTCTCCCCTGTCCCCAAAGAAAAGAAAAAGACAAAAGGCATAAAATATTAGTTTTCAAGACACTGGAAATCAGTAAATAAAGGGTAGAAATCCCTGAGAGATGAGAAACAAATATGGTGAGCCCTGCCATTGACCCAGCTTACTATTTTCAGAGTCTCCAGGCTGAGGACAAGGAGGGGATCTGAGTCCAACTCCTTGGATTGTGGCGATGAGGCTGAGTATCCATGGAGAACAAGGGAGCTAGAGTTCATAGGACAGGTTTAGTGATGAGAGAGATGAACAGAGAGAACCCAGGCATTTGGAAAGGGTTTCCTTCAAGTAATGAGTGGATTTCTGATACAAGCATGCTTGTGACCAAAAAAAGAAACTTTGAAAAATATCATGAGACAGTGCCTGGTGTTCACACAGTACAGGCAATTGTACTCTCTCCCCACAGCCAGACTGAACTACTCATAAGAGCCATGAAGAAGAACACTCAAAGAAGGTTGTGACTTACTAGTTGGATTAGTCAGCCTTGGACTGACCTACCTAAAAAATAATAAAACCAAGATTCAAAGGGATCAAACTGTTTACAAGTCACTTAACTCTACCCCAGAACAAAACTGAAGAAGATTTATAGGAATACCAAATAGCCAGTACACAAGAAAGTAAAATTTGGCCATGTCTGGTATCCAATCAAAGAACGTGAGGCATGCAAAGAGGCAGGAAAACATGATGGATAAGGAGAAGAATAGTCAATGAATCAAAACTGAACGAGAACTGACATGATGGTAAAATCAACAGAGAGGACTTTAAAATATTTATCATGACTGTGTTACACATTCCAAAGAGGTGTAGAAACGTGGAACATATAAAAATGGTCAAAATAAAACTTTAAAGATGAAAAATGATAACTTATTTAAAAAATTTTTTTAAACAGCTTTATTGGAGTATAATTGCTTTACAATGGTGTGTTAGCTTCTGCTGTATAACAAAATGAATCAGCTATACATAAACATATATCCCCACATCCCTTCTGGCTTGCATCTCCGTCCCACCCTCCCTATCCCACCCCTAGGTGGACACAAAGCATCGAGCTGATCTCCATGTGCTATGTGGCTGCTTTCAACTAGCTATCTATTTTACATTTGGTAGTGTATATATGTCCATGTCACTCTCTCACTTCATCCCAGCTTACCCTTCCCTCTCCCCTTGTCCTCAAGTCCATTCTCTACGTCTGTGTCTTTATTCCTGTCCTGCCCCTAGGTTCTTCAAAACCCTTTTTTTCTTTTTTTTTTTAGATTCCATATATATGTGTTAGCATACAGTATTTGTTTTTCTTTTTCTGACTTACTTCACTTTGTATGACAGACTCTAGGTCCAACCACCTCACTACAAATAACTCAATTTGTTTCTTTTTTTGGCTGAGTAATATTCCATTGTATATATGTGCCACATCTTCTTTATCCATTCATCTGTTCATGGACACTTAGGTTGCTTCCATGTCCTGGCTATTGTAAATGGAGCTGCAATGAACATTGTGGTACATGACTGGTTTTGAATTATGGTTTTCTCAGGGTATACGCCCAGTAGTGGGATTGGTGGGTCGTATGGTAACTCTATTTGTAGTTTTTTAAGGAACCTCCATACTGTTCTCCATAGTGGCTGTACCAATTTACATTCCCACCAACAGTGCAAGAGGGTCCCCTTTTCTCCACACCCTCTCCAGCATTTATTGTTTGTTGATTTTTTGATGATGGCCATTCTGACTGGTGTGAGGTGATACATCACTGTAGTTTTGATATGCCTTTCTCTAATGATTAGTGATGTTGAGCATTCTTTCATGTGTTTGTTGGCAATCTGTATATCTTCTTTGGAGAAATGTCTATTTAGGTCTTCTGCTCATTTTTGGAGTGGGTTTTTTGTCTTTTTGATATTGAACTGCATGAGCTACTTGTAAATTTTGGAGATTAATCCTTTGTCAGTTGCTTCATTTGCAAATATTTTCTCCCATGCTGAGGGTTGTCTTTTTGTCTTGTTTATGGTTTCCTTTGCTGTGCAAAAGCTTTTAAGTTTCATTAGTTCCCATCTGTTTATTTCTGTTTTTATTTCCACCTTCTGTAGGAGGTAGATCTTGCTGTGAGTGATGCCATAGAGTGTTCTGCCTATGTTTTCTTCTAAGAGTTTGATAGTGTCTGGCATTACATTTAGGTCTTTAATCCATTTTGAGTTTATTTTTGTATATGGTGTTAGGGAGTGTTCTGATTTCATACTTTTACATGTACCTGTCCAGCTTTCCCAGCACCACTTATTGAAGAGGATGTCTTTTCTGCACTGTATATTCTTGCCTCCTTTATCAAAGATAAGGTGACCATATGTGCGTGGGTTTCTCTCTGGGCTTTCTATCTTGTTCCATTGATCTATCTTTCTGTTTTTGTGCCAGTACCATACTGTCTTGATTACTGTAGCTTTGTAGTATAGTCTGAAGTCAGGGTGCCTCATTCCTCCAGCTCCAGTTTTCGTTCTCAAGATTGTTTTGGCTATTCAGGGTCTTTTGTGTTTCCATACAAATTGTGAAATTTTTTGTTCTAGTTCTGTGAAAAATGCCAGTGGTAGTTTGATAAGGATTGCATTGAATCTGTAGATTGCTTTGGGTAGTAGAGTCATTTTCACAATGTGGATTCTTCCAATCCAAGAACATGGTATATCTCTCCATCTATTTGTATCATCTTTAATTTCTTTCATCAGTGTCTTATAGTTTTCTGCATACAGGTCTTTTGTCTCTTTAGGTAGGTTTATTCCTAGATATTTTATTCTTTCTGTTGCAATGGTAAATGGGAGTGTTTCCTTAATTTCTCTTTCAGATTTTTCATCATTAGTGTATAGGAATGCAAGAGATTTCTGTGCATTAATTTTGTATCCTGCTACTTTACCAAATTCATTGATTAGCTCTTGTAGTTTTCTGGTAGAGTCTTTAGGATTCTCTACGTATAGTATTGTGTCATCTGCAAACAGTGACAGCTTTGCTTCTTCCTTTCCGATTTGGATTCCTTTTATTTCTTTTTCTTCTCTGATTGCTGTGGCTAAAACTTCCAAAACTATGTTGAATAATAGTGGTGAGAGTGGGCAACCTTGTCTTGTTCCTGATCTTAGTGAAAATGGTTTCAGTTTTTCACCATTGAGAATGATGTTGGCTGTGCGTTTGTCATATATGGCCTTTATTATGTTGAGGTAAGTTCCCTCTATGCATACTTTCTGGAGGGTTTTTTTCATAAATGGGTGTTGAATTTTGTCAAAAGCTTTTTCTGCATCTATTGAGATGATCATATGGTTTTTCTCCTTCAATTTGTTAATATGGTTTATTGCACTGATTGATTTGCATATATTGAAGAATTCTTGCATTCCTGGGATAATCCCCACTTGATCATGGTGTATGATACTTTTACTGTGCTGTTGGATTCTGTTTGCTAGTAGTTTTTTGAGGATTTTTGCATCTATGTTCATCAGTGATATTGGCCTGTAGTTTTCTTTCTTTGTGACATCTTTGTCTGGTTTTGGTATCAAGGTGATGGTGGTCTCGTAGAATGAGTTTGAGAGTGTTCCTCCCCCTGCTATATTTTGGAAGAGTTTGAGAAGGATAGGTGTTAGCTCTTCTCTAAATATGTGATAGAATTCATCTGTGAAGCCATCTTGTCCTGGCTTTCAGTGCTTGTGATTTCTCTGTTTATATTTTATATTTCTTCCTGGTTCTGTCTCAGAAGGTTGTGCTTTTCAAAGAATTTGTCCATTTCTTCCACATTGTCTATTTTATTGGCATATAGTTGCTTTTAGTAATCTTTCATGATCCTTTGTATTTCTGCAGTCAGTTGTTACTTCTTTTTCATTTCTAATTTTATTGATTTGAGTCTTCTCCCTTTTTTTCTTGATGAGTCTGGCTAATGGCTTACCAATTTTATTTATCTTCTCAAAGAAGCAGCTTTCAGTTTTATTGATCTTTGCTATTGTTTCCTTCATTTCTTTTTCATTTATTTCTGATCTGATCTTTATGATTTCTTTCCTTCTGCTAACGTTGGGTGTTTTTTTTTTTCTTCTTTCTCTTATTGTTTTAGGTGTAAAGTTAGGTTGTTTATTTGACATGTTTCTTGAGGTAGGATTGTAGTGCTATAAACTTCCCTCTTAGAACTGCTTTTGCTGCATCCCATAGGTTTTTGGTCTTCGTGTTTTCATTGTCATTTGTTTCTAGGTATTTTTTGATTTCCTCTTTGATTTCTTCTGTGATCTCTTCTTTATTTAGTGGCATATTGTTTAGCCTCCATGTGTTTGTATTTTTTACAGTTTTTTTCCTGTAATTGATATCTAGCCTCATAGTGTTGTGGTCAGAAAAGATATTTGATACAGTTTCAAATTTCTTAAATGTACCAAGGCTTGATTTGTGACCCAAGATATGATGTATCCTGGAGAATGTTCCATGAGCACTTGAGAAGAAAGTGTATTCTGTTGTTTTTGGATGGAATGTCCTATGAATATCAGTTAAGTCCATCTTGTTTAATGTATCATTTAAAGCTTGTGTTTCCTTATTTATTTTCATTTTGGATGATCTGTCCATTGGTTAAAGTGGGGTGTTAAAGTCCCCTACTATGATTGTGTTAGCTAGGACAATTTTAAAAGGCCTGTCATGGGAGTGTTTGAAGTCCCTGAAATGACCTGAAGAAGTTTTTTGAAGAATAAAATTTTGAAGAAACTAGACAGAATATATTCCAATTATAATGAAAATTATGAAGCCACCGATCCAAGGAGGCAAATGAACCCTGAGCACAAAGAATCTGAAGAAAGCCACACCTAGCACATTACTATTAAACTGCTTAAATCCATAGGAAAAGGAAAAATCACTAAAGCAGCCAAAACAATAAGACACACTACATACAAAAACAAAAATAAAGGCAGTGGAGCAACATCTTTAAAGAACTGAGAGGGAAAAAAAAAGTCAGCATGGAATTCTATGTGTCTTCCCTCAAAAATATCTTTCAAAAATAAAAGTGAATAATGACATTTATAGACATACAAATGCTGAAAGACTTCATCATCACGAGATCCACACCACAAGAAATGTTAAAGGAGTCCTCCAGGAAGAAGGAAATTCACACCAGATAGAATTCTGGGTATACATAAAGGAATGAAGGACAAAAGATATGATATCTGCATGGAAAATATATAAGATCATTTCTTATCAATTAAATATCTTCAAAAACATGGGACAGTTTAAAGAAAAGTAAAAACCTTAGATTTGGGGTTTATAATATATGCAAAGTATAATGCATAAGGGCAATAGCATAAAGGCAGGCAGGTGAGAAATGTGAAGAGGAATGACATCACTTGAAGGCAGGCTGTGATAAGGTAGAAATGTATGCTATAAAGCCTAAAGCAGTCGCTGAAATAACAAAAGAGTTATAGCTAATAAGCCAAAGGAAGGTGAGAGAATGGAACCATATGTAAAACCATGTAAACTCTCTTAGAGAACAGTTGCCCTTCTGGCACTCCACCTATACACATGTGTACAAGAATGATGAGTGCAGTATTGTTTGTAATAATAAAAGCATAGAAACAAATTAATTTCAAAGGTATATGTAAAGACTTCAATAAATACTAGTACAAACAATGGATAAAACTTCACTGTTAAAAGGAACCCAGAGAGTAACGATGAGATGACGACTCTACTCTCTTTCCAGGGATCCTGGATTCCAAGTGACCTGTGTCCTTCGGGAGTCTTCTGTGAGGATCAGAAGAGCAGAAGTGATCTTGGCTTAGGTTCTCTGGCTGTGGACAAGACACGGGTGACAAGAAAGGTAAAGGAGTCCTTCCTCTGAGTTTACGTAGAAATGATGTACGAAGCAGAAATAACTGCAAACCCTTAAATTACATACTGAAAAAGCCAGGAAGGCGTCCCTGGATGGGCTCGAACCACCAACCTTTCGGTTAACAGCCGAACGCGCTAACCGGTTGCGCCACAGAGACTCGAAAAAAGTATTCTTTTTCATCTATGTAGAGCATAAGCAGTCCTTCTAAGGTAGGCGGAGCCACCCGCCTTTCGCAGGACAGTGGCGACGGCTCCAAAGCCTCGGACAACGGGAGAGGAGGAGTCGACGCAGCGTGCTCCTTCCGGTGGGGGAGCCGTGCGTCGGGCTATCCCGAAGGCAGAAGGGCAGCCGAGCGTCCCCGTCGCGCCTTGCTCCACACCCGCCGCAGATGCTGGCGCCCCGGAGAAGCTCCCGGGCCTGAGCTGAGGGGAGCCCGAGGGAAGCTGCGTGCCCGATGGGTTCCGTGACAGCTCCCCGTTTGCTCCGCCTTCACTCGACCATCTCCCCCCTCTGGGCAGCGGCTTAGTAGATGTTGTCGGTTTGGCTCAGCGGGAAGTAGATCAGGTCCAAAGAGCAAATGTGAAAAGGAGCGAAAGAAAGCAGAGGCATGCATGAGACAGACCTCCCAGGAAGCCTGTGAGGCACAGGCCGGATCTTGAGAGATTAAAATTGTTTTTCTTAAGTAACTGAATAGGGAGGGAGAACCGGAGAAGGGCGTGAAAGAGAGAAAAGCACGAGCATGTGTGTCAAAGAATTAAACAGCAAAAATAATGTGAAAATATTTATGTCAAAGAAATTACCTGTTGGCCTCTGGTGCATCGTGACTGTGTACAGTGATTAGTGCTGTGTTGTGGCTACATCAACCTCGGTTCAAATCAAAGTTACAGCAAGTTCGTGTCTATGACCTGTCTTTCGGTTTGCTTTTAATGCCAGCACCAGATGCACCCCTTAGCAGCGTTCAGAGAGCAGTTTACTGCTGGCCGCCGAGCGCGGTACGGTGAGAAGAGCAGTAAATCCCACAGTGCACAAACCCGCGGGCGCCGGTCAAAGCGAAACCTAGGACCGTTCCTTGTCTCACTGTTGAGTAGGACATATCCCCAAAGTTGAAATACCGCCTCTCAAGGATCCTTGTCTGTATCTTCCACTAATAAAATAGTGTGGTCGTAGCCGTTTTACTGTTAAAGATAATTCAAATACCAGTGAGAGTTTTTACACTAAAGGAGAACGAGTTTTTAATGAGTTTACAGTAAAAATGCGAACTAGTTGTTCATTGTCTACACCAGCTTGCCTTCGTTCACCAGTCACTATTTTGAGCTATAGTTCACATAGAGTTAAAAGCACATATCTTTATGCAAGGCAGAAATAGAGACACAGATGTAGAGGACAAATGTATGGACACCAAGGGAGAAGAACCTGCGGGGGGTGGGAATGGACGAATTAGGATATTGGGATTGACATATACACACTAATTTGTATAAAAAACTAACAATCTGTGGAATTTTAGCAAACGTAATCATCACCCAGATCAAGTTATAGAAAATTGCCATGATCCCAGAAATATACTCAGTCCCTTTCCAGGCAATTGTTACCCTATCTCACTTAATTAATTACTATTGTGAGGTCTATTGCCAAAATTACTATTGCCTGCTATTGAAATTCAAATGAATGAATGTATTTTTTTGTATCTGGCTTTTTTTTTTTTTTTCCGGTATGCGGGCCTCTCACTGTTGTGGCCTCTCCCGTTGCGGAGCACAGGCTCCCGACGCGCAGGCTCCGGACGCGCAGGCTCAGCGGCCATGGCTCACGGGCCCAGCCGCTCTGCGGCATATGGGATCCCCCCAGACCAGGGCACGAACCCGTATCCCCTGCATCGGCAGGCGGACTCTCAACCACTGCGCCACCAGGGAGGCCCTGTATCTGGCTTTTTAAATACAACATTATGTTCATTAAACATAACTATATTATCGTGTATGTCACTTCTTAATTTTGGTATTATTGCAGTAATTTTGGTGTTATTGTTTTTGATGAATATTCTTGGTGCTTTGATGAATATTCTATATCAATCTTTTTGTATACTTGTGCATTCATGGAAGTACTGCGACTGCTGGGTCGTGGAGTAGGTACAAGATTAACTTTATTAGAAACTGACAAACAGTGCCCTAGAATGATTTCAAACCAGCAACTACAGTTGCAGTTTCTGTGCATTCTTGTCAGCATTTGGTGTACTAATTCTTTTAGATATAGCATGCTGGAGGGTGTGTAATGATATCTCCTTATAGTATTAATATGCATTTCCCTAATGAATAAAAATGTCAGGAATATTTTCTTATAACTTCTGGCCATTAAGATATCTTCCTCTGTGATCCAGGATGACCCTGGCTTAGCCTTTCCAGGAAAAGGAAACAGGGTCAGGGGTCAGTCGCTGTGGTGCAGGTGGATCCTTCCGAGGCAGCTCTCGGAGACAGAGCTCAGTGTGTTCCCAGTGGCGACGTGTGTTCCCAGTGGCGACACGTGCAGATCCAATGACTGGCACAGCATCAGCAGACAGTGCCCGGCCTCCCAGGCCTTTGCCATCTCCACACACTCATCAGTTGAGCGAGGATGGAATATATTGTTTATATATTCTGTTTCATTCGAGTCATATTCATTTCCCTGAGTAATTTGACTCTTCAGTTCATCTCACTACCACAAACAGAAAACTCTTATCGGTGCCATAATCAGAAGGTAGGTGTAAAAATCAATTCCAGAATACCAAAAGGATGGTGATCCAGGCCACTTCTCCAACTGCTCTTGATTCACATCCCTGTGGTCTCTACCAGACAATGAGCATGTTTTCCTTTTTCCCTTGGACACTCACGCTGAAGACCTATTGGGACAAATGTTGCTTCCACTGTAGGACAAGAGGATAGCCAGGGAGAGGGAGGGGGAGAGGATGTGGACCAAGTGTGCAGAGGCAGCGGGTAGAGTATGGAGATGAGACGGAGCTGAGGCTGTGGGTCCCTCCTTCTGGAAGCCACCGCTGAAAGGTGGTTAGTCTGATGGGCCGGGTTTATGAGAGGGTGTGAGGGTGGATGGGAGAGATTTGGAGGGTCTTCGCTTGAATTCCTTTGGGGAGAGCGGTTTAGAAGAATGGCAAAGGGCTGGTGGAGGGGAGGGTGGTGATCCTGAGCGAACACTGGAGGGGTGGGAACCTGCACTGGTGCCTGCAGGGTGTGTGCCCCTAGTTACCTGACAAAAGAGTTGTCATGATCTTGAAGGTGCTTTCCCCAGGGTGTAAGGCTTATCCACTGCACTCCTGAAAAGCTGATGGCTGCAATTTCCCCACCTGTGGGAGGGAATTGGTGCTGGTGGGGGGGCGGGGGTTTGAGTTGCCGCTCTCTCCTGATATCCCTTGGTTCATGGCAGACGACGTCTCTTCCATGATGCCTCACTGTGCTACGCCGACCCAGAGCAAGAGGCGCGCCACACTGTGTTCAACTGCCTCGGAATTCCGGTGAGCAGCCGCATCTTCCTGGTCCTCCTATTTCATGACCAAAGTGTACGGATGGGTCCTGCTTCTTGCACCAAGCCTCCTGACTGTCCTGTCTGTTGTGTGCATGTGGGGTCCCTGTGCGGCACTTTGCTGGGGAGGCCCGCTGGCTGGCAGGCACCAGCAAGAGAGAAGCCACACCACAGGGGTGGTGAAAAAACATGGGAAATGTCGCCCGGAGGCCTTGTGCTCCACAGTCCCTTTGGGGCAGGTCAGAAGGAGGTACAGCTTCCAGGGACACGGAGGCCAGAGGCCTGCCTTCGCAAGGAGTTTCCGGGGACCAACGGCGCTTTCCCTTCCAGGCCTAGCCAACTCCATGGCCGCTCATAAGGCTCCCCTTTCTCCCACCTCCTTCTCTACACCAGCTGTTTTCTTCGGGAGTGTAAGTCACCCCTCCCAACAAGTAGAAATGTCCCAACATACCTCTAATGATAGGGAAAGGAGTTGGATCAACGTTTTCTAACAAGAGGAAGAGAGAGCACTTGTGGTGGTAGGAGGCAACACCCTCTTTGTTGGTTCTCTTGGCAGACACAAGGGCCCGGAATCGAAGCTCCTCCTTGAGGGGTTGGGTGGCATAGCCCAGGAACCTGGCCAGGTAGGCATCTCTCCCACTGCTCCTTAGGGAACAGCAGGAAATCCTGCAGGGTCCACTCTTACCCAGAAGAGATGCCCAGAAAATGCTCCAGTAGAGCCCAGAATCTGTGCACTGAACCACTTTGGAGTGAAGCTCCCATTGTCGGTTCTTCCCTCAGTGGACCCTGGAGAGCGGAGAAATGATTGAAGAGGATATGCCCTTCAATGGCAGTAAAAATTCTACTTTTCTCTGACTTGCCTCACTGTGCCCCTCCACTCCCCCACTCTAGCATCTCTAGGATAGAAGGCACTGGTTTTGCTTTCCTGGCCGATTTTTTGGTCCATGGCTCCTTTACCTGTAATGGATATTTATTCTCATATTCACAAGTTATAGTAGAAAGGCATTCATATGATCCTTTCCCAATGCTGTAGTTTGAAACCACCCCAATGTTCATCATATGTGAAATAGTTTTACATTAGTGTAATGTTTATCATTAACACCAAAATTAAGGTGTGAGAAACACAAATACATATATATATATATATATATATATATATATATATATATATATATATATATATATACATATATCAAAAACATAATAATGTTTCTTGATAATTGCGATAGAAACTTGTATATTCAGAAACATAAACTTGAAAAAAGGGCAAGCCTAATTTGAGATGGAAGACATCAGAATTTTGTTTAAAGTATCAGGGGATGGGTGGGCATTACCTGGAAGGTGTATCAGAGGGCCATGCTTGAATGACAAAAAATTTCTATGTCGTGATCCTGGTGATGATTACACATTTCAATATTCAAAGAGCTGCCCATTAATAATATGTGTATTTTGTCCTGTGAACACACTTTAATAATTTCCTTTTAGGGTAAAAATTGGAGGTCAGATGTCAGGGAATCCAGTGAAGACAATGACCGGATTGGAGTACACTGTAAACTGTTTATTTAAAGTCTGGAGCCCAGTTCCCATTTAAAGTTGCAGGGAGATTCTGAAGATTCAGATCACTCCCCAAAGGAGAGCCATTCGTACCACCCTTGATCATGACAGGAGTGACCCTTCCAAATGAAACTAAGATAAAATTCGAGGTTGAATTTTGTACGTGAGCCAATCAGAGTTTTATGGAGCCCAAGGATTTGTGTGCAGTGTCCAATGAAGCTAAGACTTAAGCTTTGCTTTTACCATTTGTCTTAGGGCTCTGTCTGTCCAGTTTTTTTCTTTTTTTTTCAGTATTGATTTTAGCGCTTGTTATCATTGATGGATTGGATTTGGTTTTTGGTTTGGTTGCTCTCTTCATTCTTTCTTTCTTTTTTTTATTACTTTTAAATTTTTATATTTTTAATAATAATTTTTGTTTTTTATTTTAATAACTTTATATATTTTATTTATTTTCTTTTTTTCTTTCTTTTTTTCCCCCTTTTATTCTGAGCTGTGTGGCTGACAGGGTCTTGGTGCTCCGGCCAGATGTCAGGCCCAAGCCTCTGAGGTGGGAGAGCTGAGTTCAGGACATTGGTCCACCAGAGACCTCCCAGCCCCACATAAGATCAAATGGTGAAAGCTCTCCCAGAGATCTCCACCTCAATGCTAAGACCCAGCTCCACTCAATGACCAGCAAGCTACAGTGCTGGACACCCTATGCCATACAACTAGCAGGACAGGAACACAACACCACCCATTAGCAGAGAGGCTGCCTAAAATCATAATAAGTTCACAGACACCCCAAAACACACCACCAGACACAGTCCTGCCCACCAGAGAGACAAGGTCCAGCCTGATCCACCAGAACACAGGCACCAGTCCCCTCCACCAGGAAGCCTACACAACCCACTGAACCATCTTTACACACTGGGGGCAGACACCAAAAACGATGGGAACTACGAACCTGCAGGCTGCAAAAGGGAGACCCCAAACACGGTAATTTAAGCAAAGTGAGAAGACAAAGAAATACACAGCAGATGAAGGAGCAAGGTAAAAACCCACCAGACCAAACAAATGAAGAGGAAATATGCAGTCTACCTGAAAAAGAATTTAGAGTAGCGATAGTAAAGATGATCCAAAATCTTGGAAATAGAATGCAGAAAATACAAGAAATGTTTAACAAGGACCTAGAAGAACTAAAGAGCAAATAAATAATGATGAACAACAAAATAAATGAAATTAAAAATTCTCTGGAAGGAATCAATAGCAGAATAACTGAGGCAGAAGAACGGATAAGTGATCTGGAAGATAAAATAGTGGAAATAACTGCTGTAGAGCACAATAAAGAAAAAAGAATGAAAAGAATTGAGGACAGTCTCAGAGACCTCTGGGACAACATTAAATGCACCAACATTCGAATTATAGGGGTCCCAGAAGAAATAGAGAAAAAGAAAGGGACTGAGAAAATATTTGAAGAGATTATAGTTGAAAACTTCCCTAATATGGGAAAGGAAATAGTTAATCAAGTCCAGGAAGCAGAGAGGGTCCCATACAGGACAAATTCAAGGAGAAACACGCCAAGACACATATTACTCAAACTATTAAAAATTAAATACAAAGAAAAAATATTAAAAGCAGCAAGGGAAAAACAACAAATAACATACAAGGGAATCCCCATAAGGCTAACATCTGATCTTTCAGCAGAAACTCTGCAAGCCAGAAGGGAGTGGAAAGACATATTTAAAGTGATGAAAGGGAAAAACCTACAACCAAGATTACTCTACCCAGCAAGGATCTCATTCAGATTTGAAGGAGAAATTAAAACCTTTACAGACAAGTAAAAGCTAAGAGAATTCAGCCCCACCAAACCAGCTTTACAACAAATGTTAAAGGAACTTCCCCAGGCAGGAAACACAAGAGGAGGAAAAGACCTACAAAAACAAACCCAAAACAATTAAGAAAATGGTAATAGGAACATACATATCGATGATTACCTTAAATGTAAATGGATTAAATGTTCCAAACAAAAGACAACTGGCTGAATGGATACAAAGACAAGACGCATATATATGCTGTCTACAAGAGACCCACTTCAGACCTAGGGACACATACAGACTGAAAGTGACGGGATGGAAAAAGATATTCCATGCAAATGGAAATCAAAGGAAAGCTGGAGTAGCAATTCTCATACCAGACAAAATAGACCTTAAAATAAAGACTATTACAAGAGACAAAGAAGGACATTACATAATGATCAAGGGATCAATCCAAGAAGAAGATATAACAATTGTAAACATTTATGCACCCAAAATAGGAGCACGTCAATACGTAAGGCAAATGCTAACAGCCATAAAAGAGGAAATTGACAGTAACATAATAATAGCATGAGACTTTAACACCCCACTTTAACCAATGGACAGATCATCCAAAATGAAAATAAATAAGGAAACACAAGCTTTAAATGATACATTAAACAAGATGGACTTAATTGATATTTATAGGACATTCCATCCCAAAACAACAGAATACACTTTCTCAAGTGCTCATGGAACATTCCCCAGGATGGACCATATCTTGGGTCACAAATCAAGCCTTGGTAAATTTAAGAAAATTGAACTCTTATCAAGTATATTTTCCAACCACAATGCAATGAGACTATGTATCAATTAAAGGAAATAATCTGTAAAAAATACAAACACATGGAGGCTAAACAATACACTACTAAATAACCAAAGATAACTGAAGAAATCAGGGAGGAAATAAAAAATACCCAGAAACAAATGACAATGAAAACACGAAGACCCAAAACCTATGGGATGCAGCAAAAGCAGTTCTAAGGGGGAAATTTATAGCAATACAATCCTACTTCAAGAAACAAGGAACTTCTCAAATAAACAACCTAAACTTACACCTAAAGAAATTAGACAAAGAAAACAAACCAAAAAAACCCCCAAAGTTAGCAGAAGGAAAGAAATCATAAAGATCAGTTCAGAAATAAATGAAAAAGAAATGAAGGAAACAATAACAAAGATCAATAAAACTAAAAGCTGGGGCTTCCCTGTTGGTGCAGTGGTTAAGAGTCCGCCTGCCGATGCATGGGACACGGGTTCGTGCCCCGGTCCGGGAAGGTCCCACATGCCGCGGAGCGGCTGGGCCCGTGAGCCATGGCCGCTCTGCCTGCGTGTCCAGAGCCTGTGCTCCACAACGGGAGAGGCCAAAACAGTGAGAGGTCCACGTACCACGAAAAAAAAAACAACTAAAAGCTGGTTCTTTGAGAAGATAAACAAAATTGATAAACCATTAGCCAGATTCATTATGAAAAAAAGGGAGGAGACTCAAATCAACAGTATTAGAAATGAAAAAGGAGAAGTAACAACTGACTCTGAAGAAATACAAAGGATCATGAGAGATTACTACAAGCAACTCTATGCCAATAAAATGGACAACCTGGAAGAAATGGACAAATTCTTAGAAAAGCACAACCTTCCGAGACTGAACCGGGAAGAAATAGAAAATATAAACAGAGAAATCACAAGCACTGAAATTGAAACTGTGATTAAAAATCTTCTAAAAAACAAAAGCCCAGGACCAGATGGCTTCACAGGCGAATTCTATCAAACATTTAGAGAAGAGCTAACACCTATCCTTCTCAAACTCTTCCAAAATATAGCAAAGAGAGGAACACTCCCAAACTCATTCTACGAGGCCACCATCATCCTGATACCAAAACTAGACAAAGATGTCACAAAGAAAGAAAACTACAGGCCAATATCACTGATGAACATAGATACAAAAATCCTCAAAAAAAACTACTAGCAAAAGAATCCAACAGCACACCATACACCATGATCAAGTGGGGTTTATCCCAGGAATGCAAGGATTCTTCAATACATGCAAATCAATCAATATGATAAACCACATTAACAAATTGAAGGAGAAAAACCATCTCAATAGATGCAGAAAAAGCTTTCAACAAAGTTCAACACCCATTTATGATAAAAAACCTTCCAGAAAGTAGGCATAGAGGGAACTTACCTCAACATAATAAAGGCCATATATGACAAATCCACAGCCAACATCGTTCTCAATGGTGAAAAACTGACACCATTTTCACTAAGATCAGGAACAACACAAGGCTGCCCACTCTCACCACTATTATTCAACATAGTTTTGGAAGTTTGAGCCACAGCAATCAGAAAAGAAAAAGAAATAAAAGGAATCCAAATCAGAAAAGAAGTAAAACTGTCACTGTTTGCAGATGACATGATAGTATACATAGAGAATCATAAAGATGCCACCAGAAAACTACTAGAGCTAATCAATGAATTTGGTAAAGTAGCAGGATACAAAATTAATGCACAGAAATCTCTTACATTCCTATATACTAATGATGAAAAATTTGAAAGCGAAATTAGGGAAACACTCCCATTTACCATTGCAACAAAAAGAATAAAATACCTAGGGAAAAACCCACCTAAGGAGACAAAAGACTTGCATGCAGGAAACTAAGACACTGATGAAAGATATTAAAGACGATACAAACAGCTGGAGAGGTATACCATGTTCTTGGATTGGAAGAATCCACATTGTGAAAATGACTATACTACCCAAAGCAATCTACAGATTCAGTGCAATCCCTATCAAACTACCAATGGCATTGTTTTACAGAACTAGAACAAAAAACTTCACAATTTGTATGGAAACACAAAAGACCCCAAATAGCCAAAGCAATCTTGAGAAAGAAAAACGGAGATGGACCAATCAGGCTCCCTGACTTCAAACTATACTACAAAGCTACAGTAATCAAGACAGTATGGCACTGGCACAAAAACAGAAATATAGAGCAATGGAACAGGATAGAAAGCCCAGAGATAACCCATGCATATATGGTCACCTTATCTTTGATAAAGGAGGCAAGAATATACAATGGAGAAAAGACAGCCTCTTCAATAAGTGGTGCTGGGAAAACTGGACAGCTACATGTAAAAGAATGAAATTAGAACACTCCCTAAAACCATACACAAAAATAAAGTCAAAATGGATTAAAGACCTAAATGTAAGGCCAGATACTATTAGACTCTTAGAGGAAAACATAGGCAGAATACTCCATGACATAAATCACAGCAAGATCATTTTTGACCCACCTCCTAGAGAAATGGAAATAAAAACAAAAATAAACAAATGGGAACTAATGAAACTTAAAAGCTTTTGCACAGCAAAGGAAACCATAAACAAGACAAAAAGACAACCCTCAGCATGGGAGAAAATATTTGCAAATGAAGCAACTGACAAATGATTAATCTCCAAAATTTACAAGCTGCTCATGCAGCTCAATATCAAAAAAACAAAAAACCCAATCAAAAAATGGGCAGAAGACCTAAATAGACATTTCTCCAAAGAAGATATATAGATTGCCAGCAAACACATGAAAGAATGCTCAACATCATTAATCATTAGAGAAATGCAAATCAAAACTACAATGAAGTATCACCTCACATTGGTCAGAATGGCCATCATCAAAAAATCTACAAATAATAAATGCTGGAGAGGGTGTGGAGAAAAGGGAACCCTCTTGCACTGTTGGTGGGAATGTAAATTGATACAGCCACTATGGGGAATGGTATGGAGGTTCCTTAAAAATCTAAAAATAGAACTACCATATGACCCAGCAATCCCACTACTGAGGATATACTCTGAGAAAACCATAATTCAAAAAGAGTCATCTACCACAATGTTCATTGCAGCTCTATTTACAATAGCCAGGACATGGAAGCCACCTAAGTGTCCATGAACAGATGAATGGATAAAGAAGATGTGGCACATATATACAATGGAATATTACTCAGCCATAAAAAGAAACAAAATTGAGTTATTTGTAGTGAGGTGGATAGACCTAGAGACTGTCATACAGAGTGAGGTAAGTCAGAAAGAGGAAAACAAATACCGTATGCTAACACATATATGTGGAATCTAAAAAAAAAAAAAAAGAAGAAAGACAAGTTTTGGGGCTTCCCTGGTGGCGCAGTGGTTGAGAGTCCGCCCGCTGATGCAGGGGACACAGGTTCGTGCCCCGGTCCGGGAAGATCCCACATGCCGCGGAGCGGCTGGGCCCATAAGCCATGGCCGCTGGGCCTACACGTCCAGAGCCTGTGCTCCGCAACGGGAAGGCCACAACAGTGAGAGGCCCGCGTACCACAAAAAATTGAAGAACCTAGGGGCAGGACAGGAGTAAGGACATAGACGTAGAGAATGGACTTGAGGACCCGGGGAGGGGGAAGGGGAAGTTGAGACGAAGGGAGAGAGTGGCATGGACATATATACACTACCAAATGTAAAATAGATAGCTAGAGGGAAGCAGCCACATAGCACAGGGAGATCAGCTTGGTGCTTTGTGTCCTCCTAAAGGTGTGGGATAGGGAGGGTGGGAGGGAGACGCAAGAGGGAGGAGATATGGGGTTATATGTGTATGCATAGCTGATTAACTGTTACACAGCAGAAACACCATTGTAAAGCAATTATACTCCAATAAAGATGTTAAAAGATAATAAAATCTGTTTCGTTTTGTGTAAAAAAGCCTCACTGCTGTTTGAAATATTTCAACCAAAAAAAAAAAAAAAGAAAAAAGAAGAAAAAATCCCTATTTGACTACACCATTTCCTTTGTCGAAGCCACACACAAGTTTCATTTAGAGCTTGAACCTGATCTTTAGGTATTTTCTCTTAAATGGTGAGACGTCTTTTAAGTCCAGAGCGCTTCAGCCTAGTGCACTGTTGGGTTGACCTCCATTCTCCTGACTTTACTCCGTTTGGTGACTAAAGAGTTGTTCTGGTAACAGATACAACGCAAAAGAAAGGGGAACACTGCCGTGACTCGGATTCGAACCGAGGTTGCTGCGGCCACAACGCAGAGTACTAACCACTATACGATCACGGCGCGCCACTGAGCCGGCGGTGAGATTGGTTTTTTGCGCTACTACTTTTAATAGAAATTGATTCCAATTATTTAGCTTTTCTGTTGTTGAAAACTGCAAGTATGCGTGAGTTTCCCTCACGTCTTCCCTCCGTTATTCCCTTCGCATTCTGATGCATTTCTCATCACCCCTGCGTCCAGCCGGTGCCTCAGATCAGGTTTCCTGGGAAGTATCTTTGCTTTGTCCTTGCCTCTCTTGCTTCATTCCCTCCTCCTTACATTTCCTCTTTTGACCAACCCTCCCCACCGCCTCCTTCCGGCTCCCGGTCCACCTCCCGGCCCCCGTGGCTGAGCTGAGAGAGAGCAGCGCCAGTGGCTCAGACTGTCCGGTGAAGGCGGAGCAAAGAACCGAAAGAACCATTACCCATCGGGCATTCAGCTTCCCTTGAGTCCCACTCGGCTCAAGCCCAGGGTGCCGCGGCCCCGGGCGACTTCGGGATGCTGGCATCTGCGGCGGGTGTGGAGCAAGGCGCGGCGGGGACGCTTGGCTGCCCGTCTGCCTTCGGAATCGCCCAACGCACGGCTTTCCCACGAGTTTCTCTGGTTTTCCGAGGCTTTGGAATCAGTACAACTGTCCGGCGAAAGGCGGGTGGCTCCGCCTAAAGTGGAAGGCGTGCTTGCTCTCTGTGGGATTAGGTTGGGATAGAGGGAGAGGGGAGGTAGTGTTTAGGTGTCTCTGTGGCGCAATCGGTGAGCGCGTTCGGCTGTTAACTGAAAGGTTGGTGGTTCGAGCCCACCCAGGGACGCCCCGCATGGTACTTTTAGGATGTAATTAAAGGGTTTGCAGTTACTTCTGTCTTGCACATCCTTTCACATAAACTTGAAGCTAGGTCTCTATTACCCTCCTTTTCACCTATGTCTTGTCCATAACAAAAGAACCTAAGCCGAGATCATTGCTGATCCTCACAGAAGAGCTCTGAAGGAAACAGGTAGGTCACTTTGTCATCTCATCATTACCCTCTGGGTTCCTTTTAACAGTGAAGTTTCGTCCCTTGTTTGTACTAGTATTTATTGAGCCCTTTACATATAACTTTGAAATTAATTTGTTTATATGCTTTTATTATTACGAACAATACTGCTGTCATCATTCTTGTACACGTGCCTATGGTTAGAGTGCCTGAAGCACAATTGTCTTATGAGATATACACGGTTTTTTGTAAATGGTTCCATTCTCTCACCTTTGTTGGCTTATTAGCTATAACTATTTTGTTATTTCAGCGACTGCTTTAGGCTTTAGAGCAGACATCTGTAACTTACCACAGCCTGCCTTCAAGTGATGTCTTCTCTTTTCTCCCCTGCTTGCCTTTATGCTACCGTTGTCATGCATTTTGAGTATGTTATAAACCCCACAACCCAAGGTTATTACTTTTCTTTAAACTGTCCCATGTTTTTAAAGAGATTTAAATAATAAGGGGAAAAAGGTTATATATTTTTCATGCAGATACCATTTCTGTTGTCCTTCATCCCTTTGTGCATATGGAGATGTCCCTCTGATGTGAGTTTCTTTCTTCCTGGAGGACTACTTTAACCTTTCTTGTGGTTTGGGTTGCTGGTGATGAAGTCTTTCAGCAATTGTATGTCTGTAAATATTGTTATTCACCTTTATTGTTGAAAGACTTTTTTGAGGATAGGAGCCATAGAATTCCACGTTGACTTTTTTCTCTCAGTTCTTTAAAGATGTTGCTCCACTGTCTTTTTCACTTGCTGCAGTGCTTCTGATGAGAAATCTGACATTATATTTATTTTCTGTATGTAGCATGTGTTATCCCTCTGGCTGCTTTTGAGATTTTTTTCCCAACTGATTTGAGCAATTTAATCATTATGTGACTAGGTGTGGTCTTCTTCATATTTATTGTGCTTGAGGATCATTTGACTCCTTGGATCAGTGGTTTATAATCTTAATTGTGGCTGGAAATTTTTCTGTCATTGTTTCTAAAAACTGAGTCTGTTACAAAGCAAATCTGATACATGGTAGCAGTAGGTCCTGAGGAGGATCAGCAGATCCATGTAAGGCAACTACTCAGATGTTATAGGGAGACCTTCGAGCTTCTTCAGGTAAGTGGAGGTAACCTACTTCATGTAACCTCCTCAAACAAGGGAGGAAGGGCTGCTTCTCAGGTAACCTGAGGCTCGGGGCAATTTAGGGTTTCAAGAGCCCCACCTTCATGTTTCCACTTCTCAGTTTGTAGATGGAATTTACAGAAGCTTTCATTCTGAGGGAGGTACAAGGAACAAGTTATGGGAGGGCAGTTAACTGTCAGTCTAGCCTTAAAATCATTTAACTAACAGGTGTTCTCATGAGCCCCAAAATGTGTTCCATGACATGACTTCCTCAGTCATGTCTCCAATGTCTGAAGCCTCCCCAGGCTCCCAAAGCTAGAGAAGTTTGAAAGAGGAGAGAATGAAAGAGACACAAGCCTAGGTTCTTGTAAGCACATTCTAGAGTATGGTACAAAGACTTCAGGGTCACCAGTCCCTTGGGCTATCAACTAAGTGCGTTTGGTGGCATGAACCTACTTGGAATCAAAGCTTCCTTTTGAATCTTTTCAGGTAGATTCCCTACATGGTTGAGTTTTGCTGTCATTTCAGCAGTGATCTCATCCTCTTTGCCCTTATCATTTAAATCAGATAACAAAAAGCCCTAATTAGTAGAGTGTTGGTGGACATAATAGAAATATTTTCATCTAAGCTTCTGGAAATTAAAGGTAAAATTTGCCCTCAAAGTAGTTTTCTTATGTTGCCAGCATTTGGTTCTTTGTAACTGTGTATCCTTGGAAGGCAGGCTTGGTGTGCTCCAAACTTGTTTCTAGCTCTTGCTTAGTTCAGTGAGCTTAGATCTATCTCTAGAGTTCCTTTGGAGTCCAAGGATGCAAGATGTCTCTTATATTTCTTGTATTTCAAACATGACTTTTCTGAAAAGAGTACATTGTCTTAAAAAAAATTTTTAAAAAAGGTGATTCTACCCAGTTTTTGCGGTACGCGGGCCTCTCACGTTTGTGGCTTCTCCCGTTGCAGAGCACAGGCTCCAGACGCGCAGGCTCAGCGGCCATGGCTCATGGGCCCAGCCGCTCCATGGCACGTGGGATCTTCGTGGAACGGGGGAACGAACTCGCGTCCCCTGTATCAGCAGGCGGACTCTCAACCACTGCGCCACCAGGGAAGCCTGGTTTTTGTTTTTTTAAAGAAGTAATTCGTACTCTGGTCCCAAGTTCTCTTTACATGGACACTGAAAGTGAGACTGTAGGTATCTGAAATGAAGGAAGGCGTGGAGGCAAGGGGCTGCCCAGGCTGCTCATCACACCTCCCCTCTCCCAGCCTGGGAGAAACCTTGGACCTGGGGCCCGACCTCACTGGCTTAAGGATTCAGTGTAGAGATCTACTGCATCTGCACCTTGGGGCATATAACACTTGTGAGGAGGAAGTGAAGATTGCTGGGTGCGGAGATGCCACAAAGAAAAAGGGAGAAAAAACAAAAAAACAAAAGCCAAATCTCCCTGGCCGGGATTCGAACACGGGCCGCAGCGGTGAAAGCGCCGAATCCTAACCACTAGACAACCAGGGAGCTACTCACAAAACACTTGTAAGTAATAATAGGAAGCCTACAATGAGTGTGTACTACCTCCTGCCCTCTGTTCTGAGTGTCGCACATCCCTCCAAGGAACTGTACCCGAAGAACGTTCCCTCCCTGCTTTCTCCAAAACAGGAGCCCCACACGAAAGGCCGAGCGCTCTGCGGGACAGTGGACGCGCCCACGAGGCCCGCCAGGGCCACAAGTCCCGAGTGAGTTGCCCCGTCTGGGCCGCACCTCAGAACTGCCCTGGAGCCGCGCCTTTGCCAGGCGACCGCGTATGGAGAGGAGGCCGCCAGGGCAGAGGCTGTAGGGACAGGAGAGGAGGCGCGCGGGGTGAGACCCCGGGATCCCCAACACCATAAAAGACTCCCGGCGGATGCAGGATCGGGGACGGCTGGACGGAAAACGCTTTCAAACAAGGCTGCGCGCCCAGACCTGGATTCCGGGTCTTCCCCTCACTACCTGCGGCGCCTGCCGTTCTCCCACCTTAGATGACGCCAACTCCAGGTCCTAAGGCTCCGACCAAGAGTTGTCTCTAACGCAGCGTTTTCCTCAGACCCCACATGCAATTAGTTAGGACTTCGTGTTTGCTTCTCGGTCCAGGTGGACTTTGGCCTACACAGCCCCTCCTTTTCGTGACTCTGGACTTGGGCAAACGACTCTCCTGATAAAGGCGGGGAAATCAGTGTAACGCTCGGCTCCCTCACCCTGAACCTCGGATGGGGGCGTTGGGCGACCCTTGAGCTTTTTCCTGGGCTGCGTCCCTCTTCCGGGCCCGTCCTGAAGGCCAGGGCCGGGGCCGGGTGCCGTCAGCGCGCTCCTCTCGCCGGCTCTGGAGCCCCGCGCCTTCCCTTGCGGCTGCAGGGAGGCTCCAGGGGCCGCCTGATCGGGTTTGCGGGCCCCAGCGGCGCGGGTGTGTGTTTGTGGTCCCTCGGGGGCCCGCTGTCCCTCCGCCCCTGTCGGGGAAAGGACGACCGCACCCTCGTCCTGTCCACGTGGGACGGCAGCGCGCCGGACGCGACCGAAAGACGGCGAATCCGTTCCTCTGGCTGCGCGTGGGAGGTGAAAACTGGAACCTGAAGGGGAGGGAAAAGGGGAGAAATCTCATGAAATGTCCTGATCTAAAGCTATTTTCAAGTCCGCCTCTTTGGGGACTCAGGCCTCCAGCGCTGGCGAGGATGCTGCAGTCCGGTCGCACTCTCGACGGCACTTGGAGTCGACGCGGAACAAGGCAGAGCCCCGCGGCTTGGGGGTCAGTGCGCACGCTGCCCGCGCCTTCCTCGGGGTCACAGCACCGGAACCTCACTCGTGAAGGAAACGCGGTGACCGCCACAATAAGAAAGAAGAAAAGCAACCGCTGGAGAAAATGGCACATGCTTCCCCAAACTTGTAAAGCTTTACTTTTAAAGGAAACCAGACAGGGAGACACACACACACAGACAGACAACGTTGCATTAAAGTTTTTCAGCAGAAAGAAAGTCGTCTTCCTGCTGGCCGTGTGCTGTGAGGTGAACACGAAACCCCCTCCAGACACCGGCTTTCTGGGAAAACCACCTTTTACCTCTTTGTCTTCCTAGCTTAAAATTCGCTCTCCATGACCTGTTGAACTGGAAAATTGTAAAAGGCAAATAAAAGACGTTTCAGACATTGTAAAAGGTAAAACAAAACTGTTCCTCAAGGAGAATGTCAAGTACGATGAGGGAGGAATGAACAGCCTTGAGGTCGGCATGGACCGCGCCTGCGTCCTCCGCGGCTTTCTGCTGGGCCTGGTCTTCAAACGAAGTCAGTACAGGCCGGGAAGCGCGGCTCGGCCTGGGTTTGATTTTCAATGTTTTTCCAACAGCCAAATGACCTGAGACGTCAGCTTTTGCTACGGTTCCTGCTAAACGTGAAAGTGTGATTAAAGTACTGAACTTCAACTAGACGACTAGAATAAGCCACAGCGGCAGGGACCTGAGGAAGCCCCTTTGCCGGGAGACGCCAGAGAAGGGCTGCTACGAAAGAGCTTTCGAGGAAGGAGCGCGCGGGCCAGGCGCACCAGAGCAGACGGGAGGGAGGGGAGGAAGGAGAGGGAGGGAAGGATGGGTCCTATGGTTCCCGGGTGGATTCTAAGCATGGATCATTTCCGAGAGCCCAGAGCACTGACCGCTTGCGCCGTGAAAAGGGCCACCGAGGCGCGGGTCCGCAGCTGTGGAGGGGCGGTGTCCACGCTGCTGGGATGCGAGGTCGCCTGTGGCTCAGGCTCACCTAACCCTCGGCTCCTGGGCCTTCCGGGAACTGGAGAGTCCGCGGGGGCGACCCCTGCACTCGGTGCATAGCTGAGTGTTGGATGCGGGATCGGGAAGTGAAGCTGTGGGGGCCCCAGGGACCTCGCTTCGGGGGAGGCGAGGAACCCTAAACTAGGGCCTCTCGGGAGCTGCAATCTCCTTACCTGAGGACTCGCCTGTGCTCCCAGGGTCCTTTCCTTTCGAAAATATTTGTGGCCAGTCGTGGCAAGAGATACAGTTCTTGAATGTGTCATTAGGGATGGGAAAGAGAGGTGTTTCCGTAGTGTAGTGGTTATCACGTTCGCCTAACACGCGAAAGGTCCCTGGTTCGAAACCAGGCGGAAACACGCGGGTTCTTTTCTGAAACTAACATTCACGTTTAAACACCAAAAAACGGGGCGAGTGGGATGGATTGAGGTAGCGCGTGCAGCTGTATTTTTATCCCCCCGAAATACAGGAGGAGTTCCCTTATTGCCGGAAAGCCTACTCAGCACTAGGAACCATCCCTCCTTTGTCTGCTCTGTGTCACTTTGAAGACAAGGCCACAGACAGACCAAGAAGGGCACAGGACAAAGCCAAGTTAAGGTTATCTTTACATGTGGAAATTCCCTCACCTTCTCATGTGGCGCCTAAACCTCCTCTACACGCTGACACGTATTTTGTCTCTGGAAACAAGAAGTTTATCCCTTGAAGCTCACTTGCTTACCCCACCTCAGCACACTTGCGGAACACGTTGATTTGCGTGACAGAACAAAAGAGACCGACCCAACTCCGCACCGGGTGCTCGACCCAAAGACACGTAGACGTATTTCAGGCTCCAGAACTGCAGCTGGTAGGGGCACGTAAAGGAGTCCTTACACGTGCCATTATCAGGAGAGCCCCTGTAGTGAGGTCAGAGATCAGGAAGTAGACGGAATCGCTCATCAGCCGCTGAGAACCAAGTCAGCACCTGACACATAAGGAAAGCGAGGTTCAGAAAGAGAGCATGACCTTGGCTCTGCCACACACAGCGCTAAAGCTAGGCCAGGATGGAACCCAGCCAGTTACCTAGCGGCCTGGCCTCAGAGCCCAAAGCATCGCCCAGAACAGGAGAGGTGAAAGGTGATGAGCAGCGGGGCAAGGGCTGGGAGCCTTGCACAGCTGCCTTCAGCCCTGGGCCGCTGAGAATCGCCTCCTTTTCTGCTCTGCCATTCTCAAAAATCTAACCTTACTCTTACAGTTTTCAACTGGAGAAGCCAAATTATGGAGGTTTGTTATGTCTGGTTGCCTGGTAGCTACAATTTGGCGTTTTACTGCTTTGGCCCGGAATCGATTCCAGGTCAGGAAAGCTCTAAATTGCGCTAAATCTTCCTCTTCCCGAACAGAGGTAGTTTGCCAGAAGGGCGATGCAAGACCCTCCTCAGGGTTCCTATTGCCAGGCACCCTTCATGTGGGGGAGGGGAAATGTGATGAACGCCCAGAGCTTCTGCCCTCCACTCTTTTCTTCCTTTATTTCAGAAACCTAGTGTCTCATATATGGAGTTTTCATCCAAAGAGAACCTGGGACTTAACTTCGAAAAACTCATTAAGAAAACAAAAACATAAAACCTTGTAAATATATAAAAATTTTGAAACACTAACATTGTCTATTCTGTACCTAATCTCACAGTTAACATTTTCCCACGCTTGCTCTCTCACTCTCTCTCCATATACATGATTTGCTACACCATGTGAGAGTAACTTACAGATATCTCAACTCAAGATCACTGGCTGGGCCACTGTTGCTCCTTTCCTTTGGCATCTCCTTCAAAACCAGCTTCTGTGGGACCTGTCCTCCAAGGACAGGAGGAAGCTTTGTCTTTGTGAGGAGGCCCCTCTTGCCACTTCAGAAACCTGGAATCTGTTCTCTTTAGGCTGTAGAGAAGCTTCAGGTGGTGTTTTATTCGGCTGTCCCCTGCGCTGATGTTCGATGTTTTTCCAACAGCCAAATGACCTGAGACGTCAGCCTTTGCTACCGTTCCTACTAAACGTGAAAGTGTGATTAAAGTACTGGACTTCAACTAGACGACTAGAATAAGCCACAGTGGCAGGAACCTGAGGAAGCCCCTTTGCCAGGGACGACACTGGAGAAGCCCTGCTGGGAAAGGCCTTGTGAAGAAGGAGTGCGTGGGTCAGGCGCACCAGAGCAGAGGGGAGGGAGGCAGGGGAGGGGGGAGGGGAGAGGGAGGGAGGGGAGGGGGGAGGGGCGACTCCTATGGGTCCTGGGTGGATTCGAAGCATCGCTCATTTCCAAGAGCCGAGCGCACTGACTGCCGCCTCCGTGAAAAGGGCCACCAGGGCGCGGGTCTACAGCCCCTGGAGGGGCGGTGTCCACACTGCTGTGAGGCGGGGTCACCTGAGGCCTAGACGCACCTAACCCCCTGCTCCTGAGGCTTCAGGGAGCTGTGGAGTTAGCAGGGGATCCCTGAACTCTGGCGCTAGGCTGAGGAACTGGAGACCCTGCTTTGGATGTGGGAGCCTGAATCTAGACTGTGGGAGCCCCAGGGACCTTGTTTCACAGGAGGTGAGGAACCCTAAGCTAACACCTCTCGGGAGCTGCAGTGTACTTGCCTGAGAGATCGCAGGTGCTCCCAGGATCCTTTTCCTTTGAAATTTTTGGGTGGGCCAGTCATGGCAAGACATAATACATTTCTTGGATGTTTTTTTGGACACCTGTGGTTTCCGTAGTGTGGTGGTTATCACGTTTGCCTAACACGCAAAAAGTCCTCGGTTCGAAACCGGGTGCAAACAAGCAAGAGTTCTCTCTTCTTGTTTTTTTTTTTTTCCTGAAACTTACATTCACATTTAAAAACCAGAAAGGGGGCGAGTGGGATGGGTTGTGGCAGAATGTGTAGCTGCGTTTTTCTCTCTCCAAACCCAGGAGGAGTTCCGTTACCACCCGAAGCCTACTCAGCTCTAGGAGCCAGCCCTCCTTTCTCTGCTCTGAGTCACTGCGGAGACCAGGCCACAGACATTCCAAGGAGGGCGCAGGAGAAGGCCGAGTTCAGGTTATCTTTAAACCTGGAAATCCCCTCACTTTCTCATCTGGCGCCTAAATCTCCTCTTCACGCTGACAGGTATTATGTCTCTGAAAACCAAGAAATGCATCCCTGTGAAGCAACCTTGGCTTTCCCTCACCCCAGCACACTTGCGAAACAATTTGATTTGCGTGACAGAAAAAAAAGAGGACGAATTCAACCCTGCACGAGGGGCTCGAGCCAGACACGAAGATGAAGAATTTCAGGCTCCATGAATTGAGCGGGTCAGGGAGGAAAAGGAGCCGGTAACGTGCCTTTATCAGGAGAGCCCCCAGAGCCACTCAGAGATCAGGAAGTAGACAGATCCACTCATCATCACCCGCTGAGAACCAAGCCTGCCCCTGACTCATAAGGGAAGTGAGGTTCAGAAAGAGAGCATGACCTTGGCTCTGCCGCACACAGCACTAAAGCTAGACCAGGATGGAACCCAGCTAGTTACCTTGCGGCCTGGCCTCAGAGCCCAAAGCTTCACCCAGGCGGGGAGTGGTGAAGGGTGATAAGCTGCGTTCAGACCTGGGCTCTGGGAATCGCCTTCTTTCTGCTCTCTGCATCTCTAAAATCTAACTTTTACTGGGGTAGACTGCCTGTCTCCACTTTACTTAGTTATTCTGGGGTTTTATCTTGTTTCTTCATTTGGAACATATTCCTCTGTCACCTCATTTTGCCTAATGTACTTTTTTAATTTCTATGTGTCTGGTAGGTTGGTTACATTTCCTGGCCTTGGAGAAGTGGCCATTTGTAGGCGACTTCCTGTGGGTACCAGCAGCCCACTACCATTTCATCACCAGATCTATATGCTCTAGGGGTGCCCTGTATGTGGGCTACATGGGTCCTTCTGTTGTGCCTGGCTGACTGCAGTGCATGGTCTGGTAGGATTAGTTGGTCCTTGTCTCTTTGGTTGTAGGCCCTGCCTTGTGTGGAATCTGCAGCCGCTAGTTGGCACTGCCGGGTCAAGAGGCAACTGGCTGTGGAACCCCGGTGGGGGGTGGTGGTGGCGGGGGCTAGTGCTGGCCCACTGGTGGGCAGAATGGGGTCCTGGGGTTTGGCTGCAAGGCCCAGGAGTCCCAGAGCTGGTGTCAGACTGCTGGTGGGTGGGGCTGGTTCCCGACACAGCTGACTGTGGGGGTTCCAGGTGTCCCGATACTTGTGTTGGCCTGCTAGTGGGCGGGGCCAGGGTCCAGCCAGTCCCAGGGCTGGTGAAAACATGGGACAGTTTAAAGAAAAGTAATAACCTTGGATTGTTATTATTTGGATGGTTATAAACCTTGGGTTTATAACATATGCAAAGTAAAATGCATGGCAACAAAAGCATAAAGGCAGGCAGGGGAGAAATGTGAACTGATATGACTTCACTTGAAGGCAGACTGTGGTAAGTTACAGATGTCTGCTCTAAAGCCTAAAGCAATGGCTGAAATAACAAGAGTTATAGCTAGTAAGTCAACAAAGGCAAGAAAATGGAATCATATACAAAACTAGGTATAATCTATGATAGAGCAGTTGCTCTTCTGGCTTTCTACCCTATGCACATGTGTACAAGAATGATGACTGCAGCATTACATGTAATAATAAAAGCATAGAACCAAATTAATTTCAAAGTATATGCCAAGGGGTAAATAAATATAATAAATATAAATATACAGACAATGGAAGAAACTTCATTGATTACAGGAATTCACAGGGTAGTAACGAGTCTACTCTTGAGGATTCCTCAATTCCCAGTGACCTGTTTTCCTCCTGAGCTCCTCTCGGAGGATCGATGATGATCTGGGCTTAGTTAGATCCTCCTGTTGTGCACAAAATACAGAGTACAGGAACAGGGAGTGTAGGAAAGGGAGGACTCCGAATCCTCTGCATTATAGATGCCAGAAAGATGCATCCCTGAGTAGGCTTGAACCACCCATCTTTCGATTAACAGCCGAACGTGCTAACCGGTTGCGCCACAGAGACACCTATAGATCACTTTCTCTCTCTCCTCCCTCACCTCATCCCCAGCGAGAGCAAGCACGCCTTCCACTCTAAGCCGAGGCACCCGCCTTTAGCAGTGCAGTCGTACCCGCTCAAAAGAGCCTGGGAAAACCGGAGAAACCCGTGGGAAAGCCGTGCGTCGGGCGAATCCGAAGGCAGAAGGGCAGCCGAGCGTCCCAGCCGCGCCTTGCTCCACACCCGCCGCAGATGCCAGCGCCTCGGAGACGCCCGGGGCCACGAGCCCCAGGCCTGAGCCGAGTGGGGCCCAAGGGAAGCTGAATGCCGGGTGGGCTCCGTGACGGCTCCCCGTTTGCTCCGCCTTCACCCGACCATCTGCCCCGCAGGTTTAGTAGGTGTGCTCGGTATGGCTGCGTTGGGAAAAAGATCAGGTCAAAAGAGGAAACGTGAAAAGGAGCGAAAGCAAGCAGAGGCATGGATGAGACAAGGACACCTCCCAGGAAGCCTGTGAGGAGGCTCGGGCCAGATCCTGAGAGGTAAAAATTGCTTTATTAAGTAGCAGAATGGGGAGGGAGAATCGGAGAAGAGCATGAAAGAGAGAAAAGCACGAACATCTGTAGGTGTCCAAGAATAAATCAGCAAAAGCAGTGTGAATATATTTACCTTCAAAAAATTACGGGAAGTGCAGTGACTGCCATCCTGCCTGTGGCGCATCATGACCGTATGGTGGTTAATACTATGTGGTGGCCGCAGTAATCCCGGCTCAAATCCGAGCTATAGTAGGGTGGTGTCTGTGACTGGTCTCTAGGTTTGCTTTTTTAAACATCTTTATTGGAGTATAATTGCTTTACAATGGTGTGTTAGTTTCTGCTCGGTTTGCTTTTAATGCCAGCACCAGCTACGCCCCTTAAGAAGCGGTCAGAGAGCAGAGTATACCGCCGGCCATACAGCGCGATGCGGTCAGAAGAGGAGTAAATCCCACGGTGCACAAACCTGCGGGTGGCCTTGTCTCACTACAGAACAGAAAATGTCTCTAAGGGTGAAATACAGCCTCTCAAGGAGCCTTGTCTGTACGTTCCGCTAATTAAACAGTGCCGTCATTACCGTTTTTCTGGTAAAGATCATTCAAGTATCAGTGTTGGGTTTTTTTCTAAACGAAAACGAGGTTTTAATGAGTTTACAATAAAATGCAAACTAGTTGTCATCATCTACACCAGCTTGTCTCCATCCATCATCCACTCATTTTTATGGGAACAGTAAATCATTGAGCTACAGTTCACATAGAGTTAAAAGCACAAATCTTTAAAGCACAGTTTTTTGAATTTTAGCAAATGTAACTATTACCCAGATCAAGTTATAGAATATTGCCATCATCCCAGAAATGTATGCTGAGCCTCTTTCCAGGCAATTCCTACCTTCTCTCTCTTAGTTGATTACTATTTTGAGGTCTATTGCCGAAATTACTATTGCCTGCTATTGAAATTCAAATGAATGAATGTATTTTTTTGTGTCTGGCTTTTTAAATACAACATTATGTTCATTAAACATAACTATATTATCGTGTATATCACTTCTTAATTTTGGTATTATTGAAGTAATTTTGGTGTTATTTGTTGTTAGTTGATGAATATTCTTGGTGTTTTGATGAATATTCCATATCAATCTTTTTGTATACTTGTGCATTCATAGAAGTACTGCGACTGCTGGGTCATGGAGTAGGAACAAGATTAACTTTAATAGAAACTGACAAATAGTACTCTAGAATGGTTTCAAACCAGTAACTATGGTTGGAATTTCTCTGCATTCTTGTCAGTATTTGGTGTAGTAATTCTTTTAAATATAGCTATGCTGGAGGGTGTGTAATGATATCTCCGTATAGTATTAATGTGCATTTCCCTAATGAATAAAAATGTCAAGAATATTTTCTTATAACTTTTGGTCATTAAGATATCTTCCTTTGTGATCCAGGACGGCCTTGGCTTAGCCTTACCAGGAAAAGGATACAGGGTCGGGGGGTCAGTCGCTGTGCAGGTGGATCCTCCCGAGGCCTCTCTCCGAGACAGAGACCCAGACTCGGGGTGTTTGGAGCGGCGACATGTGCAGATCAATGACTGGCACGGCATCAGCGCCCCCTTCCGGCCTCCCAGGCCTTTGCCGTCTCCACGCACTCCTCAGTTAACCGAGGGCAGAGAACTGTCAGTTGAGACAGCGCAATGGCTGCGGGTTGGTCTGTTTGGAGCCGCTGCTGAAAGGTGGTCGGTGTTGTGAGCTGTGCTGTGAGTTCTCCTGTGTGTGTGTGTGTGTGTGTGTGTGTGTGTGTGTGTGTGTTGGGGGGAGATTGGGGAGGAGATGTGGGAGGGGAGGTCTTCTCTTGAATTCCTTTGAGGAAAGCGGTTTAGAAAAACAGCATGGGGCGGGTGGAAGGGAGGGTGGCGACCCTGAGTGAACCTTGGAGGAGTGGGAGGCTGCACTGTGCCTGCCGGGTATATGCCCCTAGTTACCTGGCAGGAAAGATGCCATGATCACGATGGTGGCTTTCCCAGCGGGACGCTTGTCCACTGCACTCAGGTAGTGCTGACTTTAGAGATTTCCCCAATGTGGGAAAATTGATCTCGGAATTTGTGCTAGTAGGGGTATGTATTTGCGCTCTCCGCTACCTCTCTGTGTATGGCAGGGGAGTTCTCTTCCGTGGTGCCTCACTGCACTCCGCTGGCTCAGGCCCAGGGCGAGAGGTGCCCCACACCCAGGGCTCCAACCCACATCTTCCTGGCTTTCCTATTCCGTGACCAAAGTGTATGGATGAGCCCTGCTACTTGCTTCAGGCCTCCTGCCGGCAGGCATCAGCAAGAGAAAGGCCACATGGCGGGGGTGGTGGGGAAGCGTGGGAGAAGTCACCCAAAGGCCTCGAGCTCCACAGTCCCTTTGGGGCCAGATCGGCACCCCTTCCAGGAACATGGAGGCCAGAGGCCTGCCTTCGCAAGGAGGCTCCAGGGGCCAGAGCGCTGTATCCCTGCCCCGGGTTAGCCAACTCTTTTTCTCTCACCCGGCTTTCCCTTCTCCTTCCTCCCGTTCCACCCCAGCCGCGTTCTTGGGGACAGTAAGCTGTACCCTATCACCCCCTAACCCACGCGTAATGACCCAGTCCCTTCTCCAGTGCTTATGAAGAGAGCTGAATCAACGTTTTCTAACAACGGGAGGAGAGAGAACCTGCGGCGACGGGAGGCAACCCGTTCCTATGCAGATTCTTTTGGCTCAGCCCATTGCGGGGCCCGGCTCAGGGGCCTGGAATCGTCCCTCCTGCTTGAGGGACCTGAGTCTCGCGCGGCCCACAGAACCGGCCAAGTTGGCGTCTCTCCCACTGCCTCTCAGGGAACAGCAGGAAATCCTGCAGGGTCCACTCTTACCCAGAAGAGACACCCGGGAAATGATCCAGCAGAAGCTCGGACCCTGCTCGATGGACCACTTCGGAGCGACGCTTCTGTCGGCCGGTCCTTGAGAGGAGAAATCATTTAGGACGAGGCGTTCTTCAGTGTCTTGTCTCAGACAAGAGTGAAAGAGGGTGATTCTTCCAAGAAGCTGGCAGTCCTGATACCTGTGGTCGCAGAGAGGCTTGTGGAGCAAGAGCGCCCTCTCTCCACCAGGGTTAACCAGCTGTTTCGGCCTCCGCCTCTTCCTCCTCTTCTCCTCCTTCCCCTGTCGTTTTCTATCTTGGTGTTCCTTGAGTGCTTATCTTCCTTTTGTGCCTCGGAACCTCTCACCCTCTACCATGGATTATACATTTTCCTGGGTTGTTCTGAGCTTCAAATAAGGAAATGTATGTAAGAGTGCCACAAATGCTCAAAAATTTTGATCTCATTATTTTATCAGTAGCATCATCCCAATCATCAGGATTGTCTAACTCCTTTTTTAACAATTGCATTTTCATTGTCTGAATATATTAATGCACATTTAAACACCACATAATTTTTGAATAATAAATTGCTTCTGATATTTTAGTATCAGAAATAATGCTGTAGGGCTTCCCTGTGGTGCAGTGGTTAAGAATCCTCTTGCCAATTCAGGGGACACGGGTTCGAGCCCTGGTCCGTGAAGATCCCACATGCCGCGGAGCAACTAAGCCCGTGTACCACAACTACTGAGCCTGCGCTCTAATGCCTGTGAGCCACAACTGCTGAAGCCCGTGTGCCTAGAGCCCACGCTCAGCAACGAAGACCCAATGCAGCCAAAAATAAATAAATAAAATAAATAAATTCATATAAAAAATAATGCTGTAGAAAGTTCTTACTTATAAATCCTTGGCAATTCTATAGGATAGACACTGTCCTTTTTTTCCACCCTGTAGCCAACCTGTCAGTGTTAAATACCTTTAACAAAAATTTTACAACAATCAAACGCTTGGGGCCAATTGCCTTCGCTTGTTACCGTCTCAGTTCAAGGACTCTAGGTAATTGGCACAATACCCTAGATTAGCTCAAATGAAGAATTTTTTCTCACTCTCTTCTGTTTTGTCTCCTTTCTTCAGTTCTTAGGTAACAACATCCTAATAAAATGGTTGGCAACAACAACACAAGTATATCACTGAATCTTGGGGAATGTTAGTGCTTTCGTTGTTCATATGCTTGTCTACCCAATTTGTGCTTGGAGCCAAGGAAGAAGAGATCTGCCATGGGCCCCACTCCTGCACTCTTCTGGCCGTGCCTTCTTCCATTAGGCAAGGATCATGTGGAGCCAAGAGGACATTCCCACATGATGCCCATGTCCTCCCTCCCCCATAGGGCTGTCAAATGTGTAACGAATCTCAGAGTCCCTAGCCCAAGTGTCTTTTAGCCCATGTATAGAGACTGTGGATCTTTCTTCCTCGCATTGTCAAACTAAGGGCAAAATGTACTTTGTTTGTACTCAAACCTAGGGCTTGTGGGCAATGTGGTGACATCAAGAGACCACTTTTTAGGGAGAGCTAGTGGATGTAGCATGGATGTGTTGGAGGTGCAGAATACAATCTAGTTCCAGCAGGCCAGTAGGCAAGTGGTGATGGATATTCTCACCATGCTTCCTTTTTCTGGTGTGTCACTCCAGAAAGTATAGGAATTCTAAAATCCTATACATTCAGGTGATTATAAACATATAGTTTTCAAAGTAAGAGAATACCATCTATTTCAGTTTCAACTGAGAGATTTTTTTAAAAAAACTTGATCAGTAGCTTTAAAAAAGATAGACCCATGGTAGATACCAAGCTTGTCACTAACATTTGCAGGTGCCAGTGCAAAAATTAAAAGCAGAGGCATCAAAGCTGCTTACACTCTGAGGTTGGAGTGCCAAGATAGCTTATTTCATATTCTGTTCCAGGGGGCCTTGAGTACAAGAAACATGGAAGTCAAGTTTTAGTCCCAGACGAACTTGAGAAGTCATATAGAAGGTCCTCACTACATTAAGCTGGGACCCCAAAGTCTTAAGCCCTCAGGGGTAAGGGTCATCCGATCTAGTCCTGCTCCTTCAAATCCCAGGGCTCTTTGGACAAGGCAGCCTTGGTGCCACAAACAGTATAAAGAATAAGAAAGTTTTAAAAGTTCATGAGAAATCGTGGCCACAAACTTGACCTCTAGCAGATTTAGCCTTGAGTACCCACAGCCTGGGTAGTCTGAGAAACCATAAGACAGCAACTTGGTGTGTTGTTTCCCAGCTGGTAACAAACCTCAAGAGCCTATTAGAGGAGAACATATTCAGAGGAAAATATATTCATTCTAGGGCTGTAGAGGTGTCTACAAAGAACATTTCAAGAGAATCAACTAGTATCTAAAATTCAGTTATAAAATATAAGAACAAAATCTCATGTATTTGGAATTTTAGAAACACTTCTACCAATCCTTGTATCAAAGCAGATGTGAAAATTAGAAAATATTCTGTATCAAACAAAACTGAAAATACTACGTATATGCAGAAGGTGCAGCTAAGCCAGTCTTTAGAGGACAATACACAGATTTAAATGTAAATTATGAAATTTAAGGCTGATTTCTGAAGAGCTAAATCTCCATCTCATAAAGTTACAAAAAGAATAATGACAACAACAAAAGCAGATAGGAGCAGAAATTATATATAAAACCAGAAATTTTCAAATTAGAAATAAATATACAGAAGAAAAAGTATAAATGGTTGGCTCTTTGAAAAGACTACTAAAGCTGATAAAACTGTTAAGAGAGAAGAAGAAAGTCATTGCTGCTGAACCTGTATGGGACATATGGGAACAATAAATGAATCTCATAAACACATATATGCCAACAAATTAAAAATTTGAGAGGAACTGAACATATTCCAATAATGATTCTGGGGGAAAATGAGCTAGTCCTACAAGCATTAAATTTTTTAAAATCAGAATTTAAAAATCTTCCTGCAAAGAGAGTTCCAGGACCAAAAAAAGTTCATTAGAAGAAATGATTCCCAAGCAAATAAATTCCAAAACTATTAAAAGATGGCATATTTTCTCCAACTTATTTTATGAGTTTATATTGGAACCAAAAAACGCAATGTAAAAAACAGAAATTATAGGTCTGTCTTATTGCTGAATAAAGCTGTAATTTAAAAAATAATAATCAAGCAATGTATTTAAAATTGGTCTTATCCTGGAAAACAGTTGATTCTTGTTAGAAAATAAATTAATCTAATTTACCACATTAACAACATAAGGGAGGAAAATAATAATCACTAAAATACAGAACAGGTGTTTGAAAAAATTCACCATCGATTTACCATTTTTTAAAACTTAAGCATAATAGTATAGAAGAGAACAGACCTAATATGCTAACGGGTAGTTTCAAAAACAAAAACAAAAGAAGCACACAAAAACCCTTCAGCGAACATTATAGCTGATTATAAAATACTGGCTTTCCCCCCTCCCCCAACCCTTACCAATCAGGAACCATCAGGAATCAGACAAATAGGCCTCACTCTGACCACATCTTTTCACCTCTGCGATGGAGATCTTAGCCAGTGAGGAAAGGCAAGAAAAAAAAAGAAACAGTATAAGGTGTGAAGATAACCAAAAAACAAATAACCCAATCAACATATGGGCAGAAGACCTAAATAGACATTACTCCAAAGAAGACATACAGATGGCCAAGAGGCACATGAAAAGATGCTCAACATCGCTAATTGTTAAGAGAAATGCAAATCAAAACTACAATGAGATATCACCTCACACCAGGCAGAATGACCATCATCAAAAAATCTACAAACAATAAATGCTGGAGAGGGTGTGGAAAAAAGAGAACCTTCTTGCACTGTTGGTGGGAATGTAAATTGATACAGCCATTATGGAGAACAGTATGGAGGTTCCTTAAAAAACTAAAAATAGAGCTACCATATCATCTAGCAATCCTACTCCTGGGCATATATCTGGAGAAAAACATGGTTCAAAAGGATACATGCACTGCAATGTTCATTGCAGCATTATTTACAATTGCCAAAATATGGAAGCAACCTAAGTGTCCATCAACAGATGAATGGATAAAGATGTGGTACATATATGTACAATGGAATATTACTCAGCTATTAAAAAGAATGAAATAATGCCATTTGCAGCAACATGGATGGACCTGGAGATCATCATACTAAATGAAGTAAGTCAGACAGGAAGACAAATATCATATGATATCACTTATATGCAGAATCTTTAAAAAAAAAAGGGTACAAATGAACTTATTTACAAAACAGAAACAGACTCATAGACTTAGAGAATGAACTTATGGTTACCAGGGGGTAAGGGTAGGGGGAGGGATAGATTGGGAGTTTGGGATCGATATGTATACACTTGAAAAAAAAAGTAAAGATGAAAAATGAATACTATAATTATATACATATATGAAAGATAAATTACTAGCATTATTAAGAGAACTGAGTTTATCTGGTATATATAAAATTTAAAAATCAGAGGAACTGAGCTAAATTAAGGGTTTAAGAAACAAAGGTATTAAAAACGTTATAAATATTCAACAATTGTAGCATACAGTTCAATCACATGCACTGGGGAGGGGACGGGGGAATGAAATATGACCCCTACCTCTACCGTAACCAAAATCATTTCACTGTGGATTAAGTACCTAAAATGAAATGAAACTTAAAATGATTTTAATTGGTATTATGTAGCAAGGTATTTCCATGATCTCAAAGGTAAGCAAGGATTTTAAAAATAAGACAAAAAGACTAATTCTTAATGAAGAGACTGATCAATTTGAATACATCAAGCATCTCTGTTCATCAAAACACAGAATAAAGAGTAAAAAGACAGGTCACAACTTGGGCAAATGTATCTTCAGTCAGCATAATCAACTGGTACTGAAGATATTTAATGAATTCTTACAAAACAAGAAGAAACAGACAGACAGACCTATAGGGAAATCAACAAGGTCTTGGTAGGGGGAACCCCTTATATGAGAAAACCCAAGTAGCTAACAAACATGTATTGGTGCTCAAATTCATTACCAATAAGGGACATTAAAAGGGAAACCCACATGAGATAACATTCAGATTGGTGAAGAAGAAGATGGAGGAGGAGGAAGAGAAGAAGGAGGAGAAGGAGAGGGGTAGGGATGGGAGAGGTGGAGGCAGAGGAGGAGGTGAATGAGGAAGAAGAGGAGAAGGGGGAGGAGAGACAGAGGAGGAGGAGGAGAAGAAGGAGGAGAAGGAGAGGAAGAAGGAGAAGAAGAAAACAGGAGTGGGGATGAGGTAGAAGGTTATTACCTGTTAAAGTGTGGGAGGAATGGAGGAATTGCCATCGTTTTATATTAAAAATGTGGAAAGACAATCTCAGAATTATGGAAACTCTTGAAAATGAATAAATCATGTTTTTCTTTAAAACAGAAAGTGGGGGGCTTCCCTGGTGGCGCAGTGGTTGAGAGTCCGCCTGCCGATGCAGGGGACACGGGTTCGTGCCCCTATCCCGGAAGATCCCACATGCCGCGGAGCGGCTGGGCCCGCGAGCCATGGCCGCGGAGCCTGTGTGTCCGGAGCCTGTGCTCCGCAACGGGAGAGGCCACAGCAGTGAGAGGCCCGCGTACAGCAAAAAAAAAAAAAAAAAAAAAAAAAAAAAACAGAAAGTGGGGGGTAACTCCCAAAATGTCACTGATCTTTGATTTTAAACTACTGTTAGGTAGGGGAATCCCCCACAGATTTGGGGGGAAATTAATCACTCCTAGTCTCTCTTAAGGCAGCCACACCCCTAGTACCCTCAAGCCAGAATCCTTTAGAAGGAACCTCCAAGAGCTATAAAATAAAACTGGATAAACATATCCCAGATTCTGTAGCTCATTTTCCCTTTAAAAAATTATATATATATACATATATATATATATATATATATGTATATATATATATATATATATTTTTTTTTTCAGGCTAACACCTGTTGACACACATTGCCAGGTACACGGGATCCTTCCTGCAACACCGACGGGCCCCTGGGACACTCAGAGGCCAAGGTGGCTGACGATGTTAAATTTAGCACAGTGTCCCGTGCACAGACTCAAGAGGCCTCTCCCCACCTCTGTGCAAGGCCTCCTTTTCGCATCGCCCCTCCTGTCCATGCGGATTCCTCCCCACACGTCTTCCTCTTCCTTGGGCTGCTAGCGCCTCCCTGGACACTGAGGTGTCTGCTGGGCCCTGCAGATGCTCTCCTTCTGGGACCTTCCTCTCTTGATCCTCGCTCTCCAGTTTGATGTGGCCCAGCCGTCAGCCCAAGGTCCAGAGAGCAAATCAGTGACCTGATGGCTCTTTGGGTTCCTAGGATCTTCCAGGAGAAAAATTGAAAGTAAGGTGGCTGCTGCGCTGCGAGCCAAAGGCTACTCTCTATGCCCAAACACCTGAGGGCCACAGGGCTCTGCAAAGCCCCAGTTTAGCTCCACTCCTTAGAGTCTTCTGCTCAGAACTGCCTTGAGGATTTCAGTTCTCATTTTCCTACTCCTGGTGGCCAGAACCACGGAATTTTCGGACTTGACTGTGCACCACGCAAACAAGGAGGAAGCATGAAAAGTCGGGGAGGGGAAAAAAGAGAAAAGCACTGTGCATTGGCTGGGAATCGAGGCTGGCTCTCCCGCGTGGGAAACGAATGTTCTACCACTGAACCACCAATGCTTCTCCCTGTCCATGTCTCTGACAGCTCTCCAGAAAGCATCTCCAGAGAGACTGAAGAACCGGTGGCGGCGAAACAAAAAAGTTCCAAAATAGGCTTACCCCTTTGTCTTTGGAAGACAGAGCTCACAGACTGACAGGCACCCGAAGCAAAGGCTTGCAAAAGAGACCCGCAATCAGGCAACAGCATGAAGTGGGGACAGTCAAATGAAAATATCAAAATATCAGTTTTGTCAGCTCACATCACAACTCTGATAATTTCACCCATTGATACTTTTCTAAAAATAAGTCCGCTCTTTATGTAAGCAAAGCACCAAAGCCTATGCCTCATATGCATCTCAGAGTCACAACTGCTAAAACTAAGCACAACATGGAGTCCAATTTAGGAGATACGCTTCTCCCATATAATCAAACATTGATTGCAAACTTAATATTAATTACTCTTTTAATGATTATGATATGTCACATATCCATCCAAATGCTTTGAACCATAGAACAGAACCCTGCAGAAAATAATCAGAGATTCATCCAGATCCCTTGTTTATGACCCTAAACCTTCAACTGCCAACCTCAAATTTTTACCTTAGAGAATCTGAGAAAATGATCTAACTTGCTAGGTTAGGCAAGTAAAATTCTTTTTTTTATTAAAAAGTTTTAACTTATTTTTGAGACTTTTAAATATACAATTTTGAAGGTTACTTTCCATTTACAGTTATTACAAAATATTGGCTATATTCCCCAGCAATACATCCTTGAGCCCATCTTACACCCAACCGTTTGAACCTTCCACACTCTCACCCCTACGCTGCCCCTCCCCCCTCACTGGTAACCAGTAGTTTGTTCTCTATATCTGTGAGTCTGCTTCTTTTTTGTTACATTCACTGGTTTGTTGAGTAGTATTATATATATCTACTTTATCATCTGTTGATGAACAATTAGGCTGCTTCCATACCTTGGCAATTGTAAATAACACTACTATGAACATTGGGTTGCATGTATCTTTTCAAATGAGTGTTTTTGTTTCTTTCAGATATATACCCAAGAGTAGAATTGTTGGGTCTAAAATTCTAATCCAGGGAAGAAATAAGAAATAGAAGCAGAATTAGACTGGAATTAAAAAAGAGCCAGAATCAAAATAGAGATAATGAAGAAACACATTGGTTAACAGAGTTAGTTCTTTGTAACTGTTTTTTTTGTACAAGAATAATGAGTCAGTCTTGTAACCACTATAACAATAATATGTGTCTACTTTTTAAGGTGTTCAAAGTATTTGGATGGATATGTGACATACCATAATCATTAAAAGAGTAATTAATATTAAGTTTGCAATCAATGTTTGATTATATGGGAGAAGCTAATCTTCTAAATTGGACTCGGTGTTGTGCTGAGTTTTAGCATTTGTGACTCTGAGATGCATATGAGGCATAGGCTTTGGTGCCTTGCTTACATAAGGAGCAGACTTATTTTTAGAAAAGTATCCATGGGTGAAATATTAACATACTGGCCTTCTGATGAAATTGAAATACAGAGAGATTTCTTTCCCAATTTTTCCTGGGGGAAATTACACTGAAGAAAGGAACCTGGGGTGGGGGCTCCCCCACATGTTGGGACTTAGGAACCATTATGACTTTCTGAAAGATAGGAGCTGCAGACATGCAGTCATGCTTCTCTTGCTGAGAAGACAAGCTAGGTGGAGGCTAGCTTTTCCTTGCTGAGTCATAAACTTGAGCTCAACAAGGAAAACGACCATCCCCTTGACCTTGAAGAGCTTTGGCTCTATCTGCCCTCTGCTCAACACCCAAGACACACGCCAACTCTGGCCAACATGTTTTCATTTACCAACTATATCAACCAGATCTACATGTATTCCCACACCTCTTTCTAAACTACAAACCTGCATTTTCCACTCACAACTCCTAAATCACAAGTCGATGCCTCCTATGCGTCTCAGAGTCACAAATTCTAAAACTCAACACACCAGTGAGTCCCCCGTCAGCATCACACACCGCCCCCTGCCTCAACACACTATGATCAGACCCAGGCACAGTGTCTCCCAAAGAGTAGTGTGCACTGTCTCTCAAGTGTTTCAGTCAATCACCAAGACAACACCCAAATCTGTTCCTACCCTTACCTAGTGTGTTTATCCTCACCACCAACCACCCTGTTGTCCAAACCAGATCTTGCTACCCTCTTTGGATATACTCTCTCATCCTCCTGGCACAGAAGTTTATGTCCAGTATAATCAACAAATAGTGCTTAACTTTATTGGGTACACCACTGGCTTACTGCCACTCTATGCCTACACTCTTCCACCCGTTAATACATTAGTACATTCCATCCGTTAATACAAGCAGGTAAAAAGCCGGCCTCCCTACAGCCAGTCTAGTCTACACTAATCCATTTGCCACACTGTATCCTGAGCGACACTTCGGCAGCCTAAATCTGGACATGCCTGTTGCCTAAAGCCACCTAGCGTCCCCATATTCCTTCACTAAAATGTCTTATTACCTCTATGACATGTACTCTGCTTCCCACCCTCTTCATCATCAGAATATCTCTTGCCAATTCTCAAATCCAACAACAGTGAAGTACTTGACCTGTCAGGAACTCTCTCACTCTCAGGGACTTGCTTCTCTCTACAGGGGATGGCCTTTCACAACTCCCTCTTCGTTCTTCAAATTCATTCTCATCGTTCAGGTCTCAGTTCAGAAGCCTTTTTCCTCTGGAAAGACTTTCCTGACTGTCAGAATTGAATGTGTGATGTGTCAACTTTTATTTTGGCATTAATTGTGTTCTAACAAAATCACATTTTACTTGACTCTGTCTTCTGAAGACATATTTTCATATGAAAAAGATTCATATTTCCCAGAAAGCTAAGGTTGTATGTGTAAATAAAATATTCTCAAGAGGTAGCACAGTGCCTAGCATAGTTTATAGTCTAGGGTTGTTAAATAATGAAAGAGAGAGAGAGGAGCAAATAAGGAAAGTTTCTCTCTCTCTCTCTCTCTCTCTCTCTCTCTCTCTCTCTCTCTCACACACACACACACACACACACACACACACACACACACTCATAGATAGACAAAAGAGAAAATAAATTTACCTAGATAGGCAGAATGATTAGTCTGCAAAGTAGCAAAACTCCAGCAGAGCAATTGAAAAGGGTAGAGAATTCAATGATCAAGAATAAAATTTTGCTTGAATGTAAGGTAGTAAAAAGACCTTGAGTGGATCTTCAGAGTTGAAAGTAAGTCAAGAGCTGGAAAGGAGAGGGGAAGGATATGGTGTGATGTGGTGAAGGGAATAAACCTCGGAGTGAATATTTCACTTATACTCTTGTGTAGGTCTTGTAAGACACAAGAGTTTGAAAGCTGCCCATTTTGATCCTTAGGCTTTTCTAGGGACTTAAAAGAGATGCCAAGAGAGGAGAGAGGGTCTGGGGCCCTGGAGTGATTGTGCATGGGTTAGTGCTTGGCCTGTGCCAAGCTAATTGTAAACAAAAGAATAAAAAAGGAATAATTTGGATATCAGAATATCAGACAAGGCAAAGGGCAAAAGAGCTTTACATTAGATAGAAGAGTAACATTCTAGCATCTACCCAGAATTGAATGTAATCGTTTTTCTCTGGCATGCCCTCTTCAAGTGGCCAAAGAGGGTGGGGCTAAAGGGAAGAAATCTTGGAGTGAAATTTTCACGTATTCAACCTCTTGTAGGTCTCTCTCAAACACAAGAGCTTAAATGCAGGGCCATTTGATCCTTGGCCTCTTTCAGTGACTCAGAAGATCATCTTATCTGGTCAATTTTATTTATTCTGAAGAGAATAGATTAAATTCACTTAACTGTCCACTCTAATAAATTTTGTTATAATTTATGTTACTGTAATTGAATCAGGACAGGAGGAAATTAAATTGCTTAAAAAAAAAAAAAGCCTTAGGAGGAGAGAGGTTTAATAGTCACTCAGATCTGGAGTAACTCAAGCACATCCCCAAACATCCAGCCTCCCCAACCGTCCCTGAGTCCTGAATGCCTGTTTAGGGAAAGACCTTGTGCTTGTCTCAAGATTGGGGGGAAAGGGTTTGGGAGGCACCAAGCAATGGGAGGGCAAAGAGAATGCATCCTCAGTGAAGAAATAAAGTCCAGTATTTTGATTTGAATGCTGCAACTTGGTGGTGTTTCCTGACCTAAGCCTCCTACACAAGGCTTTGCTCTGGGTGTGGTTTTTTTTGTTGTTGTGGGGGGGGAGTGGGTTTTTCTGCCTAATAAAGAGGACTTTAAAACTTATTTTTAGAACTGGCTTTTCAAAGTCCTTCCCGAGACCCTGCCTGGTGACACCTAGTCTAGCAGTACAGACCAAGGCATTGGTGATTCAATGGTAGAATTCTCGCCTCCCACTCGGGAGACCTCGATTCCCAACCAAAGCATAAATTTAACTGCAGGGCTCTTCCTGTTATAAGGAGCTGAGCTCAACAGGAGTACTTTTGCAGCCCTCTGAAGCCACGGAGTGATCGCGCATGCGCTAGTGTTACAGGGCAGAAGCCACCTGGCGAGATCCTGGCTTTGAAGCCCCAAGTGTGTCTGTCTGCTGGATCTCTGCGGTTTGGAATACTTGAAACTGAAACCGTTGTTACTACCTATCCTTTCTCCTATCCTATCCTTGGACTACATCGCACTATGGAGTGGGGATCAAGAAATGGTCACTGAAGGACAGTAGCTGTGACGGGAGAGTCGTCAGGGGCCCAGGGAGGCGGACGCTTGTGAGGAGGAATTCGCGTGGAGTTGAAGGAAGTTGGAGGGCGGGGCCTCTGACCTTCCTGAGGAGGTAGGCCCTAGTTTGCTGGTCTTGGTAAAATTAAAAACAAGGATGAGCCCCCAGTGGAGAGGCGCACCCACGAGAAAATCATTTTTATCTTGCCTTTTGGTTTTACACTCCACCACTCCAATCTTCTGGTCAGTAGATCTTTGTTTTTGCATTATTAATACTCGTTAGAACTGTTTGAGGATTACAGAAACATCGAGCACATAGCAGAGTTGTCATATTCACTCCTCCTTTGCACACAGTTTCCTCTATTATTTACATCTTGCCTTTATGTGATACATTTCTTACAATTAATAAACCAATATTGATACATTATTATTAACTAAAGTTCATGGTTTGCGTTAAGGTTAACCCTCTTTTACTATCTCTATAGTTTTGCCTTCAATGTCATATAATTAGAATCATACAGTATGCAGTCTTTTCAGACTGGCTTTTCACTTAGTAATATGTGTTTAAGGTTCTTTTGATTATAGTCCATTTCTTTTTATTGCTTAGTATTATTCCGTATTTTGTTCAATACATTCACCTATTGAAGGGCATCTTGCCTCCAGTTTGGGGCAATTATTAATAAAGCTGCTTTAAACTTTCGTGTGCAAATTTCTGTGTGGACATATGTTTTCAACAGATCTCTGTAAATACCTAGGAAGAGCACGATTATTAGATCATATTGTAAGGCTATGTGTAATTTTTGTAAGAAACTGCCAAACTCTCTGCCTAAATGGCTGTATCATTTTTCATTCCCACAAACAATGAGTGATGATTTCTGTTGTTCCACAATCTGCTGTCGCATTTGGTATTGTTAGTTTTTTGGATTTAACCATTCTAATGGGTGTGCAGTTGTATCCCGTTGTTGTTTTCATTTGCAATTCCCTAATGACATAGGATGTTAAGCATTTTTTCCTATGCTTGCCATCTGTATACCTTCTTTGGTGGGATGTCTGTTTAGATCTTTTGCAACTTTTTAAACTGGATTAAAATTTTTTTCTTATCATTGAGGTTTAAGAGCTCTCTGTGTATTTTAGATACAAGTCCTTTATCAGATACTTGTTTTGCAAATATTTTCTCGCAGTGTGTGGCTTGTCTTTTTGCTCCCTTAACTGTGTCTTTTGCAGAGTAGAGATTTTCATTTTAATGAAGTCCAATTTATCAATTTTTTCTTTCATCAATGGCACTTTTGGTTTCATACCCAAGAAACTTAGTGTCAAGCCCAAGGTCACATAGATTTTCTCCTATGCTATCTTCTGGAAGTTTTATAGTTTAACGCATTCCTTTTAGGTCTATGAACTATTTTGAGTTATATTTTGCGAAAGATGTAAAGTCTGTGTCTAGATTTGTCTGAGATTCTCTTGCAGCTTGGCTTCTGCGTAGAAATTATGTATGCCATTAGATGCACTCAAGAGAAATTGCAGAAGTGAGAAGAAACAATTTTCTGCAGCTGTTGCTGGTGGCATGTAAGGTTATGGAACCATGAGTGTTTAGACACACCTGTGACTGGCAGCCATATTCTAGTGTCTAGTCACCTTTTTAGTGCTCTTCAGTGGCAGTAAATATTCCACTTCTCTATGACCTGCCTCACTGCTCCCCTTCACTCCTCCATACTAAAAACTCTAGGATAGAAGGCCATTGGTCTTGCTTTCCTTGCCAATTTCCTGTCCATTGCTCTCTTTCCTTCAGTGGACATTTATTCTCATATCCACAAATAACTAGTAGAATGGCATTCATATGAGCCTTTCCCCAAAGCTGTAGTTTGAAATTACCCAAATGTCCATCATTTGTGACATGGTTTTACATTAGTGTAATGCTTATCATTAACACCAAAATTAAGGTGTGAGAAACTCAATAACATACATATATATCAAAAACATAATGTTGCCTGTTAATAGCTAGATAGATAAATTATATATTCATTCACATGAACTTGAAGAAAGGACAAGCCTAATCTGAAGGGGTAGACATCAGAGTAATTTAAAGTAGCAGGAGATGTACAGGCATTACCTGGAGAGTATCAAAGGGCCATGCCTGAATGATAAAAATCTTCTGTCAATCCTGGTGATGATCACACATTTCAATAATTAAATAGCTGCCCATTAATGATTTGTGCATTTTGTTCTGTAAACACACGTTAATAATTTCCTTTTAGGATTGGTGGTCGGACGTCAGAAAATCCAGTGTAGACCATGATCGGTTTGCAGTATACTGTAAACTCTTTAAAAGCTGTTTTATTTTGTGTAAAAAAAGCATGACTGATGTTTGAAACATTTGCACCAAAACCCAAAACCAAACAAAATCCCCGTGTGACTAGACCATTTCCTTCGTGGAAGTTACACCTAAGACTCATTTAGAGCTTGAACCTGATCTTTAGATATTTTCTCGTAAATGGTGAGACCCGGAGCACATCCAGAGCTCTATAGCCTAGTGCACTGATGGGCTGACCTCCCTTCTCCTTACCTTACTCCGTTTGGACAAGCCAGCGACAAGCTAAGAGTTGCTTTGGTAGATACAACGTAAAAGATGAGGAAAACACTGCTATAACTCGGACTCGAGCCGAGGTTGCTGCAGCCACAACGCAGAGTATTAAACACTATACGACCACAGCGCGCCACCGTGCTGGCTGTCAACTGCACTCTTGCTCTTCTCATTTTGACATAAATCCGTTCCAGTTACTGCTCTGCTTTGTTATTGGATAACTGCAGGCATTCCTGATTTTCCTTCACATCTTCCCTCCGTTATCCCCTCCCAATTCTGATGCATTTCTCATCTCCCTTGTGCCCAGCCCTTGTCTCTGCACAGCCTTCCAGGAAGTTATCTTTGCTTTGTCCTTGCCTCCCCTGCTTCATTCCCGCCTCTTTATATTTCCCTTTTGAGCGACCCTCCCCAACCCCTCTTTCCGGCTCCCGCGGCCAAGCCCAGATGGTCGGGTGAAGACGGAGCAAATGGGGAGCCATCACGAAGCCCACAGGGCGTTCAGCTTTCCTTGGACTCCACTCGGCTCAGGCGGGTAGGGTCGCGACCCCTGGCGTCTCCGGGGCGCTAGCAACTGCGGCGGGTGTGGAGCAAGGCGCGGCGGGGACGCTCTGCTCCCTTCTGCCTTGGGAATCGCCCGACGCACGGCTTTCCCACGGAACGAACGCGCTGCGTCGACTCCACGTCTCCGGTTGTCCGAAGCTTGGAGCCAGCTCCAGTCCTGCGAAAGGCGGACTTGCTCTCTATGGAGATGAGGTGGGGGAGGGGAGACGAAGGGCAACTTGCAGGTGTCTCTGTGGCGCAATCTATAAGCGCATTCGACTGTTAGCCGAAAGGTTGGTGGTTCGAGCCCATCCGGGGACGGGCCTTACCATTTTAGAGTGTAAAGGGTTTGCGGTTGTTTCTACCCTGTACATTGCTCTAAAAGTGCAGAAGCCTTCCATTACCCTTTTGTCCCCCAAGTTTTATGCACAACAGGAGGACGTAAGCCGAGATCATCACTGATCCTCACAGAAGAGCTCTGGAGGAAAACAGGTCACTTGGAATCCAGGAGTCCTCATCTCATAGTTATCTTCTGGGTTCCTTTTAGCAATGAAGTTTCTTCCATTGTTTGTACTAGTATTTATTGAACCCTTTCCATATAACTTTGAAATTAATTTGGTCCTATGCTTTTTTTTTTAACAAATAAAAAATCATTCGTGTGCACATGTCTATAGGGTAGAGTTCTGGAAGAGCAACTGCTCTATCATAGTATTTACATGGTTTTGTATATGGTTCCATTCTCTCACCTTCGTTGGCTTATTAGCTATAACTCTTTCTTTTGCTATTTTAGCGACTGCTTTAGGCTTTACAGCGTACATTGGTAACTTACCACAGCCTGCCTGCCAGCGAAGCCACACCTCTTCACATTTCTGCCCTGCCGGCCTTTATGCTATTGTCATACATTTTACTTTGCATATGTTATAAACCCCACAATCCATCGTTGTTACTTTTCGTTAAACTGTCCCATGTTTCTAAAAAGATTTAAATAGGAATAATAATACCAATAATAAACATAAAAATAAATGTTGTATATTTTCCCTGCAGATGCCATTTTTGTTGTCCTTCATCAATTTGTGTACATCCAGATTTCCATCTGGTGTGAGTTTCCTTTTTCCTGGAGGACTTCTTTAACATTTCTTGTAGTGTGGGTCTGCTGGTGATGAAGTCTTTCAACATTTGTATGTCTGTAAATTTTTCACCCTTATTTTTCAAAGACTTTTTGGGGGGAAGAAGCATAGAATTCTACGTAAACTTTTTTTTCCCCTCAGTCCTTTAAAGATGTTGCTTCACTATCTTCTTATATCCACTGCTTCTGATGAGAAATGTGATATAATCTTAATTTTTTTCTATATGCAGCATGTCTTATTCTCCTGGCTTCTTTTGAGATTCCTTCTTTTTCAATGGATTTGAGCAGTTTAATTATAACGTGTTAGGTGTGGTTTTCTTCACGTTCCTTGTGTTAGGGTTCATTTGGTTCCTTGGATCAGTGGGTTTATAATTTTAATTATGATTGGAATGTTTTCTGTCATTGTTTCTTCAAAAATATTTTCTTCCATAAAATTCACCTCCCCCCAGTGCTTTCAGGGACTCCAATTATATTGTCTTTTAAAGTTGCCCTACCCTTCACTTATGCATGCTCATTAAAAATTATTTTTTCACTGTGAATTTCATTTTGGATATTTTAAAATTGTGGCTTTGTGTTCCACAGTCTCTTTTTTTTCTGCAATGTCTCATCTGTTGTTAATTCTAGCTGGTGAATATATCATCCCAGACATTATATTTTTCATCTCTGAAGTTTGATTCTCAACTTTTGTATATGTTCTACATCTCTACTTAACTGTTTGGACATATGTTATAATAACTATTTTAATATCCTCTCTACTAATTTTAAATTATATCAATTCTGGTTCAGTTTTGATTGATTGATTATTCTTCTCCTTATGGGACATGTTTTCCTGCCACTTTGCATGGTTGGTATTTTTTTTTTTTTTTTTTTTTTTTTTTTTGCGTTACGCGGGCCTCTCACTGTTGTGACCTCTCCCGTTGCGGAGCACAGGCTCCGGACACGCAGGCTCAGCGGCCATGGCTCACGGGCCCAGCCACTCCGTGGCACGTGGGATCTTCCCGGACCGGGGCACGAACCCGTGTCCCCTGCATCTGCAGGCGGACTCTCAACCACTGCGCCACCAGGGAAGCCCGGTTGGTATTCTTTGATTGGATGCCAGACCTTGTCAAAGTTTCCCTTTTGGGAAACTGGCCATTTTGGCATTCCTATGAAACTTGAGATTCATTCTGGGGAACAGTTAAGTGACTTGTAATCAGTTTAATGTCTTTAGATCTTACTTTTATGATTTCTAGGTAGATCAGTCTAGGACTGAGTGTTCCCACTAGTGAGGCAAACTTCCTGAGGGCTCTTGCCAATGGCCGATGAATGATGAGTAGTCCAGTATGGCTGGTGGGACTGAGTAAGATTTTCTGTCCTGTGTGAGCACCAGGCACAGTTCCATGATCTTTTCAGAATTTTCTTTCCTTGGCTTCATGCAGTTTCTCTGCAAGTAGACCCTGATCAGAACTCTGCTAACTACCTGAGGAAGATCTTTTTCATATGTCTGGTTTCTCTCTTCCATCTCTCTCATCACTAGATCATTGTCCTATGGACTCCAACTACCTTGCTCTCCACAGACTCTCAGCTTTATCTCCTCTATCGAGGACCTAGCCTCAGATCCTACTCTTCATGCCCAGCTTGAAATCTCTCTGAGAGCAGTAAGCTGGGCCAATGGTAGGGCTCACCTTGTTTGTTTCTCTCCTTTGTTGCCTGCTTTCCAGTGTCTGGAAAACTAGCCTTTCATGTCTTTTTTTCTTTTGCTTTTCTTGGGGGCAGGGGAGAAGGGGAGGGTGAGATTTCAAGCAAGAGGGTAAATATACAATAATTTCTGTCACTCTACATTTGCCAGAAGCTGAAGGCATCTTTTTATATGTTCCTAGTTTGGCTTCAATAGGAGTTGTGCTTATTTATATTCCAATGTATTATTACAGCTTGATGAAAGACCCTTTTTCTTGCCAGTACAACAAGCTTTGTACATCTATCTGGTATTCTAAAAAGGGGAGTGGTGCCCTCTGGGCTCAACTAAGCAAGAAATACAACAGAAAGACAATGTGGACATTACCCAGAGACACCCTACTGCATATGTTCAGCAACTAAACCTCCAAGATGTTTAGAAAGTCTTCCAACAATTGTAATTGTTTTCAGTGGTGACCTACATAATCGGGTCTAGAGAAGACTGACTAGAATGACCTGAGATTGCTTCCTGCCAAGTAGCTTATTGCTTGGAGGTGGGGAAGCCATTGGTCTCAGACATTTGTTCCTCTTCCCTTTCCTATGTGAATTGCATTTTTGCTTTTGTTGAATGCACACAGTCTAATGACTGTGTAGGATCCTATACCAGGGTGAACTAGCATACTGATAACTGTCACTATGTAATTCCTTGACAGTGTTTGGCTATTTAAAAAAAAACAAATTATCCCATTTGAGACAAATCATTAGAACCAACAGAATCCTACTGCTGATAATGCATCAAGTGCAGACCTGGACACAAAGAGTTATTGGCTCACCTTCCCTTGGTTCTTCTGTTGGATCTCATGAGCATAATTGAGCTCTTTGGCTTTTACACACTAAATATGGTCCTTGGACAATCACTCTCTCTCTCAATCACTCTCTCTCTCTCTGTCTTTGTCTGTCTGTCTCTCTCTGTCCCTCATACTCTAGACTGCCCCAATTTTACCCACTTTTCTCTCCTCCTCTTCTGCTTTCCAGGATCTCTCATTAGAATGCCTTCAATCACCGAGCACATATTAGGGACTTACTAAATGCCAGGTCCTACTCTGGGAGAGATACTGCACAGTGAGCAAACCCAAGGTCCCTGCCCTGCTGAGCCCACATCTGGAGGCATCCAAAAAAAAATGTGTCAGGAGCACAACAGCTTGGCACTGTGTCCTTTCCAGGTGTGTCCTCCCACCCCTCTCCCAGGGCACTAACAGTGAAAAAGAAGACAAGGAAAGCCTAACAAAGAATGGGAAAAGGGTGACTCATGATCTAGAAGGCAGGTAACAAAGAACAACCCCCTACATTAATTTTTAAAAAATAAAAGCACTTCAGGAAAACAGCAAGTCTCCAGTGACAGCGCCTTAATTCCTGGAGCAGACATTGCATGTGTTTTACACTTCTTAAAAATGACAATGTTGGCCATGCTCACAAACATCCCTTAAAGTACTGACATTTCCTCTTAACCTGTTACCATATGGCCACTTTATAATCTATAAAAATATGAGGCAAATTACTGAAAAATGGTAGGTAGAATAATTAACACAGTTACTTCTAGAATTATAAGACAATCTCCATTTAAAAGATATCATATGGTATATTTAATTTACTGCAACACACATTTTTAGATCTTATAAACTTAAATATTTATGGAATTTAAGTTTGCTTATTGGACCAGTAAAAATAATATAGCAAAATTAGGCAGTTCAGTGTCATTAGGATTTTGAAGAGAAAATAAATCCGAGACTTTTACAAAAATAGAACTGGAGTTCTTTGCTACCAATATTTTCTTCATTATTAGAAGAAAATAGCTCTTAGACAGAAATTATTAAACTGGTGAGATGCATAAAAGGAGTCATCTTTATAAGTATGACATGACAAAAACACTGTCTATGCTATTATATGTCAATTATTAGAATTCTTTGAAGTCTTTAAAAGTGTTTTGTTTTGTTTTCTTTTTTGTTTTTGTTTTTTACCTAGCACTGAAGAACACAAATTTATCCAGAGCTAAACTTCCCCCACCCCCTGCCCCGAGTTACATGTCACCAAGAAAGAAAGTTCAAGAACAAAACCCAACACATGGATGCCATCCCCTGGAATCCTGGAACTAGAAGCTCAGTGACTACCCACTTTGGAGAGAGACACAATGGAATATGTTCTGCAAACCAGGATGCCTCTGTCTGCTTGGACTCAGACTGGACTCTGGACCAGGTCAAGGCCAAGATAAGACTAAGTACCATTATCACAGGGCAGCCACCCCCCTGACAGCACCCATGCAGACAATTCTGGGAAGCTCTTGAGAACTTTCCCTCTCCGTTAAATGTATTTACCACCTGCTCCACTCATCCTCCCACCACAGGAAAGATCCTTCACCTTTCTGTCCAGTCAGAACCCTTTATGCTCCTGCAGGGCACAGAGAGCCAGGTAAGTGCCAAGGGGGCAGCTGCACTTTCCTGACGGTTACTCCCAAGGTAGGTGGTTCTAGCACTCAGATTGACCCAAGACCTCACTGGCCACCAAGGGAACCAGGAGGAGTCTGGAGGGCAGCCGGTCTGGGGAGATTCCGACAAGCACAGGGCATGCCTGGCCTGCACTTGTGGGACACCAGAATAAAACACCACCTGAAGCTTCTCTACAGCCTAAAGAGAACAGATTGCAGGTTTCTGAAGTGGCAAGAGGGGCCTCCTCACAAAGACAAAGCTTCCTCCTGTCCTTGGAGGACAGGTCCCACAGAAGCTGGTTTTGAAGGAGATGCCAAAGGAAAGGAGCAACAGTGGCCCAACCAGTGATCTTGAGTTGAGATATCTGTAAGTTACTCTCACATGGTGTAGCAAATCATGTATATGGAGAGAGAGTGAGAAAGCAAGCGTGGGAAAATGTTAACTGTGAGATTAGGTACAGAATAGACAATGTTAGTGTTTCAAAATTTTTATATATTTACAAGGTTTTATGTTTTTGTTTTCTTAATGAGTTTTTCGAAGTTAAGTCCCAGGTTCTCTTTGGATGAAAACTCCATATGTGAGACACTAGGTTTCTGAAATAAAGGAAGAAAAGAGTGGAGGGCAGAAGCTCTGGGCGTTCATCACATTTCCCCTCCCCCTCATGAAGGGTGCCTGGCAATAGGAACCCTGAGGAGGGTCTTGCATCGCCCTTCTGGCAAACTACCTCTGTTCGGGAAGAGGAAGATTTAGCGCAATTTAGAGCTTTCCTGACCTGGAATCGATTCCGGGCCAAAGCAGTAAAACGCCAAATTGTAGCTACCAGGCAACCAGACATAACAAGCCTCCATAATTTGGCTTCTCCAGTTGAAAACTGTAAGAGTAAGGTTAGATTTTTTGAGAATGGCAGAGCAGAAAAGGAGGCGATTCTCAGCGGCCCAGGGCTGAAGGCAGCTGTGCAAGGCTCCCAGCCCTTGCCCCGCTGCTCATCACCTTTCACCTCTCCTGTTCTGGGCGATGCTTTGGGCTCTGAGGCCAGGCCGCTAGGTAACTGGCTGGGTTCCATCCTGGCCTAGCTTTAGCGCTGTGTGCGGCAGAGCCAAGGTCATGCTCTCTTTCTGAACCTCGCTTTCCTTATGTGTCAGGTGCTGACTTGGTTCTCAGCGGCTGATGAGCGATTCCGTCTACTTCCTGATCTCTGACCTCACTACAGGGGCTCTCCTGATAATGGCACGTGTAAGGACTCCTTTACGTGCCCCTACCAGCTGCAGTTCTGGAGCCTGAAATTCGTCTACATGTCTTTGGGTCGAGCACCCGGTGCGGAGTTGGGTCGGTCTCTTTTGTTCTGTCACACAAATCAACGTGTTCCGCAAGTGTGCTGAGGTGGGGTAAGCAAGTGAGCTTCACAGGGATAAACTTCTTGTTTCCAGAGACAAAATACGTGTCAGCATGTAGAGGAGATTTAGGCGCCACATGAGAAGGTGAGGGAATTTCCACATGTAAAGATAACCTTAACTTGGCTTTGTCCTGTGCCCTTCTTGGTCTGTCTGTGGCCTTGTCTTCAAAGTGACACAGAGCAGACAAAGGAGGGATGGTTCCTAGTGCTGAGTAGGCTTTCCGGCAATAAGGGAACTCCTCCTGTATTTCGGGGGGATAAAAATACAGCTGCACGCGCTACCTCAATCCATCCCACTCGCCCCGTTTTTTGGTGTTTAAACGTGAATGTTAGTTTCAGAAAAGAACCCCTGTGTTTCCGCCTGGTTTCGAACCAGGGACCTTTCGCGTGTTAGGCGAACGTGATAACCACTACACCACGGAAACACCTCTCTTTCACATCCCTAATGACACATCCAAGAACTGTATCTCTTGCCACGACTGGCCACAAATATTTTCGAAAGGAAAGGACCCTGGGAGCACAGGCGAGTCCTCAGGTAAGGAGATTGCAGCTCCCGAGAGGCCCTAGTTTAGGGTTCCTCGCCTCCCCCGAAGCGAGGTCCCTGGGGCCCCCACAGCTTCACTTCCCGATCCCGCATCCAACACTCAGCTATGCACCGAGTGCAGGGGTCGCCCCCGCGGACTCTCCAGCTCCCGGAAGGCCCAGGAGCCGAGGGTTAGGTGAGCCTGAGCCCCAGGCGACCTCGCATCCCAGCAGCATGGACACCGCCCCTCCACAGCTGCGGACGCGCGCCTCGGTGGCCCTTTTCACGGCGCAAGCGGTCAGTGCTCTGGGCTCTCGGAAATGATCCATGCTTAGAATCCACCCGGGAACCATAGGACCCATCCTCCCCTCCCTCTCCTTCTTCCCCTCCCTCCCGTCTGCTCTGGTGCGCCTGGCCCGCGCGCTCCTTCCTCGAAAGCCCTTTCATAGCAGCCCTTCTCTGGCGTCTCCCGGCAAAGGGGCTTCCTCAGGTCCCTGCCGCTGTGGCTTATTCTAGTCGTCTAGTTGAAGTCCAGTACTTTAATCACACTTTCACGTTTAGCAGGAACCGTAGCAAAGGCTGACGTCTCAGGTCATTTGGCTGTTGCAAAAACATCGAAAATCAAACCCAGGCCGAGCCGCGCTTCCCGGCCTGTACTGACTTCGTTTGAAGACCAGGGCCAGCAGAAAGCCGCGGAGGACGCAGGCGCGGTCCACGCCGATCTCAAGGCTGTTCATTCCTCCCGCATCGTACTTGACATTCTTCTTGAGGAACAGTTTTCTTTTACCTTTTACAATGTCTGAAACGTCTTTTATTTGCCTTTTACAATTTTCCAGTTCAACAGGTCATGGAGAGCGAATTTTAAGCTAGGAAGACAAAGAGGTAAAAGGTGGTTTTCCCAGAAAGCCGGTGTCTGGAGGGGGTTTCGTGTTCACCTCACAGCACACGGCCAGCAGGCAGACGACTTTCTTTCTGCTGAAAAACTTTAATGCAACGTTGTCTGTCTGTGTGTGTGTCTCCCTGTCTGGTTTCCTTTAAAAGTAAAGCTTTACAAGTTTGGGGAAGCATGTGCCATTTTCTCCAGCGGTTGCTTTTCTTCTTTCTTATTGTGGCGGTCACCGCGTTTCCTTCACGAGTGAGGTTCCGGTGCTGTGACCCCGAGGAAGGCGCGGGCAGCGTGCGCACTGACCCCCAAGCCGCGGGGCTCTGCCTTGTTCCGCGTCGACTCCAAGTGCCGTCGAGGGTGCGGCCGGACTGCAGCATCCTCGCCAGCGCTGGAGGGCTGAGTCCCCAAAGAGGCGGACTTGAAAACAGCTTTAGATCAGGACATTTCATGAGATTTTCCCCCTTTTCCCTGCCCTCCAGGTTCCAGTTTTCACTTCCCACGCGCAGCCAGAGGAACGGATTCGCCGTCTTTCGGTCGCGTCCGGCGCGCTGCCGTCCCACGTGGACAGGACGAGAGGGCGGTCGTCCTTTCCCCGACAGGGGCGGAGGGACAGCGGGCCCCCGAGGGACCACAAACACACACCCGCGCCGCTGGGGCCCGCAAACCCGATCAGGCGGCCCCTGGAGCCTCCCTGCAGCCGCAAGGGAAGGCGCGGGGCTCCAGAGCCGGCGAGAGGAGCGCGCTGACGGCACCCGGCCCCGGCCCTGGCCTCGAGGACGGGCCCGGAAGAGGGACGCAGCCCAGGAAAAAGCTCAAGGGTCGCCCAACGCCCCCATCCGAGGTTCAGGGTGAGGGAGCCGAGCGTTACACTGATTTCCCCGCCTTTATCAGGAGAGTCGTTTGCCCAAGTCCAGAGTCACGAAAAGGAGGGGCTGTGTAGGCCAAAGTCCACCTGGACCGAGAAGCAAACACGAAGTCCTAACTAATTGCATGTGGGGTCTGAGGAAAACGCTGCGTTAGAGACAACTCTTGGTCGGAGCCTTAGGACCTGGAGTTGGCGTCATCTAAGGTGGGAGAACGGCAGGCGCCGCAGGTAGTGAGGGGAAGACCCGGAATCCAGGTCTGGGCGCGCAGCCTTGTTTGAAAGCGTTTTCCGTCCAGCCGTCCCCGATCCTGCATCCGCCGGGAGTCTTTTATGGTGTTGGGGATCCCGGGGTCTCACCCCGCGCGCCTCCTCTCCTGTCCCTACAGCCTCTGCCCTGGCGGCCTCCTCTCCATACGCGGTCGCCTGGCAAAGGCGCGGCTCCAGGGCAGTTCTGAGGTGCGGCCCAGACGGGGCAACTCACTCGGGACTTGCGGCCCCGGCGGGCCTCGTGGGCGCGTTCACTGTCCCGCAGAGAGCTCGGCCTTTCGTGTGGGGCTCCTGTTTTGGAGAAAGCAGGGAGGGAACGTTCTTCGGGTACAGTTCCTTGGAGGGAGGTGCGGCACTCAGAACATGAGGGCGGAGATAGCACACACTCCTTGTAGGCTTCTTACCATCACTTAACAAAGGGCTTGCGTACAACTGTTTGGTGGTCTCTTGGCTAGAGTTCGGCGCTTTCACTGCTGCTATCCTGGTTCCATCCCAGTGAAGGAAGTTTTTTCGTGCGTGTGGCATCTCCACATTCAGAAATCTTCACTTCCTCCTCACAAGTATTATGTGCCCCAAGGTGCAGATGCAGTAGATCTCTGCATTGAATCCTTAAGTCAGGGAGGTCTGGACCCAGGGTCCAAGGCATCTCCCAGGCTGGGAGAAGGGAGATGTGATGAACAGCCTTGGCAGCCCCTCGCAAGATTCCTATCATCACTTAGAAACGCAGAGTGCACAGCTCCCTGGTGGCCTAGTGTCTAGGATTCAGCGCTTTCATCGCCATGGCCCGGGTTCGATTCCCTGTGCAGAGAAGCTCGTTTTTGAAGTGTCACACGCAGCCGCCTTTACTTCTTCTGCAGAAGTGTGCTGTGCCCCAATGTCCAGATGCAGTAAAGTCTCTGCACAGAATCCTGAGGCCATTGAGGTCGATCCCCAGGGTCCAAGGCATCTCCCACGTGGGGCGAGGGGAGATGTGATGAGCAGCCTGGGCACTCCCTCGCCTCCACTCCTCCCATCATCTCAGATACCTACAGCCTCACTTTCAGTGTCGATCTAAAGAGAGCTTGGGACTTGAGTACCAATTACTCCTTAAAAAAACAAACAAAAAACCCTACTTTGAAACCTCCAAAAATTTGCAAGAATAGTAACAGCATATGTTCTTCACCTAAATGCACCATTTAACATTTCCTCACATTTGCTTTCTAATTCTCTCTCCATGTACATGACTTGCTACACCATTTGAGAGTAACTTGCAGACATCTCAACTCAAGATCACTGTTTGGGCCGCTGTTGCTTCATTCCTTTGTCTCCCTCAAAACCAGCTGCTGTGGTACCTGTCCTCCAAGGCCAAGGGAAGATTTTGTCCTGGCAAGGAGGCCCCTCTTGACCTGTTCTCTGCAGGCCATAAGAAGCTTCAGGTGGAAATTTATTTGGCTCTCCCTGACAGTGCAGGCCAGAATGGCGTTGAGCTTTTAGGAACACAACTAGGCTGTAATCTGCCCCTAGAACCCGCTGCCCTGCAGACTCTGCTTGGTTGCCTTGGTGGGCAGTGGGGTCTTGGGTCAGCCTGAGTGCTAGAACTGCCTACCTTGGGAGGGACCCTTCAGGGAAGTGCAGCTGCCCCCTTGGCTCTTGCCTGGCTTTCTGTGCCCTGCCGGGATATCATTTTACTCATTTTTTTGTTTATAACATTTTTATGCATAATTATATTTCAACTTCTGTATACACTACAGTGTGCTCACCATCAAAGATTTACTTCCCATCTCTTGCCATACAGTTGACTCCCTTTACTTACTTCTTCCTCCCCCCTCCACTCTTCCCCTCTGGTAACCATTGCCCTGTTTTTGTACCTATGTGTTTGTTTTTGTATGGTTCACCTTGTTCATTTATTTTAAAATTAAAAAAATTATTCAACATGTAGTGAAATCACATGGTATTTGTCTTTCTTCGAATGACTTATTTCACTTAGCATAATACCCTCAAGTCTATACATGTTGTAGCAAATGGCAAGATTTCATTTTTTTTAAGGCTGAGAAATTACATGGCTGCCAAACCTCTAAGCATTCCCGTGATTTGTCAGTATGAAATACCTTCATTTCTTTCTGATTTAATGGTTTGTTCTGCTCTCTGAATGTCCTATGCTCATGGGTATGTGCCAGGTGACTATAAGCTAATAAAGGTGATCAACACAGCACCTTCTATGTTTAAGGCCTTAATAAATAAACTACTAATTATAACAGTGCACAGACTCCCCTGTGGCTGTGAGGCAGGGTGAGGAAAGGGGAGCAATATCAAGACAGTTATGTCTGGAACAAAGCAGAGTTCAAAGTGCCCACAGCACATAGCCATAGAAGGGGCTGGCAGTATGACAACTATGTTATTCCAGATTCTCCAAAAAACAAATGCTGAGCAGGATTAAATATACAAGGACTATATTAGGGGAAATACCTATGTGAAAGGAAATAGGAAGGTACTTGGAAGGATGGGAGACACCTTAGAACATGAAGCAAATCTGACTCTGAATAAGGAAGACAGGGAGAGAAAGCACCCAAGACTGCCTGCCATGAAGTCTAAATTCATCAAAGTTATTGTGGAGTCACTGAGCCAAAGTCAGCCAACAGAGAGTCCTATGTCTCCCAGGAATGGGTCTGCCTTTGCATCCTCACTGCACTCAGCTACTGGCAGGGAGCAGCCCATGGGAGATGTGGCCTCAGAGATAGATTTTAAAGCATAGCTGGGTCCTTCAGTCAATTAAGATCTATGTATTACGAAGGTCTATAAGGCAAATTATCATGGCCATCATAGCAGCCAAACCCAGAATAGATGTAAGACTACACAAAAGTACTAGTGATTGGCAAGTATGGGGAACAGAAATAAGTACAGTGGTAGAACTGTCACCTCTCCTTCCAGTTCTGTGAAAGCTACTGTCACTCACCTTTTGTTCTACCTTCAGTTTGAGCTGTAAGTGGCAATAAGGAGTAAGTGGACCCAAGAGCCACAGATGTGATTACTTCTGTGCCCTGGGCTGACCTCATGAGACAAGTCATCTTGTTGACAGCATCTTGATTAACACTGTTCTTTTTCTAGTAAGTACGGCATTGTTTCTTGCTCAAGCCTGCATGGAATGTAAGCATGTACAACAGTGACTGAGACAGAGGGCTGGCTCACATTGTGGAAGGCAAGGAGAGCAGGAAGAATGGATACAGGGAAGACATAACTAAACACTACTATATATATATATATATATTGGCTGTTGGGTCTTTGTTGCTGTGCGCGGGCTTTCTCTAGTTGCAGTGCGCGGGTTTCAGTAGCTGTGGCATGCGGGCTCAGTAGTTGTGGCTCGCAGGCTCTAGAGCTCAGGCTCAGTAGTTGTGGCGCACAGGCTTAGTTGCTCCATGGCATGTGGGATCTTCCCGGGCCAGGGTCACTGTGCCACCAGGGAAGCCCACTATATTTTTTTTAAAAAGAAACTTGGGAATTCCCTGGTGGTCCAGTGGTTAGGACTCTGTGCTTTCACTGCTGAAGGCCTGGGTTCAGCCCCTGGTTGGGGAACAAACATCCCACAAGCTGCATGGCGCAGGTCCCCCCATCCCCACCCCTACCCCCCCAAAAAACTAAATATGTAAGGAGATTGGGTTGCTGAGGGAAGTATCCACATTTCTTTTGAAGACAGGGGAGACTAGATTAAGAAAGAATACTGAAAGAATAAGAGAAGGGCTAAGAATGCTCTCCTGAGAAAGCAAAGAAGATTGAGCCCAGAGGGATGTGATAATGCAAAAAAATGGATGCACACCACATGGAATAATAATGCATGTGAAGGCACTTTGTACATTTCAATGTACCCCAAAACAGAAGAGATAGACCTTAAATATAATGAATATGCATTGCCATTAATTCAGTGATTCTTATGTTGTTTGGCATTATGTCACTATCTTACTCACTTTATGCTTCCAGCAACCACATGAGGTAGATTTTTTATTATGGTGTTAGAAATGAGGAATTTGGGACTGGCTTAAATACCTGAGAGCCTACATTGTTTGCCTAAACCAAAAACCAAAAAAGTAGTGGCAAACCAGAACCTCCTGCAAATAGTGGGGACAAGCAGCTGTAATTAATACAGTAAAGGCTCATGACACCTTATTTGAATCTTTGGGGTCAGATGTTTTTAAGATGTCAGAATTTGTTATTCTTTTAGGAAAATAATATAAAGCACAGCCTTTATATTACACAACACCTCCAGTGAGTACTGGGATCGTATCCCACAATTAAATACATATACTGGATTCTAAAAATGTAGGCATCACTTGTCTTGCCCTAGTCACTTCCAGCTCATGAAATGAGGGCCACTTCATTTGGAGTCTTTATCTGGAAGGACATTCATCCTGGAAATACAAGTTCTCCTGTTGCTTCTCCTTCCAGTTCTATGAAATCACTCCACCTTCTTTTGCTCTACCTTCCATTTGAGCCCTTGAAGCTGGGACTGAGAGGATAGCAGAGCCTCCTCAGGAATTCCATCTCCTTGGAGTGTTCTGGTGAGCCCAGGTTGGGAAGGGGTAAAGGAGGGGGAATTTGGGTTCTCATCACTGCAAAGCAGTCAGCTGGAAGGTGAGCCCAGTCACACCCACACTGATATTGAGATCTAAAGCAAAGGTGGAAGGAAGCATCACTATTGGTATCTGAGGTGACCTAGGGCCATATAATGCCCCCTGGGGTGATCTGCACTTATCTGGGTTCAGTGAAATAAGAGTGGCATCTAAATTCAGGGAAACTGAGCTTAGTACCAAGGCATCAGGGGATGTGCCGGGTTTCTTTGTGGGAGGTTGACGGGGGTTGAAGAGAGCTATTGAGGTGATGTGAGTGCCTTTGTGATAACCTACTGAGAAAGGTAGCATCCAGTAAAGACAAGCACATAAAAACTATGCAATAGAACTATTTAAAAGACCAGGCCGTGAATATCGATTAAAGAATCATAGAGGGGCTTCCCTGGTGGCGCAGTGGTTGAGAGTCCGCCTGCCGATGCAGGGGACACGGGTTCGTGCCCCAGTGTGGGAAGATCCCACATGCCGCGGAGCGACTAAGCCCGTGAGCCATGGCCGCTGAGCCTGCGCGTCCAGAGCCTGTGCTCCGCAATGGGAGAGGCCACAACAGTGAGAGGCCCGCGTACCAGATTGTGCCTTAGGCATCTAGCTCAGCAAGCTCTCCTTTCAAGGATTCACTCTCAGACATTCTTCATGAGGAAACACCTACTCTGGTCTTGAATACTTCCAAGGACAGACAGCTCTCTCCACTATGAGGCACGTTACTTCTGTCATTGGACAGTTCTAGTTGGTAGAAATGGCTCTCATCATCAAGTCCACCTTGGCCTTCACGTCACTTTCACCCACTGGTGTTCATTCTGCCCTCTAACTCCATAGTCTAATTTCATCTCCACATGGCAGCTGTTCCAACATTTGATGATACTGTATTCAGAATCTTTTCTTCTCATGTACCTTTTTTCATGAAATACTCTGTCATCCTCTGAAAACTAGCAAGACTATGTCTCTTAGTTGGCAACTAGAAGTTCTCTTAAGACCGAGTTATGCCACGACCAATATAGAGCACACGGGCCTAAATTTTATCCTTGACTCAGCTCTCTGGGCATCCTTCTGACCTGCTAAGTTATTAATATGGCTTAACTTGTTCTTGGTGAACCCATTCTGCTTATCAGTGTCCATCTTTTCTATGTGCTTACACGTCATCTAATTAATACCAATCGATTCTTAGTTTGAAAAAGATCAAAATAAAATTTACACTTCTATATATATTGAAATATATTATTTCTACCATTCTGAAAATTGGACAACTGCTATTTTCCAGGCTTGAGGCAACTCTGATCTTCGTGACTTTGAGAAGCAGCTTCTGTCATTCTGTTGAAGGGAGTGCACCCGGGTCTGGTAAATGGTCTTCATTATAAACGTTCAGATTTTATCCAACTATATTTTCACGTGATAGTTTTTCTGTTCTTTCCAAGAATGTAATGGGGGTCAAGGAGTCCCACGGCCCCACTCTTAATAGCTCCAACCTTTTCCCAGCATTGGCCTTTCTGGTCTAGTTCTCTGAAATAGAGATAGCTAATAGAGAAAATGTATATTTTCCTTTAACCTTTGCTATGGATTTCAGGCCATTCTGGGTTTTATTCTTTCCTGCCCAAATTTTACTTTTTATAGACACTCGATAAATATGTATAAACAATTTTTAAGTAATAATTTATTAACTTGATCCAGTTATTTAAAGGTAATGTCTGATGCCTCCAAGTTTATATCCACGAATGCTGTTGGATAGGGCTGGAAAATCTGGAGAACATATCTCTAGACCCTCCTGTTGTCACGTCACAAGATGTCCTTACCAGAGCCAGAATAGTGACTCTCAGTGTATGAATGAGGGGTTGCAAGGGGGACATCTGGAGCTGGCTGTGCAGTGCCTGGGGAGGGAGAGACAGAGCTGCAATGAAGTCTGGAGGGACTTAGGGAACTCTCTTCACTGACTGCTCCAAACAGAAACTGACATCCTTTCCCCTCCTCATTCACACTCAGCTGGAAATGGGAAAGGGAGAGAAAGAGACACCAAGCTGGTGTTCAGTTCACAGCCAGTGACCCTCTGGTTATCTGCAAAGATGGGAGAAGGGATTTATACATGAAATGTGAATTTCTCAGTGCTATTCACACCTAGAGCTTGTGAGTCTAGGGACTTGTAGGTGGGATCTCATAAGAAGCAGCCTTATCTAGATTGGGCTGTGTGGGTCTGGGCATTTTTTACTCTCCACCCTCTTTTCTTTGATTCTGAAGCAGAGTATTTCTGTGGAAAGGAGGAATATGGAAGTGAGCTGAAAACTCCAGCTGGCTTCCCTGAAGGCCCTTTTCTTGTTGTAGAGCTGAGGCATGGACTCTGGGTTCTAACCATGGAAACCAAAGGTGGATACTGTCTCAGGGAATAAAAACAACCCAGTCAAGTCACACATTTGGGTAACAGATCCTTTCAAAGATATAGTTCCTTGCATTCACCAAAGTTTCAGCCCTAGCCAAACAGAAAACCTGGGAGCCTCATGCACTGGGACAATAGTATGATGTGGCTGAGTCCATGACGGGCCACACATTCATGTCAGTGGCTGCAGTTGTAGAACAGGGTCTTTCCCCCTAATTGGCTGCTGCTGTGATGTTGTAGGGGCTCTGGTCACCTTTTTTCTGATCCTGACAAGGGAGAAGGAATGTGGAAGTACTGGTCTTCCAGCAAAAACATCTGGGTGGCAAGTGTGGAAATATGGGCCACTTGCATGGGGCGGGGAGTGGCAGGTGCTATCCAGGGCATGTGGTAGTAACATGAAGGTGGGATGTGGTCCTCCCTCTGCTGAAGTGGGCACCATGGAAGCCTTGGCTCTATCATTTGACAATCAGGCCACAAGCCCAGGGGCAGCACCAGGTAGTATAGGGAGTCACAAGAATGGGCATCACATCAGACAGCCCTGAGGATGAAAACTAGCCCTGCCTGGGGCAAGCCACTTGGGGTCAGTATTTGTAAAGTAGGGACAATAGTGCCTGTCCTGCTTCCCTCTCTGGGCTGACTGTGAGGAAGAGTGGAGTACTGCACACCAATGTGTTTTATAATTGCTAACCTATATGCCCTCTTGAGACTCCTAGATGTGGACAGAACCAGGAGGTTTGGGTGACTTTCTTACTTTTTCCTTGGTGAGCATTGCTGAGCACATATTCCAGCCTCTCCCGCAGGTGGTCATTGATGAATATGGATTCCTCCAGGCGCTGGCACAGGTTCTGGATCTCAACAAGATTCTTTTCCAGCAGGTTGGCCCCTGTTGCATACCACCAAGACATGGGAGAGGTAGGAAATGGGGAAAGCTGTCACTCATGGGCAGGTGGGGGGTTCTGCCCAGGGTCTCCCTGCAAGATCCCTGCCCATATTTATACCTCCGTCAACTTCCTCCTCACACCTGGGCACCCAGGAAACACCAGGCAACTTCGTTTAAAGAGCTCCTGGGCTCTCAATCACAAGATAGCCCTGTGTTAGGAACTCCACAAGGCCTCCTCCCAGATAGAAGCTGAGTACACCTGAGGGAGATGGACACCGGGCTGGCGAACAAGGGTGAGAAGCCGCTGAAGTCCTCTAGGCAGGACTGGCCTGACGATGAGAAAGCACGTCTACTTCCTTAGGCAGCAATCCAGAGGGCCTCCCTCTCTACCTCAGTCCTCTCTTACCCTATGATCCATGACTGAACAACCTTTAACATCCACTCACTGATAGAAAGACTAAGGTAAGTGGAGATGAAATTAGATCAGGCTGTGAATAATGAGTGACACTGAGTGTTTTCCTTTGGTGAGAAGTGACAAGGAAGAGCCTGGGGAGGTATCAGGACCTGAAGGAGGAGTGAGAGAAAGGAACACCTTCAAGGAGAGAAAAAGATGCACAAAGGAAAGGGTAGAAAGACCAAAATTAGCTTCATCCACCAGGACATCTTGCTTAGGGCCAGGTTTTTCTCTGAGAATTTCAAATGTTGTATTGTTACACTGTGAATCCCAGAAACTGAGCTGCTTCAAGGCATTCCTCTACACAGCTGCACCCCTAGCCACTGGGTGCCAGGATGCCTGGCTCCAAACCCAATGGCAAAGTTTGAGAGGCAGGACTGGCTTAGAGTTGTATACAAAGTGTGTGTGTGTGTGTGTGTGTGTGTGTGTGTGTGTGTGCCTATAGAAATAGTTTCCCATCCTGCAATAGCTCTTGACCTAAGGAAGACCTACCTTCCTCATGGAAGGGAACACACAAATGTGAGGCGACTCATCCTCCCTACAGAGTGCCTCAGAGTGCCTTCCTTTACTGTCCTGCCCAGAGTGAGTCCCTAGGTAGGGGAAATGGGAGAGGCACGTAGAAAGGACCAACACTGAGCTGGGACTTCATTCTCTGGCTGACCCACGGGATATTGCCTTTCATCTTCTCACCCATTTCTGTGAGCCAGGGTCTAACAGAGGAACAAAAAACCATCTGGCCAGGAAAGGAATGTATCATTCCTGTCAATGGGCTCTATTTCACCAACTGCTCCTTTGTATTTTACCAGAGGGCTTGGAGTTGGGCTGGTATAAAGAGGAGAAGGAGGATAGGTTCCCAGATGCATTCATCTTCTGAGGCCTCATCTCGTCCCATGGGCCACTGCGGCCATGAAGCCCAGGGTCTGGTGTCCCACTCAGTTGTGTGGTGTCGCTCAAAGGATAGAAGGGCTGAGCAGACATGGCTTCTGAATGGTTGCTGGGCAATGAACCTGAATCAGCAGGAGTGGCTGCGCTGACATCTGTCCAGAAAGGAATATGAGTGAGAAACAAACAGAGAAGTCAGAAATGAAGTGTTTTAAAAATAATTATACTGGGTTGAATAGTATCCTCCAAAAATTCATGTCTACCTGGAACCTCAGACTGTGACCTTTATGGATATAATTACTTAAGATGAGATGATACTGGATTAGGGTGGACCCTGAATCCAACATGACTGATACACAGGGGAGAAGACCACATGCCAGTGGAAGGCAGAAATGGGAGTGATGCATCTTCAAGGCAAAGGATGCTTCCCGCAACCACCAGAAGTCAGGGAGAGGCAAGGAAAAGGGAGCATGGCCTGTTGATGCCTTGATTTCAGACTCCTAGCCTCCAGAACTGTGAGAGAACAAATTGCTGTTGTTTTTAGCATACAGTTTGTGATATTCTGTTACAGCAGCCTTAGAAAACTAATGCAGTAATTCGTGGAATGAAGACTAAGGTGGATATATCAGTGACCCCCAGCCTAGTGCTGAATTCAGCTAAAAACTCATTTCTCAAGGACCATAAATTTCACCCCAAGGTTACTGGCATTCCTGGCCTATGATATCAAGAAGTAGTTGTTAGATGTAGTGTCTGAGGGTCACAGTGCACACACAGGAAAAGTACAGGGGCCCCTCTCCTAGCTCCCTCTATGATCCCCAAAATGCTGGAATTGCCAATTGTATAAGTCATGAGACTCAGGAGATGAAGCAATTTGCTGGCCTGTGAACAGGTGATCCACTCACCAACAGTCTATGCTCTTGTCAGCAACAGAGCAGCTAGTCCTTCCTGAGGTTGTTCTGTATTGGGATTGTTGGAAGAGGATGAAGAAGGGAAAATTGTCTCTACTTCTGGTGGATGAACAGAAAACCTAGATAGGGTTGCTCCCTCCTGGTGGCCCCCACTCCTCCTGCCTCAGCTTACTCTGGACACCTTCTGAGGCTGAGGGAGTGTCTGAGGAAAGCAAGTGGTGAGTTGCATCCCACCCAGAATGGCTCATGAGACTGTAAAAATAATTCTTTTTTTTTTTTTTTGCGGTACGCGGCCCTCTCACTGTTGTAGCCTCTCCCATTGCGGAGCACAGGCTCCGGACGCGCAGGCTCAGCGGCCATGGCTCACGGGCCCAGCCGCTCCGCGGCATGTGGGATCTTCCCGGACCAGGGCATGAACCCATGTCCCCTGCATCGGCAGGCGGACTCTCAACCGCTGCGCCACCAGGGAAGCCCAAAAATAATTCTTAAATATAGCTGATTGTCTGGCTCCCGTCCAAAGAATGACCTGGGTATTTCTGCATGGGGGATTGTAGAACCAAACAATATATGGTATCTTACAGCTCAATGATCCTATGAGAACGTCATCATGTCCTTTGCTGGCTCCCTTTAGAAGAAAACCTGGCTAGGTGGCAGGGCCATAATTGAGAGAAAAGTTCAAGCGTCGCCCCTTTCAAGGATTATTACCAAGGTCCACAGAGTAGTTGGGTTTCTCCTCTAAGCAGGGAGGAGTGAAGTCCTATTTCCCTCAAGCAAGCCAAGTTCCTCTAGGGAACTGCCTACTTAAGTCAGTATCCTTCCCCAGTTTACATAATACCAGATGTAATTAACATCACAGTGAAATAAAGAGTAAAGCCTTCAGTTCAAAGCCTCACATAAAGTAGGAACTCAATCAAAATGTGATTCCCAACCCCTTTCAAAGCCCCTTTATCCCCTCCCCAGAAAATCAACTTACTCTCAGCTAAGAGTGCAGGAGGGTTCAAGTCTGTCAGTTAACAGTGATCAGCGTTTCCTTGTCCCATTCTCCCCTGGCCACACAACACAGGGAGCGTGCCCTTCACGGCATGTGGAAGGCAGCAGAGAAGAGCCTCCTGTGAGAGGAATTCAGCCTCACGGTGAAGCTGCCACATCTGCCACACACCATTTGTTAACTACCCTAGAAATTTTGACCCCAAAAGCAAAGGAGTAGTGATAAGCCATTGCCCCTCTGAGAAAATAATGACTTCAGATGGGAAAAAGAAGGGCTTCAGTCTCCCTTAGAAAAGATAGGAATAACAGAAAATAAGGCCGATACTTTCTGAGAGTGCCACTCTAGCGGCCACATTTTAAATGTGGCCATTCTTACAAGTAGTGGCAGGAATTGAAGGTAAGGAGAAGGTGTATTTGCCTTTCTCCTGCTGTCCCTCAGGGCAGCGCTGAGGTGGAACCAAGTGCCTATGGGCAACTGAGTCCAAGGATGCACTCAAAACTCCCATTGGCCCTTGGATGATGTCACATACATATCAAGGGCACCCCATTCATTTATAAATTCATGGGTGGAAGTGCAATGTGTCTAGGGTCTTGTCTCCTTTGCAGAGGCTAGGCCTTTGTGTGGGGCATAGGGGCAGAAAGAGTGGAATGGGGAAAACCTTCGCTCCAGAAGCCTAGAGAAAGAGGTGTGCAACGGAGTGACTCCCTCCCTGCTTGGTCCCTGAATGCTCAGGCTGCAGTTCAGTGGACAGCCTAAGCTTTAGGGTCAGGCAGGCTAACAGTGAATGTTACCCCAAGCTGGGCTGTCTTCGGTAAGTTCCCTTACTTCACCAAGACTCAGTGTCCTTAGCTGTGCTGTAAAATCAGAATACCAGCACCAACTTAAGAGGATTGCTGTCCTGATTAAATGAAGCAACATATGTGTAGTGGTCAATAATACAAGCATAATAGGTGCTCAATAAAGGCGTACTTCCTGTCTTCCCTTGGCTGCTATACTCGTGAGGAAACATTATGCTGCTTTGCTTCTCAGGGTAAAATGAGAAACAGGAATAGTACCAGGTCAAAACCCATTATGGCTTATTCATACCTAAAATAGTCAGTTCAGATAAAAAAAAAAAAAAGCAAAAAACCCCCAGATATAGCCAGGGATTAAGGATGGTTTCCTGGTCCCTGGTTGTTCACACCAGAATCTGACTCATGCAGTTGCCTAAAAATTCAAATGCTTTTCTCAGGAGGGAAAATAAAGAGAAGGCTTAGCAGGAGAAAATGAAGATTTGATTTTAAACTTACTCTCCTCCTCCTATCTCTAGCAAGGCTGCCTAAGAGCCCTCCTTGGGGAATTCTGGAGAGGGGCATGCTGGTGATGGATTCAGCCAGTCCCAGTTACTGATGGTTTAGAGGATATTACAGCTGAATTATTAGAATGATGAGTGGGATCTGTAAATCCACAAATGATAAAGAATATTTAGTGGTGAATAGAAAATAGGAACTGTGGCTGTTTACCCAAAAGAGTCCAAGATCAGAGGCCCAATGTTAATGATATTTGCATCCATAGTCTGAAACATGACGTGACTGTGTTGCAGTGATGAGGAGCATTTGTCCCCTCCCGTTCCCAATTCATGACCCCTCCCCTCAAGTCCAATACCATGTATGTGCCTGATGGGGTCTGGTGGCTGACGCCGTGGGGGACTAGGAATGGAGAAAAGCTATCTGACACCCTTAGGGCCTGTGCTTGGCACTGAGTCCCAGACCTGTGCTCAACCAGGTGCATCACAGTGGATCTGCAGGGTCTGGCTGCCAAGATGCCTCCCCTTGGCCTAGACAAATAAGCAAGCACCCAGAAACTGTAGGCTCTCTGGATGCTTACTGGCCACATCCACTGCAGGGCGCACTTCCTGCTCATCACACAGCGGAGAGGTGCTGTTAGGGGAGCGATGGGCAGCGGACTGGGCATGGCTGCTGGAGCAGGTCTGGGGCCTAGTCTGGGGCCGGGCATCCTGCTTGGTCTCTAGGACTTCTGTCATTTTACCCTTTTTCTGCAACTCCCTTAAGATACTAGGGGGTAAGAAAGACAGAAGGAAAAGTGAAAGTCACCCAAACACCACAGCTGTATTGACCTGAGGGCTCACAGGAGAGGCCCCAGGAGTCAAGGAGACTGTTCCTTTAGGGAAGAAGCCAAACAATCCATTTCCATTTGGGGGTAGAGAGTTGGGAGGCAGGAGAAAACAACAGTGTCCAGTGCCTTGGCCACAAACATCCTGAGAAAGAGAGAAGACCCGTCAGGCTCTTTAACACTTAACAGTTCCTTCATAAGACACCCACAGGCCCATAAGATTTCAACATACTCTGTGACATAATCCACTGAATAGTATTTAAAACTGCTTCCTGAGGCAATGTTGCCTTCTGGGTGTCTTGTAGTTTCTAGACCCCCTTCCCTAAGTATAGTTATACACAGTATAAATCTATCTATGTCATATTTATAGTATAAATCTTTTTTCTTTCAAAGAAAATTTGTAGCCATTTAACATCTGCCAGCACTCGTTGGGTCACGCCTGAAGATATCAGGTATAATCTCACTCCAGTTTTTAAAGATCTAGGGGAAATCAGAGGTGATCCCTGGGAGACTCCTAAGACTGGAGAGTTAGGCTAGAGCAGCTCTATATTACTAAATTAGTGAATTAATTCGAGACTTGGAACCAAAAGAAAAATAAATTTAAAAAATAGGAAATGAGACCACTTTGTCGCTAAGGATACATAATCGTGTAATGGTATAATCAGCTGTTTGGTTTTTACAGAGGATGAGAGCTCCTGCTCCTTTGATCTTCTGGCCTTTGCTCTGGATCCTTTACCAGATTATATCTTTCATAGCCCCTGAAAATTTGGACTTACCTGAGGTTCCGCAGCACCTGCTCTCTTTGATTCTTCTTACTTATACAGTCATCTGAAAAGCAAAATAAAAAAAGGACCAGTCATAATTTAAACAGTTCTCATTTACCAAATACAAACACACACTGGGTTCTCTCTCTGGGATCAGAGACACATAGCTGCTTGACTCTCAAGTCCAGGATACTCTGAATTGTCTCAGGAGACACTGGGTTGAGTCTTTAGAGAACTTATCTGGCAGACTTTCCTGAACCCACCATGAAGATCATCATCTCTACTCGCTCTGCCCTGAGTCAGAGTAAAAAGCTGAAAATGTCTCTCTTCCCACAGATCATGGGATACTTGTCCAGCTGGCCTCTGGACCACCCCGGCCAGAGCCTCCAAGTCCTGCCACAAGACTGGTTCCCAGTCCCGTGTCTGTGTGTCCCATCACAGCTTTCATGCAGAACCTACTTCTGCCTCTGTAGAGGTGACAGACATCCTTGTCCCACCTCTGCATCTGCCACCAGGAGCCTGCACAGTGGCCTCAAGCCTGCTCTTACTATGTGCCCTCAGGCTTCCAGGCAATATTCTATGTAAAAGGCTCCTGAAATAAATATTCCACAAAAGGTACTTATACACAGAGCGCCTAAATCATTCCCAAATCAGCATGATTCTTTTATCATTCTTTTGAAGTACTCTGATTAATATTGTTTATTTGATCCTAAGAACAATCATGCAAACTTTAGGGGCTGGTATCATTTGACCTAATTTTTTAGATGAGGAAACAGATATCAAAAGGAATATGAGGGCTTCTCTGGTGGCGCAGTGGCTGAGGGTCCGCCTGCCGATGCAGGGGACACAGGTTCGTGCCCTGGTCCGGGAGGATCCCACGTGCCGCGGAGCGGCTGGGCCCGTGATCCATGGCCACTGAGTCTGCGCGTCCGGAGCCTGTGCTCCGCAACGGGAGAGGCCACAACAGTGAGAAGCCCGTGTAATGCAAAAAAAAAAAAAAAAAAACAAGGAATATGAATATGTCCAGAACTAGTAATGATCACATACAGGCTAGAGCAAGAGTCTTTAGATTCCTAGTTTAGGGCTCTTTTCACAACAACCAGCTGCCCCTACTACACCTCTCTTTCTGCCAATTAGTTTCAGATAAATGCTGTCCCCCCACTGATACCTCCTGCCATAGCAGCCATATTCCATAAGAGATGGAAGCATCATGGCATCCTCAACCCTGTGTGCCACTCTGTTGCTCCTAACCAGCCAGTCCTGACTCTGGCCCCAAGATGGTGATTACAAAGCAGGACCCCAGATTGAAAAGTCACTCGTGGATGAGTGTGGGCCTGTGTGAGCATAGGTCCTTGGGAGGGACTAAAGGCCCTCCTGAGGCCTGGGGCCAGATTACCTGTGATGAATTTGCTGGCAAGGCTCTCTGCCAGCTGGCTGCCCTTGGCCAGCTGCTCACGGAAATGCTGCTCCATGTAGCAGTCAATCTTATTACTGCTGAGGAGCTCCTCAAAGGTCTTCACTGTCTTCTTGACATGTTGGATGAGAAGGGAAGAGACAGCCCTCCCAATCCTCATCTTTTCCCGCAGGTGGGTCAACTCTCGAGCCTGATCCTGGATCAAGGAATATTTCCTAAGGTGGGAAAGAAACAGTAAGGGTGGAAAGGGGTGACTGATAGATTATGGAGCTTCAGCAGAAGGTGCTTTGAGAATTTCACCGAAAGAGCCTCTACGCTGAACTCTAGCACGTGTTTAGTGACCGGAATGTGGCAGAGAATGATGGAAGGAAAACAAAAGAGTTTCTCTGTGTAAAAGACCCCTTCTAAGATCATCTTTTCCCCTGCCCTATACTTCTGAAAATGGCTTTCTTCTCTAATTCTACTGTAAAATCTGCTCCCAGTCCCTCTCTTCAGTTTATAATCCATTTCAATACAGTAAACAAAGCTAGGTGTTAATTGAAAAGTTGAAAGGAAAATCATTATGTGAGAGAAGAGACCACTTGTCTAGGCAGCAGGATTCTTCTTTCACCAGAATGGACCTATCTGTGTCTTTTCCATAGACAGCCAAGGCTTGATTGGCAAGACATCCTCAAGCCCTTAATTTAATCACTGTATACTACTGCTTCTGTATTCTCCAGTGTAACTGCTACAGTTTTGCCCATAGGGTTCAAAAGAATGATCTGAAAAATATGATCTCCAAAAAATGTTCTGAATTAATTTAGAATCCTATGATATCTTGGCCAATATAACTACTATTTGTTATATAGAAGAGTAGAAGAGAAGGTTTTAGTTTATCTTGTTCCTGAGGGAGGCAAAGTGGTTAGATGAATGAGCAGGAATCAGCAAGCCCAATGCACTCTGTCCTCCCACTGCAAACTTGAGAAGTCACTTTACTACTTTGTGCCTCAGTTTCTTTATCTGCAAAGTGAGAGTCATTTAGCTTCTTTGCCTTTTTAGAAATACGGTCAGGATGAAATTTATTTTAAATGTTGGGATGAGTAGAGCAAAGCCTATAAAGCATTTAACTTATCAAAATGAAGACAGATTATCATTCATTACTTTGGTAATGGTGAGCTTATAAGACCACCTTGACATCCTCTGTGTATCTACAGATGTGCCAGAGCAGAACCAACGGCTTCTGATTTCACCATTTTCTCTTGGAGACCTAGGCAGTGTTGTCTGTATTGTGCCAGCAGGAAGCACAGGTGCTATTTGTTTTCTGAGAAGCGGAAATCTGCCTGAGGCCCAGAGTCGCTGGTCTGGAACAGGCAATCCAGGTGTTGGAAGGAGCCTGAATGGGGATCAGGGCAGGTCAAGTAGCATAAAACCCCCTTTGAAACTTTTAACCCACCCTACACTTTATTCACATTTCTGTCCAACAATTCTCCTGTCATTAAGCAGCTATACTGGTCACTAGGCTAAGAATTCTTTCAGTGCTGGGAGCTTTTTATTCATCTTATGCACACAGGCAAACACAGAGGGGGCTCTCAGTAAACAGTTCTTCAATAATGGAAAAGAGAAGTGCTTGCAAACCTCCACTCATTGCTCCTCAGTGTCCTCTCAGGGAGCCTATGGATTCTCCATTGACGCAGAAAACCCTTCCCTTAAGAAGGACCCTGCACTCACTTGTGCGGAGGTCTGTGAAATGGGATTGTCCTCAGAAATTCATCTCAGTGGGTGACAGCTTCTTAGGAAGAGATGGCCTTGTCCTACACTCTTTTCATCTGGGCTTCCAAAACACCCAGAGGTTAGAACAGTTAGAGTGTTCTGTTGAAGCTATCTATTCATATACTTTTCTTCCCCACCTGTTTGAGTTTCCCCATGGAAGAGATCAGATCTTATTGAGTCCAGGTGCCTAACATGGTATCTAGCAAATGATACATTCAGTAAACATTTATGAGATATTATGTATAAAAGCCTTTCTCAAATGTAATATAAGTACAGAAAAATACTATTATTACTGCTGCTTCAGATGCATTAAGGATTTAAGCACACTGCAAAATCTCAGAAATTCTACTTTGATTCAATATGCAGATGACTTACTTCTGTGTTCCTCATCTAGAGAGAACTCAGAAGTTAATTCAAAATATTTTTTACAACTGGCTTATAAAGGCCATAAGGCCTCGTGAGATACACTTCAGTTTTCACAAGGAAAGGTACATTACCTAGGTCATGATTTATCTGTAAAGGGACACTTTCTGTCTCCAGAAAGAATAAGTACCACCCCCAAGTAACCCAACCTATAACTAAGAACTTAGAGGTTTCCTCAGACCTGCAGGATATTGACAAGCCAGGGTCCCTAACTTTTCCTTGTTAGCTACTCCACTCTGTGTAGGAATTGACTAAAAATAACACTCAAGAATCTCTTCCTTGGGAAACAAAATATGAGAAAGGCTTTACTGAAACTAATGGGCTTTACAAAATCCTCCTGCATTGGGACCCCCACCCCGCCAACTACACTAAACCTTTCATGCTGTTTGTTTAGGAATGTACTAATCAGGCTTTGGAAGTTCTTATGCAAAAAACTGGAGGAAAAAAATAGACCCATAGCCTACAATTGGGTCCAGTGGCCCGGGCATACCCAAATTGTTTAAAGGCAGTAGCTGCAGCCTTTAAATTCCTTTGTGGAATCCTCCTTGAAACGTGTTCAGGGAAGTGAATTAAATTTACAGGTTCCTCATGTCATAGAAAGTTTGCTAAACATTGAGCATACACACCATTTCTTAGCTAGTAGATTAACATGAGATTCTACTTCTGCCTCCTAATCTGAGCATTCTTTGCTGCCGCTCTTTAAACCCTGTTACCTTCCTACGCTTACCTGACAGAGAGAGACTCAACGGTGCTGAATTTGGCTCCCCAAATCTAACTCCTAGATGAGTTTTACAGAAAATCCTATTAGCCAACCCAGATTTAGTACTCTGGGTTGGTGGCTCCTATGCCACAAATTCTGAAGGGGAACATCAATCTGCATATACTGTAACTACTCAACACGAACTGTTAGAAAGAGGAGTCCCTTCCTCAGTTTAATTCAGCTCAACATACAGAACTGTTTACCCTCACTTGAGCCTGTGAATTGGCAAAAGACAAAACTGCAAATATCTACACTGATAGCAGGTATGCCTTCAGAGTAGTCCATGGTTTTGGTATGCTCTGGGAACAGAGAAGATTTTTAAGTCCAGTGATACACCTATAAAAATGGACCTCAGGGCCTCCCTGGTGGCGCAAGTGGTTGAGAGTCTGCCTGCCGATGCAGGGGATACGGGTTCGTGCCCCGGTCTGGGAGGATCCCATATGCCGCGGAGCGGCTGGGCCCGTGAGCCGTGGCCGCTGAGCCTGCGCGTCCGGAGCCTGTGCTCCGCAGCGGGGGAGGCCACAGCAGTGAGAGGCCCGCATACCGCAAAAAAAAAAAAAAAAATGGACCTCAGGTTGCTGACCTCCTCTCTGTACTATTATTGCCCTCACAAGTTGCTGTCATAAAAATTGAGGCTCATACCCACTGATCAGACCCTGAATACCAGGGAAATGTGATGGCTGACTTTCATGCTAAGGCTACTACTCAAGAAATTACTAAGGTACCAAAACTGTAATTTAAATGAACTCCATAAAATGGCACATAGCCATTTTCCCTGAATTTCCACAACCTACCATCCATGGTAGAGCCAAATCAGATTACTTAAGACAATTTGTGTAATAGGCAAAAAGTTGTATCTGATGCTGAAAGATACAAAAGTGTCATGAAGAAGGATGAATATTTAACATAAAAAAGAGGACTTTCGGAGGGCCCAAATGGCTGTCTGGTGCTTCCTGAATCTCTCAAACTACCACTCTTGCAAGCACTTTACGAGACTACCCACAATGGAATTGACAAAATGACTCAAATTATGAAAAAATATTAGTGATATGGTTGTTCTAAATTAGCAAGACAAGTTTATAATCAATGTTTAAACTGTCAATCATATAACATGGGTAAAACCATTAATGTAACTCCAGGGGCTGCTCCCCCACTGTCTGGACCATTTGAATATTTACAATTAAACTTTTTCAATTGTCTCCTTTAGGGGCTATCAATATGTACTTGTAATGGTGTGTCTAGAGGAATAGAAGCTTTCCCATCAGTTGGAAAGCTGATGCCAACATTGTAGTCAAGAAATTATGAGGCAGGACATAATTAAAGTGATGAAGGAGAGAAACCTGCAGCCAAGATTACTCTACCCAGCAAGGATCTCATTCAGATTTGATGGAGAAATTAAAACCTTTACAGACAAGCAAAAGCTGAGAGAGTTCAGCACCACCAAACCAGCTTTACAACAAATGCTAAAGGAACTTCTCTAGGCAAGAAACACAACAGAAGGAATATACCTACAATAACGAACCCAAAGCAATTAAGGAAATGGGAATAGGAACATACATATCAATAATTACCTTAAATGTAAATGGACTAAATGCTCCCACCAAAAGACACAGAGTGGCTGAATGGATACAAAAACAAGACCCATATATATGCTGTCTACAAGAGACCCACTTCAGACCTAAAGACACATACAGATTGAAAGTAAGGGGATGGAAAAAGATATTCCATGCAAATGGAAACCAAAAGAAAGCTGGAGTAGCAATTCTTATATCAGACAAAATAGACTTTAAAATAAAGACTATTAGAAGAGACAAAGAAGGACACTACATAATGATCAAGGGATCGATCCAAGAAGAAGATATAACAATTGTAAATATTTATGCACCCAACATAGGAGCACCTCAATACATAAGGCAAATACTAACAGCCATAAAAGGGGAAATCGACAGTAACACAATCATAGTAGGGGACTTTAACACCCCACTTTCACCAATGGACAGATCGTCCAAAATGAAAATAAATAAGGAAACACAAGCTTTAAATGATACATTAAACAAGATGGACTTAGTTGATATTTATAGGACATTTCATCCAAAAACAACAGAATACACATTTTTCTCAAGTGCTCATGGAACATTCTCCAGGATAGATCATATCTTGGGTCACAAATCAAGCCTTGGTAAATTTAAGAAAATTGAAATTGTATCAAGTATCTTTTCCGACCACAATGCTATGAGACTAGACATCAATTACAGGAAAAGATCTGTAAAAAATACAAACACATGGAGGCTAAACAATACACTACTCAATAACGAAGTGATCACTGAAGAAATCAGAGAGGAAATTTAAAAATACCTAGAAACAAATGACAATGGAGACACGACAACCCAAAACCTATGGGATGCAGCAAAAGCAGTTCTAAGGGGGAAGTTTATAGCAATACAATCCCACCTTAAGAAACAGGAAACATTTCGAGTAAACAACCTGACCCTGCACCTAAAGCAATTAGAGAAAGAAGAACAAAAAACCCCCAAAGCTAGCAGAAGGAAAGAAATCATAAAGATCAGATCAGAAATAAATGAAAAAGAAATGAAGGAAACGATAGCAAAGATCAACCAAACTAAAAGCTGGTTCTTTGAGAAGATAAACAAAATTGATAAACCATTAGCCAGACTCATCAAGAAAAGAAGGGAGAAGACTCAAATCAATAGAATTAGAAATGAAAAAGGAGAAGTAACAACTGACACTGCAGAAATACAAAAGATCATGAGAGATTACTACAAGCAACTCTATGCCAATAAAATGGACAACCTGGAAGAAATGGACAAATTCTTAGAAATGCACAACCTGCCAAGACTGACTCAGGAAGAAATAGAAAATATGAATAGACCAATCACAAGCACTGAAATTGAAACTGTGATTAAAAATCTTCCATCAAACAAAAGCCCAGGACCAGATGGCTTCACAGGCGAATTCTATCAAACATTTAGAGAAGAGCTAACACCCATCCTTCTCAAACTCTTCCAAACAATTTCAGAGGAAGGAACACTCCCAAACTCATTCTACGAGGCCACCATCACCTTGATACCAAAACCAGGCAAGGATGTCACAAAGAAAGAAAACTACAGGCCAATATCACTGATGAACATAGATGCAAAAATCCTCAACAAAATACTAGCAAACAGAATCCAACAGCACATTAAAAGGATCACACACCATGATCAAGTGGGGTTTATTCCAGGAATGCAAGGATTCTTCAATATACGCAAATCAATCAATGTGATACACCATATTAACAAGTTGAAGGAGAAAAACCATATGATCATCTCAATAGATGCAGAGAAAGCTTTCGACAAAATTCAACACCCACTTATGATAAAAACCCTGCAGAAAGTAGGCATAGAGGGATCTTTCCTCAACATAATAAAGGCCATATATGACAAACCCACAGCCAACATTGTCCTCAATGGTGAAAAACTGAAACCATTTCCACTAAGATCAGGAACAAGACAAGGTTGCCCACTCTCACCACTCTTATTCAACCTAGTTTTGGAAGTTTTAGCCACAGCAATCAGAGAAGAAAAGGAAATAAAAGGAATCCAAATCGGAAAAGAAGAAGTAAAGCTGTCATTGTTTGCAGATGACATGATACTATACATAGAGAATCCTAAAGATGCTACCGAAAAACTACTAGAGCTAATCAATGAATTTGGTAAAGTAGCAGGTTACAAAATTAATGTACAGAAATCTCTGGCATTCCTGTACACTAATGATGAAAAATCTGAAAATGAAATCAAGAAAACACTCCCATTTACCATTGCAACAAAAAGAATAAAATATCTAGGAATAAACCTACCTAAGGAGACAAAAGATCTGTATGCAGAAAATTATAAGACACTGATGAAAGAAATTAAAGATGATACAAACAGATGGAGAGATATACCATGCTCCTGGATTGGAAGAATCAATATTGTGAAAATGACTCTACTACCCAAAGCAATCTACAGATTCAATGCAATCCCTATCAAACTACCACTGGCATTTTTCACAGAACTAGAACAAAAAATTTCAAAATTTGTTTGGAAAAACAAAAGACCCCGAATAGCCAAAGCAATCTTGAGAACGAAAAAAGGAGCTGGAGGAATCAGGCTCCCTGACTTCAGACTATACTACAAAGCTACAGTAATTAAGACAGTGTGGTACTGGCATAAAAACAGAAAGATAGATCAGTGGATCAGGATAGAAAGCCCAGAGATAAACCCACGCACATATGGCCAACTTATCTTTGATAAAGGAGGCAGGAATGTACAGTGGAGAAAGGACAGCCTCTTCAATAAGTGGTGCTGGGAAAACTGGACAGGGACATGTAAAAGTATGAGATTAGATCATTCCCTAACACCATACACAAAAATAAGCTCAAAATGGATTAAAGACTTAAATGTAAGGCCAGAAACAATCAAACTCTTAGAGGAAAACATAGGTAGAACACTCTATGACATAAATCACAGCAAGATCCTTTTGGACCCACCTCCTAGAGAAATGGAAATAAAAACAAAGATAAACACATGGGACCTAATGAAACTTCAAAGCTTTTGCACAGCAAAGGAAACCATAAACAAGACCAAAAGACAACCCTCAGAATGGGAGAAAATATTTGCAAATGAAGCGACTGACAAAGGATTAATCTCCAAAATTTATAAACAGCTCATGCAGCTCAATAGCAAAAAAACAAACAACCCAATCCAAAAATGGGCAGAAGACTTAAATAGGCATTTCTCCAAAGAAGATATACAGACTGCCAAGAAACACATGAAAGAATGCTCAACATCATTAATCATTAGAGAAATGCAAATCAAAACTACAATGAGATATCATCTCACACCAGTCAGAATGGCCATCATCAAGAAATCTAGAAACAATAAATGCTGGAGAGGGTGTGGAGAAAAGGGAACACTCTTGCACTGCTGGTGGGAATGTGAATTGGTACAGCCACTATGGAGAACAGTATGGAGGTTCCTTAAAAAACTAAAAATAGAACTACCATATGATCCAGCAATCCCACTACTAGGCATATACCCTGAGAAAACCATAATTCAAAAAGAGACATGTACCAAAATGTTCATTGCAGCTCTATTCACAATAGCCCGGAGCTGGGAACAACCTAAGTGTCCATCATCGGATGAATGGATAAAGAAGATGTGGCACATATATACAATGGAATATTACTCAGCCATAAAAAGAAACGAAACTGAGCTATTTGTAATGAGGTGGATAGACCTAGAGTCTGTCATACAGAGTGAAGTAAGTCAGAAAGAGAAAGACAAATACCGCATGCTAACACATATACATGGAATATAAGAAAAAAAAATGTCATGAAGAACCTAGGGGTAAAACGGGAATAAAGACACAGACCTACTTGAGAATGGACTTGAGGATATGGGGAGGGGGAAGGGTAAGCTGTGACAAAGCGAAAGAGAGGCATGGACATATATACACTACCAAACGTAGGGTAGATAGATAGTGGGAAGCAGCCGCAGAGCACAGGGAGATCAGCTCGGTGCTTTGTGACTGCCTGGAGGGGAGGGATGGGGAGGGTGGGAGGGAGGGAGATGCATGAGGGAGGGGATGTGGGAACAGACGTATATGTATGACTGATTCACTTTGTTATAAAGCAGAAACTAATAAAAAAAATGGAAAAAAAAAAAGAAATTATGAGAAAATGTTTTTCCATTGTGGGGAATCCCAAATGAAATTTCAAATATTAGAGGGACTCACTTTACTAGACAGGTTTTAAAACAACTAACCAAGGTTATTCAAACATTATGGCATTATGATTGTCCCTATCAGCCTCAGTCTTTAGGGAAGTTGAATGTACCAATGGCATTCTAAAATTTAAATTGGCAACACTGACTGAAAACACAGGAATACCTTGGCCTAAAGTGCTACCCTCAGCCCTCATGACAATGAGGTCAACACCTTTTGGGAAACATAAATTAACTCTTGTGAAATCACCACTGGACAACCCAGGCTTTGATAAGAGAACCCCATGCACATCCTGCCCTTGTAAATTCTAATATGACCCAATACTGTAGGGCACTAATACAATATTCAAAAGCTTACAGTCAACAGTTCAAGGAGACTTTCAGAGATCCTTGGTCTGATGAGGACTTTGTATCCCTTACACTGGAACCTGGAGACTAGGTATTCTGGAGGAGACATCAATGAAAAACTCCACTTGAACCTTGATGGAAAGGGGCCTACCAGGTTTTTAAAAAATTTCTCACACAGCAGTTAAATTACAGGATATTGAAACTTGGATCCATGTCTCTCAACTGAAGAGAAGCCTCCCTGCACCACCACCAGACTCTTGAACTTAAAATGAAAGATTTTAAGTTGATTTAAAATGAAAGATTTCCAGGAAAAAAAAAATCTTCCCTCAAAGCAGATGACAACATCAGGTAGACAGCTTACACCCAAGATCACAGAATGTGATTCTGCTGGATTCTCCATTCTCTTCCAGGACTTATTTTTATAACAATTATTGTGATATTGCTATTTTACAAACACAAAACATTCAAACTCATTTTCCTTTTTCTGTTAGGGATTTTCTCTACCCACTAAGGTCCACCATTCAATGCATACCCTCCTTTACTAATCAAAATGATTGTTATGTTATTATTATTTAAGTGTATCCACTTAAATGCTCAGGGAGACTCTCAGTTAATATTAGAACCAGGTTTTACACATACTTGGATGACAGGAAAAATGGCCTTACAGAAAGATTTAGTATCCATCCTTTGGCCATTCAGCTAGTACTGATAGCCAATTAATCTGCCATTGAGAGGAAGCTTCAGAAGCCAAAAGATGGCCTGTAATCACTGTAAACTTCATTGCTGGCAATCTGTCCCTATGCATAGAAAACCTTAATGGTACTGGACTTGATTTAGGACATGTTCTGGACTCACTCTTTAATCGCACCCTTTGGTTTGACTCAGATGATGGAGACTGAACTCCTATATATAATGACACAGATTTTAAAATAGATAATGACAATGAAATCTTTGATTATAGTATTAAGAAAATTACTGAAGCTAAACTCAACCTAGTCTGCAAAACAAGAAAAAATTACATTGGGCTGCATCTTGTAAGTGCCTTTGAAAATCATAAACAAAACTTAAGCTGTTCCCCCAAACTGGCATGAGGTGGCCAGTTTTAACCAAACCTCTATCGTTAGGAAAACTCTAATGCTATAACAAATCATTGTAAATAATAAACAGCCTCTGCATTCTTACTATGTAAGCTATCTTATAACAATATACTTCTGAGCCTCATTCTAACTGTCCGTTTAAGAGTTCCCAGTTCATGAACTGTTTTTATGTGCACAATAAACTCTTACTAATTACTATTTTTAGTGATCCAATAGTTTCAATGTTGTCATTTCTGGATTTTTTACACTCAGTTCCCTCTAACTTTCTCATTCATACGAACTTTGGCTACCCGTTCCCATCCCACCTCCATCATCTCCATCCTTCTTTTTGTTATTCTCTTTTTCCATCTAAGAAGATGCTTCTTCTCCTATCTGCTCTTTCAGCTCTATCTCAGGATATAATATTAGCATAGTGTTCCTTGTAAGAAACACACACACGACACACAGATATACATCAGGGGCCAAGGCCCAGTCTTGGCTGCATTTACTAAGATAACAGACCCTTTAACATCCTAGTCCATCAAGAGGTATAAAATACTAGTTCAGGAAGGGACTTCATCTTATTTTACAGATGAAGACATTGAGGCTCACAAAGAATAAGAAAGATATTTGACATATGTCAAAAATATCTCAAGAAAGCTGAGGGGGGATATATCTGAACCCCCATAATTGGTTGGTGGAAGAGCCATCATTAAAAAGTTTGGCTTCAAACTCCCAACCTAGTATCTTTATCAGTACCATGCATCCTCTTCTTCTGACTTTCAGGGGTCACTGAGATAGAAATAAAGCTAATTCTACTTTTAAGACAAGGCTCTTTTCTGAAACACATTTATTATTCTGGATTCTATAGGTCTGTTATTTACTCTCAGCCAGTTGCCAAATAATAAATAGCACTTATCACAATAACAATTAAAATGTACCTAGGTAATTTTTTTGCATAAAAGCTGCTTTTTTGAAAACATCAATAAAATCAATAAGCCTCTGGCCAGGCTAAATAAGAAAGAGAGAAGACACAAATTACTAATAACAGAAACGAAAGAGAGGGCATCATTATAGATCCCATGGACATTAAAAGGATAATAAAGGAATACTATGAATAACTCTAATCCCACAAATTTGATAACCTAGATGAAATGGGCCAATTTCTTGAAAAACACAATCTGCCAAAACTCATACAAGAAGAAATAGACAATCTGAATAGAACTATATCTATTGAAGACATTGATTCAATAATTAACAACCTTCCAAACAGAAAGCACCAGGCCCAGATGGGTTCACTAGTGAATTCTACCAAATATTTAGGGAAAAAATTATACCAATTCTCCATAGTCTCTTCCAGAAGATAGAAGCAGAGGAGATACTTTCTAACTCATTCTATGAAGCTAACATTACCCTAATATCAAAACCAGACAAAGGCATTATAAGAAAAAAACTACAAACCAATATCTTTCATGAACATATGTGCAAAAATTCTCAGCAAAATATTAGCAAATTGAAGTCAACAATGTATAAAAAGAATTATACAACACACCAAGTGAGATTTATTCCAGGCATGAAAAGCTGGCTCCAACATTTGAAAATCACCTGATGTAATTCATCACATCAATAGGCTAATGAAGAAATATCACATGATCTTATCAATAGATGCAAAAAAAAAGCATCTGACAAAATCCAACACCTATTCATGATTTAAAAAAAAAAACCAACTCCCAGCAAAATAGGAATAAAAAGAAACTTTTTCAACTTGATAAAGAATATCTACAAAAAACATATAACTAACATTACACTTAGTAGTAAGAAACTAGAAGCTTTTCCACTCAGATCAGAAACAAGGTAAGGTTATCCCCTCTCACCACTCCTTTGCAACATCATATTGGAATTCCTAGCTAATGCAATAAGATAGGGAAAAGAAATAAAAAGTTTACAGAATGGAAAGGAAGAAATACAACTGTCTTTGTTTGCAATGACATTATTGTCTATGTAGAAAATCTGAAAGGATCAACCAAAAAACTCTTGGAACTAATAAGTGATTACAGTAAGGTTGCAGAATACAAGGTTAATATACAAAAGTCAGCTTCTTTCCTATATACCAGCAACATACAAATGGAATTTGAAATTGAAACAATACCATTTGCATTAACACCCCCCAAAATGACATATTTAGGTATAAATCTAACAAAATGTGTACAAGACCCATGTGAGGAAAACTACAAACCTCCGAGGAAGGAAATCAAAGAAGAACTAAATAACTGGAGAGATATTTCATATTCATGGATAGGAAAATGCAATATTGTCAAGATGTCAGTTCTTCCCAACTTCATTTAAAGATCCAAGGCAATCACAGTCAAAATCCCAAGCAAGTTACTTTGTGGATATTGGCAAACTGATTCTAAGGTTTACATGGAGAGGCAAAAGAACCAGAAGAGTCAACATAATATTGAAGAAGGGCAAAGTCAGAGGACAGACACTACCAATGTTAAGACTTACTATATACCTATAGTAATCAAGAAAGTGTGGTAGTAGTGAAAGAATAGACAAATCAATAGAACAAAATGGAGAGCCCAGAAACAGACCCACAAAAATATAGTTGACTGATCTTTGACGAAGGAGTAAAGGCAATATAATTGAGAAAACGTAGTCTTTTCAACAAATGGTGCTGAACAATTGGACATCCACATGCAAAGAAAATGAACCCAGATACAGACCTTATACCCTTCACAAAAATTAACTCAAAATAGATCATAGACCTAACTGTAAAACACAAAACTATGAAACTCCTAGAAGATAATGCAACAGAAAATCTAGATGATCTTTTTTTTTTTTCTTATACATATGTTCCCATATCCCCTCCCTTTTGCGTCTCCCTCCCACCCTCCCTATCCCACCCCTCCAGGCAGTCACAAAGAACCGAGCTGATCTCCCTGTGCTATGCGGCTGCTTCCCACTAGCTACCTACCTTATGTTTGGTAGTGTATATATGTCCATGCCGCTCTTTCACTTTGTCACAGCTTACCCTTCCCCCTCCCCATATCCTCAAGTCCATGCTCTAGTAGGTCTGTGTCTTTATTCCTGTCTTACTCCTAGGTTCTTGATGACATTTTTTTTTCTTAAATTCCATATATATGTGTCAGCATACAGTATTTGTCTTTCTCTTTCTGACTTACTTCACTCTGTATGACAGACTCTAGGTCCATCCACCTCATTACAAATAGCTCAATTTCATTTCTTTTTATGGCTGAGTAATATTCCATTGTATATATGTGCCACATCTTCTTTACCCATTCATCCGATGATGGACACTTAGGTTGTTTCCATTTCCGGGCTATTGTAAATAGGGCTGCTATGAACATTTTGGTACATGTCTCTTTTTGAATTATGGTTTTCTCAGGGTATATGCCCAGTAGTGGGATTGCTGGGTCATATGGTAGTTCTATTTGTAGTTTTTTAAGGAACCTCCATACCGTTCTCCATAGTGGCTGTACCAATTCACATTCCCACCAGCAGTGCAAGAGTGTTCCCTTTTTTCCACACCCTCTCCAGCATTTATTGTTTCTAGATTTTTTGATGATGGCCATTCTGACTGGTGTGAGATGATATCTCATTGTAGTTTTGATTTGCATTTCTCTAATGAGTAAAGATGTTGAGCATCCTTTCATGTGTTTGTTGGCTGTCTGTATATCTTCTGTGGAGAAATGTCTATTTAGGTCTTCTGCCCATTTTTGGATTGGGTTGTTTGTTTTTTTGCTATTGAGCTGCATGAGCTGCTTATAAATTTTGGAGATTAATCCTTTGTCAGTTGCTTCATTTGCAAATATTTTCTCCCATTCTGAGGGTTGTCTTTTGGTCTTGTTTATGGTTTCCTTTGCTGTGCAAAAGCTTTGAAGTTTCATTAGGTCCCATGTGTTTATTTTTGTCTTTATTTCCATTTCTCTAGGAGGTGGGTCAAAAAGGATCTTGCTGTGATTTATGTCATAGAGTGTTCTGCCTATGTTTTCCTCTAGGAGTTTGATAGTGTCTGGCCTTACATGTAGGTCTTTAATCCATTTTGAGCTTATTTTTGTGTATGGTGTTAGGGAGTGATCTAATCTCATACTTTTACATGTCCCTGTCCAGTTTTCCCAGCACCACTTATTGAAGAGACTGTCCTTTCTCCACTGTACATTCCTGCCTCCTTTATCAAAGATAAGGTGACCATATGTCCGTGGGTTTATCTCTGGGCTTTCTATCCTGTTCCATTGATCTATCTTTCTGTTTTTGTGCCAGTACCATACTGTCTTGATTACTGTAGCTTTGTAGTATAGTCTGAAGTCAGGGAGCCTGATTCCTCCAGCTCCATTTTTCGTTCTCAAGATTGCTTTGGCTATTCGGGGTCTTTTGTGTTTCCATACAAATTGTGAAATTTTTTGTTCTAGCTCTGTGAAAAATGCCATTGGTAGTTTGATAGGGATTGCATTGAATCTGTAGATTGCTTTGGGTAGTAGAGTCATTTTCACAATGTTGATTCTTCCAATCCAAGAACATGGTACATCTCTCCATCTATTTGTATCATCTTTAATTTCTTTCATCAGTGTCTTATAATTTTCTGCATACAGGTCTTTTGTCTCCTTAGGTAGGTTTATTCCTAGATATTTTATTCTTTTTGTTGCAATGGTAAATGGGAGTGTTTCCTTGATTTCACTTTCAGATTTTTCATCATTAGTATATAGGAATGCCAGAGATTTCTGTGCATTAATTTTGTATCCTGCAACTTTACCAAATTCATTGATTAGCTCTAGTAGTTTTCTGGTAGCATCTTTAGGATTCTCTATGTATGTATCATGTCATCTGCAAACAGTGACAGCTTTACTTCTTCTTTTCCCATTTGGATTCCTTTTATTTCTTTTTCTTCTCTGATTGCTGTGGCTAAAACTTCCAAAACTATGTTGAATAAGAGTGGTGAGAGTGGGCAACCTTGTCTTGTTCCTGATCTTAGTGGAAATGGTTTCAATTTTTCACCATTGAGGACGATGCTGGCTGTGGGTTTGTCATATATGGCCTTTATTATGTTGAGGAAAGTTCCCTCTATGCCTACTTTCTGCAGGGTTTTTATCATAAATGGGTGTTGAATTTTGTCAAAAGCTTTCTCTGCATCTATTGAGATGATCATATGGTTTTTCTCCTTCAGTTTGTTAATATGGTGTATCACGTTGATTGATTTGCGTATATTGAAGAATCCTTGCATTCCTGGAATAAACCCCACTTGATCATGGTGTGTGATCCTTTTAATGTGCTGTTGGATTCTGTTTGCTAGTATTTTGTTGAGGATTTTTGCATCTATGTTCATCAGTGATATTGGCCTGTAGTTTTCTTTCTTTGTGACATCCTTGTCTGGTTTTGGTATCAAGGTGATGGTGGCCTCGTAGAATGAGTTTGGGAGTGTTCCTCCCTCTGCTATATTTTGGAAGAGTTTGAGAAGGATAGGTGTTAGCTCTTCTCTAAATGCTTGATAGAATTCGCCTGTGAAGCCATCTGGTCCTGGGCTTTTGTTTGTTGGAAGATATTTGATCACAGTTTCAATTTCAGTGCTTGTGATTGGTCTGTTCATATTGTCTATTTCTTCCTGATTCAGTCTTGGCAGGTTGTGCATTTCTAAGAATTTGTCCATTTCTTCCAGGTTGTCCATTTTATTGGCATAGAGTTGCTTATAGTAATCTCTCATGATCTTTTGTATTTCTGCAGTGTCAGTTGTTACTTCTCCTTTTTCATTTCTAATTCTATTGATTTGAGTCTTCTCCCTTTTTTTCTTGATGAGTCTGGCTAATGGTTTATCAATTTTGTTTATCTTCTCAAAGAACCAGCTTTTAGTTTTATTGATCTTTGCTATCGTTTCCTTCATTTCTTTTTCATTTATTTCTGATCTGATTTTTATGATTTCTTTCCTTCTGCTAACTTTGGGATGTTTTTGTTCTTCTTTCTCTAATTGCTTTAGGTGCAAGGTTAGGTTGTTTATTCGAGATGTTTCCTGTTTCTTAAGGTGGGATTGTATTGCCATAAACTTCCCTCTTAGAACTGCTTTTGCTGCATCCCATAGGTTTTGGGTCGTCGTGTCTCCATTGTCATTTGTTTCTAGGTATTTTTTAATTTCCTCTTTGATTTCTTCAGTGATCACTTCGTTATTAAGTAGTGTATTGTTTAGCCTCCATGTGTTTGTATGTTTTACAGCTCTTTTCCTGTAATTGATATCTAGTCTCATAGCATTGTGGTCGGAAAAGATACTTGATACAATTTCAATTTTCTTAAATTTACCAAGGCTTGATTTGTGACCCAAGATATGATCTATCCTGGAGAATGTTCCATGAGCACTTGAGAAAAATGTGTATTCTGTTGTTTTTGGATGGAATGTCCTATAAATATCAATTAAGTCCATCTTGTTTAATGTATCATTTAAAGCTTGTGTTTCCTTATTTATTTTCATTTTGGATGACCTGTCCATTGGTGAAAGTGGGGTGTTAAAGTCCCCTACTATGATTGTGTTACTGTCGATTTCTCCTTTTATAGCTGTTAATATTTCCCTTATGTATTGAGGTGCTCCTATGTTTGGTGCATAAATATTTACAATTGTTATATCTTCTTCTTGGATTGATCCCTTGATCATTATGCAGTGTCCTTCTTTGTCTCTTCTAGTAGTCTTTATTTTAAAGTCTATTTTGTCTGATATGAGAATTGCTACTCCAGCTTTCTTTTGGTTTCCATTTGCATGGAATATCTTTTTCCATCCCCTTACTTTCAGTCTGTATGCTAGATGATCTTGAGTTTGGTAATGACTCCTTTTTTTTTTACTTTTTATTTATTTATTTATTTATTTTAACATCTTTATTGGGGTATAATGGCTTTACAGTGGTGTGTTAGTTTCTGCTGTTGGTGATGACTCTTTAGATACAATACCAAGTTTTAAAATTTAAAACTTCTGCTTTGCAAAAGACATGGTCAAGAGAGTAAGAAGACAAATCACAGACATGGAGAAAATATTTGAAAAAGACATATATGATAAAGGACTGTTATCCAAATACACAAAGAACTCTCAAAACTCAACAATAAGAAAACATACAGTTCAATTAAATAATGGGGAAAAGACCTGAACAGACACCAAAGAAGATATACAGAGGGCACATAAGCATATAAAAATGCTCAATATCAATGTCATCATGGAACTGCCAATTAAAACAACAATAAGATACTACTATACATCGTTAGAATGGCGACCATCTAGAACACTCACAACACTAAATGCTGGTGAGGATGTGGAGCAATAGATACTCTCATTCATTGCTGGTGGGAATGCAAAATGCTATAGCTACTTTTGAAGACAGTTTGACAGTTTCTTACAAAATTAAACATATTCCTACCATAGGATCCAGCAACCACACTCCTCACTATTTACCCAAATGAGCTGAAAACTTATGTCCACATAAAAATCTTCACACAATGTTTATAGCAGCTTCATTCATAATTGTCAAAACTTGGAAGCAACCAAGATGTTTTTCAGTAGACGAACAGATAAATAAATGGTGGTACCTCCAGAAAATGAAATATTTTTCAGTTCTTAAAAGAAGTGAACAATCAAGTTATTAAAAGACATGGAGGAATCTTAAAGGCATATTACTAAGTAAAAGAAGACAGTTTGAAAAAGCTAGATAGTGTATGACTGCAACTACATGACATTCTAGAAAAGGCAAAACTATGGTGACAGTAAAAAGGTCAGTGGTTGCCAGGGATTAAAAGGGAGGGAAGGATGAATAGGTGGAGCAGAGTATTGTTAGGGCAGGGAATAGTCATTCTATATGATACTGTAATGGTAGATGCATGTCATCATACTTTTGTCAAAACCTACAGAATGTACAATACCAAGAATGAACCGTAATGTAAACTACTGACTTTGGGTGATAATGATGCTCATCAATTGCAACGAATATCAACAAATATACGACACTGGTGCAGGATGTTGATATTGGGGGAAGAGGCTATGCATGTGCGGGGTCAAGGATAGGTATATGGGAACTCTTTGTACTTTCCATGAATTTTGCTCTGAACTTAAAACTGCTCTAAAAATAAAGTCTATTTTTTAAAAAGAACGATCACAAGAATATAAATTTTTTAAATGCGTTTGACAAAGTGAGTGTAGGCTTTGTGAATTGAGAGTCCAGGATTCTGATATTATTTCTGCCGAAGGCTACTGTGCAACTGTGATCAAGCAACTATATCTTTGGGCCTGAGTGTTCTCAGTTCTAAAATAACTCTCAGGTTATTTTAGCTCTAACATTATTCTCTGGGTCAGTGAAATTTAAGTGGTACATATTGACAGTGACCCAATGGAGCATGAAGCAAAATCTAAACATCTCCAAAGCTGCACTTCAACCACTAAGCAAGTTAGTGATGATTTAGTATTTCAGTAACTGGTGCTCACAGGTAACTGTATAATAAATTATCCCCATATTAATTGAATGCCTTCCCAAAGTTATAGGAAGACAGCCATTAAAGACAGACTAACAAATCTAGCCAACAGGCCATTATTTGGCAATTTTGTAAGCTTATTTGTAAAATTGAGCTGATCACACTGTAGTGTATACAGAAGTAGAAATATAAGATTGTATACATGAAATTTATATAATGTTATAAACCGATGTTACCTCAATAAAAAATAAATTTAAAATATTGAGTTTATCCAAATTGCCATTCTAGAAACCAGGGGCATGAGCTTCCAAGAGATGGGGTGGAGATGGAGGAGCCTCTGTATAAGTCTACCTCCTCAGGCACTGATGTGGGTCAGCTTTCACCATCAAAACATCCCAGGTAACAGGAGATTCGTATGTGCTCCCATCAATGAAGAAAAGAGACACTACTCACGTGACTGGAAGAGTTCCATGAAATCTCAAGCACCCATGAGATCATGTATTTGCTGAATACATGCATTGTTAGTTAGAATAAAACCAAATTACTCTGAATAATATAAAGTATTAATAATAAGAACACAGGGACTTCCCTGGTGGTCCAGTGGTTAAGACTTTGCTTTACAATGCAGGGGATACAGGTCTGATCCCTGGTCAGGGAGCTAAGATCCCACATGCCTCACGGCCAAAAAATCAAAACAAAAAACAGAAGCAATATTGTACAAATTCAATAAAGACTTTTAAAAAAAATGGTCCACATCAAAAAATCTTTAAAAAAATCAAACACAACTTGGTTCCACGTTGTGGACCTTTTTTAAAAAATAAAATAAAATAAAAATACTATAGACTTTTCTTTAAAGAATTTCCAGGAAGATCTTAAGAGAAAGCACTACAGTTAAGGTACAAAGCCTGAATACAGACCCTGAAAGCTGCTACGATAGCAATGACTTAATTCTGACAGAAGCCTCTGAACAAAGAGTCTCTTACCCACTGTGGGACACAGAGGAGAATCCTGCTTTCTCAGGCTGAGTCTTCTGCTCATTCACTCCCCTCTCAGCAGGTCCCTTCTTCTCTAAAGGTTGATGCATCACAGTCTTCAGTTGGAGCATTTTCTCACAGAGAACCCTCTTACTGCCTCATTTACAAAGAAAGATAGAAAAGAAATGCATCTGGGTCTCCACAATGGCTAGACTTTCCTCCAAAGCTACTTAGAGGAATCAAAACAAAATAATGGTTTAAAGAGGCTGGATTACTATGAAGGGTCCCCTAGGAGCATAAAAATCACAAGAGCAGAACCTACAAGAAAGTAAACAATGAAGCCTACCATGTGCCCCCTTGAACAGTTCTTTATCAGCCATGAAGACCCTGGTGATCCACTGGGTTGAAGGAAAGATGCAGCAAGTAGGGGGAGACGCTGCTTGCTATGAAGAGGAAGAGGAGGGTCCAGAGAAGTTTTAGAACTAAAAACAAGCAAACAATGAAGTAAACAAATGAAAATAAATGGGCTTTAAACTGGGCTAAAGGATGAGTATTTTTGATTCTTACAGTTGAGATAAAGTTCCCTGGGAGTGTCCCTTCAGAAATCAGAAAGCCTTTTTATCATCCCTAAGTTTTGACAGTCATGTAGGCAGAAACAAAATTTGAGATGTCAGAATTCAAATCTCAGTAACTGGGACTCAACAATAGCACCACGGGAAGGACTCAGAGTGTCTGGTCTCAAGTTGTAATCCTAGAATTGGATGTGGAGGTAGCTACAGAACCTGAGGAAGCCCTGCTTTCTGATGGCCTGCCACACTCAACACAAGGCTACCTGTTTCTCCCTGGATGTCCCTATCAATAAAGACCACCTCTCTTACCAGCCAGTTTTAGTATCTGTGTATTCTTTTGCTCATACTACCAACCAATCAATTTCTAAAGAAAAATCTAAGCATATTTTCCTTGTTCAATCTTGCTGTTGCATAGAAAACATCAAACAAATAATATTTTCTCAACATCTTTTATTTTCTTGAAGATAGCTTCAATAAAAACAATTATTGTGGCTTTTCCTAAATGAATTTTTTAAGGCTTCTAGTGATTCTCACCATTTCTCTTTGGGAACTCTCCAGATTTTGCTCCTTATATTCTTTTAAGAGCATAGTGATCAAAAACTGGAGTATATGTTCGAAGTATGACTAATAAATTTAGCATAATGATTTTTCATTAATCATAATCTTTTCATTCAATAATAATTAATATATCCCAATACAATGTTGGATTTCTTTCCCTTGAAGTAGGGAAACATGTAGGGGTTTCATTTAACAAGAAGTCAATTTTAACTTTCTGAACTCTCACCCTCACCCAACTTTGCTACTTAACAGATGATTGTTTTTGCATTGCTTTTTTAAAAAATTCTATATAAACATTATACTCTACTAATGTCTGTTTTGAGTTGAATTCTGGATCTACAATTTACTTTCCACTTTGTCAAAGCCCTTAAAATATTTTATCTCTTTTAATATGATTAATGGATACTTAACGTTGGTGCTGATTTTAAAAATCTAACAGATTTATTTATTCTTTCACTTTGGGTCTTGATAGAGTTGCCTGGGCTGCCAAAAAGCCATTGGAAATGGCCCTTGACAGAGCCCAGTAAGACCTAGGTCATGGAATGGAGGGAATGGATGGCAAATGCAAGCAATAGTTTTTAGTGACACAGCAGCTGAGACTATAAAGAGAGTCACAGGCACAACAGGAGTGAGAGGGATTACCTTGTTTCCCACTTCCTAAGCCTCCATTTCAATGGCGTGCTGATAAGTGTTTAACAACAAGCACTCCTGGGGATAAAGTCCTGATTTGTAACATTTGCCTATCTCTGTGGAGTAAATACTCTCACTGTGGCCAATTTCAAGCTACCAATGAGACATCACTGAATACAGAGGTGGGAAGGGATGCTAAGTAGCACACCATAATATATATAGATATTATATCCACCACATAAATACTATAGACATACCACCTCACATCCATTAGGATGGTCACTCTTAAAAAAAAAAAAAAAGCAAATGTCAAGGATGTGGAGAAATTGGAACTCTTATGCATTGCTGATGGGAATGTAAAACAGTACAGCTGCTATGGAAAATTGTATAACAATTCCTCAAAAATTTTTTTAAAATAGGATTACCATATGATCCAGCAATTCTACTTCTGGGTACATACCCAGAAGAATTGAAAGCAGGGATTCAGAGATCTTTGTATAACCATATTCATAGCAGCATTATTCACTATAGCTAAAAGGTGGAAGCAACCCAATTGTCCATTCAGCAAAGGAATGGGTAAACAAAATGTGGTATATAATACATATAATGGAATACCATTCACCCTTAAAAAAGGAAATTCTAATGCATGTTACAATATGGATGAACCTTGAAGACATTATGATGCTAAGTGAAATAGGCCAGTCACAAAAGGGCAAAAGATTCTACTTATATGTGGTGAAATTCACATTTTTTTAAGTGGGTACGATTCCACTTACATGTGGTACCTAGAATAGTCAAACTAATAAAGTCAGAAATAAGAATGGTGGTTACCGAGACCGTGTCTCAGAAGAGTTTGGCAGTTGTTCCCAACGTAATCCAGAATGGCTACTCTGATCTATGTTGACAAGGAAAATGGAGAACCAGGCACCCGTGTGGCTCCTAAGGACGGGCTGAAGCTGGGGTCTGGGCCTTCAGTGAAAGCTTTAGATGGGAGATCTCAGGTTTCAACACCACATGTTGGCAAAATGTTTGATGCTCCACCAGCTTTACCTAAAGCTGCCAGAAAGGCTTTGGGAACTGTTAACAGAGCTACAGAAAAGTCAATAAAGACTAATGGACCCCTCAAACAGAAACAGACAGCCTTCTCTACCAAAAAGATGACTGAGAAGACCATTAAAGCAAAAAGCTCTGTTCCTGCCTCAGATGACACCTATCCAGAAATAGAAAAATTCTTTCCCTTCAACCCATTAGATTTCGAGAGTTTCGACCTGCCTGAAGAGCACCAGATTGCACACATGCCCTTGAATGGAGTGCCTCTCATGATTCTTGATGAGGAGAGGGAGCTTGAACAGCTGTTAAACCTGGGCCCCCCTTCACCTCTGAAGATGCCTCCTCTACCGTGGGAGTCTAATCTGTTGCAGTCTCCCTCAAGCATTCTGTCGACCCTGGATGTTGAATTGTCACCTGTTTGCTATGACTTAGATATTTAAATTTCTTAGCACTTTATAGTCTGTGGGTATGTATTAATAGTTTGTATTAATAAAGCAATTCTTTGTTTAACAACAAAAAAAAAGAATGGTGGTTACCAAGGGCTGGGGGGAGGGAGATATGGAGAGTTATTGTTTAATAGGTAGAGAATTTCAGTTTTGCAAGATGAAGAGTTCTGTGGATGGATGGTGAGTTGTGATAGTAGCATAATAACATGAACGTACTTAATGCCACTGAACTGTACACTTAAAAACGGTTAAGATGGTAAACCTCAAGAGCATAGATAATAGTAAAATGCAAAATAATTAGGAAGAAATGAGTTTTAATATTCAAAACTTAATATTCACAATAACATGAATAAATCCCTCCAAAACACTATGTTCAGCAAAGGATGCCTCTGGACAGAATGTTTTTGAATATCCAAAACATAGCTATTTTAATATTCCTCTGTGTTACTCGTGTATGATTCCAGTTAGTTCCAGACAGGCAGAAGAGGCAAAGCTAAGTTGTAGGCATAGAAATCAGAAGAGTAGTTGCTTCTTTGAGGTATTTTCACTGGAAACTTACATGAGGGAAACTTCCTGAGTTGATGTTCTATAGAACCTGGTCTGGCCAGTGGTTACAAGGGTAAGTACATTTGTCAAGATTCATCAAGCTGTGCACTTTATATACATGCATTGTACTATTTGTAAGTTATATCACAATAATTACTGTTTGCAGTTCTAGAATTTCCATTTGATTTTTTAATAGATTTCTAATCTCTGATGTAAGTTTCCATCTTGTCATCTACGTCCTTGAACACCTAAAATATACATATTTTACTGTTCCTATCTGGTAACTCCAATAGCTTAATCATATTATGAGTCAGTTTCTATTGTTTGCTTTTTTCTTCTTGGTCTTATTTCTTTCAATGCCTGGAAAATGTGATGGAGTAATGGCCCGGATGTGTGAAAAACGATGGAGACTTTGAATAAAGTTATTGGTGGGGGGATATTATAGAGGGGCAGATTGCCTCAATCTATTCCATGACTAAACTGATTTACAGTTTGTTTGCCCTCCTGGGAAGTCTTAATATATATCTGTTTTTTCCAACACAACTAGGCTGCTGCTTTAGGGCTCCCATCTGAGAAGCACCATCTCTCTGGAGGGTCTTGAACTTCAATTTATATCTATCTCCTTTGTACCATGATACCACTGAAAACTGCTCTTCTTTCAGCTGTACTCTGCTTTCTTTCATAGCTTCTTGCCGGCATAGAGCTGCATCTGCAAATGCTTTGAGGGGAAAGCCTTTACCAAGTGTCCAGCTCACTTCCCAATGCACTCCAGGATCCTGGCTCCTCAAGTCTGAATACTTGGACAGCTCCACAAGCCTTCCCTGCCCCCTCTCCGACCCCCTACTCCTCAATTCCCAATCCCTGATCCTATGAGATTACTTAAAGTGCTACTATTTTTTTCTGACTCTTAGCAGCTGCCCTCTACCCAGCTTCTCAGCCTCTTGTTCCTTGCCAAGAACTGGCAAATGCCCTGAGGGGAAAAAGCAGAGAATTGGTTTCATTCCAATGAGCTTCTCTCTAGAACTGGCTCTGTGTGTCCTAACTGCATTGGTAGCTTTCCAAAGACTTCAAACAGAATTCCTTTAAATTAGATTTTATCTACTTGTTTTCAGGGTGTGTGCTGGTTTACTACAGATACTCCATCATAACTGAAAGAGGAAATCTACAAATTCCAGGTAAACTAAAATTTCCTACTTTGATTTCTTAAGAACAACAAAAATGAAGGGGTCACTGATACATACCTGGATTTTTCTTATAATATTTGGGTAGGTCTGGATGGATATTAAAAGCACTTCCTAGAATCACGTGCAAAAGACTTTCTACCATGAGCTGAAAAATCGTCGTGCCTGCATAAGGTCCAAGGATTTGATGAAGTTTGATCCAGTTCCCTGCTGAACTGTCTGCACTTCAGTTAGATCAGTATCAAACCTTGCCAGTAACCAGTTTTCCAGATATTGGTCACTAAGATGCAGGAGAAGCGGCCAACCAAGCCACTAAACATCCCTAATTTATTCTAGGGAATGTTGAAAGTCAGCAGTGGTACAGTTAGAAGTGGAAATAAATGGCTTAATAATAATAACAATAATAACAGCTTTCTTGGAGCTTTACTGTGTGACCAGCACTGTTCCTCAGTGCTTTACTATGTAATAACTTATTAAGTTCACATAACAATCCTAAAAGATAGTGTAGGATATTACCACGCCCTTGCTGCAGATGAGAACGCTGAGGCACTGAAAGGTTGAGCTAATTTTAAGGGTCCCATCCTTGTGACAGTGAGAGCCAGCACTCAGACCCAGGCAGTTTGCCTGCAGAGCCCTTCCCCTTGACCACCATGCTCAGTGGTAACTGAGAAGACTTCACTAAGATTTGCATCCCCTCCTTCTTGTTCAACCTCCAAGATTTCAAAGAGAAAAAGAAGATTGAAAGGAAGGCCTACAAAACACTCAGAAACAATTAATGAAAGGAGGAGGAAGAGAGAGAGAGTAAAAAAAACCATTTAATCTTCCCCAGAAACAGACTCCATTGTTCCAGAGATGATGCAATCACATCTCCCAACCAGAAGTATTTATGGGCCTTGATTCTTCTGGTCTGAACTCGGGAGTTCCCTTAGAGGGGCTCCTAAGGGTAACAGTGCATTTTGTGTTCAAAGGATAGAGGGGACAGCTGAGCACCCCCATCCTCTTGTCTTAGGGATGAGGGAGTGCTCCTGGAGGGACAGTGAGGAGGGAGGACATCCCATAAAAAATGAGACAAAATCATGCTTTTCTAAGTTCATTAATGAACATAACACTTTCATATTTAGCCATGTTCATGTACTTTTATCATGGAAAACAGTGTTTTCTTTACGTTGATTAACATTTTTTTTTTTACTCACATATGTTGCCTACTTTTTTGTTTGCTAGGTCATTTAACATATTTCTTATGTTTATTTTCAAGCCCTTGTATAATAGTCCAGCATCTAGTCCACCTGGGGGTTGTCTCTACTGACTGATTTTTTCTTTTGATTATATGTCACTTTTTTTGCTTCACAGTGCCTCTTGTAACTTTTTAATATGTGCCAGACAGTGTGTTTGACAGTGTAGAGACAGAAGTAAATATTTACTCCCAGGTATGGACATACCCATTTTTCTATCAGGCCTCTAGTGTGAAGGGCTGAGTCAATCTAATGTGTCTGTCTTGAGTTGGGTTTGGTTTTGTTAGATTAATTAGATTTGGTTTACCACTGGATTCAAATGTTTTTGAGTAGGATCAGAAATTTTTTTTCAGCTGGGTTTAGGATCTGAGTACCAGAGAGACACCGGACATTTTTAAAAATGCATTTCAGCCCAGCAACCAGCTTTTCTGAACCACGAGAGATATATTTCTCCTTTACAGCCTGCCTTTTCACTTTCTGGCTCATAGCAGAGATCTTTTTGCTCTTCAGTTCTGCTGTCAGCTTTCTGCACTCTGCTGCTTCTTCCTGCTACTCTCCTGCTAGTCTTTAGAGGATCCAAGGTATATGAATGTAAACTCACATTTTCATTTAAAAAGTAAATCATGGGCCTCCCTGGTGGCGCAAGTGGTTGAGAGTCCGCCTGCCGATGCAGGGAATACGGGTTCGTGCCCCGGTCTGGGAGGATCCCATATGCCGCGGAGCGGCTGGGCCCGTGAGCCATGGCCGCTGAGCCTGCGCGTCCGGAGCCTGCGCGTCCGGAGCCTGTGCTCCGCAGCGGGGGAGGCCACAGCAGTGAGAGGCCCGCATACCGCAAAAAAAAAAAAAAAAAAAAAAAAAAAAAAAAAAAGTAAATCATGAGTATTATAAATGTGTGTATATGTATTTGTATGTTATGTGTCCTTATTAATAGATAGTGTTAAAAAATAACTCAGAGACAATTATGAGTACATAATTCACTCTCATATATGAAGGAGAACTGTTGATCTTCAAATAAAGCCCCCCTCCCACCCTGGCCCGCCAAATATATTAAAACAAAATAGGTGAGAGGGAAGAAAAGAAAACACAACCAGGGAATGACAGATTTCTCTCTCTCTCCGCTTCCTTTTTTTCATAAGCTGATATTCTGGAATCTCTAAAAGGACAGTCTGAGCAGTCTGCCTTAGGAACAATCTCACTGGTCCATGGGAGAAACCAATGTCAGTGATTTTGAGGTTTTCTGGATAGCGCTGAAAATTTAGCTAAAAATTGTGCATGACAAGTTATGTCTGCCAGTGCCCATCCATTGGAACCTCTGTATTAGTTAGACCAGGTTTGTGCCATTTTCCTCTTCAGAATTTTTTTTTTTTTTTTTGCGGTACGTGGGCCTCTCGCTGTTGTGGCCTCTCCCATTGCAGAGCACAGGCTCCGGACACGCAGGCTCAGCAGCCATGGCTCACGAGCCTAGCCATTCTGCAGCATGTGGGATCTTCCCGGACTGGGGCACGAACCCGTGTCCCCTGCATCGGCAGGAGGACTGTCAACCACTGCACCACCAGAGAAGCCCCTCTTCAGAATTTTTAACCTGCCAGCATTTGGTCAAAATTCTGCTTCTAATGGAGCCAATTTGACTATGGCAGCCTCAGTCTCTTTTTGATACATAATAATCAGTAGGATGTTACCACAGGATAATGGTTCTGTACCAACATTTATACACATGAATATTAGTGGAAGAAGTATGAGTAAAATCACAAATATCATAAGTAATTTGGAATCTACTTCATACCCAATTTTCCAGTCCACCTAGGCCTAACTAGGAGAATAGGGCTCAAGAATCAGTTTGGTCAACCTTAGCTAACAAGGTAAACTTTTTAATTGACTGATTGATTAATTTTTTAAGTCCTTAGTTCAAAAAGGTAAGATAGCTGGCCAGTAAATAGTAAAGGGTAATTTCACAATTATGGACTCTTCTAGGTAACACATTTATGCTAATTTTTAGAGTATCTAAAGCTTGAGCTGTTTTATTTATTTGAACCAAAGTCAGTGATAAGTTATGGGTCACATGTTCTAGTTTAAGAACAATGAGCCAGAGTAGAAATCCTCATACATCACAAACTGGTGAAATCTGTAGAGTCTCAGATCATATCTTTAGCATGTTAGGTTCTTAATTTTATATAAATAACTGCTTTTTTTTTTCTGTTGTTAGAATGGCCAGATGACAATGGTGCAGGTGGCATTTTTGATTTGGTGAGCATGGGAAAGTCATCTCATTACTCAAAATAATTAATAGTAATAGTAATAATAACTTCAGGGATACACATAGAAAAGGCACAAAGTAATTATCTATGAAAACTGAAAGGAGCCAAATACTCTCTGAAATTATAAACAGTAACACTTACCTTTTACAAAAATACTTAATTTCTCTTATTTTCAATTTATATAAGTGATTGTCAGTATCCATAAACCAACCTAGGCAGTACATCTTTTGAATTTTTAGAGACCTAGTTTGTCTATATGCTCCAGAAAAGAATAAATTATACCAACTTGTTTCCTAATAGTTGCACAAGTGACAAAAGATATCTGTACAAAAATGATGACTACAGCATTATTTGTAATCATAGAGCCATGAAACCAACCCACTTTAAAAAACAATGTGTAAAGGGTACAAAGGTACAAACAAAGGAGGAAATGCCTTCATCAAAAATAAGGCAGAAGATAATAACAATGATCATGATTCTACTGATAACATTATTGATTGAACAATTACTAAATCCAGGCACATCTGGCTGGTAAGGTACTATTTATACAGTTAAAAAAAATGAAGTACATAAAATTTGTTACTAGCCCAAAGAAGAAAAAGATGATTTCATCCAGAACCAATGCTCTTAAACACAGGTTATATCAGGCCTCTCTTGTTCCTGTTTCTAGAAAGTTCGTGTCTCCCAACTGTACATTTCTTCCCAACAGATCTTCTGGGAGGATATGAGAGGACAAGAAGTGGCCATTAGATGACAGAAAGGTAAGTGAGCAATTTACTGATACCAGCTTGTATATTGTAAAAGATTTACACCTTCCCCTGGTATGATGGAATGACCAAACTTTGGGTAACGGCAAAATGCACTTACGCCACAGAGACACAGTAAACTTCCTATTTTCATTGTAATAGAGAGTGATCTCTCATTTAACACAAATGGATTCCACCCACTTTCTGCAATATGACTAGGCAGGCTCCAAAGCCTCATAAAACTAGGAAGATTAGATCCACAAATTAAGTTGTCACATTTGAAGCCACTGTGTAGGGTGATTCTGAAACTAGGGCACCTGAATGGTCTCGCCCTGCCTTGACCCTCACCAGCTTCAGAAGTCAGTACCCACCTCCCCAGATGCCCAGGGAGGGCACTCTCCTCACCCCACCACCAGCTGAGTGGGACCCAAGGCAAGCTTAACACCCAAGGAGCTCATTTAGGACTTGTGGAACCAATGCATTTTGAGAGTCTGAACATAAAAATAGACAATGGCTAGATGGTAGAGAAATATAGAACTCTGATCCACAACCTGCAGCCACCTGCCCAGGAAACCAACACTTTCTATCTAACAATAAACCCTCAGGAAGCTAACCTGCTATAAGTCAGATTTGTAGGAAGTCAGACTGTTATCTCTAGTAACAATCCAGGAAGCTAAACAATAAGTTCTGGAATAATTGGCTCAAAATGGCCAGGACTTCATTAATAAATAAAAATTTCCCTAATTTTTGTCCCCATTGCAACATAGAACCAACTAGAGAAAGCCAAATATGCACCCCCAACCAGTCATACAGGATGCCTGGCTTCTAGTTAGTCCACCTACAGCTTCTCCAATCAGGGCACACCTGAAGCCTTCCCTTTTTTTTCACTATAAAGCTTTCCTACTCCTCTGCCTTTGAGCCTCTGCTAAAATGCAAGTGACCCTGGCTGACTCCCTTGTAATAATAGCAAGCTCTGAATAAATTGCCTCTGCTTTTCTCATTTGGTTGGTCTTTATTTCCATACATTGTAGCCTTTAAGCTTTTAGTCCTTTGAAGAACTCTGAGAGCAGAAATAGAAGAAAGGTTTTTCAAAACGGAAAGTCTTATTTTAAAGGGCTCTATTTTGGTCAATTGATTTTGAAGTGTGCAATGTCCCACAGGTGGGACAATGGAGGGGCCTACAGGGCACCATCTGTGCTGCTTGAGCTCCACACACTCAACTCAACTGCATTCAGTCTCAGTGGGTGGTGGGTCAGTGCGTGGGCATGGGGAAAAGGTCAGGGCCAAAAGGGAAACTTCAGGAGGAGGAAAAGAAGAAGGGGAGGCATGGTCAAGGACAACAAGACCTCCCAGGAGGCTTGTGCAGAGACCCAGGCCAGATCCTGAGAGAAGAGAACTGTTCTTTTTTTGTTGTTTCTTTGTTTCTTTTTTTCCGGTACGCGGGCCTCTCACCGTTGTGGCCTCTCCCGTTGCGGAGCACAGGCTCCGGACGCGCAGGCTCAGCGGCCATGGCTAACGGGCCCACCCGCTCCACGGCATGTGGGATCTTCCCGGACCGGGGCACGAACCCGCGTCCCCTGCATCGGCAGGCGGACTCTCAACCACTGCGCCCCCAGGGAAGCCCGAGAACTGTTTTTATTCTGTATCAGAATGGGGAGGGAGAAATGGAGAGAGAGGACCTGAAAGAGAGAAATGTGCAAGAACCTGTAGTTGTTTAAGAACAAAGTTGGAAAACATTGTGGATGTTTTCACAACAAAAATATTAAAGGACAGGGAGTGGTCAAGATGCTCAAGGAACTCAGGAGACGAATTGATGAACACAGTGAGAAGTTTAACAAAGAGTTAGACAATATAAAGAAGAACCAAATAGAGCTGAAGAATAACTGAAATAAAAATACACTAGAAGGAATCAACAGCAGATTAGATGATACAGGGGAACAGAATAGCAAACTGAAAGACAGAGCAATGGAAACCACTCAAGCTGAAGAGAAAAAGGAAAAACAAATGTTTAAAAATGAGGACAGTTTAAGAGACTTCTGAGACAATATCAAGCATACTAACATTTGTATTATACGGGTCCCAGAAGGAGAAGACAGAGAGAAAGGGACAGAGAACATACTTGAAGACATAATAGCTGAAGACTTTCCTAACCTGGGAGAGGAAACAGACATTCAGGTCCAGGAAGAACAGAGAGTCCCAAACAGAATCAACCCAAAGAGGATCACACTAAGACACGTTATTAAAATGGCAAAAATTAAAGATAAAGAGGGAATATTAAAAACAGCAAGGGAAAAACAACAAGTTACATATAAGGGAACTCCCATAAGGCTATCAGCTGACTTTTCATCAGAAACTCTGCATGCCAGAAGGGAGTGGCATGATATATTTAAAGTGATGAATGGGAAAAATGTAAATACTCTACCCCACAAGGCTCTCATTCAGATTTGAAGGAGAGATCAAAAGTTTTACAGACAAGCAAAAGTTAAAAGAGTTCAGCACTATGAAACCAGTTTTACAAGAAATGTTAAAGGAACTACTTTAAGCAGAAAAGAAAAGGCCACAACTAGAAATATAAAAATTATGAAAGGAAAAATCTAGTTGGTAAAGGCAAATATACAATAAAGGTAGTAGATCAACTGCTTATAAAGCCTAGTAGGAAGGTTAAAAGACAAAAGTAGTAAAATCATCTATAGCCACAATAAGTAGTTAATGGAAACACAGAAAGATGTAAAATATGATGTCAAAAACAGTAATCATAGGAGGAGGGGAGTAAAAATGCAGGGTTGTTAAAATGCGTCTGAACTTAAGAGATCAGCAACTTAAAATAATCATACATAGATACAGATATAGAGATTACTATATATAAACCTCTGGTAATCACAAACCAAAAATCTATAATAGATACACACACACTGTTATTTTTAAATGGGTATTTGACACATGTAAAAGAAATAAATTCAGTTAGAATCTATCTTAGCACTGTAAACTGAATTGGTTTAAAAGCAACATCACCCAAAGCTCAATGAGTATCCACAGTGTCCAGGTTTTGGTCTTTAATACCACTGCCCACAAAATGAAGCAGACTTCTTAAAGAAATGACTACTTCCAGGAATGGTGCAGGGGAATTACAAGGTGAGCATGGGAAAGCTTGGACCAGAAAGCAATGTTCATTAACAAACTATTAGGATCTTTTCAAAAACACATAGCCAGCTTTAAGGAATTCCCAGTGGCATATGTTGTGATAATTTGAGCATGAAAAGGAATTGTGATTTTTGTGCAGGGGTCAGTAAACTATTGCCTACTGGCCAAATGTGGCTCACAGCCTGTTTTTGTAAATTTTTTTTTTTTGGAACAGAGCCAGGCCTATTCATCTATGTATTATGTATGGCTGCTTTTGTGTTACAATGGCAGAGTTGAGCAGTTGTAACAGAGACCATACGGCCTGCAAAGCCTAAAATATTTACTATCTGGTACTTTTCAGAAAAGAGTTTGCTGACCGCAGTCTAGTGGATTAAAAAACAGAATATTGGAATCCATAAATGATAATCAGAGATGAAGTCATTTGCATGTTGAAGTACTTAGGTTCAATGATCATGATGTCTGTAAATTCCTCAAAATGGTTCAACAAGAACATATAATTAAGTAGATGTAAACCATCTAATTTCTATCTTCATAGATTAGTGTTGACTGTTTTGAAATTCACATAAATAAATATACTTTTTGTGTCTGGCTTTTTTTTTCATGCAACATAATGTTTTTGATGCATCTGTGTTTCTGAGTGTATTACTTTGGTGTTATTCATGAAGGTTATTCCTGTGTGTGTCCATATCACTGTTGATGGATAATTGAGCTATTTCTAGTTTTGGCTATTGTGAACAAAGCTGCTATGAATATGCTTGTATAATTCCTTTCTGTAGACATGTGCATTCATTTTTCTTCAGTATATACTTTGTAGTAGAATTGCTCAGTCACAGGGTAGGTGTACGTTATTAGAAACTGCCAAAACAATTTTCCAGAATGACTGTGTGATTTTACCTTCTCAACAGCAGCAAGATATTGTAAGTTATTCCACATTCTTGTCAGCATTTGCCGTTCTGTCTTTGAAGTTTTACTTATTCTTATGGGTGCATAAAGGTATCTCATTGTAGTTTTAATTTGTGTTTCCCTAATAAGTAATGATATTGCACATCTCTTAGGTCTTTTGTCCATTTAGAAATTCTCTTTTGTGAAGAAAGCCTATTCCAGTATTTTGCTCATTTTTATATGGCTTGGCTTTTTGTTATTATTTCTATGAGTTCTCTATACATTCAATACTAGAGTCATTTTCAGTTAAGAATATTGCAAATATCTTCTACTCTGTGGCTTGCCTTTTTACTTTATGGTGATTTTGGATGAGCAAAAGTTTTTAATTTTGATGAAATCTAATTTCTTTATTTTTTCTTTTATTGTTAAGGCATCTTACTCTAAGACATCTCTCCTATCCCCAGATTGTGAATATATTTTCCTACATTTTCTTCTAGCTTTAATGTTTTAGCTTTCAGCTTTTACATATATGATTCATCTCCTGACCTCAGCACAATACTTAATCACTATAGAATACATAGCTTGCTTGCAGACCACCAACCCAGACTCCCCAAAATTTTTACAACCTTTGATGTAAAGACATTCACAGTAGTTTCCTGCTCTGCTCTTTGATAACTACAGATACTTGTACTTCCATCTCTCACTCTTTCTTTGGCCCTCTCTTTCCTTCTCTCTCCCCTTCTTATCCCTACAGCTGAGAAAACCAGAAAAACCTAAAACTGAGAAGAAAGACCTGGTCAATCTGTGCTCAGGAGCACAGGTTCTGGTTTGTAAAACTGATTCAGCCCTTGTGTGGCCTTGGACAAGTAACTTAAACTTTATGTGCTTCAATTCTTTCTTCTGTAAAATGGGCCTAATAGGAGTAGTCTACTTCATTCTGCATTGTTAGCTGTGCCTAAATTTAGTAGCTACTTGATCAATAATGTTATACTTAGTAGAATCATCATTTTCATTGTCATTATCCTCTGCATTATTTTTGAAAAACACTGTGCTGATATTTTGCACCTCACTTTTATGTCTTCGGGAAGTTATTGTAAATGGAATAATGGAATATGAACGCTGTTGTGTTCTGCATAATGGCTCTGAGTTTTATTCATATTGTTGAGTATATCAAAAGTTTATTACTTTTTATTGCTGAGTAGTATTCCATTGCATGGATATACCACAATTTGTTTACCAGTGTCCTGATAATGGACATTTGGGTTGCTTCAAGTTTGGGCTATTGTGAATAAAAATGCTATGAACATTCTTGCTACAATTTTTTTTTGTATGGACATGTGTTTTTATTTCTCTTGGAAGAATATCTAGGTGAAGTGTTTCTGGGAACAAAAGGATATTTATGTAAATTTATGTTTAAATGTATAAGAAATTGTCAAACCAAAGTGGCTATAACATTTTATAGTCCCACTAAAAATGTATAAGAATTCCAGTTTTTCCACATCTTCACCAAGATTTGATGTTTTCAGACATTATAATTTTAGCCATGCTACTGAGTGGAGTGTTATCTCAATGTAGTTTTAATATCTATTTCCCTGACAGCTAATGATATTGAACACTTTTTATGTGCTTACTGGCCATTAATATATCTTCCTCTTTGAAGTGTGTTTAAGCTTTTGACTGTTTTAAAAAATGGGTGTTTCCATTTTTAAACTGAACTGTAGTAGTTCATTATATATTCTGGAGACATAGTCTTTGTCAGATATCTTTTGTAACTATTTTCTTCCAATCTGTGACTTGACTTTTCACTTACTTAATGGTATATTTTCATGAGAAGACTTTTTAATGTTGTTAAAGCCTAATGTATCATTGTATTTTTTACTTCTTTTTGTGTCATATTTAGAAAACCTTTGCTTACTACCAGGTCACAAGGATATTCTCATGTATTTTCTTATAAAACATTATAGCTTTAGTTTGTATGGTTTGATCTATGATCCAACTCAAATTAGCTTTTGTGTATATTGTGAGGTAGGGATTGTAGGTTTTTTCACTACATAGATATCCAGTTGTTCCAGCACTATTTATTGAAATAATATTCCTTTCCCCATTGAATAGCTCTAGTGTCTTTTTAAAAAAAATAATTTGACCATATAAGGTGGGTCTGTTTTAGGTGTCTCAATTCAGTTCCATTTATCTATACATGTATCCTTTTGCCATTCCCATACTATCTTGTTTGTAGTAATAAACAGCTTGATAGTAAATCTTAAAGTCTTCCAGGTTTGACTTTTTCACACAGCTCAATAAATTTTGAAACGTGTATATACTAAAGTAGCCACCATGCACATCCAGATATGCTGTCACTTAATCCCTCTCATTTAATTGTAGGATACGTGCGTTCACAAATTATGGCTGACCTGTTAGCCAAAGATCCTCTATTGCAGCCTCCAGAGAAAAATCTCCATTTACCTTCAGAGCTGATTGAGAGACAAAATATCTGCAACATTCAACAATGAATCTAGATTTTTTTGGAAAAAAAAGTTCATTTTCCTTACACCCATGAATACAATGTTTGATTTGCAATTTTCTATTCTTTATAGGGACAGTCCCCTGGAGGGCCTATCCTAATTTACTAGGCTGATTGTTGCAGCCTAGTACAACAGTGTGGGGTTGCAAATTAAAGGCTGAAGTAGAACTTACTTTTATTGTATAGAAAAGATGATGCGGAGATGCTGAGGAAAGGCTTAGGGAAGAGTAAGCTGGAACTAGAAAGTTGATATTAGGATCTTTTTTTTTTTTTTTTTTTCCTCAGGGTGTGGAGAAAAGGGAACACTCTTGCACTGCTGTTGGGAATGTGAATTGGTACAGCCACTATGGAGAACAGTATGGAGGTTCCTTAAAAACTAAAAATAGAACTACCATATGACCCAGCAATCCCACTACTAGGCATATACCACCTCAGTCTTAAACCCGGCCCTGCCATAATGCTGGGGCCCAGACGAAAACCGCCCCCAGCCGTAAGCCGGGCCCGGACGTAAACCTGTGGCCCAGACGTAAACTGCCCCCAGTCGTAAGCCAGGCCCAGATGTAAACCTGGGGCCCAGAGACAACCCCCCCACTGAGTCGTAAACCCGGCCCTGCCCTAAATCTGGGGCCCAGACGTAAACCGACCCAAGTCGCAAGCTGAGCCCAGACGTAAACCTGGGGCCCAGAGGCAACGCCCGCACTGAGTCGTAAACCCGGCCCTGCCCTAAATCTGGGACCCAGACGTAAACCGCCCCCAGTCATAAGCCGGGCCCAGGCGTAAACCTGGGACCCAGATGCAACACCCCTGAGTCGTAAACCCAGCCCTGTGGTAAACCTGGGGCCAAGACATCAATCTGGTGCCCAGCCATAAACCCTCCCCAGTCGCAAGCTGGGCCCAGACGTAAACCTGGGGCCCAGACGTATACCGCCCCCAGTCGTAAGCCAGGCCCAGATGTAAACCTGGGGCAGAGAGGCAAACGCCGCCCCTCCCCCGAGCTGTAAACCCGGCCCTGCCGTAAACATGGGGCCCAGACGTAAACCGCCCCCAGTTGTAAGCCGGGCCCAGACATAAACCTGGGGCCCAGAGGCAACCGCCACCTCTCCGCCGAGTTGTAAACCCAGTCCTGCTGTAAACCTGGGGCCCTACCGAAAAGCTGGGTCCCAGACGTAAACCGCCCCCAGATGTAAACCAGGGGCCCAGACGTAAACCGCCCCCAGTCATAAGCCAGGCCCAGACATAAACCTGGGGCCCAGAGGCAACCGCCGCCCCTCCCCCGAGCTGTAAACCCGGTCCTGCCGTAAACCTGGGGCCCAGACGTAAACCGCCCCCAGTTGTAAGCCGGGCCCAGATGTAAACCTGGGTCCCAGAGGCAACGTCCCCACTGAGTCGTAAACCCGGCCCTGCCCTAAACCTGGGACCCAGACATAAACCGCCCCCAGTTGTAAGACTGGCCCAGACGTAAACCTGGGACCCAGATGCAACACCCCTGAGTCGTAAACCCAGCCCTGTGGTAAACCTGTGCCCAAGACGTCAATCTGTTGCCCAGCCGTAAACCTTCCCCAGTCGCAAGCTGAGCCCAGACGTAAACCTGCGGCCCAGAGGCAACCCACCTCAGTCGTAAACCCTGCCCTGCTGTAAAGCTGGGGCCCAGACATAAACCGCCCCCAGTCGTAAGCCGGGCCCGGACGTAAACCTGGGTCCCAGACGTAAACCGCCACCAGTTGTAAGCCGGGCCCAGACATAAACCTGGGGCCTGATATTAGGATCTTGCAGTGATTGTCAGACTTCGTAGTAAGAGGAGTTAGATGCTACCTATCCAAAGGCGGAAAAAATGTTGGTGGAAAAAAACAATATTTAAAGTCATTTTATTAGGCCTTGTCATTTATATATCATCTTTCCTTTTCGTTTTTGTAAAATTGGCATAAAGCTGGCCTTATGTGTTTGTTATATGACTTCTGGAATGTGTATTTCCATTGAAAACTATTAAAATTAAAATATTCATTGTGAACGTCCTAGATTTATCTTAAGTTCTACCAACAGTGCACTTAAAACAAAGTGGTCCCAACCTAAGGGACAAACCTACCTGGCTGAAGTGCCGTTCCTGGGTCTCTGTCATCAACAGTAGTTGCTTTCCCTAGTGTATTGGTTTTCGTATTTCCCCCACACCTGAAAGTCGTCGTTCATACCAGCCATAAACCGTTTCCTTTGCTAAAAGATTTTAAAGTACTCTTACCCCAAGTAAGTGCATTTTAAAAATTGACCTATCTGTTGCATCCTTGGAATCCATCAAAAGCCAAGGGAGAGACGTTCAAGTGCTACAAGTTCAAGTGCTGCCCATCTGGGGAGGCAAAGGGGCTGCTTACTCGGTGGCCGCCTGGCCAGTTGTCAGCTTTGGCTCCAGCTGCCCACGGGAACTCGACTTTCCTTCACCAGCGCCGGGAGGACCGGGTCGCTGCGGACGCCGACTTCAATTTCAGGGTGCGTTTAGATGAGGAATTCGCATGGGATTTCTTCCTTTCTCTTAATCTGTTTTCACCTCTCCCTCTGTCTCTTCAGGACCGTTTTTGGATCCTGAGTGGACAGGACTTAAAGCAGAGGCTGCCTTTCTCTCCTACAGGTCTCTTCCTGCCCGGACGTTACTGCCCGTGAGGAAGAACGAGAGGAGCCGGGAAGGCAGCGGGTGCACGAGAACCACGAAGTCGCCTCGTGCGCCCGCGCGCACCGCGCCCCTGCGTCTCACAGACCGCGGGCAAATTGAATCAACACCGCCGGAAGCTTCTCCGCCGGCGCCACGCGAGGTGTGGGGTCCCGACCCGTCAAGAGGGGCCCCGCTGAGGCGGCCCGGCCCTGCCCCCGGGCCTCGAGGACAGGCCCGGAAGAGGCCGATTTGTACCGGCGGAGCCAAGAAAAGTCTCAACCGCGGCCCGACCCCACGCTCCCGAGGTTAAAGGTCTCAAACCCTGAAGTCTTAGCGGACCGAGCGTTGCGAGTTGAATCGATTTCCGCGCCTTTATCAGGAGAGTCAAGGGCCAAAATCAGACCAAGATTGTGTGGATCAAAGTGCGCAATTAATCAGAAAGGAAAAACTATTTCTTAACTGATTAGGTTGTGGATTGTGAAAGACCGGCATCAAGCTTTTTGGCGTGAGCACACGAAGGATGGAGTTGCCCTCAACTAAGGTAAGAAAACTGCAGGTGCAGCAGGTTGTATGGGGAAGATCCGGAATCCAGTTCAGGGCCTTGGAGCCTGATTTAAAAGCGTTTTCCATCCAAGCCGTCTCCAATGCTACATCCGCCTGAGTACATTTGGACGATGGAGATGCCGGGTCTCGGTGCGCGGCCCCTTCTCACCCCGCGCACATTCCCTCCCGCCTCCACTGGGCCCCTCGCACGCTCCCCGGTCACCGGTGACCTTCTCTCCACAAGCAGCCACCTCGCAAAGACGCGTCACCAGACCGGTTCTGAGGTGCTGCCAGGATGAGGCAACTCGCTCGGGACTTGCAGACCCGGCTGGCCTCGCGGGCGCTCGGAGCGTCACCTGCGGGCTCCTTTTTTGGGCGAAGCAGGGAGGGAACGACCTTAGGAAAGGATTTCTGGAACGACGGGTGACCCTTCCGGAAGGCTCAAGGCCTTCCAGAGCAAAGGGAAAAGGTCACTCTAGTCAGAAGCAAGGAGAAGAGCTCGCAATTTGCAGTTCTCTGGTGGTCTAGTGGTTAGGATTCGGTGCTCTCACTGCTGCGGCCCGGGTTTGATTCCTGGTCAGGGAAGGAGGCTTTGTTTCCTACTAGGTTTGGCATTTTCTAACCGCTATCATTCGTTTTTTCCACGACTGGAGGAGACATGGGGTTAACTGTTTACCGAGAACACATTCCAGAAAGTGGAACAGGTAGGTGAAATGTAGTATGAATTTAAAACTCCCATATGCGGTCACCACCGAAGTATAAATCCAATTACATGCCCCAAATTGTATGAGGCAATTTTCTCTCCCACATTTAAAACCAACACTAGAAATTATCAGTATTTTAGATATGATTTTGAACTTTATTTACCATCAATCTCTTCACAGTCAATTTCCCCATAGTCTTTTAAGTCCACAGGAGACAAACTAAAAGAACTGCCTAGTATTTCAGCAAACTTGAATTCAAGACTCTTTCTCTGTTCTCTTCTGTTTTGGTGTTCACCCTTCCAGGTAAGATAAGTCGCAATAAAAAATGTAAGCCTGGCCTTTTTGCTTGCAGTGGTCTCACTGGTTCTAAATTTTGTGGATATGGAGCTGTAGCTTGGATAGTTTCATGGGTGTACTTTACCTTTAGGAACTTCACAAACGTGGTACATCAGAGGATCCCTAGATTTGTCTTTGGAAGTGTTGGCAGAAATAGACACCAGAAATAAAAGTAACAGCTTCTGAAGACCAAAGACTGGTTGGAACCACAGCAGACTTTTGTTGTTGTTGAAGTGTAGTTGATTTACAATGTGGTGTTAGTTTCTGGTGTACAGCAAAGTGATTCAGTTATACATATATATACATATTCTTTTTCATGTTCTTTTCCATTATGGTTTATTATAGGATATTGAATATAGTTCCCTGTGCTATACAGTAGGACCTTATTGTTTATCTGTTTTATATATAGTAGTTTATATCCACAGCAGACTTTTTAAAACCAGAGAGGTGTTGCTTTCATAATTTAATTTTCATTTTGATGGCCACTTTATCTATTTTGATGAGGACATTAGTGGAGGGAAATTTCTTTATTGGATCATTAATTTTTCTATATTGTTATTTATCTAAAGGAAACTTAATAAAAAATTGTACTATAATGGTGATAATAACAATAAAATTTAATAATAAGATTTCACATCTTACATTATTAACATTGATGTAGCTGGCTTATGCTGTCATGTATTGCCCACTGTATAACATTACCTGATGAGTATATTCAAATATGTAGTAATACATACTATTTTGTATATATTTTACATATAGATAGATAGATAGACAGGTAATGCAGTTATTTATAATTCAAGAAGGGAAATATAATGGGAAGGTGTTGGTAACCTCTTAGGTAGTGTAGCCCTGAAATTAACTGATTTTATGCCATGTTCTCACATACTTTAGAAGGCTATGCTATAATATTAAAATGACATTCCTTGGCCAGTTTTGTTGCCAGCTAATGTCAAGGCCATGGCATAGTGAGAATCCATTTCATCAATTTTATTTTAGTTGCAAGGAGTAGTGACTAACTCAAGGTAGGTAGGAGAGTTATTAGAAAATAACTCAATGGAATCTCATAAAAGCTCCATAGCCAGGAAGACATTAGGATGTGGTTATATTTCCTGTCTATCTCTCAGGGACCCCGTGGCCTCTCTGGTTCCACTTCTCTCTGAACATCTGCTAACTAAGCAGTTTCATCTGTCCCAGTTTGCATGTGGCCCTTGTTGTTACTCTCTCATGGCCTTTTATCTTAGTACTCATAACCACTAGCAACTTTTTTCTGTCTGAAAAATAGTTCATTCCTATGGGAAAGAAATTCTTGTCCCAGATTATGTATGTATTTATTTATTTATTTGGCCACACTGCGTGACTTTTGGGATCTTAGTTCCCCGACCAGGGATCGAACCTGGACCCCCTGCAGTGGAAGCGAGGAGTCCTAACCACTGGGCCGCCAGGGAATTCCCCCAGATTATCTTTTAAGGCAGAAACACAAGTAATGAGTCACTGAACTGGCTAGTGTAGGGGTCAGTGTCCACTCCTGGTCAACCATTACCAAAGGGCATGGTCATATAATAACATGGCTATTCAGGGAAGCATGGACTGTGTAGACGTGTTCTCCCCAGTAGAATAGGGGTAAACTGTCAACTGTAAGTATGTCTATGAGGAAACCCCAAGAATGACTGTCTGCTAGAAGTAGGGAAAATTATGTCTTATAGATGCATTCTCTAGGGGCAGGTTTCCCAAAGGGGGTGGGAATATATCTTCTATTAAAAAACAAACAAACAAACACAAAACCTTGACACTGAAGCAGGCCCCCCTATCCCTATCAACTTTTTCTTTAGAGCTATTTCCAGCCCCAGTGCTGAGAGCATCCTCGTCATTCCCCCTCCTAGAGGGAAATCTGGTAAACCTGAGCTGTGAAACAAAGTTGCTCCCACAAAAGCCTGGTTTGCAGCTTTACTTCTCCTTCTACATGGGAAGCAAGACACTGATGAGCAGGAACATATCCTCTGGATACCAGATACTACCTGCTAAAAAAGAAGACTCCGGATTATACTGGTGTGAGGCTACCACAGAAGATGGAAATGTCATCAAGCACCGCCCTGAGTTGGAGCTTCAAGTGTTTGGTGAGTGAGAATGATGGGAACTGACTGGCACATGAGGAGATGCTCCCTTATCTCCTATGGGATTGAGGTCTCATGACACCTTTTTCCTAGCTCAGCTAGGAGAAACCATGAACAGGTCTTTCCACTCTTGATTCAAAACTTCAGCATTCTCCTCGTAAACTTCCTTAAATTTCCTTCACTTTCTTTTTCTTTCTTTTCTTTCCTTCTTCCATTTATTTCTGTCCTTTTGTCCTTCCTTCTTTATTTTCTCCTGCCTTCTCTCTCTCCCACTCCCTCCCTCCCTCTTTCTCCTTCTCCCATTCTCCTCTCTCTCCTCTCTTTCCTCTCTCTCTTCCTCCTTCTTTCCCTCCCTCTCTCTCCTCCTCTCTCACCAATAATCTAATCAACAATATACTGACTTCCTCTTATCTGTTGTCATAGGTATGGGGATATAAAGACATTGGGGTGCAGTTTTTACTTCAGGGAGCTCATACCGTAGATTAGCGAGATAGGGATTTTGTGGATTGCACATAAATACTTGCCTGTCTATATATGGCTGAGGTGGAGGGATTGTGAGCTCCAGAACAAAGACTTTTTGGGGAAAAAAGTTTATCTTCAACCTAAATTCTAGTCATTAAATGGCATAGAAATAGCAGTTGTCTCTGAAACTAGGGAGTAAGTCCACCAGCAAGGCCCTGGCAGTTAAGCTCTTAGGAGGAGCCCACCGCCTGTCTATAACCATATAGCCCAGCTGGAGCTACCATCAGCTCCCTCCTGCCCCTAAAATTACCAGTGTCTGCCTTGGGTACAGACATATCAGGTCTCAACCAACCTTCTCTTCCAAACATAACTCAGCCAGATCCCTCTGGTTTCTAAATAGCATTTACTCTCTGTCATTTTCTTTTGCAGGCCTCCAGTTACCAACTCCTGTCTAGTTTCGTTTCCTTTTCTATCTGGCAGTAGGGATAATATTTTTGGTGGACACTGTTTTCTGTATGATAATACATAAGGAACTACAAAGAAAGAAAAAGTGGAATTTAGAAATCTCTTTGGGTTCTGATCATGGGAAGAAGGTAACTTCCTACCTTCAAAATGATAGATATTTAGAAGAAGAGCTGAAATGTCAGGAACAAGAAGAACTGCAAGAAAGGACACACCAGGAGAGGCCCTGGGAGGGTAGGCAGTGGCAGCAGTGCAGTGGGTACCCACAGATTTAGACAGTCCCTACCCCTCTTCTCTGTGTATAAGCACAGGGCACAAACGTCCAAAAGTTGAAAAACACTAGAACTGTGAGTCCCATGGCATCTAACTCTTAAATAAAGCAAACAAATGAGGTGACTTCAATGGAGATAAACTTGAAAATTTGGTAATCAGCGATGATTTGAAGTGAGACCTACTCTAAAGAAATTTTTTAAAAACTTGGAAGTCAAGTCTACTCTGATTATTCTATTAGGGTAGTCTGAGCAATAATTTATTTCTGGGGACAGGGTGGAAAGGTAAGTGTGTGTATATGTAAGAGATTAAAACAGAGAAAGACAGAATGAGAGGGAGAGAGGGAAACAGTAAGAGAGGGAGGATATGAGGGAGACAAGAGGGACTAGTATAGGAGGAAACATAATCCACAAATGATTCTGAGTGACTGAGAATGAGAGAGCTCACACCTCTTGGTGCTCAGGATCGTCCTTTCATGGCTTTTCTCTTTAGCACACTGGCGTCCATACATCTTACAGAGATACAAGGAAGTAACTCATGATGAGAAATGAGTGCATTATTTTTGCCCTTTCATTTGAGGTTTTCTCATAACCTCTCTGTGTACAGAGACACCAGGGGTCCTGCTTATCTGTCCGAGTCCCCTGCCCCATAGGAAGGCAGAATGTAACCACTGCTTTCCTTAATAAATTAAACCCAGCTCTCCAAGTATGGCACTGCACATGGGGGAGGGGCAGTGATATCATAAAGCCCCAGCTCCTTCCAGAGAGTTATTTTACCCTCTGATTTTATAGATGATTAAAGATCTACTACTCTTCCACTTGGACAAAATATTTTCCTGTTACTCTATAACACAGCTGAGAAAAAAATGAAATATGTGAATAAGACTTTGCTAAAGCTTAGGGAAAAAAAGAAAGGGTATAAACAAACCTAGCAACATAATTCTTAGATTATTTGGTTTAAAAAAATGTAGCTTATCTGCCAAACAAGGATGCGTCCCTGCCCAGCCTCTGTCCTGGTTCCACATGGCAGGACTCACCTTTAACACACCCCCTGCAACTAGAAGCACCTTCAAGCAACTTGGGACTTGAAGCAGATGGAAAAGCATGTTAGCCCACTGCTTTACTAGTCTGTGGACAATGAGAATGTTCTTCTCCCCTTCATCTTAAGGAAAAGTACAGAGGAGACCTTCAAGATGGCAGAGTAGTAAGACGTGGAGATCACCTTCCTCCCCACAATACATCAAAAATACATCTACATGTGGAACAACTCCTACAGGACACCTAGTGAATGCTGGCAGAAGACCTCAGACTTCCCAACAGGCAAGAAAATCCCCATGTACCTGGGTAGGGCAAAAGAAAAAAGAAAAAACAGAGACAAAAGAACGGGGGGTGGGGTGGAGCTTTGGAGCCATGGAGGAGAGTGCAGCAACAGGGGTGTAGAGGGAAAAGCAGAGAGATTCCTGCAGTGAGGTTCGGTGCCGACCAGCACTCACCAACCTGAGAGGCTTGTCTCCTCACCCGTCGGGGCAGGCGGGATCTCAGAGCTGAGGCTAGGGCTTCGGAGGTCAGATCCCAGGGAGAGGACTGGGATTGGCTGTGTGAACACAGCCTGAAGGGGGCTAGTGTGCCACAGCTAGCTGGGAGGGAGTCCAGGAAAAAGTCTGGAACTGCCTAAGAGGCCAAGAGACCATTGTTTTGGGGTGCGTGAGGAGATGGGATTCCTTCCCTGTGTGCCCACAGAAGGCAGAGCACCACCTAAATGAGCTCCAGAGATGGATGCGAGCCGCGGCTATCAGCTCAGACCTAAGAGACGTGCATGAAACGCTGATGCTGCTGCTGCAGCCACCAAGAATTCTGTGTATAAGCATAGGTCACTATCCACACACCCCTGGGAGCCTGTGCAGCCCACCACTGCCAGGGTCCCATGATCCAGGGACAACTTCCCTGGGAGAACACACAGCGTGCCTCAGGCTGTTGCAATGTCAAGCCAGCCCCGCGTTGCAATTATAACTACTGTACCCCTCCCTCCCCCAGGCCTGAGTGAGCCAGAGCACCCTAATCAGCCACTGCTTTAACCCTGTCCTGTCTGGGCGGGAACAGATGGCTGAGGGTGATCTACATGCAGAGGCGGGGCCAAAACCAAATCTGAACACCAGGAGCTGTGTGAACAAAGAAGAGAAAGGGAAATCTCTGCCAGCAGCCTCAGGAGCAGCAGATTAAATCCCCACAATCAACCTGATGTACCCTGCATCTGTGGAATACCTGATTAGACAACAAATCATCCCAAAATTGAGGCTGTGGACTTCGGGAGCAACTGTAGACTTGGGGTTTGCTATCTGCAACTGATTTGTTTTTGATTTTTATGTTTATCTTAGTATAGTTTTTAGCACTTGTTTTCATTGGTGGATTTGTTTATTGGTTTGGTTGCTCTCTTTAAAATTTTTTTTTATTTTAACAGTTTTTTAAAATTTATTATTATTAAAAAATTTTTTTTCTTTCGTTTTTTTCTCCCTTTTCTTCTGAGCCGTGTGGCCGACAGGGTCTTGGTGCTCTGGCCTGGTGTCAGGCCTCAGCCTCTGAGGTAGAGCCGAGTTCAGGACATTGGACCACCAGAGACCTCCCAGCCCCACATAATATCAATAGGCGAGAGCTCGCCCAGAGATCTCCGTCTCAACGCTAAGACCCAGCTCCACTCAAAGACCAGCAAGCTACAGTGCTGGACACCCTATGCCAAACAGCTAGCAGGACAGGAACACAACACCACCCATTAGCAGAGAGGCTGCCTAAAATCATACTAAGTTCACAGACGCCCCAAAACACACCACCAGACATGGCCCTACCCATCAGAAAGACAATATCCAGCCCCCATCCACCAGAACACAGGCATCGGTCCCTTCCACCAGGAAGCCTACACAAGCCACTGAACCAACCTCACCCACTGGGGGCAGACACCAAGAACAATGGGAACTACGAACCAGCAGCCTGTGAAAAGGAGACCCCAAACAGAGTAAGTTAAACAAAATGAGAAGAAGAGAAATATGCAGCAGATGAAGAAGCAAAGTAAAAACCCACCAGACCAAACAAATGAAGAGGAAAAAGGCAGTCTACCTGAAAAGGAGCTCAGAGTAATGATAGTAAAGATGATCCAAAATCTTGGAAATAGAATGGAGAAAATACAAGAAACGTTTAACAAGGACCTAGAAGCACTAAAGAGCAAACAAACAATGATGAACAAAACAATAAATGAAATTTAAAATTCTCTAGAAGGAATGAATCAATAGCAGAATAACTGAGGCAGAAGAATGGATAAGTGACCTGGAACATAAAATAGTGGAAATAACTGCTGTGGAGCAGAATAAAGAAAAAAGAATGCAAAGAATTGAGGACAGTCTCAGAGACCCCTGGGACAATATTAAACACACGAACATTCGAATTATAGGGGTCCCAGAAGAAGAAGGGAAAAAGAACGGGAGTGAGAAAATATTTGAAGAGATTATAGTTGAAAACTTCCCTAATATGGGAAAGGAAATAGTCAATCAAGTCCAGCAAGCACAGAGAGTCCCATACAGGATAAATCCAAGGAGAAACACGCCAAGACACATATTACTCAAACTGTCAAAAATTAAATACAAAGAAAAAAATATTAAAAGCAGCAAGGGAAAAACAACAAATAACATACAAGGGAATCCCCATAAGGTTAACAGCTGATCTTTTAGCAGAAACTCTGCAAGCCAGAAGGGAGTGGCAGGACATACTTAAAGTGATGAAAGGGGAAAACCTACAACCAAGATGACTATGCAGCAAGGATCTCATTCAGATTCAACAGAGAAATTAAAATCTTTACAGACAAGCAAAAGTTAAGAGAATTCAGAACCACCAAACCAGCTTTACAACAAATGCTAAAGGAACTTCTCTAGGCAGGGAACACGAGAAGGAAAAGATCTACAAAAACAAACCCCAAACAATTAAGAAAATGGTAATAGGAACATACATATCGATAATTACCTTAAGTGTAAATGGATTAAATGCTCCAACCAAAAGACATAAACTTGCTGAATGGATACAAAAACAACACCCGTATATATGCTGTCTACAAGAGACCGACTTCAGACCTAGGGACACATACAGACTGAAAGTGATGGGATGGAAAAAGATATTCCATGCAAATGGAAATCAAAAGAAAGCTGGAGTAGCAATTCTCATATCAGACAAAATAGACTTTAAAATAAAGACTATTACAAGAGACAAAGAAGAACACTACATAATGATCAAGGGATCAATCCAAGAAGAAGAAATAACAATTGTAAATATTTATGCACCCAGCATAGGAGCACCTCAATACATAAGGCAAATGCTAACAGCTATAAAAGGGGAAATCAACAGTAACACAATAATAGGAGACTTTAATACCCCACTTTCACCAATGGACAGATCATCCAAAATGAAAATAAATAAGGAAACACAAGCTTTAAATGATACTAAACAAGATGGACTTAATTGATATTTATAGGACATTCCATCCAAAAACAACAGAATACACTTTCTTCTCAAGTACTCATGGAACATTCTCCAGGATAGACTATACCTTGGGTCACAAATCAAGCCTTGGTAAATTTAAGAAAATTGAAATCGTATCAAGTATCTTTTCTGACCACAACACTATGAGACTAGATATCAATTACAGGGAAAAAACTGTAAAAAATACAAACACATGGAGGCTAAACAATACACTATTTAATAAACAAGAGATCATTGGAGAAATCAAAGAGGAAATAAAAAATACCTAGAAACAAATGACAATGAAAACATGATGACCCAAAACCTATAGGATGCAGCAAAAGCAGTTCTAAGAGGGATACTTATAGCAATACAATCCTACTTCAAGAAACAAGAAAAATCTCAAATAAACAACCTAACCTTACACCTAAAGTAATTAGAGAAAGAAGAACAAACCCCAACGTTAGCAGAAGGAAAGAAATCATAAAGATCAGATCAGAAATAAATGAAAAGGAAATGAAGGAAACAATAGCAAAGATCAATAAAACTAAAAGCTGGTTCTTTGAGAAGATAAATAAAATTGATAAACCATTAGCCAGATTCGTCAAGAAAAAAACGGAGAAGACTCAAATCCACAGATTTAGAAATGAAAAAGAAGTAACAACTGACTCTGCAGAAATACAAAGGATCATGAGAGATTACTACAAGCAACTATATGCCAATAAAATGGACAACGTGGAAGAAATGGACAAATTCTTAGAAAAGCACAACCTTCTGAGACTAAACCAGGAAGAAATAGAAAATATAAACAGACCAATCACAAGCACTGAAATTGAAACTGTGATTAAAAATCTTCCAACAGAAAAAAGCCCAGGACCAGATGGCTTCACAGGCGAATTCTATCAAACATTTAGAGAAGAGCTAACACCTATCCTCAAACTCTTCCAAAATATAGCAGAGGGAGGAACACTCCCAAACACATTCTACAAGGCCACCATCACCCTGATACCAAAACCAGAAAAAGATGTCACAAATAAAACTACAGCCCAGTATCACTGATGAACAAAAAATCATCAACAAAATACTAGCCAGCAAAATCCAACAGCTCATTAAAAGGATCATACACCATGATCAAGTGGGGTTTATCCCAGGAATGCAAGGATTCTTCCATATACACAAATCAGTCAATGTGATACACCATATTAACAAATCAAAGGATTAAAAACCATATGATCATCTCAGTAGATACAGAAAAAGCTTTTGACAAAATTCAACACCCATTTATGATAAAAACTCTCAAGAAAGTAGGCATAGAGGGAAACTACCTCAACATAATAAAGGCCATATATGACAAACCCACAGCCAACATCGTTCTCAATGGTGAAAAACTGAAACCATTTCCTCTAAGATCAGGAACAGGACAAGGTTGCCCACTCTCACCGCTATTATTCAACATAGTTTTGGAAGTTTTAGCCACAGCAATCAGAGAAGAAAAAGAAATAAAAGGAATCCAAATCCTAAAAGAAGTAAAACTGTCACTGTTTGCAGATGACATGATACTATACATAGAGAATCCTAAAGATACTACCAGAAAACTACTAGAGCTAATCGATGAATTTGGTAAAGTAACAGGACACAAAATTAATGCACAGAAATCACTTACATTCCTATACACTAATGATGAAAAATCTGAAAGAGAAATTAAGGAAACACTCCCATTTACCACTGCAACAAAAAGAATAAAATACCTAGGAATAAACCTACCTAAGGAGACAAAAGACCTGTATGCAGAAAACTATAATACACTGATGAAAGAAATTAAAGACAATACAAACAGATGGAGAGGTATACCATGCCTTGGGTTGGAAGAATCAACACTGTGAAAATGACTCTACTACCTAAAGCAATCTACAGATTCAGTGCAATCCCTATCAAACTACCAATGGCATTTTTCACAGAACTAGAACAAAAAACTTCAGAATTTGTATGGAAACACAAAAGACCCTGAATAGCCAAAGCAATCTTGAGAAAGAAAAACAGAGCTGGAGGAACCAAGCTCCCAGACTTCAGACTATACTACAAAGCTACAGTAATCAAGACAGTATGGTACTGGCACAAAAACAGAAATATAGATCAATGGAACAGGATAGAAAACCCAGAGATAAACCCATGCACATGTGGTCACCTTTTCTTTGATAAAGGAGGCAGGAATATACAATGGAGAAAAGACAGCCTCTTCAATAAGTGGTGCTGGGAAAATTGGACAGCTACATGTAAAAGAATGAAATTAGAACACTCCCTAACACCATATACAAAAATAAACTCAAAATGTATTAAAGACCTAAATGTAATGCCAGACACTATAAAACTCTTAGAGGAAAACATAGGCAGAACACTCTGTGACATAAATCACAGCAAGATCCTTTTTGACCCACCTCCTAGAGAAATGGAAATAAAAACAAAAATAAACAAATGTGACCTAATGAAACTTAAAACCTTTTGCACAGCAAAGGAAACCATAAACAACACAAAAAGACAACCCTCAGTGTGGGAGAAAATATTTGCAAACAAAGCAACTGAAAAATGATTAATCTCCAAAATACACAAGTAGTTCATGCAGCTCAATATCAAAAAAAGAACCAACCCAATCCAAAAAATGGGCAGAAGACCTAAATAGACATTTCTCCAATGAAGATATACAGATTGCCAACAAACACATGAAAGGATGCTCAACATCACTAATCATTAGAGAAATGCAAATCAAAACTACAATGAGGTATCACCTCACACCGGTCAGAATGGACATCATCAAAAAATCTACAAACAATAAATGCTGGAGAGGGTGTGGAGAAAAGGGAACCCTCTTGCACTGTTGTGGGAATGTAAATTGATACAGCCACTATGGAGAACAGTGTGGAGGTGCCTTAAAAAACTAAAAATAGAACTACGATTTGACCCAGCAATCCCACTACTGGGCATATATCCTGAGAAGAGCATAATTCAAAAAGAGAGAAGTACCACAATGATCTTTGCAGCATTATTTACAATAGCCAGGACATGGAAGCAACATAAGTGTCCATCGATAGTTGAACGGATAAAGAAGATATGGCACATATATACAATGGAATATTACTCAGCCATAAAAAGAAATGAAATTGAGTTATTTGTAGTGAGGTGGATGGACCTTGAGTCTGTCATACAGAGTGAAGTAAGTCAGAAAGAGGAAAACAAATACCGTATGCTAACACATACATATGGAATCTAAAAAAAATAAATGGTTCTAACGAACATAGGGGCAGGACAGGAATAAAGAGACAGATGTAGAGAATGGACTTGAGGACACGGGCGGGGGAAGGGAAAGCTGGGACGAAGTGAGAGAGTGGCATTGACATATATACACTACCAAATGTGAAACAGATGGCCAGTGGGAAGCAGCTGCATCGCACAGGGAGATGAGCTCTGTTTTGTTACCACCTAGTGACGTGGGATAGGGAAGGTGGGAGGGAGACACAAGAGGGAGGAGATATTGGGATATATGTATACATATAGCTGATTCACTTTGTTATACGGCAGAAACTAATACAACATTGTAAAGCAATTATACTCCAATAAAGATGTTCCAAAAAAAAAAAGAAAAAGTACAATCATCATCTCAATATAAATGCAACAACTCCAACATTTGTATTAAAAGAAATGGTCATATATTATAGTAGGAGCTTTATTGATTTCCCATGTTTGACCTTATAGACTGGGGAAACAGAAATGAGAAGAATTGCAGGGAATTAGTTCCATAGGAAAGAGGCCCAAAGGCCCTCTATAGAGGAACTCTTTGTAGAAGACTCCAGCCTAAGGAATTGGGAATTGAAGCAGGAGTGACAGTCACACTCAGAGGAGACAGTTATATCCTACCCATACTGGGTGGATAGAATTTCAGGAAAAGGGCTCCCTGGGGACAGGAGGTTGGGGGAAGGCATGGATATAGACCTGGGGTAAACTGTAATGGAGCCAGTCATTGCTAACGCATCAGGAAGTACTTCCTCCTTCCCCATGCTTTTCTTCTGTGCTTCCTCTCCAGATTTTTCTACACTTGTATCTTTGTCAGAGTATTTTCTCATATGTACTTTAATATACTTTAATAATTGATTTGATTAATTCAGTTTCTTGATTGAACAATTTGCACCTCCATTTACCCTTATTTCTGGCATATAGCTGTGCCGGAAATAGGTTCTTGGGGTCCCCCAAATTGAGGCCTACCTTCCAGTTCCCCAAGCCTTGGTGCTGCGTCTGGTCAAGGCCTGGTACCACCTCCTCCTTTCTCCAGGTGAGTGTCCAGCCCCCCTGTTTCCCTACAGGGGTTGAGTGCCCTCTCCCTGGCACTTGCCCTATCTAAGAGCTCAATCCTCTTTATTTTTATTCCATCCAGTGTGTGGAAACACACAGAAATCACAGGATCCATTGAGGAGAGAGGCCCAAAGGATCCCTGATCCCTTCTTTGCTCACCATACTCCACCTTTGGGGAAAGCCTGTGTATGTGGGCTGGGGTGGGGGTGGTAGACTCCATGGTGGGACCAGAAAACCATGGGAAGGAAAGTGAAAGGTTCTCTAGGTCTGCTCTAGAGACAAATTAACAGGTACCCACAGGGAAACTTTACCTCATGGTCTCATTTTTTGAATCACTAAATCCAATTTGTTTCTGGCACAAAGACAATGCACTAATTAACCTGAATCTTTACACCAGTTTTTCAGTTTGCAGGGAGGGGCACAGCTGAAAAAAGTCAGAAATGGCTGCTCCCCCCAGCCTTTGGAGCAGGCATGATCACTGGAAGAGAGCCATTCTGTTTCTTGTGCTTTGTGTGCCACCATGTCAGTGCTGTGCCCCCTCTGCATACTCCAGATGCCACCTGCAGGCAGTTCTCCAAAATGCCTCTGATTCTTGAAGTCTCCTCTGCTGTGTGAACTAGCATCCAGGGAAAGCCAGAAGTGCTTTTGTAAAAGCTGGTAGCAGCTTTTACTTACTGGAGGCTATGAGAAGTATGTTTTACGAATCCCCTTCAGTAAATGCATTGAAAACCAAGTTTAGGCTCCAGATTATGTGCAACAAATTCATCTGACCACCATCTTGTCCACTAATGATAACTTAATGCATGGTTATATGTTCAAGATTTATAATCAGATGTATCTTGTTAAACAAGCTTAATTGGTCTTTTACCATCATAAGAACAAAAATTCTAATAATATTACTTAAATCTTTTAAAACTTAATATTTAAACAAAACTATCCATCATCTTAGTATCATCAGGACAAATCAAGGTCTTACATGTTTTTAACACAATGCTCTTTTCAGAATAGCTGAGAACAGTTATTGAACATTTAACATCACATTATGTATTTTTAAGAATGTTTTTGTTTTTCTTTTTGAATATATGGTCAAATCCAAAATGTACAAAAAACATATACAGTTAAAAATCTCCTTCCATTCCTTAAAAAACTACAAATAGAACTACCATATGACCCAGCAATCCCACTACTGGGCATATACCCTGAGAAAACCATAATTCAAAAAGAGACATGTACCAAAATGTTCATAGCAGCCCTATTTACAATAGCCCGGAGATGGAAACAACCTAAGTGTCCAACATCGGATGAATGGGTAAAGAAGATGTGGCACATATATACAATGGAATATTACTCAGCCATAAAAAGAAACGAAATTGAGCTATTTGTAATGAGGTGGATGGACCTAGAGCCTGTCATACAGAGTGAAGTAAGTGAGAAAGAGAAAGACAAATACTGTATGCTGACACATATATATGGAATTTAAGGAAAAAAATGTCATGAAGAACATAGGGGTAAGACAGGAATAAAGACACAGACCTACTAGAGAGTGGACTTGAGGATATGGGGAGGGGGAAGGGTAAGCTGTGACAAAGTGAAACAGCGGCATGGACATATATACACTACCAAACGTAAGGTAGATAGCTAGCGGGGAAGCAGCCGCATAGCACAGGGAGATCAGCTCGGTGCTTGTGACCGCCTGGAGGGGTGGGATAGGGAGGGTGGGAGGGAGACGCAAAAGAGAGGGGATATGGGAACATATGTATATGTATAACTGATTAAATTTGTTATAAAGCAAAAAATAAAAAAATTTTTAAAAAAATCTCCTTCCATCTTGGACTCCTAGCCCTCTGTCTTAGTCTGTTTGGGCTGCTATAAAATAATACCATAGGCTGGGTCACTTGGACACAACAGAAATTTATTTCTCACAGATCTGGAGGCTGGGAAGTCCAAGATCAAGGTGGCTACAGATTTGGTGGCTGGTAAGAGCTCAATTCCTGATCTACAGATGACTATCTTCTTTTTGTGTTCTCACATGCAGAGGGTGCTGTCTGGGGTCTCTTCTATAAGGGCACTAATACCACTCATGAGAGCTCCACCTTCATGACTCAATCAACACTCACCAACGGCCCCACCTCCTAATACCATTACTTTGGGAACTAGATTCCAACATATGAATTTGGGAGGAAACACAAATATTCAGTCTATAGCACCTCCTAATGTCCTTTCCAAAAGATAATTACTATTGGTTGTTTTCTGTCATCTCAGAGATTTTTATGCTTTTATAGGCAAATAAAGGGAGACATCCTTCCCTCTCTCTCCCTTTGTACACAAATGTTAGCATAATATACACACTATTGCACCTTGCCTTTTTCAAACAAATTATCAGGAGTAGTATTTGCTCCAGAGCTCCTCAGCAGGTCGATCAAGGCTGTCAGGCCTTCACTGCAGTCTGATTTCTTCCTCTGCCCAATCCTATGTCCTCATTCTTCCTTTCACAAGGGTTCATCCCTAATAATCACCTTGTACCCTAAACTCTGTCTCAGCCTCTGCTTCCAGAAAGTCCAATCTGAGCATTTTGTATGCCACTGCAACAATTTATAAAGTCTTTGGAGTCTTATAAGACTGTTCAAATAACACTTCTAGGGACACATTTATTTTAACAGAGAACAAAACAAGTTGTTAACATCAGAAAATATGCACCACGGCTCCACTGTGCACAGGAGAATAAGCTTGATATTCCTGTGAATGTTTTTGGTTTAAAACCTTATCAAATCAGATTTTTTGAGCTGGTTTATGATGCAAAATGTTCTCTCTCCCTCTGTCTGTAAGGGAGAGGGAACATCTTCATTTGTTTCTAATCGTACTTTTATGAATTATGAAGGCTTGCATTTTAAGGTCAGGATTTGCAATTTCGCTAGTTAACACTAGAAGCAAAATGCAAGCCTGCTAATTTTATTTGTAGAATCAAGAAATGGGTCAATAAGATTTTATTCAACACTGGTGAAACAAGCACCATACAGCAGTTTATTCTACAATCACCACCACTCCCTATTGTCACACATATGGATTGCTTTACTCACCGGCATAGGTGTCCCCCAAGAGTGTATGAACCCACAGGGATATATAAAGATGTTCTAACAGGTACATTGGCAATGATAGTTTAAGGGAATCAACCCCCAAACATCAACTTCCATAAGCACTCTTTCATTACATTGTGCAGCCTAAGAACATGCCCGTTGTAAATGCTTGAAGCTGGTTCACATTTTCCACCTCCTCTTTCCCACTCACCCTTCTCCCAGTTTACAAAAGAAAGGCATATATCTCACCCATCCCAAATCATGATACACTACCCTGGGAATAAAAAAAAAAAAAATCTCTGAGTGTACCAAAGAGACAAAGGAACTATAAACCAGAGGTAAGTTTTTGTGTCTTTCTCTATTTTATACTTATGGGTGTTAGGGGCAAAGTGAGGTATTAGAAATGGATATGTTAGCCCATGTTGAGATGTTCTGAGTCCTAGTATACTGTAGAGAAGTAGGGCAAATTTCATGACAATTTTTATTTAAAGACCTTGCCTCTTGCTCTGTTATTTAAAAAAAAAATGCTTGGCTCTGAGGTGAAAGTCTTCTGAGAGCAAGGCAAAGAAATTGTAAGTAAGAAATACTAAAAAAAAAAAAAAAAAAAAAAAGAAATACTGATAACAACCGCACCTTATCTAGGACAACAAACATGCACAGCTCTATACCTGGTCTATTCATCTATGAATTAGGCTGTATAAGAATAGGCTAGGGTATGTTAAGGCTCAAACAACTCCAAAATCTCAGCACCTTACACCAACAAAGTTTTGTTGTTTATATTACACTAGGGTCAACTGAGAGGGAGGAAGAAGGCCAGTTGTTGTGCCAGAGTGAAAAAGAGTTCTGGAGCATCTCAAACCAGAAATTAAATGCTCCAGCCCAGAAGTGACACGCAACACTCCCACTTCCAACTCACCGGTCAGAACTGGTTATATAGCTCCACCCAAACACAAAGAGGATGTAAAATCCTAAAGTAAGCTAAGGCAAGAAGCTGGAAATATTGTGAGAACAGCATAAATGCCATCACAAAGAGTGATATGCAAAAAGCATGCTAGGAAATATCAACTAACTTCAAAGAGCAGTCTTCCTGCATTATCACCATCCTCAGTAAAGAGGTTGATCTCATTCATCCATGACTCAGTCTGTTTCTCAGCTGAACAGTCTGCATGATTTCAAAAAAACCTGAAAAGTCCTTTTACTTCTAGCAGATCAACATTATATCTTCAAGTAAAAGGAATGTATTGAAGGTAAATTGGTGTGTTTTCCATTTTCTGTAACAATTTAGAAGGGATTGTTTCATTAACTTTTCCAGAAAAAAGGGGGGGTGTACTAGATAGCGTAAATCCATATTTATATTTTTACTTGGTTGCAAATCTGCTTGTTATCACTCATCAGTCATTTCTCTTCCTAACTGGGACGTGTTAGTAGATTCTATTGTAAATCAGCTACTTACCAACGGTCATTAATACACTTTTTTAGCTCCACAGTTACTGGCTAGAACCGGGCTCCCGGATGGACAGGCCATGGCGGTAGCTCTCGGATCCGACGCGGAGGCGGCGTTGTGCGTATCCCACGGAAGGCCGCTGGCGCCACCCTGTGGTCTCCTGTGCACATTGCGACCTTAGCTCTCCACAGAAGCCGCAACCGCCAGTGCGCTCGGACCCAGCGGCGCGGAGGCTGGCGGGGTGCAAGCTTTCTGCAGCCTCCCCCCAGAGCCCTGTGAGAAATACTTGTTTCCCCAGAGCCGGCCGGGGCAAGAAATTAGCTCTGGTCAGGTCGGCGGCAGAGGCGGCGGGCGGGTAGAGGAGAGAAAGGGGTCGTGAGTGTCAGATTCGCCCCGGTACCCAAAAAAAGCACCCAACTCGGGGGCTGCTCCTTCATATCTGACGTAACTGTTTGCTCGGGCCAGCAGGTGTGAGAACCCGACTCCCGAATGAGCCGGGTGGTGCAGCGGAACCGCGCAGCTGAGAAACCCCTTCGTAGGTCAGGGGGGATTGAGGGAGGGCTCGATCCCGCTCGCGGACCTGGCGGCGGCGCCACCCCATGGGCGCCTGTTGTGGTTGCAGCCTCAGCTGCCGCCTAGCGCAGGTGCTGCCGGGAGGCGCGGGGCGCGCGGGAGTTTGCGGCTGGCGGTGGCTTCCGCGGAGGCCTGGTTAAGGGGACCACCGGAAGGGGAGGATCGCTGGCCGTCTGGGCGAGACCCCAAGAATAAAGGCGGCTGGAGGCGGTGGTAGCAGCAGGGAGGGAGCAGGTGGAGAGTACGAGACGGCTGTCCAGTCAAGCCCTGATGACTTCCTTGCTGGTTCCACCACCATCAAGAGCCAGAAAGGGACCCCGGGCCGGCAGAACCTGCAGGCCTGTGGGCAGGGAGCCCCCAGACTCTTCACGGGCTGCTCTGAAATGCATTTGGGAACCATGGAACTTCTCCCTCAAGGGTCCAAGCCCTGTCCTATCCCGGAAGACAAGTTTCCAGGACTGAGAACAAGGGCCCAGAGGGGATTGATGCAGCTGGCTGGGAGAGAGGAGGAAGGTGGGGTTTCCCTTCCTTCGCCCTCAGACTCAGCAGGGACAACACCCAGGGCCTGTTGGACCTATCGAGGCTTCATCTTAGAAGTTTAGAGCTTCATCTGAGAAGCTCTTGGACCCATCCTGTAATCCCCAGGTCTGTTCCAGACCTAAGCACAACTCTTCAGAGTAGACAGTTACGGAGCTGAACAGGAAACTGGGTGTGAGGAGAGTGGTCGTTTCTCACCTTCCAGCCTCTTTAGGATGAGCCCTAAATTCATTTGGGGACCACGGGAGCTTCTACAAGAGTCCAGGCCCATTTCAGAACACTCAGAAGGTTCCTAGCCTGAGAAGGAATCCCCAAAGTGTATCGACTTGTTTTGGGTAAAACAGGAAGAGTTGGTTCCATTCTGGGTCTTTCCTGGCTCCCAAACTCAGCCGGGAGAAAAACCAGTGCCTTCTGGATTTAGAAATTTTCCCCCAAGAAGCCAAAGATAGCCAGACCTATCCTGTAATTCCAAGTCTAAGAATTAGACACTGGAGGCATAGCTGGCTGGAAAGTGTCTGGCAGTCCTCATTGCCACTAGAGTTAGTTGAAGACAGACCCTCAGGGGTAGTAAGGGGACAACAGTGGAAGCAAGAAAAAGTTAGGAATTCAGGGGAGACATAACGGTAGCTTGGACTAACGTGGTAGCAGTAGAGGTGTTAAGTGGTGGTATTTGGAATGTACTTTGTAGGAAGTGCAAAAAAAAAAAAAAAAAGCTTGCTGATGGATTACATGTAGGGAATATGGGGAAGAGAGGAATCAGGTACAAATCCTAGATTTGGGGCCTGAGCAATAAACTGACTCCATAGACTGAGCTGGGAAACAGCAGGAGCAAATTGGTGGAGCAGGGGAGAGAGGAGTAGCAAGAAGCAAAAGTTTTGTATTGAACATGTTAAGATTCCTATTTGACATTTAAGTGTAAATGTTGGGAAAGCAATGGATACATGTGTGGAGCTCAAGGAAGGATCCTGAACTAGAGATAAACTTTTGAGAATCATCATATATATGTGGTATTCAGAGCCGTGGGACCAGAGAGACAATCTAAGTGGAAAGTACAAATAAAAAACAGAAAAAGGTCTCACAGCGATAATAGTATAAAAAATGAAAGACCCTACCTAAGAGAGCTGTATATTAAGGTTAGCAATGGAAAGCAGGATGTCAAAAAGAAAATGCTAGTAAGTTGAAAATCTGGACCCCCATAAGGTCTTTCAGGTATAGACTACTTTGTTAATGCACACTGGCAGTAAAATTGGAGCCAATAAAATTGTTTGCTGCCCTTTATTCCTCATATCTTTGTTTGTTTCTAAATATGGGGTCAAAACCCCAAAAGGGTAAGAAGTTCATCTTCCTGCCTTCCCCTTTCATCGTCTTGTCACACTAAGCACGTATTATTCCTTAACCCTTTGGCTTAGAATACGAAAGAATAAATTGTGGAGAAGGAGCATATGTGAAAGGGAACGATGCCAAAACATGGTATGTGAGTTAATGGAGATAGAAAATCTCTAAGAAAGGCTATAAATAATTGGTTTACACATCCTGGAGAAATAAATTCCCCAAATATGGTGTTCTCTGAAAAGATAATTTAATTTTGAGGAAGCAATGGCATGATCTCCAGTGAAACAGCAATCATCTGGAGTCTGGCTGTAGCTTTGAGGACAACTTCTGCACGGGCAGGAAAAAAAGCCTTGAAGAAAAGAAATAGGTATGTACAATGGGATTGTAAGTATCATATTTATTTTAGAAAATAATATTTTCTAACTTTAAAGAAATAATTTCTTGAAATTTCACAGGCTTTGGGCACAATAAACTAGAATTCAAATCTTAACCTTACACTTAATAACTCCTTGTATTGCAGTTTCTTATCCCAATTACCTCTCTACTTTGAAATCTATATTCTGGCTCATAATATCTAACTTTTATGGATTATTTTTATGTACCAAATACTCTTTCATTTGCCTTGAAGGGGTTATTTCACTTAATCTTAATAATATTTGTTGCTCTCATTGCCTCATAATATTATTAGGTGGTTTTTAATAGTTTTCCATTATCATGATCAATTTATATAATAAGTATTGTTTCTTCCCCTAGTGTCTGGTAAAACTGTCTGGGCCTGGTGCTGTTTTTAAGGGTAGATCTTTGCCTATCTTTTCAGTTCCTCCTATAGCTAATTTTTTATTCAGGTATTCTACTCTTCTTAAGGCAACTTTGATCATTTGTATTGAAAAATGAGTTGTCTACATTTGTAAATATCTGTATCAAAATATACATACCATTTTAATACTTCAATATCTAATTTTGCTGATGTTATTTGCGTACTTTTTCTTTCAATATTAAATTTACCAAAGGATTAACTTTTAAATTTTCTTTCAAAGAACCAGATTTTGATTTTATTGATTAATTCTGTTTTGGGCAGAGTGGGGAAGTATGATCTGTTCCAATGATTTGTATACTAATTTATTCCTTCTACTTTCCTCAGGTTTTATTGTTCCTTTATTAGCTTTTAAATATAAAGCTTAATTCATTATTTTTAATTGTTCTTATTTTCTCATAAATGCATTTAAAGCTAGGAAGAGGTCCTCTGACCTCTTCATATAGGTTTTAATATATAGTGCTCACTTTATTTCTAAAGACTATATAATTTTTATTTCAATATCTTCTTTAACCATGTGCTTTTCCCTAACAGTATAGATCAAGGAAAGTATTTTTAGTTATTTCATTGCATTATGATTAGTAAATATATCTTGTATGGTTTCAGCTTATTCAACACTTGTTGAGTTTTCATTTGTCATCTCACACATGGTCAGTTTTGAATCAGTATTGCATGTGAATTTCAGTATAATGTACTTTTTCCATTTTGGATACAAGATGGTGTAGGTATAATCTTATACTTATGATTACTTTTGTTAACTATGTTCTTCAAATCCTCTATATCTTCAAACAAGTTTTAGTCAACTTGGTCTTTTAATTCTTGAGAAAGATGTGTCTGTGTTAACATAATCACCACTATGATTGTTGACTTATTGTTGACTTATTAAAAATCTTTGTTGTATGCACATGCGTGTGAGTCTATGCATGTGTGTGTACCTGTTAGGTGCAAACATTTTTTTTTACATTGTATAATTTAAAAGCTTTATTTCCCCTCCCACAATTAGCAAATGGGTTTCATATTAGTTCAACTGGAATTTTTCTTCCTATAATCGCCTTTCAAGTGCGAACAATTCTTGATCACTGCTTAATGGATTTCTGCTTTTCTGAATATGAAATATCCCTCTTCTAGTGCTTTATAGTCAGCTTTTATACATATACATTTTGTATATACATATATATTTAAACTTACACTTTTCTAACAACTTCTAGAATAATAATATCTATATCCTCCTCCTAAATATAACATAAATATTAGTTAGCTTACTTTATTTCTCTTCATTCTCGCCACATCAATATCATCTGGAATTTGAAGTCCAGATTTTCTTTTCAATTTTTTAGGATCTACACCAAAAGACGTATATATTTGAAGTCACTAACAGTTTTGAGCTCTTGTTTCTTCAAAATAGTAGACAAAATGTGGAGCAGAAACCATACATGTAAAAAACTCTGTAATCACAGTTACTTAAACAAAAATCTTAAAATCCAAACTTGAATCAGTAATCAAAACAGAGGGAGATTTCAATACAGATATGATGGGATACAATAAATTAATGCTTCATGTATGACCCAGGATATCATGAACAATGTCACCTGTATCTCTAACCTCACAGTATTTTGTATCTATCATTTATAGCACATTTCTTTTTAAATTTGTATTACAGGTAACTTGGTATATGTATTATATTTCTTTGTTATTTGAACCTTTTCTGCTTCATTTATTTCATCTCTCTCCTATCACCTGATTTCTAATTTCTCAATAAATTTATTTAATTATGAAATTAGATGGATGAATAAATACCAAGTATTCTAAGCCTTAAAGAAATTTTTCTAGAATCTAAACTTATTTAGACTTAGCAATATATTTTACTGGGCACATGGCCCCCTTCTGGTATCGTACATCTTCCCCTTAGAATCTTTTCTGATTCTTGCAGGAATACAACTCCAGAAATTCTTTCAGGGAGGGCCTGAAAAGTCACCCACACTTAGATGATAGTTTGGCTGGACACAGAACTTCAGTTTCAAAATTATTTTCCCTAGATTTAAAAAAATACAGATTGTCTTCTTATATCCAGTGTTGTCCAAATGAAAAGTCTGACATAATTTGATTTCTATTTCTTTGTAAGAATTTTCTCTGGGTGTTTCTAGAATCGTCTCCTTAACTCTTGTGTTTTGAAATTTTATTGCCATGTCTCTAGGTAAAGATACTTTTAATTCATATCTATATGCTCTGCATTTAATGGGACCTTGCAGTCTGAAGATATATATTCTGTGAAAGTCTCCTTTTCTTTATTTCCTCAGGACCACCATGTATGACACTTGGGTTGTGCACTGCACAACTGCAGGGGATACCATTCACAAAGATTATAATTTAAATGGTGCTCCTGAAGCTGTGCAGTGTACAATCAGCAAACCTTATTTGGTAGACCTGTATTTTATTTTTTACATTATTTCTATTCTCTCCTTCTAAACTCCTATTGGGTGAATTTTGGAACATCTGAATCTATCATCCATGTCATTTAACTTTTTTTCATATTTTCTATCTTTATTTTTTTTTATATGGCATTGTGGGGGAATTTCTAGGCTTCATCTTTCAGCTCCCCTATTTTCTCCCAGCTGTATTGATTCTATTCTGGACTCAGTCCTACTGTTGAATTTTTGTGTCAATAACCAAATTTTAAATTTCCAAGATGTTTGTTCTTGCACTCTTTTTCTTTTTTTTTTTTTTGTGGCACGCAGGCCTCTCACTGTTGTGGCCTCTCCCGTTGCAGAGCACAGGCTCCAGACGCGCAGGCTCAGCGGCCATGGCTCACGGGCCTAGCCGCTCCGTGGCATGCAGGATCTTCCCAGACCGGGGCACGAACCTGCGTCCCCTGCATCGGCAGGCGGACTCTCAACCACTGCGCCACCAGGGAAGCCCTGTTCTTGCACTCTTCACTCTTAACCGATTCGCCATCTTTTTTGTCATTTTTCTATCATTTAAGGAATTTGGGGTGCAAAATGGGAAGAATGCAACATATGTTTGGGACAATATGTTGAATTAGTAGATATTTCACTGTACATTAGAGATGAAAAACTTACATAGCACTCAACAGGAGTTCGCTACTATCAACGGCAACTAACAGTTATTGAAATGTTGTGTCAAGCATCAGTCTAAGAATTTTTATATGTATTTACTCATTCACCTTTCAAAAAAACATTATAAAGTAAGCATTACTATTATTCTCAATTTAAAGATGAGGAAACTAGGGAATTCCCTGGCCGTCCAGTGGTTAGGACTCAGCGCTTTCCCTGCCAGGGCCCAGGTTCAATCCCTGGTGGGGGAACTAAGATCCCACAAGCCATGCTGTGCGGCATCACCCCCCGCCAAAAAAAAAAAAAAGATGAGGAAAAAGCATAGAAGGTTCAAAAACTTGCCCTAGTCACACTATTGATAAAGAGCAAGGCTGGGTTACAAACCAGGTGATCTGTTTTATGATCCTGTGCTCTTTACTAATACAATGGCATACTCAGAAGATTTTAAGAACACATCATCCTTCTGCACTGCCAGATTATGTATTTACTTTGACACCTCTGTGCTGTTGTGGGGCCCTGCTACATGGTTATCCACCAACTCAATCTAGAAGACTCAGTCATGCTTGTAATTCATGTACGTATATATACTACTGTTTTCTCCTGTCAGGAAGAATAGTCAGAGTTGTTTTGTTTTACTCTTATGATCTTTGGGACTTTGTTATTTCCCATTATAAATGATTTGCACATACTAATCCAGAAAGATTTATCTATTATGCCCCTTCCTGCCTAAACACATCCCACAATCATAAATACAATGAAATTCCCTTAGACAAATGAAAAGATTCCTTCCTTTTTTTTCCCCTAGGCTAAGAATTAAAATTCCAATTCTACCTTGGTTAACTTTCTTGCTAATCCTAAAATTGTGTTCTCTATGCATACTTGCTGCTTCTGAAAAAAAATTCACTTAAGAATAATTTCTGGGGACTTCCCTGGTGGTCCAGTTGGTAAGACTCCACGCTTCCAATGCAGGGGGCCTGGGTTCGATGCCTGGTTGGGGAACTAGATCCCACATGCATGCCACAACTAAGAAGTCCGCATACTACAACTAAGAAGCCTGCATGTGGCAACTGAAAAAAAACAAGATCCCCTATGCCGCAACTAAGACCTGGCACAGCCAAAATAAATAAATAAATAAAATTTTAAAATAATAATAATTTCTGTTGCCCAGTTCCTTGATATTGTGAAAAAATTGTGAAAATCAAAATTCAAATACTTAAAAAGACATCACAGGAAAAGTTCCCTACAAAGAAGCTTATATAAGCAAAACCATTCTTTTTTTTTTTTTTTTTTTTGCGGTACACGGGCCTCTCACTGTTGTGGCCTCTCCCATTGCAGAGCACAGGCTCTGGACGCGCAGGCTCAGTGGCCATGGCTCACGGGCCCAGCCGGTCCGCGGCATGTGGGACCTTCCCAGACCAGGGCACAGAACCCACGTCCCCTGCATCGGCAGGTGGACTCTCAACCACTGCGCCACCAGGGAAGCCCTGAGCAAAATCATTCTTATTCGATTTTCATATTGCAGCAGGGAGGAGAAGGAAGAAGCCTACGAAAACAAGGATATGCTCCCTCGCTGGAAGTAATCTTATGGTTGATACATATACAAGTTAATCAGTATGCCTTTCTCCTGCTTATTCTACATGTTATAATAGGGGTCTTGACTAAGTAGACATGCCAAACTATAGGAAATATACATCTCCAGAGAGAAATTCAAGTAGTTTAAGGCCCATCCCTAGGACTGGGATTTTTATTACGAACACTGAACAACCTTTGTCCAGGGTTATATCTGTGGTGTGTCTGAACTCTGTTTCACATTCCCTCTTGGCCTAAGGAGTTTTCCTTCAATGCATTTCAAAATGATCATCCCACTAACTGGAAACTAAGACCTACACAAAGCTCAAACATCATTACCAACAACAACAAAAAATAAAGCTGATATCGTTAGGTATTTTCTGTTCACCTGAATGTTAAAAACACTGATATCAAAAGAGTGATATGGATTTTCCCCTACCTTCTGATAATTTAAAATTATTGCCTTTGATCATGTAAAACAACAGAGATAAATTGTTCCTTGTTTTATTTCACAAATCTGCATCCTCCATTTTTGGCCACAAGAATTCCTTCTTCTGGGTGCCTTGTGCTGCCTCAGTCCCAAGATCAACTGAGATCTTGATCTGTCAATCTCTCTCTCTCTCAAAATACTCAGCCAGTCCCAAGCCATTACCTCTTTACCATCCTGGGACAATACATCAGCATCCAGGTTTGGATCCTTCAAGGCAAAATGCTAAAGAACTGCTCAAGCTCTATTAGTTCTCTTACTTTGCTCTCTGTTTCTGGTTTTGGCCATCTAAAGCAAAGTTCCTTGGATTGGTTGATAGTGATACTCTCTAGATTCTTATGCTTCTTTTTAGCAGAACCATCTGAAATATCTCATCTATTGTGTAATGAGTTCTTGGTCAAAGGAAAGAAATATTGAGGTCTTGGGACTGCCATCTTACTTGTTTACCACTCCTTGGACTGTAGTTTGAATAAGAAAATCTTATATTCTTGGGGAAACTTTCATTCCTGAATAGTGACAGGAACAAGAGCTTCATCTTGAAAATACTGAGAGGAAAAACATGAAGTACGTTAACAAGCAGAAATGAAGAACTAAGAAGTCATCAACCTGACTCCACCAAGCCCATTTTTGAATTTCTAATTAAACATTTCCCAAATATCTGCACATTCTCCTTTTGGTTATAAGGTGTGTCCTTCTGTGCTACCTAATAGTATGCCTAGATCATTTCTATTCATTTGGCTTGCTCTTGTGTTAAATCCTCAAAACTCAGAGCTTTCAACTCAGAAATCAGAAAGAAGTATTGAGATGAAATTATTTCAATTTTTTCCGAAAGTGTTGATGGGAAGTATTGCAAACATCATCTGATATTTTTTTAAAGGTATTTGCCAAAGATTATATTGGTCTTTACAGAGCACTAGTAACAGACACTAGAAATAAGGTCTTTTATTATTTAATTCATTTTTTTCCCTTTTGGGACACATAACAGATACTTAAAGATTCTACAGTATCAGAGGCCCAACAAGTAAATTGTGGCATTACCTTCTTGGATGTTTTTAAGATAAAGAAGGTCTTACTGCTCTACTGCAAGATGCTTAGGGAGTTGACTCTCAAATCACTAGAAATCTCTTAAAGCACAACTTGTTGGGAAGGAAATGTGCTCTGGAGGTACAAGGGTGCTCATGCAAGTGCCTTCCCAGCCACAATAATGGGAGAAACACTGATCGAATATTTGCCATGTTCCAGCTGCTGTACTAAGTGCATTAAGTACATTATCTCATTTAATCTTCACAAGTCTTGAGGGTAGGTTCCATTATTTTTCTCATTTTACAGATGAAGAAATTGAGGTTCAGAAGAGTAAAGAAACTTTCCCAAGGTCATATAGCTCTTAGGTGGGTTAGCTGGGACTCAAAGCTAATGCCCATCACTACTACAGTACACAGCCAGTATCTTTTGACTTTTATAATTGGTTTGCTATAAGGGGTCCATGGCCAGAGACCAGGGGCTGGACTGTGACATAATAAATGTATGTTTGATCTCTTCCCCCAGTTTCTAACACAGAGCTCCTAAAACTCTTGTAATTCCCTGAGTGATAGGGGTGCTAAGAACATCATTTGTTCTAATATTTGGTCTTTGACCGCAATTCCTGACATAGAGCTCCTAAATCCCTTGGAATTTCCAGGGTAATAGGAGCATATTTTGTTCTAATGAGACGACTCTTGGTGGACTCCTGGGTAGCTTCAGGACAGGGGCTGGTCACCAGAAAGGCCAGGCTATGATTAGAAGATTGAAGCTGTTAACCCCACACCCCCCATCCTCCAGGGAAGAGAGAAGGGACTGGAGGTTGAGTTAATAATCCATCATGCCTACTTGATGAAGCCTCCATAAAAAGCCCTAAACTATGAGATTCAGAAAGCTTCTGGGTCAGTGAACATATCCACATGCCAGGAAGCCACATGGACACCCCAATTACACGGGGACAGAAGCTCCTGCACTCAGGACACTTGCCCTATGTACATCTTCATCTGGCTGGTCATCTGTATCCTTTACTATATCCTTTATAATAGACTGGTAAACATAAGTGTTTCCCTGAGTCCTGTAAGCTGTTATAGCAAATTATTGAATCTGAGGAGGGGGTTGTGGGAACTCCTGATTTGTAGCCAAGACTGACAGAGGTGTGTGTAACCTAGGGACCCACTACTTGTGATTGGCGTCTGAAGTTGGTATAGCGGGTGGAGGGGCAATCTTTTTGGACTGAGCTCTTAACCCGTGGGGTCTGCACTAACTCCACGTAGTTAATGTCAAGATTGCTTGGTGTGGAAAACCCACATACTTGGTGGCCAGAAGTATTGGGAATAGTAGAGGAAACAAAAGTTTTCCTTTACCCTCTTACTGCTTCTGAGTTAGTGTAGGTAAGTATCCTTAAATACCCAACAACTTACACTATGAAGCTTCTAAACTGATTTGTGGACCACGGTGTCTGCAACTTCACCTAGACCTTCACTCTGTATTGTGCTGTTCCCCATTCAGAGGGCAAAAGATTTTTAAAATCATTTTTTTAAAGCCAACTCTTACAGTTCTGCATCTCATAAATCCAATCCCACTGCCCTCCCTCTAAACCACTCCTTCCCTCATCAATCTATTCATCCCATCAGTATTTACTGAGTGCCCACTCTATTCCAGGTACAGCTTGAGACGATGGGCAAAGAGCAGTGAACAAAACAAAGTACCTACCTTCATAGGACTTACTCTGAGAAGGTAGGAGGAGAGTCAGACAACGTATTGGTTGGAGAACAGTCTAAATTATTGTGCCAAATATTTTTTTTAAAAAGTGGCTTAAACAAAATACAAGTTTATTCATCTCTCACGTCCAGGGTTAGTAGAACAGTTCTGCCATTCTCACCACATGGCTTCTGTTTCTGGGCCCAGAGTGGTTGCTATAGTTCCTGCCATTGTATCTGTAACCCAGCCAGAGGAGAGGGTAAAAAGGCAAGGGCAGCACATATCTATTCCTTTTTAGGACACAAACTAGAAATAATATGTATCACTTCCATTCATATCTCATTGGCTCAGAACTTTGTCTTATGAACAAACCCAGATGCAAGAAAAGCTGGTAAATTAGCCTTTTAACTGAGAAGCCATGCACCCATAAAGCAGGAGGTTAAAGTAAGCAAAGAAGAACAGCTTTTATGAGTAGCAGTCTCTGATTCAGTAATAAATAAGTAAATAAATACATTAGTATTCAGATGATACACGGAAGAAATTTTAGCAAGGTATGGGGACAAGGAGTACCAAGAAATGGGGGAGAGAGGGAGGTGGGCTTGCTATCTTACATAAGTCAAGGAAGGACTGAAGAGTAATGGAAGTTTTGAGCAGAAGCCTAAGAAATGAGGAAGCCAGTCATATAAATATCTGGGGGAAAAGCTTTTCCAGAAGAAATGGCAAGCACAAAGACCCTGAGATAGGAGGGCCTTGGTGCATTCGAGGTAGAGCAGGGAGACAAGTGTGATGAAACAGAACAAACAAAAGGGAGAGTGGTAAGAGAGGAGGTGGATGTGGGCCATTGTATCAGTGTGGACCTTCTCTCTGAAGCCATATGGGGATTTTCAGTTGGGCAGGATGGTGTGGGAGTGACATGATCTGACTTAGAGGTTTCAGAAAGTTTACTCTAGCTGGTTTGTGGAAAATAGAGTGAGGGTAGAGGCAGAAGCAAAGAGACCAGTCAGAAAGTCATTGCAAATACCTGGGAGGTGTGATGGTGGCTTGGAGTGGGAAGACAGCAGTGAAAGTGTCAAGTATGGTTGGATATGGGACATTTTAAGCCAACAATATTTTCTGATAAATTTTATTTGGGATGACTGAGAAAGGCTTATTCCCATGCTTTACTGTAGTCATACCCCCTGCAAAAGAAAATGAATCTCACAGGGAACAAGAAAATAAAATTTCTCTCAAGCTAGGATCATGGTGAACAAAGAAAGCTTCAGCAGGTTTGAGATGCTGGGAGCCAAGTACAACGTGACTTAAATTGCTTTGCGGGCAAGAGTGTGGGACAGCCAGAGCTTTCCAATATAATGAAAAACCCTAAAAAATAGTCTATGTGAAAATTTTAAATTTAAAGAGACATATTAAAGTGAAAAGAAAATGTTACAACCTGGATGAGGAGTACAGAAATAATGACATCTAGTCACAGAATTTAAATGGAACGATGAAGAATTCCATTTTACAAAAGTCAGATGATTAAAAAGTTGAAAGATGTTACAGTGAAAATTGGGTAAAACTAAAACTTAAAAAAAAAAAAACTTCCCAGAGGATACTTGATATATTGGTCGCAAATAAAATTCCAGGTGCACTTCGTGGACTTGGGAAGGAGAGCACCTGTATATCCCCATCACCTAGCACAGGGTCTGGCACATGTAAATTCTCACTTATAGAGTGATTTTTCCTACCATAAAGTATGTTGTATAATGATTTTTCTTTCAACTAGAAATTTTAGATTCTCAGTTGAGTCATCTTTCCCTGGTCTCTTGTCTGATAGTCTCTAGGGAAAGATGACTCACTGAGAATCTTAATTTCCCAGTGAAAGAAAGAAATCACATACAGCCCACTTTATGCAACTTTTAATTAGATGTAAATTCGAACTCCTACATTATAAATGAATAAAATTCATTTTAAGCATTTAAAAAATTCATTTTAAATTCCCCCAAGTTTAACCAGGAATGGCTTAATTTCAAAACTCGACTGTCAAGTGAATTGGAAGCTAAGATTTTTCCTTTTGCCTCAAGGGTATATTTTATTTGGTAGAATATCCAGGCTTTTTCGGGATTGGTCTTGAGTTATGCAAGTTTTGAACTGAGAGGGCCTTAGAAATTCATCCCACATGTTAACTGCCCTTTTGTACACCTTGCCCCCAAAATCTGTTCTAAAAATATACACCTGAGAACATAAAAACCACCTCACCAGTCCCCCACCTCCAACAGGACCTTATCAGGGAACTTCAGGAGAGGCACCTGGAAGTATGTTTAGCAAGCTTGGAGGTGGGCCTTATAACCAGGAAAGTTACAGAACCAAGACAAGGTCCTTGCCCTGGAGAAGATAATTTTCCTGTGGAGGAGTGTAAACAAGCACAGTAAGTTAAGTGCTGCTCAGTTTTCACCAAAAGCAGGGTAGGAGTGGGGAAAGGTTTGACCTAAATGAGGATTAAACCCAGAAGGGAAAAAATCCTGAAGGAAGGGAAGTCTTTGGGCACTGGGTCTCTCAACCTTGGCGCAAGGGTCAACGTCATTCACCAAATCTTGGTAGTAGTGGCTCTCCTAGGCATTATAGGATGTTTAGCAGCATCCCTGGCATCTACCCACTAGATGCCAGTAGCGTCCCTCTCCCCAAGTGATGACAATCAAAAGTATCTCCAGATATTGCCAATATCCCATGGGGGGGTGATGGAGGGGGTGGGGTGGGAAATCTATCTGGTTGAGGGTCACGGGGCTAGGTTGGGATTTACAGGTAGACCAACGTACTAAAGCATCTGGCGATGTTGAAAGTTTGTGACAGACACCTAGAGATATATGTTAAAAACAGATTAAAACATTAAGAAACAGCGGGAACTGGGTAAACCATAGGGCTATCTGTACGCTAGAATAAAATAAAACCCAGCTCGCTTACTAGTTTAATAATAAGGGACAGCCCTTCCCCGCTCCTCTGTACCTAAACTCCCATTGAGAACTCAGACTAGGTAGGAACCACCTTAAGGACCAATCACTTGTTACCAGCAACATGACACATACCACTAGGTGGCACCACTGGACCATGGGAGGTCCTAGATTTTAACAGGGCAACCTTCAATCACTGTCCCAATCTAGCCCCAAATCCAAAAGCACTAGTGATCAAGACCCACCCTACCCAACAAAACCCACCCTACCCAACCAACAACTAAACCCACCTTTTATCAAGTGTTTACAGCCACTTCCCCAATAACTTAAGTGGCTCTGAAAAGAGCCTTTGGGGTAAAATAGATGTTTTAGTTCGTCTCTTGCACGCTTACTTCGAACTGGTGTACTTGGTGACCGCCTTGGTGCCTTCCGACACGGCGTGCTTGGCGAGCTCGCCGGGCAGCAGCAGGCGCACGGCCGTCTGGATCTCCCGGGACGTGATGGTCGAACGCTTGTTGTAATGCGCCAGGCGCGACGCTTCGCCCGCGATGCGCTCGAAGATGTCGTTCACGAAGGAGTTCATAATGCCCATGGCCTTCGACGAAATGCCGGTGTCCGGATGAACCTGCTTCAGCACTTTATACACATAAACAGAATAGCTCTCCTTCCGGCTGCGCTTGCGCTTCTTACCATCTTTCTTCTGCACTTTCGTGACAGCCTTTTTAGAACCTTTCTTAGGAGCAGGAGCAGATTTTGCTGGATCCGGCATCTTCACACAGGAGAATCCCCACACGCCAGTAGAAGTGATCCCGACTACACCGAAGCAGCCTGGTTAGGCGCTACTTATAGAGCCTGTATGCAAATGAAGACTAGCACAGTATTACGTTTTTATTGGTTAATATCCAACAGTGTCGCCATAGAGGGGCGGAGTCCATGTAAATAAGGTTCTGCTTGCGCTCCCTCAGAGGCCCTTAGAACAAATGTCTTGTTAACCAATCAAAATGTTCCATTTCACACTAACCACTAAATTATGTAAAGTAGTTTAACCTGTTTGTGGTCTTTTCTTGTTAATTGGTTTTCACTTTTACATGGAGATCTGAAGCGCCAGCTAAAGACAAGTTAACTTTCTCTTATTTTTGCATCATTTTACTCCTCTGTACTACTTTGTGGAAGTTTGATTCTGGTTTTTGCAACAATATCTCAGCCCACATTTTCTTTTTCTTTTTCGCGGTTTGTGCCTTCTGTCTTATGCAACGAGGAAGATGGGTTCTTACACATCCATTCTTCTTAGTTGAAATCCCGAGTAACTACTTGGGGATCGAGGATTTTATCTAACATCCGGCCTAGTTCCAGTAACTGTACAATCGGGCTGAAAACCCAGATTGCCATCCCAACAGTTATCACATAATGACGGCCTTCTAAAGTGTCACTTAATTTCAGTATTCAGATTTGTGCTAACGTTTTGTACTAGCATTTTGGAACGCGTTACAAATGACTGTTAGAACAGATTCTATCCTGTTGCAAAGTTTAGCAAGGTTGGCGCTCTGGACTAAGAAATCAAGCCAGCAAGTAAAAGCAGTACTTGACCGACACGACCCAGACCTTGGCTCTGGTGGTCCCTCTAGCGTCTGTCTGCCTTAATTCCATAACCTCACCACCCAACACGTGCGAGACTCCCCGACCCACTTTACCCTTAACACTTGTGCATTAGGAACTCACCAAACTTAAAGCTGGCACAGCTGCTCTTTATGAAAACGTGGGTGGCTCTGAAAAGAGCCTTTAGATCGTCTAGTTTAAAACGCGTGCCTTAAGCCCGCTCCCCGCGGATGCGGCGGGCCAGCTGGATGTCTTTGGGCATGATGGTCACGCGCTTGGCGTGGATAGCGCACAGGTTCGTGTCTTCAAACAGCCCCACCAGATAGGCCTCGCTCGCCTCCTGCAGCGCCATCACGGCCGAGCTCTGGAAGCGCAGATCGGTCTTAAAGTCCTGCGCGATCTCGCGCACCAGCCGCTGGAAGGGCAGCTTGCGGATCAGCAGCTCGGTCGACTTCTGGTAGCGCCGGATCTCCCGCAGGGCCACGGTGCCCGGCCGGTAGCGGTGCGGCTTCTTGACGCCGCCGGTGGCCGGCGCGCTCTTGCGGGCCGCCTTGGTGGCCAGCTGCTTTCGCGGGGCCTTGCCACCGGTCGACTTGCGGGCAGTCTGCTTCGTACGGGCCATGATTTTTCACTGGTTTTATTCACCCGCCCCTAGGCAGTCTTATTTATAGACATAGCCTCGTCTTGATTGGGCCAGAAAAACTAGGAATTTCCGAAATTGTAATCTCATTGGCTAGAAATCAATCCTATTTATTGGGCAGAAGATTGTTATGCTAATCTTTTATAACCTCCCCTTTCCAGTACTTTTCTATAATCTTATCGATCACAGATTTTTCTTTTCAGACCTTTTCTTTAAACTGCTGTAACGTTTGTAAGAGCAATTTATAAAGTGTTTTTACACGCTTGGGATTTATATATTAGCAGGTTCTTTCGAAATACAAGCATGCCCTAGGTTTCAGCCTGCATTTCCACTTACTAGTTACTGTAACTCCCCTCCCATAGCTAACATTTATTTAGCTTCTGACACCGAGCTAAGCAAGTTAGAGTTACATTATGACTGAGGTTCAACAAAATATGTGGTTGAAGGAACCAAAAACTAAACTTAACGTTTACCTGATTCGGATCTCCGCCAAAGCTGTGTGCTGACCCGTACCAATTTACAGAGTAGAGCCTTCAGCCTTTTCCCCTTGGAATGCGGTTTCCTCCTCCTCAATCCATCAATGGTTAATTTGGTCCTATAGATGGAACGCTTTAAGCAACGGATAAGACCAGAAATATTCATTTCTCCTTTACAATGGTGAAGAGTTTTAAATAAAGTTGCTTATCAGTCAGATTTAAATTTAAAGTGTCAAAGCAAATACATTTTTCGTTGATTACTGAGTTGCTAGCATATTTTCTTCAATAAAGTGTTTTCTAACGCTTAAAGTTTCATATCTTTTCTATTCTCGGTAAGGAAATTGAAGATCCTTTGCCTTTTATTTCATATGCTTTGAAGAATTTCTCGGAAAATTACATGTAATAAAACAGCAGTTACGGGCTTCCCTGGTGGTGCGGTGGTTGAGAATGTGCCTGCCAATGCAGGGGACACGGGTTCGAGCTCTGGTCTGGGAGGATCCCACATGCCTCGGAGCAACTAGCCCCGTGAGCCACAATTACTGAACCTGCGCGTCTGGAGCCTGTGCTCAGCAACAAGAGAGGCCGCGATAGTGAGAGGCCCTCGCACCGCAATGAGGAGTGGACCCCACTTGCCGCAACTAGAGAAAGCCCTCGCGCAGAAACGAAGACCCAACACAGCCATAAATAAATAAATAAAAATTAAAAAAAAAAAGCTTAAAAAAAAAAACAGCAGTTATGTAAGGTTACCAATGCTTTAAATTGTAATAACTGACATAAAAACTTTTACTCGTATGCTTATTTGATTAAAAAAACATTATTGCATCCAAATCTTATAAAAACTCAAGCCTGAGAACAAAAGCAGCCCCAAGAGGCTCAAAACTTACCTCTATGGTGTCAGTATGAATGACCACCTTCCTGAAGTCAAAATAAAATAAAAGTGATTTTGAGGGCCTCCCTGGTGGCGCAGTGGTTGAGAGTCCGCCTGCCGACACCGGGGATACGGGTTCGTACCCCGGTCTGGGAGGATCCCATATGCCGCGGAGCGGCTGGGCCCGTGAGCCATGGCCACTGAGCCTGCGCATCCGGAGCCTGTGCTCCGCAACGGGAGAGGCCACAACAGTGAGAGGCCCGCGTACGGCAAAAAAAAAAAAAAAAAAAAAAAGTGATTTTGAAAGGATTTCCTGAACGTTAAACACAAGGTAGAAACTTATCTTTATAGCAACCTGTGATGTATGGTTGCCTTAGAAGTCACCTTTAATAAGAGAATTCTGATTCATATTAGAAGTCTCCTTAGGCAGCATCAATCTCCTGCTCTAGGGAGAAGAGCTAAACTGTCAGCGCAAAAGTAGCTGATGTGAACAACTGTTACCCCCTCCTGTGGTGGTTTTGTAATAATGTCTTACATATACAGAGCACTACTCAGTATTGTAAAACTCTCTACATACACTATCTCATTTAATCCCAACTGTGTGAAATAGATGTTATTTTCCTCATTTTACAGATAAATAAACTGAGTCTCAGAGAAGTTATGGCTCATCCTGGATAAGCAACAAGGCCTGCGTAATATTCTAAAGCAAAAGAATGAAATTATAATGGATTTCCAGTTTCATCAGGCTTGGGGTATATTTTAAAGCACTGAAGAATCTTCACAACATATGATCGAATTACTCAACTGAACTATTCCCATCAGAAGAGGAAACTACCCCAGGGCAGGTGTCGATGACAGCCCAAAGCTGCCCAACCAAATGACACATTGCTTTGAAATGTTCTTTTTTTTCCTTTCTTTTTTTTTTTAATGTATACACTCTTAGCCAAGCTGTATGGATGTGTTCATTTAAATAAGAAAAAGATTCTCAAGCTATTTATATAGAATCTAACAGTAATGGGACTTATATTACCTTTATAATGCAGAGAATAAGAAAATTCCAAGAGTCTTCCTCTGGTTTAATAAAGAAATTGATAAGAATTTCTACTCAAAAACAGTGATGCCAATTTAAATATTAACTCCAGGGCAACAAATCAAATAAGATAATCAGAATAGTATATCATTATAGGTCATAGGTAACATTTCTCTGAATATAACAATCTGATATATGGTTGCCTTAGAAGTCACCTTTAATAACAGAATTCTGATTCATATTAGTTCAACTTCACCTATTCTCCACATTGGACAATAGAGTGATACTCCTGTGAGCATTCTCAATACACCACTTTATCAGAAGCAAGTTTATAATAAAGAAGAACCTCTGCTTTGCTGCAGCTGTGAGGAAGACGGAATATTTTTCTCCTTTAAAATTTCTGAAGTTTCTTTCATCAGAAATAATAAGAATCTGCAGTTTTGAGACAGCACTGAAATTTCACTATTTAGTACTGAGGAGGGGAAGAAAACAGGGATAAGAAGCTTAAATTTTGCCATAGGGAATAAACAGGCAAGAGAAAATGTTAGTAAGTGAATTATTAGGCATATAATGTTTTATATGCGCATGTGTTTCTTTTTAATACAAAAGTAATGAACTAAATTAAAATATATGTTTCAGGACGACAGTTTGTGTTTAGTTTTTGACTTCAAGCACCGCCAGGGCTTCAAGTACCCCATTTTGAGACTGAATCTTTGGTTTGTGGGTTAGTCTGGCCATGTGCCTGCTTTCCTTTCATTTTGAGTAGCCTGCAGCCCTAGACCAAATTGAGAAGTCATGATTTTGAGCTTTTTTTCTTACCCCATTCTGAGCTAAACTCATTCCCCCAACATCCTACTCATTGATAAACACTTCCTCTTTTCTACCAGTCCTTAACACTACTGCCTGTACTGTACAGTGAGGGGTTGTGTAGGGGAGGAAAATTTTTCCTTGACCCCCTTAGGGTCCCTGGCTGGGTCTGAAAATTAACAGACAGATTAACAGGAAAGAGGGGTCAGGTAGGCCTCTTAGGGAGAGTAAATGATTTCTAGGAAAGATGAATGGACCCTTAGAATAGATGGGAGGTACGATAGTTTGTGACAAAGTTTGAGTTTGGTGTTGAGTTCTAGTCTCCTTTCCTGTGACAAGAGTCAATCTTTCCTGGTTGATGAAACCACCTGGGGATGGGATTTCTGTCAATTGAGTTCCTTTCCAAGGATCTGTCTTTAGGCAGATAAGGGGAGTTCAAAGAAAGTCTGTCCCTGCATTTGCTGTTTTTCAAAGTATTACGGCTCAAAATAATCAATACACCAAAGCAGCATATTTTGAGGTAGCATGTCCTGAATTCCTACAGTCATGTTTTGGGGTGGCATATGCTACTACCCTTCAACACCTATTGTGAATTCCAGGGTGTTGATTTAGGCATGTGATGCATGGTGGCACCATCTGAAGAGCAGAGAGAGACCCCCATTCTTATGGGGTGGGGGAAAGAGAATATATTCCCTCAGCCCCCATGAGAGTCATACCTTGGAGACTTTAAGTTTAAACATTTTGACTTTTGAAGATTTTGAGTTTAAAATGACTAAAGAACAACCAGGAGAATCTACATGTCTGGAGCCTAGAAGTTTGGATAAAGATATAGATTTAAGATTCATTAGCATATAGAAGGTTGAGCTAAAGAAGAGCTGAAAGAAGGAACATAAATTGTTTTTTGTTGTCGTTATTTTAAAAAAAATATCAAAAAAATAATGTCACAGAAAAACATAATTATTTCTGATGCAGAAACCACATCTCCTCCTGTATTCTACAGAAGGCCCTGGTAATGTACATGTTATCAGTAGAATCCCAATTTCATAAGGAAGTTTCTGGTAATGACTCAACATGGAGCAGATGTCCTCTTGTGAAACCCAATCCAGCAAACTTTGCTAGCTCCATGTAGGGCCTCAGTTTGGGCACTGAATTCTAGCTGAAAACAAGGGTCGGATTTAGAGGATCTGTAGAAACGGAGGTACAGAGGCCCTTCAGTCTTCTTTCTATATATATTGCTTCTTTCAGCAGAGCTTTGGATGACAGTGAGTTGGATTCACTGACCTCCATGTTAGAAGTCCTGCAGTATACAGACCAATTTTCCTAGGATCTGATTTCTCCTAGGTGAGGTGAAATTCCATGCCTCATATCAACAAAACAGAGACGAGACTCGGGAATTACGGCGCTCTCCCTGCTTCCCCCTCCACGCACATCCAAGGTGCCGCTGCTCTTAAGATCGCCTACTGGGTCTGTCAGTCTAATTGTGGGAACCACCTTTGCTGCAGTTTTATGTAACCGTGGTTCCGAAGCCTGGGATCCTTCTGTCGGTGTTGTACGCGGCGCTGGTGTTCCGTTCTCCTTTCCGTCTCTGGATTCCATTTGCTCTTCCTCTGGTCATCTCCACTATTCCTTTCTTCCTAGCCTAAATTTAATGCCTTCTGGGGGCACACAGGGAGAGAGACAGAGGCGAAAACAGCGACGGGATCCGGAAGTTGGGATCCGAATTCTCCCGGGGACTCTGGCAAATAGATCTTTTAAAAGATTGGAGTCCGAGAGGGGAGGGGCAATATAAGAGTTAGGGGATTAAGAGATACAAACTACTATATATAAAATAAATAAGCTAGAAGAATATATCGTACCGCACAGAGAATGTAACTGGTATTTTATAATACCTAAACGGAGTCTAATTTATAAAAATATTGAATCGCTGTCGATACACTTGAAACTGATATAAAATTGTAAATCAACTATACTTCAAAAATAAATAAGTTAAATAAATAAATAAAAATAAACGGTGAGAGTCCGTTGGAGGGAGCTGTGGAGGGTGAAGGAGGGATAGGGAAACAGCAGAAAAGAAATGACGAAATGTCGAGCGGGCTGGGCCCATTTAGACAGCTTCCCGCCCGCGCGCTTTCGGTTTTCAATCTGGTCCGCTACTCTTGTATATCAGGGGAAAAGCCGACCTTGCTTGTCTCAAAGGTGTTTTCAGACCTCATCCACGATGTCGGGGAGAGGAAAGGGCGGCAAAGGCTTGGGCAAGGGTGGCGCTAAGCGCCACCGCAAGGTTTTGAGAGATAACATCCAAGGCATCACCAAGCCCGCCATTCGGCGCCTTGCTCGGCGCGGGGGGGTCAAGCGCATCTCCGGCCTCATTTACGAAGAGACCCGAGGTGTGTTGAAGGTGTTCCTGGAGAATGTCATTCGGGACGCGGTCACCTACACGGAGCACGCGAAGCGCAAGACGGTCACTGCCATGGACGTGGTGTACGCACTCAAACGGCAGGGACGCACCCTGTATGGCTTCGGAGGCTAAGCTGCAGCTTCTGTGCTACGTGACAATCTCAAAGGCCCTTTTTAGGGCCAACCACACAGTCATCAAAAGAGCTAGACACTTGCCTGAAGTATAGGTAACTTTGAGTTTGGGGGTTGGTTAGTAGTGGGATCAGGAGTCTAGGAGGTACCGATGCCCAAAAGTGCTAACAGCCCTGAAAACCCGAGTCACTTACCAAAAGCTGCCTTTCACTTGCCTGCGTCAATTTTTGCCAGCCTGAAAGGGCTATACGTGCTCCAGATTTAAAGCATTTTTCAGTTTGCTTTTGGGCGTGTATCTTGTAATCGTTGGACCAGACTGCGGAAAGTGGTGTGTGTGGGCTTCACTTACCAGGTCTACAGTGACGGAGTGCGCTGGGCGGCTTAACGCTGTGTGCACATTGGGTAATTGTGTCATTACAGTCACTTGGAAAGGTGTAAAAGCACTAGCAAAACCAAATCCAGTCACCAACCATTCAAAACTGAAACAAATATAGGTTGTTAGACCAGAGATGAGCTCATTATTACAATACTTAAGTACATCTGGAAATTATCTGGCTAGTGTATGAAAAGTATTTTTGGTTTCCTGTGTTTTTGGTGTTAAAGGCCCCTCCCAATTATCTGCTGAGAGTAGAGTAGTGCCTGTGCATGCACGCGTACGCTACATTTAAGGGAGAATTTAGTTTATGAGGTTTGTCTTTCAGTGATAACATTACAAAGAGACAAATGCAGAAGCAACTAAGTATGAACCTTATATAAAATCTGAGCAAACTATATAACCTTAATGTGAAAGCAAGTCTTCAAGAAACAGTTCGGGTATGTAACTTTTCCATCAGGGCCTGTTGTAGCCTAGAGTAAGAGACCAGCAGAAACATACCCACCATCAATACAGAAAGCACAATTTAATTTTTGACGAGGCAAAAGTAAATTCTCCTTTATATATATATGTGAAGCCATTCTCTATACTCTCACTTCTAAATCGCCTTGATTTGAATTGAAATGTAGGTCCACGCCTCTGATCCTTAAACCTAATTATAGTTTTGCAGCTATTACATTTGCAAGTAAAAGATTTTTTTTTTTTTAGTGTTCTATCTAGGCTTATGATTTTACAGCTAAATTTGGCTTGTATGTAGCCAAGAAAAAATTCTACAGAAGAAATTCTGTCAGCTCCCAAAAGATAAGCCAGCTATTGCTTTATTGGTCACATTGGCAGCTCTCATTAGCACCAAACACTTGGTGAGCTAGGTTTAAAACATGGTGCTTAGCAATGGAGATGCCAGAAAGTCAAAGCATGTGAGACTTGCCTGTAAGAGCTTATTATCAGAATAGAGGATAAAAATAATACATAAATACATACATATACATACATATATAATAACATACACAGCCCAAAAGTACATGGTGGCACATATTCGATATGATGAGAAATGTAGCCGATGATTACTATAGGAGTCTTAACACTACAGAAGTCACTGGCTGCTGGGACATGAGCAAGCTTGGCTGTGGAGGTGGGGCTTGTGTCAGACTGTTAAGAAGGAACAGACGGACTTCCCTGGTGGTCCAGTGGTTAAGACTCAGCACTCCAATGCAGGGGGTCCCTGGGTTCGATCCCTGGTCAGGGAACTAGATCCCACATGCTGCAACTAAGACCCAGCACAGCCAAATAAATAAATGAATAAATATTTTTTTTAGAAAAAGAAGGAACCAAATGCCTGGTATCCTATTAAGAGATACAGTAAAGGTGAGGGGGAGGATCAAGGGGTGAGAGGCAAGAAGAACATTTGTGAAGATGTCCAAGTGAGAAATAAATAAGAGGATTCAATGGTCAAGATGTTTCTTCGTCCCTTTAAATTAAAATCTCAACTGCAACTGATGGCATCTGTATTTCAAATATCACTGTGATTTTTTTTTTTTTTTTAACTTTAAAGGCAATGCAGATTGAATATATCTGATCCTCACTGAGATACTCTGGAGAAGCAGATACCAAAAGTTTGAAAAGAAACCAAAGAATAAAGGAAGGGGGTGGGGGAACATGTCCATTATCTAAACTAGTGGTTCTCAAAGTGTGGTCTCTAGTCTAGGAACATCAGATCACCTGGAACTTGTTAGAAATGCAAAATCTTGGACTCACCCCAGACCTATTGCATGAGAAACTCTGGGAGGTGAGACCTAACAATTTGTATTTTAACAAACCTTTCAGTTGATTCTGAAACACATTAAAGTTTGAGAATGACTGATCTAGGTAACAGTTTTTCTTTAAATCAAACAAAAATATTTAAAATCTGAGTATATATTACCCTAATTTTTTACCATAATGTTAAATTTTGCTTTTTTTGATGGAAAAGAAAAACATTAGGTGAATGATCCTAATAAAATTTTTGTAGCACAAAATATTACAGGAGGAAAAAGTTAAAATAGCTTATTTCCTAAAAGCATTTGGGACAAAAAAGAAGTATGAATTAAAAATGTAGTTAGCTTGTTTTACTAAATATTATTGGTTTGTGGGATTTTTTTGAATATTATTTTATTTATTTTTTTATACAGCAGGTTCTTATTAGTTATCCATTTTATACATATTAGTGCATACATGTCAATCCCAATCTCCCAGTTCATCACACCACCACCCCACCCCCGCCGCTTTCCCCCCTTGCTGTCCATACGTTTGTTCTCTACTGGTTTGTGTTTTTGACAGTATTGAATTTTGTAATCAGTGGATATGTTTCTTTTTTTTATTCCTAAATTTCTCCAAGATCTTGTCCTTTAACCATTAATTATACATCTTCTTTACAGTGATTTTAATAGTGATCCCTGTTCCCACCTCGTCTACTCCACTAAATACTATTATAATAGGACATGACCAAATCCTCTGTTAGCCATATCCAGCCTGTGAATATTGCCGAATTACAGTATATGCATTATGCATATTTTTGTGTTAATAAATGGCTTTTTTGTTGTTGTTCTTAACTATCTGTAACAGTGAGGAATTAATGCTCTGATTTGCTTTTTTGTTTTGCTTGTTTGTTTTTTAATTTTATTTTATTTGGCCGTGCTGCGGGGCATGTGGGATCTCAATTCCCCTACCAGGGATTGAACCCGTGTCCCCTGCATTGAGAACACAGAGTCTTAACCACTGGACCACCAGGGAAGTCCCAGTGCTCTTATTTGCTAACAAAATAATTTCCTTCCCATTTCTACCCCTGAGTGGTTCAAATACTCTCTGTAAGCCAGCCCTGGCTGCCAAGTCTTTCCTTCCCTGGGTGAATTCAGGACTTCCACTAGGATATATGTATACAAATGATTCTTGCCCAGTCTGCATGTCTACTTCCATTACCATCGTCATAGAGGCACTTCAGTGTCCCACTGGCTAATCAAACTTCACAATGGACCAGTTTGAAGTCTTACCTTTCCTTTCCAGGCTCCCTGTTTCTCTGAATAGCAGCATTATCCTCTAGAAGACTGGATGCTCCTGTCATCTTTCACAACATTCTTATTTTCTTCCTTTGAAACCGTTTATTCTGAACTCTATATTCTATCTATTCATGAACATGTTATTTCTCTACTTGAGCCAAAAGGATAGAATTATCATTAATGCAGAATATTACTAGTATATATAAATATGTATGGATGTATAGAGAATTATCAGGAAGAATGTTCACAAAAATTTGAGTGATTTATGGATGTTGGTTTTTGTTATATTCGTTGAACATTTTGAATTTTTTGGATGTCTTAAAATAAGAATGTACAATTCCCCCCATCCCAGATAATCAGAAATATAGATAGATAGATAGATAGATAGATAGATAGATGACACATAGATAGATGATACATAGATAAATAGGAAGATAGCCTGGGCTATATGAACCATGGCAAATCTTAACTTTGCCAAAGTTCAATTTCCTCATGAGTGGCCACCAGCCTTTCATTTCCTTTTCTACCACCTCACAATGCAATAAGACTGAATGCAATAACTTCCCAACCATTAAACACAAAATCCAAGTAGCAAAGGAAGAGATGAGGGGGGGAAATCAATCAAAGAAACACAAATCCAAAATCAAAACCTGACTGAGGAAAATTCAATCGTGAGTTCGCAAAGTTTAGCCCTGAGCAGGGATTCTGATTGGTTGGAGAGGGCCCATGGCCTTAAGAAAGAAACTTTGCAAGATCAGGAAACACCTAACATTTTGCTCATCCTGTCTAAGAGGGACCGTGAGATTTAAAACTAAATTACAAACTGACCAAGTTTAACTGCTAATGTCCAGAGTCAGTTGTACCAAAACTTTTAGATTGGAAGCTTACAGTTTAGCAATACCTATCAAAAAAAACCCTTCAGATATATTGAAAATGTACCCCAATTATATGCACAAGGATAATAAGTTGTAACAGTGTTTTTAGTGGCAAAACTCTGGAAAATACTTAAATATTAATTAATATGAGTCTGAGTAAATAAATTAAGAAATATCCATTAAATGAAAGCTGTGCATCCTTTAAAAAGAATAAAGCAGATTGGTTCAGAGACACTTTTATATCTGTAAGGGTTGAGATAGAAGGACTTCATATATGTATCTCAAGGTCATGCCCCTTGCTTTTTTCACTTTTATATTAAAATATATATATATATATATATATATATATATATACTTTTTTCACTTATATATTTCACTTATAGATAAAATATATTTTTAAGGAAAAAGAAAACAAAGGGCAGAATAGTGTGTCTTCTGTGTAAATTGTCTTAAAAGAACATTGGTAAATAAATAGAACTGTATTGGTAAATAAATAGAACATTTTTCTGGAAGTACATATAAGAAATCTGTAATAGTTATTACCATTATGAAGAGAAAATAAAGTAGGAGACTGGGAAGAGGAGGATTTTACTTTTCATTTTGTTCCTTTCTATACTGTTAGATTCTCTCTCAAGTAAAGTATCACTTTTATTGTGTGTGTGTGTGTGTGTGTCAACAGAAGTAATCTAAAGAGTAGGATTATGAGCCATTTTGTTTTTCCTTTGTAAGTCTTTATTATAAAAAACACTCAATGTTTTAAAAATATAGGAAGGGGGATAAACCATCTCAAAATGGCTAGCATAGTGCCTGGCACATGGCAGACAATAAATATTAGTTAAATCTTAAAAAATAGAATTTTATGAATTGAAAAGGAAAAGAATTTGCTAAAAAGAATTCAATTTTATAAATTGAAAAGGAAAAGAATTCACTACACATATGTCTATTTTTCAGCAGGCAATCCTCTGGGTGATTTTCCATACCAGTCTTTTTTTTTTTTTTTTTTTTTTTTTTTTTTTAGTTAATGAGGGCTGATAATAGGTCTGCTTCTCAGCTGGGCTCACCACACCCTAAAGAGGTGAATCTTGGAGAACCTTGAAATCAGGCAGAGGAGATTAGACACAGTAGAATAGAGCCTGGAGATCTCTGTTGATTCTTGAGCAAGTTGAGGGTGATATTTTGCTAAGGTTAGTCTGGCTGAGGTGTGCAAGGTGGACTGAAGGGGACAGAGAATTAGAAATTGAAATGAGTTAGGAGGCTGTTGCAAGCCTTATAGGGCCCTGGACAAGAATGGCAGCAGAGGATTGAAGGAGAAAAATAGATGGAGATGGAAGGAGGCACAGTAACCTCTGGTTTCTCTAGCCATGAAGTGTCCATTGACGTTGAATTTAGATACCACTCTTTGATTTGAATTAATTTTTATTTTTTTAATTTATTTATTTTTAATTAATTTATTTATTTTTGTCTGCGTTGGGTTTTCGTTACTGCGCGTGGGCTTCCTCTAGTTGTGGCAAGCGGGGGCTACTCTTCATTGCAGTGGGTGTGTTTCTTATTGCAGTGTCTTCTCTCTTTGTGGAGCATGGGCTTTGGGCATGGTCTTTAGTAGCGATGGCGCGAGGGCTCAGTGGTTGTGGCTCATGGGCTCTAGAGCACAGGCTCAGTAGTTGTGGCGCACGGGCTTAGTTGCTCCACGGCATGTGGGATCTTCCTGGACCAGGGCTTGAACTCGTGTCCCCTGCATTGGCAGGTGGATTCTTAAACCACTGTGCCACCAGGGAAGTCCCTGAATTAATTTTTAAACAAGAGAATAATGTGTAATAGTTCCCATTTATTGAATACCTACTATGTACCATTTATATTGTTTTCATAGTTTACAAATCTTCAGAACACCACCAAAAGGTAGTTATCCCCATTTTCAAAGCAAGTAACTGACGTTCGTGCACTTTAAATAACTTGGCATTCTCTGATACATTACGATGCTCCTGAATCTTACTAAAACATTTGCCTAAAATTTGAAAACCCCAAAATAATCTGAGGATCTTTAATACATTTGCTACATTTATTTAATAGAACCATATAATATTGATTCTGGAAAAGACCCAAGAAATCATCTGATCCAATTTCCTCATGATATTTTTCCTCTGCTTTTAGGACAAAACTCTACTCATCTTCCCTTCCCCACCAGATCCCTAAGTGGTGTAGATTCCTGAGAGGCCCCTCCTTTGATCTCCCTATAAGCTCTTCCCAGGCACTCCCACTGGTTCCTCTAGCTCCTCTGGGCAGTTAGGAAAATCCAGCTGGTCTCTAGCTCTGCCTCCCGATCCACAATCCCAGCTGCCTGAAGGACATGGCCACTTGCTTCTTCCCGGTGCCAGCTCTGACCCAGTGTGGCCTGAACGCTTCAGCAGCTCCCCGTCCCAGCCTGCCTATTCCTGTGATGGTGGCCTCATCCTCCCAGTCGCTCAGGCAGGAAGGCCTCAAGACACCTTTGATTACTTTTTGCCATAACCACCTCCTTCTATCCCCATCCAGGTTCAGGCGATCTTCTACCTGCAATAACATCAAAACTTTCCCTCCAGTCCATTGCTGTGGCTGCTTGCCTTGTTCTCCTCATGCTCAGCACCTCTCATCTGCTACATCCCTGAGGCCTGGGACTTGGCCGCCTTCCTTGGCTGCTGCTCACTTCTGACTCCTTTTGCACCCCCACTATGGATTAACCCTCTGTGTACACAGCCCTGATTATGTTACCCACCTGCTTAAGGCATTGCCCCGTTTGGGCATTCCCCACTTTTCTTACTCTTTTGTCCCCATTTCCCTATCTTTTCCCCATCACCCCCCACAGAAAACCATTCTACTATGTTTAAAGTATCTTTTAATTTCTGTGTGTGATTGCAGAATCTATTAATTTTTTAAATTTTCATAAATAATATTCTATTAGATCTCATTTCCTTATTTCTCTCAGAACTATGTTTTTAAGATCTGTCCTTATTGTTATGTGTCCATATAATCCACTGTCTCTTACTGCTGCAGAGCGCTCCATGGAGTGTGTCTACCACATTTTCTCTATCAACTCTTCCAGTGATGAATGCCCACATTGTTTCTAATGTTCCATCATACTCGTCACGGTCTCTGATAGATCTGTGTGAGAATTTATTTTGGATGAATAACTAGAAACAGAGTTGCTGGTTCCCATGATGTGTAACCTTAATTGGTCTAAGAAGTACCAGGCTGCTCTTCAGAATGGCTGCCCTAGGTCACACCCCACCAGCTGGGCACCAACCACCTAAGCCATCCTGGCCAACCTTTAGCATTATTCAACTTTCCATGACTGGCCAGAGTATCGAGTATAAAGTGATTATCTCATTATTGCTTTAATTTGTCTTTCTCTGATTACTAGTATTTATGAGCATCTCTACATATGTATGTTAATTTTGTTGCTTCTTCTTCTATAATCCCTCTCCCTACACTGTTTACAGAGTAAAATTTACCCCCTCCCCAGTTTGGCATTCAAGACCCCCAATAAGCCGGCCTCAAAATCCCACCCCTGAAAAGTCATTTCCCATTTCTGGCCTTGGATCCTGGGGACCAGCCACCACTCACAATTCTCCTTGTCTTTTTCTTGAACCCCACCTGAAGTTGTCCTACAAGAAGAGTTCCGTGGATCCCTCAGTTAAAATTGACCTTTCCCTCTGACCTTCCAGATAATTCATCTGCACCTTTCTCCACTGCCTACCACGGCTCGCCTTCATTATAGTGCACGTCTTCTCACAGAGCTAAGGACCTGGTTCCCATTTCTGCAAACTCATATACATGCCTCCAGCTAAGAACAGTTGCCAGGATTCTTGTTTGTTTATTTATTTATTTATTTATTTATTTATTTATTTATTTATTTATTAAGCTGCGCCGAGTCTTTGTTGTGGCATTCAGGACCTTTTTAGTTTCAGTATGGGGACTCTTAGTTGTGGCATGCATGTGGGATCTATTTCCCTGACAAGGAATCTAACCCAGACCCCTTGCATTGGGAGCACAGTCTTACCCACTGGGCCACCAGGGAAGTCCCAGCCAGGCTTCTTGTTGAACAAAACAGTAAGAATTTTTTAACTTGAGTGATGATTTTACTTTATTCTTTGTAATTTTCTCTATTGCAGTGGTTTTCAGTTGCAGGTTGTAACCCATGAGCAGATGATAAAATCAATTTAGAGAATGGGAACCAGTATCTTTTATTAATGAAACAGAATAGGATTGAAAATATCAAGGTGCATCCCAAACCAAGAACATATCCTTTTGTATAACTTGTTTCAATTTTTTAGATATGTGTGAATGTGCAGCAGGTAGTAATATAAAATTATATCTTTCTATAGTTTGGAGTCAGCAGAAATCAGAGCTACTATACATATATAGTGATAGTGTATCTCTACATGTAATTATTGTGTGTGTGTGTGTGTGTGTGTTTCTTCTGACACAATGAATCTAATACAAAAAGAAAACACAAGACCCAGGCTCAAGTTCCACATCTGCTGTCTTTCAGCTGTATGACCCACGTTCCCAGGTGTCTCTCCCTCAGCAGCTTTAGTTTCTTCAGCTATTCAACAGAAATTTTAAACGCCCTTCTTCCCATCCTGTGATACTGTGAAATTGAATGAGAGTGAAAGATGAGCCATAAGCCATCTAGGAACCTGGGTATTCTTACTTCCTGGGGTGTACAGTCTAGAAGCTGGCTGTGTGTTGAAAATTATTCACCAATTTGTATGTGTGCGCGTGTGTCATTCTTTTTTCCATGACATGATTATTACTGTGACTTACATCAATTCACATTAATGTCACTAATACATCACTGATATTAATGATGATACTAATATTGATTTATGACCATATGTAAGGCTCTGTTCTAAGCACTTTGTATGAGCTGTATTATCTCTTTTCATTCTCACAGCAATCCTGAAGTGGGTGCAATTAGGATCCTGCTTTACACATGAGGAAATGGAGATCGCAGTCTTTTCTCTTTGCAGCCTTTTCCTGGTTAAGGGTCAGGAGCCCTGGCCCTATCCTGTAAGGGGTCTCAGGTATCAGCCCCAATTCATTGCAGTGAGGACCCTAGACTTCTGTTTCCCAACCCCTTTCTCTCCTCTACTATCCTTCCTCCCCTTCCTACTGCTCTTTATACATACTTCACTCTCTGCTCCTGACCACATCCCAATCCCATACCATATCGCCAAAAATCCTGTCAGTAGGGCTGAATCTGATGTCTTTGTGGGTATAGAAACAGATACTCCTCCCCAGATGCTCTGCATTCAGGAACAGCCTGGGGGCACTGGCGGGAATGTAGCTCAGTGAACTCTTCTCTCAGTTCCTGTCACCAGGAGCAGGCTGTCTGGGACTGTGGCCATTCATGGGCAAGGGATACCTGGGCTTTCCAGGCATCCTGCCCACAGACAGTTTCCTGCTCCCATGTTCTGGGACAACCCCCCCCCCCACCACCAAGGACTTCAGAAGTTCTTCCCAGATATCCAGTCCAGGCCAGCTCTTGAGCTGTAACTTCAAGTACTCCAAGAACTGGGAGCATCTTCTGCTCAGCTCCCTCATATAAGACAAAGAGTTGAAGACCAGGAGAATTGGTCCCTCATCAAGCATTTCTTGACCATCTATGGTGTTCCAGGCACTGCTTGGGTACTGGTGCCACAGAGATGAACAAGGACCAGTCCTCACCCTGAGGAATGATGCCAGCCTAATGCCAAGGGTAGGGAATAGGAAGGGGTGTTAGGATAGGATGAGGGAGAAGCAAGGAGGAGGGCCTAAAGAGATAAAAGCAAAGAGGAGAAGGGGAAGAAAGGATAAGCAGGGATTCTCAGCGTTACCAAAAAAGGGGAGGACATTCTGGAGAGAAGAAATGGAGTGTGTGAAGACATTGTATTCTTGGGGATTGCAGATGTTCTGAGGGGCTAGAAACTTCTGTTCAGTTGGCAGGGCACCTGAAACCTGGGGAGGCTCTGGGAAATGCCAGGAACTAGATGTGTATTAAAATAATTTTTATTGGGATTTTTAAATTTAATAACTATTAATAGAGTAACTAAAAGTAATTGAATACTTATTCTGGACCAGACACTGTGCTAGCTACTTTATAGGAACTGTCACTTTTAATATTTCCAACAACATTATTAGCAAGATACTGTTGTCCCCATTTTACAAATGGGAAAATGAGGCTTACAGAGATTTACTTGCTGAAGTCAGATACCTGTTATATGGGCGAGACCAGGATTCAAACTCAGGTTTGTCTAATTCCAGAGTCCCTATCAGTTATTAACCTGCACTGCTCTGACTGCCATGCAAAGGGAGGTGAACTTTATTCTGAAGGGAATAGAGAGGGAGGCAGAAAATTTTTAAGAATGAAAGTGACAGTCTCAAAAAAAAATGCATTTTAAAAAAGACAGCTCTCACACAGCGTGGATGCTTAGTAGCAAAGCAGAGTCAAGTCTGAATATTTAATCCTCTAGAACAGAGCTGGTGAGGGTGTCAGTTAAGACAGGGACCATAGATGGCTGAAGAGAGGGTAATAGACTTGAAAGTCAGATAGAGGATTTGATAATACTTGCTGACCCATGAAATTTGGACAAATGAGAAAAAAAAAGGAACTGCTGACCTGAACAGATGGGGGAGAAGGAGTGAAGGTGCCTTTCAGTAAGATGGGGAATATAGGAGGGAAAAAATAGCTTTGGGAAGCAAGATGATGCAGTTTTGGAAAGAAGCTGAGTTTGAAGTGCCTATTATCCATCCAGAAGGACCTGGCCATCAGGCAGTTAGAAATATTGGTGTAGAGCTCAGGACAGGGTTCTCAGAAGATACCAGTTTGGGAGCACTTGGCAGAGAGCAGAGATATGGAAAGCAGGGAAGCTGTGATCTCACTTTAGTTTCAAGGAGAGAAGAAAAAAAAAAAAAACAGCCAAGGTCAGCATGGGTGAAACAACCAGAAATATTGATGCGGCCTGGAAGAGAAAGAGAACATGAGAAGGCTGAGATGAGGACCTGGAGAAGGAGAAGGATGATCAGGAGAGGGTATGAACCCGAAGGCCAAGTGCTCTTCCAAGGAAGCAAAGGTAGAATCAACAGGGCATGTAGTTCCTCTCTGCACACACCCATGCACCTGTCCCCACTACCCTCACTAAGGCAGACTTAAACCTGAACAAATACTGTTTTCTATTCCTAAAAATCCCAGGTTTGGGGCAGACTTCCCTGAAACCAATCTAACCACATAGAACCTAATCACTAAAGGAAAAGCATTTATTTACCTTGCCCTTAATTTTCCTTTAACTCTCAATCTGAGAGTAGAGAATGATTTAAGTACAGAAATGATTAAATGTTAAGACTTACATTTTAAATTGTTCTCTTGCATTGATGAACTTCTTTTATGCTGGTCTCCCAAACAAATAGATTTGAAAGCTTGCTGTGAGGGTAGGCCTCTACAGTGACAGGAACACAAAATTTTATGCTATTCCTGACTGGATATCAAAAATGCCACTAAACTTCCCTTGAGATTCATACAGAAAGATTTCCTGGATGTTAAGGGTGCCCAGACTGGTAAAATAAAGCAATGTGATCTCAGAGGCAGGCAGAGTATGTGGAGCAGTGACACCTGACACGAAATTGCAGTTTCCAGGGTCTGCTCGGCTGCTCCTGAACCTGAGATGCTAGACAAGCCACTCACCAGAGAACCTCAAGCTGTACCTCAGAGCGCCCTATGTCTGTATGTCCCTGAAAGTTTTACCATGAGGATGGATGAGATGATGGGTGCAAAGTTGGTGCCCCAAACACCCCTTGAATTCACTACTTCTTAACTCAGAGTACAGACCCAGGCCCTGGGTCCACCCTGCATTGGGGGCCTAAGCAGGTAATAAGGGTCTAGGCAGAGACCCAGAGACATGCTCTGGAAATTGCTGTGACCCTGGAACACTGCAACCTGTAGCAGGAGGGGCCGCAGTCCCTACACTGCTCCCCCCTTTTCTGACACATCTCAAAAGACATAACTAAAGCTTAAAAAACAAACAAACAAAAATAAATATCCTTCCTCTTCCCTCTCCTTTCTGTGAATTCTCACTGATCTCTATAATGAATGCTTTTAACCTGGCACTGTGCTGAGACAAAGCAGAAAACATAAGTCTTGGCCTTTTCCAAGTTCAAATAAGTGACTGAGAAGGTTAAGAAGAGGTGTCACCTAAGACCTGTACAGCCTTTGTATCTGAGCTCTGTGGAGATGGGCTCTACAAGACCTTGCCCCACGCCACTGCCCACTAGAGGCCTTGCACTTCCACCTCCCAAATGGTACAAGAATCATTTCTAAGGTCTCCATTCTCACTGTTTCCTAACAGTGGGTAACTTCCTCTCCCCAAAGGAGGACCATGTTCTGCCTGTTTGATCTCTTCCAAACTTGAACTCAGAGCCCCACTTCTGTTCTTTCGCTGAGTAATCCAAAACCTGAGGGCCGACTTCCCACATGGCTGAATAAAATATGTAGAGACACTACCAAATCTGGGCAGAGAATCCAAACACAGGTTGAAGCTTTTAGAGATTACTTCGCGGAGTAGAGTGAGTCTCACTGTAAACTCGGCAGGAAAGAAGCAATACGTTTAACGCCCAGCTCACCAAAGTGGCCTTAGGATCTGTACAAACACCCTTCCATCCAACCCCCGGGTTTTGATTAGAAGCAGAGGGTGGGAGTGAGGCCCCAAATTACCGACACTTGAACCCCAGAAATACCACACTTTCCCCGGCAGAAAGGGGGCGGGAACGACCGACGTGGCGATTTCCCTCCGGAGCCGGAGAGCCACGCGGGGCGGGGCCCTTTCCGGCGCGAGTGAGGAGGTCAGGCCTGCGCGCGGCTCTCAGCTGCCTGAAGGCCAGCGCCCGCGCGCTCAAGCCCGCGAATCCTGAGCGTCCCCTAGTGACTCCGCCTGGTCTAACCTACCCCCCCCCACTCCCGGAACAGATTACAGTTCTGGGCCAAGGTCGAGTACGAAGACGCCCTAGAAGAGCCCGACCCTACGGGAGGACCCGTGGCTGCCTCCAAGAAGCGAAACTGGGCGCCCCGTCCGCGCCCAAGAACGCAGCGGCAACCTCGCCAGTCCAGAGAAGCCGACTGACCAAACTCAAAGATCCTGACACCCCGGAAGACGGCCAGTAAGCAGGGGACCAGGCCGGATACCTGGCCTTTCTTTAGCCTATCTGTCGGAGCCCAACGCTCTGCCCGCTCTAACGGCCTCTCCTCCCGGGGCATGCGAGGGTCCGCCGGGAGAGCACGGACAAGTGGCACAGCTTCTTCCAAGTGCAGTTGTGGGTGGCTCTGAAAAGAGCCTTTGGATATGATGGAACCTCGAGCCGAGCGCACACTTCTTAAGCCCGCTCCCCGCGGATGCGGCGGGCCAGCTGGATGTCTTTGGGCATGATGGTCACGCGCTTGGCGTGGATAGCGCACAGGTTCGTGTCTTCAAACAGCCCCACCAGATAGGCCTCGCTCGCCTCCTGCAGCGCCATCACGGCCGAGCTCTGGAAGCGCAGATCGGTCTTAAAGTCCTGCGCGATCTCGCGCACCAGCCGCTGGAAGGGCAGCTTGCGGATCAGCAGCTCGGTCGACTTCTGGTAGCGCCGGATCTCCCGCAGGGCCACGGTGCCCGGCCGGTAGCGGTGCGGCTTCTTGACGCCGCCGGTGGCCGGCGCGCTCTTGCGGGCCGCCTTGGTGGCCAGCTGCTTTCGCGGGGCCTTGCCACCGGTCGACTTGCGGGCAGTCTGCTTTGTACGGGCCATAGCGAACCGACACACGAGCTCACCGGCGCAGCGATGCGCAAGGAGAGGAACCGGGGTCCGGCCCGCCGCAGCGGTCTTTATAGGCACAGTCTCTTTCCCGATTGGGCGGGACAATAATTGAAAGTCCCGCGCTGGCTGTCCATTGGCTGTGACGTCATCGGCCCTAGCGCCACTGATTGGCTTGGGCGGAATCCCCCCTACCCCCGCCCACCCGCCTCCCTTTCTACTTTCCGGTTTGCCAACGGTTTTCCCTGCCTTGCTTTTCCTTTCTTTCAGGGTGAGAGTCAGTTTTGAGCGTAACTGTGTCAGAATGTTCCCCCTCAACCCTTCGCTCCCTTGGAACGCGCTACCCGCGAAACCCTCTTTCTACGCTTTCTAGCTCCCGAATTGAACCTCAACCTTCTGTTTGGCCCCGCCGCCCCCGGAACGCCTTGTTGCCTTCTCAGAGCCCCCTAGCTTAGTTGGCATGACGGATCGTTGTGGGGTTTTTTGTTTTGTTTTGTTTCCGCCTTTCGGTGCTCTTCGGATCGGAAAGTTATCTGCGCACCCCTCCGGGCGCAAGATTCCGCCTCCGAATGCCTAAGTGGGTACCTGTATCTCCGCTGCGAAGGCGCCTTTTTTTCCCCCTTTGAGACAGTCGACTCACTTAAGCCAAACCCCAGGTCCGCCACACTCCCGAAAACTGTCCGCTCCCCTAACCGACTGGGGTGAACGGGGCGTGTACGTGTGTGAGAGAGGGAACGTCCCCTTGGTACTAGACCTCAAGTGTTGGGCAAAGGCCTGGGGGACAACTATACTATAGAGTTGCTCACTAGGCATCCGACTCCGAGTTAAGGCATCGCGGGTCGCCTGACGGAGTACTTAGAACTGAGTCGACCCTGGCGCCCAAGAGGCTTGCTCCCTTCACCTGAGTTAATTACCCTCCCGGATTTACAACCCGTCGCCACCCACCCACGCATAACACCGGTAAGGTACTCAAAGATTCCAGAAGGTGGGTGAATGGCACTCCCTCCCCCTCTGTACCCCTGGGCCGCACGTCTACTACTGAGAAAGCTGAAATTGAGCAAACTAGGTGTTGGAACAACCCTTTTTATTTGAAAAAGTGGGTGGCTCTGAAAAGAGCCTTTGATTTCACAGGTGCCCCTTCGAGTAGGGGGCTTGAGAAGGCTTCCGGAGACCAGCCTCACTTGCCCTTCGCCTTGTGGTGACTCTCCGTCTTCTTGGGGAGCAACACGGCCTGGATGTTCGGCAAAACGCCGCCCTGGGCGATGGTGACTTTGCCCAACAGCTTGTTCAGTTCCTCGTCATTACGAATGGCCAGCTGCAGGTGACGAGGAATGATGCGCGTCTTCTTGTTGTCTCGGGCCGCGTTGCCCGCCAGCTCCAGGATTTCAGCGGTCAGGTACTCGAGGACTGCCGCCATGTATACGGGCGCGCCGGCCCCCACCCGCTCGGCATAGTTGCCTTTGCGCAGCAGGCGGTGCACTCGCCCCACTGGGAACTGCAGACCTGCGCGGGACGACCGCGACTTGGCTTTGGCACGGGTCTTACCTCCTTGTTTGCCACGACCAGACATGACAGCCACTGGCAATACAAACCGCTCTCGCTTGACGGCTAATAAATTCGCTCTCAACAGCGCCGCTTCACCCTTTTATAGGCAGAACGGCGATTGTCTACGGAACAATTTGATTGGATAAAACACCTCTTTGTCCTGATGACCAATAGGATAGCTCAACCAGAATCCTCTCATTTACATAACCTCGTCCCCCTCGCAAGAGAGCCACTGAAAACTCGCGAATCGCAACGCGGCGTAATCCGAACCCTAATTTGCGTACAGCCTCTATAAGTACCGAGTCGCTTCCGGTAGCCTCGGTGCCGCTGCTGTGTTTGCGTTCGTGGTGGTCTTTGCAGCTCGTGCTTCCCGTTATGCCTGAGCCGGCAAAATCCGCCCCGGCGTCCAAGAAGGGCTCGAAGAAAGCTGTCACCAAAGCCCAGAAGAAGGACGGCAGGAAGCGCAAGCGCAGCCGCAAGGAGAGCTATTCTATCTACGTGTACAAGGTACTGAAGCAAGTGCACCCGGACACCGGCATCTCGTCCAAGGCCATGGGCATCATGAACTCGTTCGTCAACGACATCTTCGAGCGCATCGCGGGCGAAGCGTCGCGCCTGGCGCATTACAACAAGCGCTCGACCATCACCTCCCGGGAGATCCAGACGGCCGTGCGCCTGCTGCTGCCCGGCGAGCTGGCCAAGCACGCCGTGTCCGAGGGCACCAAGGCGGTCACCAAGTACACCAGCTCCAAGTGAGTCCCTGCCGGGATGCGGCGCTCGCACGAGTCGCCGAGCCGCTTGACTTTCCAAAGGCTCTTTTCAGAGCCACCCACCTTCTCAGTGGAAGAAGCTGTTATCCAATTTATTTTCATTTTCTGTTATGGTTCTTTTCCGTACCACTTACTCCTTTCGTGGTGTAAATTTGCCATTTTCCTTAGGATGAAGGGCAACACCCAAGGTAGGACCAGATTTTGTCTATCGATCAAGAACTAGCTAGAGTAATTGTTCATTCTCATGCAAGTAACTTGCCTTTTCCAGTGAAACGGTTAGCGATGGGTGATGATCAGTGTAAATCTATCTACTCAGGAGGATGGGGTAAAAAGTTAAGCAGTGGTTGCTCTGCAGCAATTAGATTGGGTCGATACTTTGTAAATGCATTTTTCTTGAGCTCAGAAAACCAAATTAATGTTACTGTTAAAAAAAAAAAAAGCAATACTTTGAGACCACGCCCCAGCACGTATAGAAAATCTATACGTCGACAAAAAAAAAAAAAAAAACAATCTGCGTTAAGAATCAAGAATCAAGTTTTATTCGGTGACTTGCTGAGGACTAAGCCCAAGAGACAGCCTTTCAGATACCTCTGAGGGTCTGTTCCAAGGCGGTATGGGAGGAACCAGAATATATACCAGTTTTGCAAAAACAAACCAGGTAGTTGAACGTCAAAAGAATTCTAATTAATGAAAAAAACACTAAAGTTAATGAATTTAGCACTTCTCTATGTGAAGGTGAAAGAGTGGGCTGACTGAATCATTCATTCGATATGCACCTTAACTGTCTAGGCCCAGTATCCTGTTTTTCTCCATCCTGAATCCCCTCAGGGTGCACAGTTGGGGTAGCTGCAGTGGCTGATGGCTTGATGGCCACAACATCCTTTGATTACTGATATGGCAGGTGACATTTTTCATCCACATTTCATCTAGACAAATTTTAGTCTAGACGTACGTCGTGTCTCACTTTGCTATTCCTTCTGGTTAATATTTGAACAGAGGCCTGAATGAAGAAAGTGAGCCATAGGATATCTTGGAGAAGAGTATTCTAAAAACAAAAAACAGCAAGTGCAAAGGCCCTGAAGCAGGCACAAGTTTGAGGAGTTCAAGGAATAAGCAAGGCCACTGTGGCTAAAGCACAGTGAGCAAAGGAAAGATCTGCAGGGAGATGTGATCAGAAAGGTAGTTGAGAGTCATTATGTATGCCATTGAAGGGCCTCTAGGTCATTGCAAAGATTTTGTCTTTAATTCTAAGTAGGTTAGAGAGCCTTTGGAGAGTTTGATCAGAGTAATGACATTATTCGACTTACGCTAAAGCTCACCCAGGATGCTATGTTGAAAAATAGACTATAGGTGAACAAGAGTAGAGGCAGGGTGAATATCAAAAGGGCTACAGTAATAGCTCAGGAGAGAGATGGGTGGTAGCCATGGAGATGGTGAAAAGTAGTCAAGATATATTTTAAATGAAACATGAATTGTATATAGATTATGACAGAAAGAGAGAAATCAAGGATTAATTGCAGGTTCTTGGACTGAGCACTTGGAAAGAGCTGCAATTTACTGATACGAGAGGCAAGTAGGTTTGGAGGGGGAAAGCCTAGAGTAATGTCTTGGACAAAATTTTGAGACTACTGGTAGCTATCCAGGTGGAAATATCAAATAGGAAATACCAAATTCCCAGGTTGGGAATACGAAATATGAGAACTGGAGTTCAAGGAAGAGAAAGGACAAAGGGGTAGATTCTAAAACCCCGATTCTTGCTCGTTTGTAGGTGATCTATCGTTTTTTTTTCTGGATGCTTTTAGAATTGCTATAACATGTCTAGATATGGTTTTTTCGATATCTAGCTTTGGTCTCAGTGTTTCACTAAAATCCCCTATCCAACATCAGTTTCAACCTCCAACCTTAGAAGGCAGAATAATGAAACGTCTAAATCAATGTTAATTGGGCATCCCTTGGCTATTGCAACCACATAAATCACTGTTACCTCTAATAAGTGTAGCAAAATATGAACAAAGGATATCATTAAGAGTTCTAGTTAATATATAGATGATCACTCTCAAACATACATAAGACTTAAATATAATGGAGTAAAAAAATCTTATATGTTCATATGTTGAAATTCTATCAGTTAACATTATACTGTAAAAATAAAATGGAATAATTAACGTCTATGAAAGTTTTCTGTACTAGCTTTTTAAGTCTGATTACAAGTTTTTTAAATTTTCTCAATTTTTTGTTTTGTAAAATTTAAACCTATAGAAAAGTTGAAAGAAATTGTACAATGACCAGCATTATCTTCATCTAGTTTCACCAATTGTTACTATTTGCTGCATTTGCATTTTCTGAACGATTTGAAAATCAGTTGTAAACATCTTGACATTTTTCCTTACTTAACATTTTTTAAAATTTTTATATAATTTTTGAAGTTTATTTTCCACTTACAGTTATTACAAAGTATTGGCTATATTCACCGTGTTGTACAATACATCCTTGAGCCTATCTTACACCCAGTAGTTTGTACTTCCCACTCCCCCACCCCTAAATTGCCCCTCTCCACTGGTAACCACTAGTTTGTTCTCTGTATCTGTGAGTCTGCTTCTTTTATATTTACTAGTTTGTTGTAATTTTTAGATTCCACATATAAGTGATATTATACACTATCTTTCTCTGATTTATTTCACTTAGCATAATGTCCTCCAAGTCCATCCATGTTCTTGCAAATGGCAAAATTTCATTCTTTTCCCTAAATACTTTACGTCTCTCTTAAAAATAAGGACAGTCTCCTATGTAACTACAGTACCATTATTACGCCAAAAATTTAATATTGATTCAGTAATATTAACCAATATGCAATCCATATTCAAATTTCTCCAGTTGTCAAAAAAGTATCCTTTAAAGCAGCGGTCCCCAACCTTTTTGGCACCAGGGACCGGTTTTGTGGAAGACAATTTTACACGACGGGCGTGGGGGGCGGTTTCAGGCGGTAATGCAAGCAATGGGGAGCGGCATTTGAAGCTTCCCTCGCTCGCCCGCCGCTCACCTCGTGCTGTGCGGCCCGGTTCCCAACAAGCCGTGGACCCCCACCGGTCCGCTGCCCGGGGGTTGGGGACCCCTGCTATAAAGGTGTTGCATTAATTTCCTACGGCTGCTGTAACAAATAACTATAAACTTGGTGGCTTAAAACACAAATTTATTCTCTTAAAGTTCTGGAGATCAGAAGCACAAATATTAGTTTCACCAGGCGGGTCTCAAAACTGCTCTCTCCAAAGGTTCTAGGGGAGAATCCTTTTCCATGCATTTTCCAGGTTCTAGAGGAGCATTTCTTGGCTCATGGTTCCTGCCTCCATTCTCAAAGTCAGCGTCGTACCATCTTCAAATCTCTCTATGCTTCCATCACCTTCTTCCTCCCTTGGCTTTTTTTTTTTGCCTCTCATGAGGACACTGATGATTACATTTGGGTCCACCCAAATAATCCAGCATAATCTCCCTATCTCAAAATCACACCAGGAAAGTCCCCTTTGACATTTAAGGTAATATTCACAGATTCTAGGGTTTAGATGTGGACGTATTTAGGAGCCCTATTCAGCCTACCCCAGCTGTTGACTACTGTTACAGGTTGAATTGTGTCCCCTCAAAAGATATGTTGAAGTCTAACTCCCCAGTGCCTTAGAATGTGGCCTTATTTGAAAATAGAGTCTTTGTAGATGTAATCAAGTTAAAATAAGGTCATTAGGGTGGGCTCTAATCCAGTATGACAGGTGTCCTTATAACAAAATGTAGAAATGCACAGGAAAAAACTGAGACAAATGTCAGGGTTTGTTGTAAACCAAATAATACCTGGGGCTACCAGAAGCTGAAAGACAAGGAAGGATCCTGGCCAAGAAGAGCCTTCAGAGGGACAGGGGCCTGCCAACACATTGACTTTAGACTTCTAGCCTCCAGAAATGATGACAGAATAAATTTCCGTTGTTTTAAGCCACTCAGTTTGTGGGAATTTGTTATGGCAGCCCTAAGAAACTAATGCAAACTAAAAATTTTAATAATAGAATTATTTAATTTTTAAATAAAATTTCAGACTTTTAAAAATCCTAGACTGTCCTTCATTTTAATGGTAATATTAATCTTTGGCCCTGGTCAAATATTGATTTTAAAACGTGGACATTTAGTCCAAATGTGTAGTTGGAGCAGCTCTATTTTTCCTTATCTACCCTATTTGGCCTCTTTGAGACCTTCCAAGATAAAAGGTCTATCATCTTTCCTTTTATTCTGGGAAATTATTTCTCAAATATTTCAAGATCCAAGTAGGGCTCTGTAGGGCTCTGAGGCTGGCTGAACTCCATGAGTGGCTCAGCCTTCCAATTCTTCCTCTCAGCAGTTGCCCTCCTGTGGTCTACAATCATTCTTGCCTTCACACCCACATAACACTACATTCTGCTGCAGCCTCTTGAAAACAAAGAAGATTCTTTACCAAAAGATAAGAGCAATCTACATTCCCAGTAGTTCAATTTCTGAAATGTTTGTGCTGATTAGATTGGTCTAGATTCCTGAGCTAATCAGTGTGGGAAGTGGTTGGGACTACATTTAAACCAATCATGCCAATCATGCTAAGAACTGTAGATAAGATCTGTTTTCTGGGAAACATGTGGCAATGGTTCTCAAACTTGACTGCTCATTAGAGTCACCTGGGGAACTTTTTTTTAAAATTCCAAGTGATGACTGTGTCTCAAATCACTTAAATCAGAATTTCTGGGGATGGCACCCAGACATCAGTATTTCTAAAAGTTCTCCAGGTACCTGTGGGCAGTCAAGTTTGAGCTCCACCTACATAAGGGATTAGGTGAGCTCCTTAATGAAAATCAGCATAATATTAGAAAAACAGAATAAGAAAAATGCTACATAGTCAATAACATATGTTATAGGGCTATCAACTACTAAGTTATACTACATAAACATACGAAATCAAATCTCAAAGACTACATTAAGGAAACATATAAGGAGAAATAAAGTCTAGAAGAATAAGGTGATAGCCTTCATCCCCACTGCTGTGTTTAGAGTGTGGACAAAGAATGTCGCCTGCCATTTCAGTAAGCAAAAGATGTTGTGGCCAAAAAGCCCTCAGCCACTGCAGCCACCCCTGACGGTGCACCCTGAGGATATTCAGGATGGAGAAAAACAAGATAATGGCCCTATATAGTTAAGGTGCATATCAAAGAAATGGTTTCAATAAGCCCAAACTCTTGTATCTTCCCATACCTAGGAAAGCACTAAAATCATTAACTTGAGATGTCTGTTTTTGTGATTAGCAGTAATCTTTTGATGTTCGACTATATGTTTGGTTATTTTTTTCAGCAAAAACTCCTATATATCCTGGCTCCTCCCTTACCTCTTTGGAACAGTCCCTTGGATCTGAGAAGCTGTATCCCAGGCTTAAGTCCTCAGCTAAGTCCACCGAATAAAACATACTTCTCAATTTTTAGGTTGTGCACTTTTTTTTAAAAGCAGGTTCATGTTCTCTTCGCTGAGCCCTAGATGCATCTCTCACACTGCCAACTCCATTTATCGAGTTGAATGTTGAATGTCAACTCCATATATTGAAGGTTCTCAATCTTAAATCAGAATTCTGGATCTCCCTTCAATGCCCCAATCTATCCCTCCTCCCAGTATTCAATCCTAATCAACAGCACCACTGTTTACGCAGTTGCTCAGGCTAAAAACCTAGGGGTTTTGCTCCTATTCACAGTACTACCTCCAAAATATAATCCTAATCACAACATTTCTCACCATCTCCATTATTATCACTGTTCTCCAATCCAGCATGTCTAGACTACCCAGTGGTTCTCACACTTTAGCATGCATCAGAATCACCCAGAGGGCTCGTTAACACAAATTATTAGGGTCTGAAAATTCCACCTTTAATAAATTCTCAGGTAATGCTAATACTACTGGTCTGGAAAAGAGACTTTAATTGAGTCACTGCTCTAGCCTGTAACACTGTAATAGCCCTTTTCATTGGTTCCCTTGCTTCTACTATGGACAATCTAGGATCTTTGATTCACCGTAGCAACCAGAGTGATCTACTTTAAGGTTAATGAGGTCCTGTTATTCATGTCCCTACAGAAAGCAATCCAAGGGTTTGCACCGACACTAACCTCTGAAGCCAGTCTCCTTTGCATTCCTAGCTATATTGGGGCTTTCTGCTCCTCGAAATTTCAAATATTTTCTTGCTTTGGAAATTATGCATATCTTATTTCCATTGTATGGACATGTCTTTTAAATTGGGCAAGCTTTTCTAAGTAATTCTCTGGGGAGAACACTATCACCGAGTATTAGCCAAGTTTTATGTGATTTGACCTAAGATGAGGCAGACAGAAGCCACCAGAATAGTTAATTCCTAGGTATCAAGACCAAGCTCCAATTTCCCTATTGGGGAATCTACACATAAACTGGGTACGCAGGTGCTTGTGAATGCAAGATACACAAACGCAAGGAATTTGTTAGTAGTAAGTGAGGGTTGAGTTATCCCTTTTTGTAAACAACACCGAGCACACAACACAAAAAATTAATTACCACCACTGTTTTACCACTTGGGAACACCATTGGTCGCACCTTTGATATTCGAACTTTACCTTGCATACATAAGTTCATAAAAAGCAACATCACTGAAACAGCGTTTCAAGAGTTGACAAAACGCAGCACATTTATACGCCATTAGGTCCTCCCAAACTAGGTAAGAACACCCCGTCACTTATCTGGAAGAAATGGCTGTGTTTGTACTTAACGACTGTGAATGCTCTTAACGTTAACTAGGTGAGGAAACCAAAAAGCAAAGTAGAACTACAAAAAACCCGTGTAAAACAACATGACAGCTTCTTCCACTGAGAAGGTGGGTGGCTCTGAAAAGAGCCTTTGGAAAGTCAAGCGGCTCGGCGACTCGTGCGAGCGCCGCATCCCGGCAGGGACTCACTTGGAGCTGGTGTACTTGGTGACCGCCTTGGTGCCCTCGGACACGGCGTGCTTGGCCAGCTCGCCGGGCAGCAGCAGGCGCACGGCCGTCTGGATCTCCCGGGAGGTGATGGTCGAGCGCTTGTTGTAATGCGCCAGGCGCGACGCTTCGCCCGCGATGCGCTCGAAGATGTCGTTGACGAACGAGTTCATGATGCCCATGGCCTTGGACGAGATGCCGGTGTCCGGGTGCACTTGCTTCAGTACCTTGTACACGTAGATAGAATAGCTCTCCTTGCGGCTGCGCTTGCGCTTCCTGCCGTCCTTCTTCTGGGCTTTGGTGACAGCTTTCTTCGAGCCCTTCTTGGACGCCGGGGCGGATTTTGCCGGCTCAGGCATAACGGGAAGCACGAGCTGCAAAGACCACCACGAACGCAAACACAGCAGCGGCACCGAGGCTACCGGAAGCGACTCGGTACTTATAGAGGCTGTACGCAAATTAGGGTTCGGATTACGCCGCGTTGCGATTCGCGAGTTTTCAGTGGCTCTCTTGCGAGGGGGACGAGGTTATGTAAATGAGAGGATTCTGGTTGAGCTATCCTATTGGTCATCAGGACAAAGAGGTGTTTTATCCAATCAAATTGTTCCGTAGACAATCGCCGTTCTGCCTATAAAAGGGTGAAGCGGCGCTGTTGAGAGCGAATTTATTAGCCGTCAAGCGAGAGCGGTTTGTATTGCCAGTGGCTGTCATGTCTGGTCGTGGCAAACAAGGAGGTAAGACCCGTGCCAAAGCCAAGTCGCGGTCGTCCCGCGCAGGTCTGCAGTTCCCAGTGGGGCGAGTGCACCGCCTGCTGCGCAAAGGCAACTATGCCGAGCGGGTGGGGGCCGGCGCGCCCGTATACATGGCGGCAGTCCTCGAGTACCTGACCGCTGAAATCCTGGAGCTGGCGGGCAACGCGGCCCGAGACAACAAGAAGACGCGCATCATTCCTCGTCACCTGCAGCTGGCCATTCGTAATGACGAGGAACTGAACAAGCTGTTGGGCAAAGTCACCATCGCCCAGGGCGGCGTTTTGCCGAACATCCAGGCCGTGTTGCTCCCCAAGAAGACGGAGAGTCACCACAAGGCGAAGGGCAAGTGAGGCTGGTCTCCGGAAGCCTTCTCAAGCCCCCTACTCGAAGGGGCACCTGTGAAATCAAAGGCTCTTTTCAGAGCCACCCACTTTTTCAAATAAAAAGGGTTGTTCCAACACCTAGTTTGCTCAATTTCAGCTTTCTCAGTAGTAGACGTGCGGCCCAGGGGTACAGAGGGGGAGGGAGTGCCATTCACCCACCTTCTGGAATCTTTGAGTACCTTACCGGTGTTATGCGTGGGTGGGTGGCGACGGGTTGTAAATCCGGGAGGGTAATTAACTCAGGTGAAGGGAGCAAGCCTCTTGGGCGCCAGGGTCGACTCAGTTCTAAGTACTCCGTCAGGCGACCCGCGATGCCTTAACTCGGAGTCGGATGCCTAGTGAGCAACTCTATAGTATAGTTGTCCCCCAGGCCTTTGCCCAACACTTGAGGTCTAGTACCAAGGGGACGTTCCCTCTCTCACACACGTACACGCCCCGTTCACCCCAGTCGGTTAGGGGAGCGGACAGTTTTCGGGAGTGTGGCGGACCTGGGGTTTGGCTTAAGTGAGTCGACTGTCTCAAAGGGGGAAAAAAAGGCGCCTTCGCAGCGGAGATACAGGTACCCACTTAGGCATTCGGAGGCGGAATCTTGCGCCCGGAGGGGTGCGCAGATAACTTTCCGATCCGAAGAGCACCGAAAGGCGGAAACAAAACAAAACAAAAAACCCCACAACGATCCGTCATGCCAACTAAGCTAGGGGGCTCTGAGAAGGCAACAAGGCGTTCCGGGGGCGGCGGGGCCAAACAGAAGGTTGAGGTTCAATTCGGGAGCTAGAAAGCGTAGAAAGAGGGTTTCGCGGGTAGCGCGTTCCAAGGGAGCGAAGGGTTGAGGGGGAACATTCTGACACAGTTACGCTCAAAACTGACTCTCACCCTGAAAGAAAGGAAAAGCAAGGCAGGGAAAACCGTTGGCAAACCGGAAAGTAGAAAGGGAGGCGGGTGGGCGGGGGTAGGGGGGATTCCGCCCAAGCCAATCAGTGGCGCTAGGGCCGATGACGTCACAGCCAATGGACAGCCAGCGCGGGACTTTCAATTATTGTCCCGCCCAATCGGGAAAGAGACTGTGCCTATAAAGACCGCTGCGGCGGGCCGGACCCCGGTTCCTCTCCTTGCGCATCGCTGCGCCGGTGAGCTCGTGTGTCGGTTCGCTATGGCCCGTACAAAGCAGACTGCCCGCAAGTCGACCGGTGGCAAGGCCCCGCGAAAGCAGCTGGCCACCAAGGCGGCCCGCAAGAGCGCGCCGGCCACCGGCGGCGTCAAGAAGCCGCACCGCTACCGGCCGGGCACCGTGGCCCTGCGGGAGATCCGGCGCTACCAGAAGTCGACCGAGCTGCTGATCCGCAAGCTGCCCTTCCAGCGGCTGGTGCGCGAGATCGCGCAGGACTTTAAGACCGATCTGCGCTTCCAGAGCTCGGCCGTGATGGCGCTGCAGGAGGCGAGCGAGGCCTATCTGGTGGGGCTGTTTGAAGACACGAACCTGTGCGCTATCCACGCCAAGCGCGTGACCATCATGCCCAAAGACATCCAGCTGGCCCGCCGCATCCGCGGGGAGCGGGCTTAAGAAGTGTGCGCTCGGCTCGAGGTTCCATCATATCCAAAGGCTCTTTTCAGAGCCACCCACAACTGCACTTGGAAGAAGCTGTGCCACTTGTCCGTGCTCTCCCGGCGGACCCTCGCATGCCCCGGGAGGAGAGGCCGTTAGAGCGGGCAGAGCGTTGGGCTCCGACAGATAGGCTAAAGAAAGGCCAGGTATCCGGCCTGGTCCCCTGCTTACTGGCCGTCTTCCGGGGTGTCAGGATCTTTGAGTTTGGTCAGTCGGCTTCTCTGGACTGGCGAGGTTGCCGCTGCGTTCTTGGGCGCGGACGGGGCGCCCAGTTTCGCTTCTTGGAGGCAGCCACGGGTCCTCCCGTAGGGTCGGGCTCTTCTAGGGCGTCTTCGTACTCGACCTTGGCCCAGAACTGTAATCTGTTCCGGGAGTGGGGGGGGGGTAGGTTAGACCAGGCGGAGTCACTAGGGGACGCTCAGGATTCGCGGGCTTGAGCGCGCGGGCGCTGGCCTTCAGGCAGCTGAGAGCCGCGCGCAGGCCTGACCTCCTCACTCGCGCCGGAAAGGGCCCCGCCCCGCGTGGCTCTCCGGCTCCGGAGGGAAATCGCCACGTCGGTCGTTCCCGCCCCCTTTCTGCCGGGGAAAGTGAGGGATTCCTGCAACCTGGCTGCGCGTTGGATGTCGATAATGACCAGGCGTCACTCCTCAGCAAAGAGTTTAGCGGAGGCCATTCATCCCCTCACTCCACCCTCTCTTTCTCAAAACTCCCTCGCGGGCCTGAACGATTTCGCCTGTTATTTTAAACCCTTGACATTCTCACTTTCCTCAGCCTTGCTCCTTTTCTTTCAAATGCCAACCCCACTCAGACAAGTACCGGTAGCTCTGTGCAGGAATAGACCAGAGGACGAGGAAGGATCTGGTGTCTGCGGCCTGGCATTCAGTTCATGCAGTCGGGTGGGTTTGACCAGCCTGAGCCAAAGGAGCAGCTGTGGGGAAGAGGATAGACGGCCGGGAGCTCAAGGGCCGCCATAACCTAGGCCACTCCCCGGGGACTCGGTCTTGTCGGTATTGTTCTCGGCTCCACGGCAGGAGACTGATTCTTGCTGGAAGACATCCCGAGAGGCATAGGCGTGACCTCTGTGTAGTTATATGAGAAGTTATCCAGGTCAAGGCGCTCAGAGTTCAAGCTGTGGGAGGCAGTGAACCAATGGAAGGCAGAACAGACCCTGCTCCTCTCCCTTGCACCCATTTGCTGGCCCCAGGATCTGTGAGGGCAGAGATTTGACGTGGTCTCAGAGGGGCAATTCCTGCACCAGATGAGAGCAGAAGTCTAAGGTCTCTTACTGTCTTTTAGGAATGAACCTCTTCAACTGGGGGAGTGGGACAGTATCTTGTAGAGCCCACACTACACAAGACTCAGATAGGAGCTACTATGTGGGTCTCATGACATCTCTTTTTAACCTTGATCATCGCTTGTTTGCACCTGGAAGAGGCCAGAGTTTGTGTTTTTGTTGTCTCAGCACAGTTGATAGATAAAAGCACTACCAGAGATGGGTGAGAATTCACTGAGGGGAATAGAAACTGAAGTAGACATACTTTTCAAAACTTTTTTGCCCTTTGCAAGGAGTGTGGGGAAAAAAAGAAGAGCAATGTGGACCGCAGCTTCTCCTGACAGTGGGTCCCCAGTTTGCAGCCCCAGGCTCACAGAGATTTTCAGAATAGGGCCTGTTATGGGCTGAATTGTGCCCCCCAACAATTCATATGTTGAAGCCCTAATTCCTTGTACCTCAGAATGTAACTGTACTTGGGGATAGGACCCCTAAATAGGCAATTAAGTTTAAAATGGGGTCATTAAGATGGACCCTAAATGAGTCGTGTCCTTATAAGAAGAGGCAATCAGGACACAGACAACACAGAGGGATATCCATGTGAAGACACAATGAGAAGGCAGCCATCTGCAAGCCAAAGAGACAGGTCTCAGAAGAAATCCAACCTGCCCACATCTTGATCTTGGACTTCTAGCCTCTTGAACTGTGAGAAAATAAAATTAGTTGTTTAAGCCACCCAGTCTGTGGTATTTTGTTATGGCTGCCCTAGAAAACTAATACAGACCCGGGGTTTCATTCCCTGCTCAGACCAACACTGCAAGATGGGATCCTGAGGATCTATACTCTGTGAGATATAAGCAGAAGCAGCAGTGACTCAGGGCTGTGCAGGGATGGCACATTTGCACCCAGCATCTCATCCACTGTAGTTTGTTTTCAAAGAGGCAGCCTGAAGTTCTCAGACAGTGAGTGACTTTCCAGCATGTCTGAGCCATTAGTGGCTCAGCAGACCCCTGAGCACATGGATTTCCATGTCAGGGCTCTTCCTCCCCAGGATCATACTCCCTGAAGGGATACTACATCAGATTTAAAAGCAGATATCTAAGATCTCCCTGTGGCCCTGAAATTTGGGATCAGCCTGGGCATCTGTCATGGCTAAGGCAGGTCAGGGGTTCCTAGCTTAGCAGGAATGTCTATATCCTGCCTTCACCCCCTCCTCATTTTTCTACCCACCTCTGTCCTCCTGCCACAGCAGTGGATTGCTCACTTACCAAACTCAACGCTTGCAGGTTGTGGAAGGATAATGATGAAAGAAAGCAGAGAGAGAGGAGCACTGGTCTCTTGCTGGTGGAACAGGGGAGGCCCTCCCTGGTTGGTCTTTCCTGGTTTCCTGTCAAAGGTGAGCCCCTTAAAGGCAGGGCCTTGTCTGCATCATTGATCCCTCTTCCAGGGCTGCTACACAGCCGGGCTCTGGGCCTCAACCATGGAAGTGTTCTCTACTCAGCTGACAGCCCCCTGCCCTCACATGGGGCCAAGAAACAGCAGGCAGTGGAAACAGGTGTGTACACACTCACTTTCTGAGGAAGTGGGCCTGTCTGACCCACTCCCTCTCACCCAGTGGAGAGCCAGACCTTAGCAAAACACTGCTGCCCCACCAATCAGCAGCTGTTTGGGGGATTTGCCGCACAAGGCCAAGACAACAGAAGCTGGTTCTCACTGTGAGCCTGTTCTGGGAGGCGTGAGGAGTTCTCCAGTGCCTTCAGGGCTTCCCAAACTGCCACAGGCATTTTAGCTTTGACACCTTTTGGGTAATAGGACAAAGATGATATTCCTGCCACTGTTCTGTGAAGGTCAAACTTCCTAGGCCTAATAGGAAACTTCTGGAATGTCTTCATTGGTTTAAAAACCTAGTGTGAAGTAGTACCCAATTTTTTTAATGTCAATATCAAAATTTAATTATTTTAAGTACTTAAGTAATCTTCCACTTTCAGATTACAAAAAAGAAAATCAAGCAAAAAGAAATTCACATTCTTTTTAAAAGTTTCATCATGTCCAGCCTGTTTCCAGAAAAAGTTGGCCATGGAACTGGATTGTTTATTGGACTTTGTGTCCTTTAATCAGAGCTGTTGGGGGCCTCAGTTAAGGCAGTGGCTAGGAGTGGACAGAGATACAGTGATGGACTTGAGGGAATTGTAGAAAGTAAATTTGATAAGATTTAGGTATTTGGAGAATGGAAGAGAGGAAGGAGCCTCTCCTTGGCTTGAGAAGCTAGGAGATAATGGTAGTTTTCACTAAGGTGGAGAATTTAAGGAGAAGAAATTGCTTTTGGAACAAAGAAGCTGCATAAAGTCCCTTCCAACATTGAAGTTGAGATTCCTGTTATCCATCTAGGATACATTCACTAAGAGTTAGGAATATTAATTTAAACAGCAAAGGGGCTCAGCTGGAGCTACTTTGGGGGAAGCCCTTAGCAGATAGATAAGGGTAACAGAAGGCAAGGAATGAGATGAGATCTACCCAGGGGTCAAGGAGAAGAGAAGAGGACTGAGGCAGGCATCCTGGGCAAGCAGGACCAGTGATGGGGCTGGTAGATGAAGAGAACACCAAGAGGCAGAAGGAGAGCTGGAAAGAGAAGAGGACCACCAGGAGAAAGTGTCCCAAGGGGCAACTGTGATCATCATAGGGACATATTGTACACTGAAGTTCAGAAATAACAACCACTTATGCATTAAGCTCAGTCTCTTCTAACTATGCTTTATATTTTATATCTCTTTTAATCACCATGACAACCCTGCAAGGCAAGTAGATGGTCTATCATCCTCATTTTAGACTGGGAAGCTTTGAGTATTTTGCTCAAGCTCTCACAGCTAGTGAGTGCCAGGGCCAGGGATTCTGACCAAAGTGCTGGGACTCCAAAGTTCATATTAAGCAGAAAACACCAAGTAAAGGGCACATACTGGAAGCTGGGAAGGGAAATGACAGGAGGTGCCTGATTGAACACAGGGTTGAGGGCCTCATTGCTTCAGTGGACTCTCTTCCTCCTGCTTACCCAGAAACCCTGGCTTCTGAATCCTCACTCAAAAGGACCCAGTATCCAGGCCCCTCCCAGCTCTCAGGGAACTCTCAGGAATTTGCAGGCCAACAGCATGTCTGGCAGGAATTTCCTGCAGGTTGGCTCCAGAAAAGGGCAGAAGGTAGCTTCCCTGGGCTGTAACCCTTGCCCACAGATGGCTAAAGCCAACCACTAAACTGCTTCTGGTGAACTTTGCTGAGGGCAGAGTTCACCACTAGTGACCTGCTTAATGGGATCAGTGCTTGAAGGGAGGTGCTTTAGGGAGGGGTTCATATTTGTGGTAGACTGAATAACAGCCCCCCATTAGCATGCCTGCATCCTAATCCCTGGAATCTGAATATGTTACCTTATATGGCAAAAGGGACTTTGCCAATGTGATTAAATTAAGGACTTGAGGCAGGGAGGTTATCCTGGATTATCTGGGTGGGCCCTAAATGTAATCACAACAGATCTTATTAGAGGGAGGCACGAGGCTCAGTGGGGAGAAGGTGATGTAATGACAGAAGCAGGGGTGGGGCGATGAGGCCAGGAGCCAAGAAATGCCAGCAACCTCTAGAAGCTAGAAGAGACAAGGAGTGGATTCTCCCCCACAGAGCCTCCGGAAGGAATCAGTCTTTCTGGCGCTTGATTTTAGCCCCTTAAGATTCATTTTTGGCTTCTGACCTCTAGAACTACAAGAGAATACATTTGTGTTGTTTTAAGCCACTAAATCTGTGGTAATGTGTTAAAGCAGGAATGGGAAACTAATACACCATCCTGTGTTCATGAAAGACACTAGTTTCTTTTTATTTGTGGGAAGGGAGATTTGAGTGTGATAAGCAGAGTATGCAGTGTACTTGGAGGAAAGGTGGGAGGGAGGGAAGGGAGATGGCAGAGAAGAAAATGCCTCAAGAATGGGAGACTTGGCACTCCAAAGCTATCAGACTGGCCCCTTCATGAGCCCCTTGACCTGCTCAACCCAGAGTTCCTCAGGGCATCTCCATCTTCGCAAGCGGCACTGAGGGCCTCTAGACACTGGTTGACCTCTCCCATCCATGGATGTCTGTAGGGCTCCCTGAGGCCATACCAGGGAAGGAAGAACCCAGATTGACTCCGCTGTGGTCTGCGGCAGTGGCAAACTCTTCTTGCTCTTCAGGACAGCTCACACCCAAACTGTTGCGAGGATGCTGTGTTCGTTTCCTTAGGGCTGCTATAGCAAATTACCACAAACTTGCTAGCTTAAAACAACAGAGATTTATTCTCTCACAGTTCTGGAGATCAGTAGTCTGAAATCAAAGTATCAGCAGGGCCATGCTTTCTCCAGAGCTTCTAAGGGAGAATCCTTCCTTGCCTCTTTCAGCTTCCAGTGTCTCCTGGCGTTCCTTGGCTTCTGGCAGCATCACTCCAATTTCTGCCTTTGTCTCCACATGACCTTCTTCCCTGAATCTCTGTGTCCAACTCTCCCTCTCCTTTCACTTATCCCACCCTCAATCTAGGATGATTTCATCTCAAGACCCTTAGTTACATCTGCAAAGACCATATTTCCAAATAAAATCACATTCTGAGCTTCTGGGTAGACATGAATTTGGGGGGAGGACACTATTCAAACCACTACGGATGCTGAGCCCTGAGCCCCTAGGGCCCTCTGGAAGCAGGCCCAGACTTCCCCTGGTTTCCCTCTGTCTAGGTGCCCATGAACTCTCCACCTCCAAAAGGCCATCTGTCAGTCACTTGCACCTGAGTATTAAAACTTAAGAGCAATAGCTTTGCATTTTTACTAATGCTCTCTGTGCCCATGAGTGTGGAGCCTAGAAGGGAGGCTGTATCTCCACTTGGGGAAGTCCAGGCTTCAGGGGCAGTGCAGGGAAATGTCTTTGGCCCTTGGTTAGATGCCTCTGGTAATAATGAGACAGCCTGAACTGTCTGGGCAATAGTAGAATGTTCCCGGATTCATTTGTCTGGGAAAAGCTGGAAGAGAAAAGATATGGAGCTAGAATAGGAGTTCAATGTCTCAGTTTCAATATCTGTAAAATAGTGACAATAAATGTAGACACCTCATAGGATTACCATAGGGATAAAATGAGATAAATACAAGTATTGCAAAAGACTTAGAGCAGTGTTTCAACATGGCAATAAATTAATAATTATTAGTCAATTTAATTAACATTATGATAAACACTAATTGATACAAGTCCTAAATCTTTCCTTTGGGAACATTACAATCATGTTGTGGAAAGAAAAACTAATACATAGGAAACAATTGGTACATTATTTAATCTCTAGATGATTAGCATCTTGAGATTCTGCTAGACTGTGGCCCAGACATTAAGAATACTTGGGTTCCTGAGTGCCTTATGAATCACAAAAGCCATTCACTTATGTCCTCTCATTTGATTCCACAAGAACCCAGGAAAGGAAGAAGAGGTTTGTTTTCCTGTCTTACAGTTAAGAAAATTTCTGGTGAAGATGAGACACCTGGGTATGTGGATCACCAAGCTAAAAAGCGGCCAGGATGGAATTTGAGCCTAAGTTTTGTGTTTTAAAATCTTAAAATTTGTGTGGAGACACAATAGACCCCGAATAGCCAAAGCAGTCTTGAGGGGAAAAAAACGGAGCTGGAGGAATCAGACTCCCTGACTTCAGACTATACTGCAAAGCTATAGTAATCAAGACAATACAGTACTGGCACAAAAAAAGAAAGATAGATCAATGGAACAGGATAGAAAGCCCAAAGATAAACCCACGCACCTATGGTCAACTAATCTATGACAAAGGAGGCAAGGATATACAATGGAGAAAAGACAGTCTCTTCAATAAGTGGTGCTGGGAAAACTGGACAGCTACATGTAAAGGAATGAAATTAGAACACTCCCTAACACCATACACAAAAATAAACTCAAAATGGATTAGAGACCTAAATGTAAGACTGGACACTATAAAACTCTTAGAGGAAAACATAGGAAGAACACTCTTTGACATAAATCGCAGCAAGATCTTTTTTGATCCACCTCCTAGAGTAATGGAAATAAAAACAAAAATAAGCAAATGGGACCTAATGAAACTTCAAAGCTTTTGCACAGCAAAGGAAACCATAAAGAAGACAAAAATACAACCCTCAGAATGGGAGAAAATATTTGCAAATGAATCAGTAGACAAAGGATTCATCTCCAAAATATACAAACAGCTCATGCAGCTCAATATTAAAAGAACAAAAAATCCAATCCAAAAATGGGCAGAAGACTTAAATAGACATTTCTCCAAAGAAGACGTACAGATGGCCAAGAAGCACATGAAAAGCTGCTCAACATCACTAATTATTAGAGAAATGCAAATCAAAACTACAATGAGGTCTCACCTCACACCAGTTAGAATGGGCATCATCAGAAAATCTACAAACAAATGCTGGAGAGGGTGTGGAGAAAAGGGAACCCTCTTGCACTGTTGGTGGGAATGTAGCTTGATACAGCCACTATGGAGAACAGTATGGAGGTTCCTTAAAAAACTAAAAAATAGAATTACCATATGACCCAGCAATCCCACTACTGGGCATATACACTGAGAAAACCATAATTCAAAAAGACACATGCACCCCAATGTTCATTGCAGCTCTATTTACAATAGCCAGGACATGGAAGCAACCTAAGTGTCCATCAACAGATGAATGGATAAAGAAGGTGTGGCACATATATACAATGGAATGTTACTCAGTCATAAAAAGGAACGAAATTGAGTTATTTGTAGTGAGGTGGATGGACCTAGAGACTGTCATACAGAGTGAAGTAAGTCAGAAAGAGAAAAACAAATATCGTATATTAACGCATATATGTGGAGCCTAGAAAAATGGTACAGATGAACCGGTTTGCAGGGCAGAAATAGAGACACAGATGTAGAGAACAAACTTATGGACACCAAAGTGGGGAAAGTGGGGGTGGGGGTGGGGGTGTGATGAATTGGAAGAATTCAAAAAAAAAAAAAAAAGAAAATGAACTAAGCAAAGAGATAGGTTTTGAAAATATTATTCATGAGTTTGCTTCCATTAAAGCCAGGGGGAAAAACAAAGTTTTGTGTTTTACTTTTTTTTTTTTTTGTATTAGAGTCAGTGTTTCAAGGAAAAGTGATATACACAATAGATACAAATAACATCAATACATGTACTGTAGGGGAGGAAAACTAATTTTCCCTCTGACCTTTTGAATTTTTAGGTGAGACCCCCATAATAAAAAGAGAAATTAACAAGAAAAAAGCAAACAGAAGATTACTAACAATGTATACCTCATGTATACATGGTAGATACTCAGGAAAAAAATGAGTAACACACCGAGGTGGCTTAGAATTCAGACTTAAATATCCTTCTTAATAGGGAAAGGGGACAGGGGACACAAGCCTATTAGGGGAGAAGAAATGACTTTGAGGAGAAATGAAGAATAGATGAGAGGTATGATAGTTTGTGACAAAGTTTGTCTGAGTGTGGTCTCGACTTCTGGTCTCCTATCCTGTGAAGAGTCAATGTTCCCTGGTCAGTGAAACTCTCTGGGGAGGGCATTTATGACAATTAAGTTCCTTTGGAGAATCTGTCCTTTAGCAGATAAGGGGAGTTCAAAGAAAGTCTGTCCCTGCATTTCCTGTTTTTCAAGTGCCTACAGCTCAAAATGATCAATATGCCAAAGTGTCATTCTGGGATGGCATGTTCTATGACCCTTTCAGTACAGTAGAACAGACCTCTCCTGACTTCCAACCCCCAGTTAGAAACACATTTTACATGGCCTCCTAGTCACATTCACAAAAGAATATAAACTGCAACAGGTTTTGCAAAATGATACTTACTATTTGTGATATACTCTGATATTTTCTCTTCTCTTCTTCTTAAAAAAAGGGAGAAAAAGGTGCTCTCTATCAAGTAAACCGATTTCATAACCCACTAATGAGTTACAACCTATAGTTAGAAAAACACTGGCTAGAGGAAACTACAAAGAATAAAGTAAAAATCATCGTACTTATTCTTTAAAGTCAATATTTCTCTGAACATGCCTTATGAATCTTTCTGTTCTTGCACACATAACCTGATGCCTGTCTTTATGGGGAGGTGATGCCCACATGAATAACAAAAGTGGAAGGCTTATTGTAGTGGATGATAAAGAGAGTCAGGTTGAGCTCTGTGGGAGCTGAGAGGGAAAGGTCAATTCCAGCTGAGCAAACAAGGGAACCCTTCCTGTAGGAGGTGATATTTGAGGTGGGTTCTCAGGAATATTTAGGATCTGAGATATGTTTAGATTGGGAGCTAAGGAAGGTGGTGTAACCCAGGCAGAAGGGAAAGTGAAAACAAAGAAGAATTGTTGTTGGACCACAGGTAGCCTGGACAAAGGGCAGTAATGAGAAATGAGCTCTTCATACTGGGGACATCAGTGACCAGTTTTAGGGGCCTCAAATGCCAAACCATGGAGTGGCTAGGTTTTACTCCATAAACAATGTTGGGAAAAGTCTATAAGTAAGCAATATACAGAAAAGCAAACACAGAAGCTATCAAACTCATGTAGAGATGCTTGAACTCATTAATAATCAAAGAAATGAAGATGAAAGTAAAGATGAGATATCACTCTACACCAGATAGTCTGGCCAAACTTAGAAAGTTGGATGACCCAAGCGTTAACCTGGAAGTGGTCTCATGGGAGTCCTGATGCCTTGGTGTTGGAAGTCTGAGCCTACCATTCTGGAGCGGAGCCTGGTACTATTTCATTCAATAAAGAATAAATGACCCTAGTAATGAGAGTTCTTATCCAAAAGATATTCTTACATAGGTCCATAAGGGAAATGCACAATGATGTTTATTTATAACAGCATGTTTGTGATGATGGGGAATTGGAGCAAATGTGGATGTCTGTCAGTGGGAGAGTGGGAGGTAAAATGTGGTGTTTGCACATCCTGGAGTTTAATGCAGCACTTCAGTCAATAGAGTGCATGTTCACATCACAACATGGATAACAAAAGAGAGATGCAGGGTTTTGTGGGAGTTGAGAAAGAAAAGCCAATTTCTAACATATACGTTAGAAAGGGGGAAAGTAAAAAATAGAATAAAATATAAAACACAATACCACTTAATGCATTCTGAGAAAGTAGACATTTGCTAGGACTGAGAAAGTAAAAAATCTGTTCTGCCATTCATCAGGCTGCGATGAACGTCAAAGAATTAGTCAAAAATTATCAGGAAACACAAGTCCCAAGGACATGCTGTAGCTATAAAGAGTCAGAATCCCCTTCTTTGAGGGACCACTGCTTTCTTATTCCCTGAGAAACTTTGTTCTCTTAAAAATCGTAGATTATCAGAACTTTTGCTGTGTGAAATCATATCAGTAAGAATGAAATATCCCCCTCCTGCCCAGAGGACCTAAATCACTCTGACACAGAGAAGCAGCCTTGGTTTTCAACCCAGGTACAAAACTTCAAACAAGAGATTTCTAAACACAACATTCCACCTTCATCAATACTTTGTAGTTTCCAAGGAAACAGGACCCTGAATGCACTTGAAAGCCTAGTTCTGATGTCCCTCCTTTCACACAGCCCTGCTTTGCTTTAAGCCCATCAAAACTCTATAGTTTATCCTTCCCCACAGCTTACAATAACTCCATGTTTTTCTTTTGTTAGTGAGACACCTCACAGTTTTTTTGGTGTGTGCTCTCCCTCCTTGAAAACAAATCAATAAACTGGGCTTGTTAGACTAAGTCTAACTACTAATTTTTTTTCCCTTAGAGTTGATATAACTTATTTCAGCATTCCTAAATTGTTGATTATTTCTAACATTGTTAACTGCTATAAATGCTGCATCAACATCTTGCTTCTTTGACATTAGTGGTGTAGTACAGTGACTAAAAGGAGACTGAATTTTTATCTTGGCTTGGTCAATTGGCTGATAGGATATGATTCTTGCTGATATGACTGGGTGACTGTGGGCACATTACTTAACCTCTCTGTGGTTCCATCTCTACATCTGTAGAATGGAAATAATAATACTACCTACCCATAGGGTTATTGTGAGGATAAAATGACTTAATACATGTAAAGTGTTTAAAACATTGTCTGGTACCAAAGAAGAGTATATAAGCAGTAGGAACAGAAAAAGCATATGCCATTCTAGTTTAACTTTGCATCTATTTAGTTAGTAGTAAAGTATGTTCTGCAGCTTTTTAAAAATTTTGTTTTGAAATAATAATAAATCCACAGCGAGTTGCAAAAATAGTATAATCCCATGTACCCTTCACTCAGCTTCCCCCAAGGGTGACATGATTTAGAGTTGTAGTACAATATCAAAACCAGGATAATGACATTGGTACATTACCGTTAACTAGTCTACAGACCTGAATTACTTTTCACAGTTTCTTTAAACTGCATTCATATGTGTGTGTGTGTGTGCATGTAATCCTGTGCAATTTTATTCCATGTATAAATTCTTCTAACCACCACCACAATCAAGATACAGACCTGTTCAATTACCTCAAAAGAACTCCACAATTCACTCCCAACCACCTCCTACCTCACACCCACCCCCTGGAAACCACTAATCTGTTCATCTCAGTAGCTTTGCTATTTCGAGAATGCCACATAAGTGGAATATATAGTATGCGAGGATAATTTTTAATGCATAGAAAGCAATACACTTTTTGCAGGAACACAAAGAAGCGAAATTAGAATGATTGTCTGAAAGGGAGCAAATAATGAACATAAAAAGGAATAATAAATAAGAACAGGGGAAATGGTTCTATTAAATGCATACAGCAAATACAGTAAGAGATCCTCAGATTGTTTGTGATTTGCAAATTTTAGGAAAAAATTTGAGTAAAATTCAGGAGCATCAATTTATCCTGCAAGTCTCAGTCAGCATAAAGATTTAAAGGTCAGAATAATCCTCCCAAAATACTGCTCCTGACTTGCTCAGTAACCCACAACAACTCTCCCAGGCACGTTCTACGCATTGTCTTCACCTGATTTTGTTTCGCTCTGTGACCCAGTCTCCTAGCCTGGCTGAGGACCAAATCTGTAGCCTAAGCCTCATCAGTGAAGTTGACCAGTCAGGAAAATCGCTTCAGAGAATACCTTCTTTAAAGTGGATGTTCACAATTTAAAGTGATTGTTTTTTTCGCAGGATTGGGACTAGTGGAGTCCCAGCCCCAGAACTGTAGGTCAGTTCATAAATCCCAAGGACCTTTGGAGTTTGTTGTTGTTGTTGTTATTACTGTTTAGGTTATATTATTGAAGATTTTAAAAACTGTTTTTTACAATTAACTAAAAAAGTTAAGGATCTGCTGTGTGCCAGGCACTAGGATAGGTATCTGAAATACATTATTTTCACCAAAATTATTATCACATCACTTGGGCTTTTTTTATGGCCAATAATCCCACACTGCCCAAATAACTTACTTCTGTTGACAGAGTTTTTAAGTGCACATTAATCAAACATTCAAATGATATTGAAAGATGTAAGGAAAAAGTAAAAGCCTCCTTCTGGACTAACCAAATTCCTCTCCTGATGAGTAGCCACTATTATTAGCTTTAATATATGAAATTCCAGAAAAATGTTTTACTTACTTACCAGTGCAGACACACCAATTCATACACACATATCCTTTTTTACTTATACCAAAAGGGATCCTACCACTTTCTTTTCACCTGCTAATAGATATCTAAGTAGTTTCTATGTGTTTATTATTAAAAATAATACTGCTTTCTCTTAATTCCAGCTAATAAAAGAGAAGTGCTAGAATATTATTTTGCAGCCCCTAGTGATTTAAAGGATCTAAGTATTAAGCATCAATAGGTGTTGTTATCACAAAAAGAGAAGCAATTAGTCATTATGTCCCCTGATATGAAAAAAAATATATATGTGTGTGTGTGTATGTGTATGTGTATATATATATATATATATATATATATATATATATATATGGCACTATCTATGAAGTAGTCTTGCCAGGGAGTGGAGAAGTAAACCTAAATCTAATCAAGCCTCTGATCCAACTACTAATTTACAGGAAATATAGAGACAGAAGATCATGATAAACTACATCAGGAAGTAATTGGCAAAATCTGAATTGAGAAAACTCTACAGGAAAAACAACCCAGTTTCTTCAACAAAGAAATTACAAGAAATAAAGAGATGGATGGGAAACATACATTAGAGTTAAAAGGCATCACCCAACCACTGTGTGTAGATTTATTTGGATTCAGATTCGGATAAAGTACTTTAAAAACATATAGATTACATTAGATAGGTAGATTAAAATTAAAAATTTGAGCACTAACTAGATATTTGATAAATTAAGGAACTATTGTTAATTATTTTAGACATGATTTGGTACTACAGTCCTTATCTTTTAAAGAAACATAAGGAAATTTTTATGGATTAAATAATATGGTGCCTGGGATCTGCTTCAAAATGACACAGGACGGATGGCCTTGAGTTGATAATTGGTTTGAGTTGATAATTGGTTTGAGCTGATAATTGACCTTGAGTTGATAATTGTTGAAGTTGGATAAGGGGTACATTGGCATCTGTTTGTGTATATGTTTTAATTTCTCAATTATCAAGAATTAAAAATACGTTTTTTTTAAAGCTGCTATTTACAATCCCTGCACAAATATCTTTGAGTGATTTGCTAGGGGCTTTTGTTTTGTATTCGTATATAAAAAGAGAGTTTTGATAGTTATTATGAAATTACCCACTAAAAAGTTTGCACCAAATTCTTCTCTCACTACTAGTGTATGAGAATACCTCATTTCTCTAGCCCAACCAGCTCTGGGTATTGGCAAACCTTTGCATTTGGCCAATTATGAATCTCACAGTCCCCCTCAGAACCTCATGGTCCCCTCAGAGCATGATGGTGGCTGGCATCAGCCTTCATGGCCTGATGAAGCCATTTCCACATTAAGGGAAGCCACTGAAATGAATGGACACTCTTTCGAGGGTCAAGGTGTCATCTGCAGTAGAGGTTGCTTGAACGGGTACAGATGTTTCCACAGTCATGCTGGCCCAGAAGCTAATCAGGTTCTTTAAAGTCCGTTTCCATATGTCTGGGCCAATCCCTCAAGGTCTGGCTCTACCTGCCTACCCCTTCACCCCCTAAATACTACCCATACTAAATTTCTTGCAGTTCCTCCTATCTCCCTGAGCTTGCTGTCTTTCACTCTCCTTCAAGTCTTTCTTCAGAGAGACCTTCCTTAGCCCCATCGGTGTTAAGTTAGGCCTCCCTCCATTACACTCTCTGTACCTGTACTTCTCCCATCTTAACACGTGTCACATTTTATTATAGTCACTTGTATAATATCTATCTTCCCCTCTAGCCACTAAAAGTCCAGGAAGGCAGAAGCCACTCTGTTCCGTTTAACCTTAAACCAGATTGCCTGCTATCTAACAGATACTCAATAAATCACTGAATGAAAGAATGACTTAATTATATCATACCTAACAATGCTCAGGAGTCAGAGTGGTCCTAGAGAGCCTTTCTTACAGAACTTAATAATATTAATAGATACTTAATAATTATTTATTAAGTTAGCAGATACAGATTTTCAATCACCCATATTAAATGAATGATTAAACCTAGTCTCCCAAGCCACAGGGACAGTCTTCTAGTTAAGGGTCAGTGTCTGAAACCTGAACAGAGCTGCCCCTCAGGCTTCCTCCCTGTGCCACAACCACTGATTAGCCATATTGTGAGCTATATTAGCCTCCCTTTTAAAGGAGCGGAGCTCCCCAGACCATGTTGTGAGACCAAATATGGTATAAGAACTGCTGATAGTTTTACATTTTTTACTCTCATGTTTTTCTTTTGAAGGCCAAACTGAGTCAGCGAGGAAGGCCACCGTCTGTGCTTTAGATGACTACTCTGGCCACAGGACATAAAATGGATTAGAGACGTTCTGAGCCTCGGAGAACAAAAGTGAAACCCTAATACTTTCTCCCACTTGAATAGAATAAGTATTTGTGTATATGGCTCATCCACCATCTGAGTTCCTTCCCAATTGAAGGCAGAAAGTTTATTGTGCTCATCTGTGGAACCAACACGACACAAAGTTGGAGTGCATTAAAAAGTGGAGGAAGGGGACTTCCCCGGCAGTCCAGTGGTTAAGATTCCACGCTTCCACTGCAGGGGGCGCGGGTTCAATCCCTGGTCGGGGAACTAAAATCCCTCATGCCATGTGGGCGCAGTCAAAAAAAAAAGAAAAAAAACTGGAGGAAGGACTGGGAACAACACAACTATCGATCAACAAGTAACTGAATTACCAGTTGCGGCTATACAATGGTATACTACTCAGCAATAAAAAGGAATGAACTACTGATACATGCACCTAAATATATATGAATCTCAAAACAGTTATGCTGAGTGAAAGGAGCCAGATACAAATGATACATTGTATGATACAAACTACCTATAATGACATAAAGCAAACCAGTGGTTGCTTGAGGGCAGGGATGGGGCCAAAGGAGGACATTGGTGAAGGGAGCAGGGGGGAAGAATTATAAAGGGGCACTAGGAAACCCTTTTTGCGGGGGTGGATGGATATGTCCATTATTTTGATTGTACTCATGTTCTCATAGGTATATACATATGTCTAAACTTAAAGTATACTTTAAACATGTACAGTTTATTGTATGCCAATTATACCTCAGTAAAGTTTTTTTTTTTTTTGCTTTTGTTTGTTTGTTTGTTCAAAGAAGAGATGAGGGTGGTACAGAAATTAGTTGAGAGATGTCATTTGAGGTGGAAGATTATGGCCTTGGCTTGAAAGAAAGCTCTGGCCAAGCCAGAAAGAAGGGGCAGTCCAGTCTAGCCCTGAGAAAGAGCAAACGGGTTTAGGGGAAGGTGACTAGACCATGTTAACTAGAGCAGAAATCCTGTATAGCAGTAGGAGATAGAGCTGTGGAAGAAGGAAGAGGCAGATTATGGAAGGCCTTGAACATCAAGCTTTTTAAAAGTGTGCACTGGGTTGTAGTTCCACCATTTACTTCCTAAACAATCCTGGACAAGTTCTTTAACTTTTCTGAAATTCAATCTCCTTTACCTATAAAATAAGGATGGAACCCATCTTAAGTGGTGGTTGTGAAGATTAAATGAGGCAATGCTTGTAAACCGCTTAGCAGAGGACAAGGTAAATATTTATGTGCTCAAGAAGTAGAAGCAATTATTATTATAACAAGTATTGTTATTAACTCCAACTTAAGCAAATGTATACAGATGTTTGAGAAGGAGAAAGATCAAAGAGGTTCTTTAGGAGGATAAATCTCACCATCACTAATCACCTCCCCTCCAGAGTTAAAATACCAAACTCTAACACCTCCGTCCCCTTTCTCACTCTGTAACTTCCTGCCTAGTAAACACCGGAGGAGCCCATGGTCAGTAACCAAAGCTCTCTCACATTAGTAAAAGTATTTCAGCTGGTGAGCCCTACAACTATGGGGACAAATTAAACTGAGCTGAACTATGGTCTCTGGAATGGAGAATGAGAGCACACCACCCAAGATTTTCAGCCACCACCATAGACTTATATCCAGGGTGCATGCTGAAAATAAAGCAGGCGGTATTTCTTTTTATTTTAATTTTAAAGCATAAATATTTCCCCCAAAATCCAGGTTTTCGGAAAGGGGTCTTACTTTCTCAAGTCCGTTAAACATTGAACTATGAGTTTATTCTCTGGAGAGTTTCCGAGAAGAAGCCTTTCTGTGCCTCAGTTTCCTCATTTGTAAAATGGGACATAATAATGGTAACTATTTCATAAGGTTCTTGTGAGGATTAAATGAGTCAATATGTGTAAAGGACCTGGAACATCGTCTGGCATACAGTAAGTACTCTGCAGGTATCATCTAAACTTTAAGGACTTTATTTCTTCTATCTTGTTTATAGTGCTTCTTGTTTGTGGTGATTTTTGTTTGGTTTTGTGGTCATGTATTTTTCAATTACTGAGCATTAACAGTGTCCTCATAACAGGCTATTTCTGCCCCAGTGCACTTCTGGAGTAGAAGTAAGTTTGGTTGATGGTTTATAAATATTCATCTTCCAAGTCAGAGGCACTCAGCTTTTCCACAGACCCAGTAGTGGTTTTATCTGTTCATTTCATTTAGTTAAAAACTATATTGCAGATACAATAATCCAGCCAAGCTTTTAAATTAACTGGTAACTTTATTAATAACAATAGCATCTACACACATCTGAAAACACACATATAAGAAACATAGATTTATTCAGTCTCTGATAATGTCTGGAGTCCATTTGGATTCATGAAACCCCTGCAGTTAACTCCAGGACCCCTATCCAAAAGCAGAGTTGAATAACTCATCAGACCATCAGTGTCTTTATCAGCAAAATCAAGGCTTGGACAGAAAGATTCAACATTCTGTAATTACATGAAGTAAAACTAAAATACAATTGTCCTCACATCTGAGGATACAAAGGTGGACAAGGTTAGCTGCATGACCAGTGGACCAATCACTTTGCTTCTCTCAATCTCGTTTTTAAAGGGATATTAATCTTGTCTATTGTATACGGTCTCCTGAAAAGCAAATGAGATGGTGAACATAAATTAAAAGCTCATCTCCGTGAGGAACAAAGGATCAGGATAGAAGGAGGATGTCATAAATAGAGAAAGGAAAAGGATTTCCAGTGACCAATGTTCTGAATTTAATGAAAATCCAAGAGATTAGGCCAAACTGAGAAACATAAAGGAGGGACAAAACTGCCACCTCCCCCTTAAAGCAAAAAAAAAAAAAAATCTTAACAAAGTCCTCCTCCCAGCTGTTGCCCTGAGGTGACCACGGACAGACTTGGGGAAGGAGCTCCAAAAGCATTTCCATTTTCATCACTTTTTCACATACATCTAATGAAAATGAACCGCACCCATCCATCCACGGAAGCGATTAAAAAAGGAGTGGGACAGAAAAATTAATTCAACAAATATTAATTCAATAAGTATTGAAGTGTCCTCTGTGCGCCCAGTACTGGTTGGCACTGACGATATAGAGGAAAACCAAACCAGCAAAGTTTCTGTCAAGGGCTTGAGGAGAAAGACCATAAACAAGAATATAAACGAACAAGACAATTTCTGATCGCTGCTAGGAGGAAGATAAAATAGAGTGAGGGCCCAGGACAGGCAGGAAGGAGGCGCAAACTCCTGAGTGGATGACTTGGGAAGGTTTCTGAGAGGTGACGTTTGAGCCCAGACTAAAATGACTAGTGCCTTACAGTTACTTGAGGCCGAAACATTCCAAGATAAGAGAATTAAATGCAAAAATGATCCACAAACCAAAAAATAACAGGTATTCCAAAGCACCAAAGTGAGCGGTGGAAAGCGGAATCTATGAATTCTGGAGCGGCGCGAGATTTTGAATATTCATGTCGTCCAATCAGGGAAAGGCTGAGACCAGGCAGCGCGGGTTCAGTCCTAAGTACCCCGAACTACTGGTATCCACAGGAGGTCACGTCGCAGGGCATAACTGGTGACTGGGCACCCAAGCAGCTGCCAAACTCTCGGGAGAATTCTTCAGGGCTGTGATGCAGTGTTCGCATAACCCGGGCTTACTTACGTCCTGGGGTCCTTTCTTAAATGAGGATGGCCGAAATCACACTTTGTTTTAGAACACCGATGAAACGTACGCAACAGAGCCACCAGGACACAACAGTCTACGAGCAGAGGGTGGGAAGGAGCAGTCTCAGTATCCTAATTTAGAACTGACTCATAAGAAACCTAAGCAGCACAGTGAGGAGTTGACTCGGCCTAGATTCAAAAGCAAAGCCAATCACGCGCCAGGAACCTCAAGTCATAAGGGCCTAAAAAGCTACGTGTGCCACTTGCCATTACTTTTATCCAACTACTGCAACTTACTTTGTGAGAAGAGACTGAGGGAAAACAAGTGAACAAAGCTCTTCTCTGGTGATTAGGTGGGTGGCTCTGAAAAGAGCCTTTGGAAAATCAAGCGGCCCGGCGACTTGTGCGAGCGCCGCGTCCCGGCAGGGACTCACTTGGAGCTGGTGTACTTGGTGACCGCCTTGGTGCCCTCGGACACAGCGTGCTTGGCGAGCTCGCCGGGCAGCAGCAGGCGCACGGCCGTCTGGATCTCCCGGGAGGTGATGGTCGAGCGCTTGTTGTAATGCGCCAGGCGCGACGCTTCGCCCGCGATGCGCTCGAAGATGTCGTTGACAAACGAGTTCATGATGCCCATAGCCTTGGACGAGATGCCGGTATCCGGGTGCACCTGTTTCAGCACTTTGTACACGTAGATAGAATAGCTCTCCTTGCGACTGCGCTTACGCTTTTTGCCGTCCTTCTTCTGAGCTTTGGTGACAGCTTTCTTCGAGCCCTTCTTGGGCGCGGGAGCGGATTTTGCCGGCTCAGGCATTGTAGAATACAACACCCGTTAGCAAAGAAAAGTAGTATGAGAATGGGCGGGCCTGATCCTTTTATAACCACTGTATGCAAATTAAGGCTTCAAAAGTCTTACGTTTCCATTGGGCCATGTAGAGACCTTGCGTTATCAGTAATAGCTACGTAACAACACCGACTCTTGACCTTATTGGCCATTTCTGGAGCCAATTTAGGACCAATGAAAAATTCGTTCCTGACCCCACCCCTAGGAAAGCTTATAAAAGCTTTCCAGTTGCTGATCTTTCAATCCTCGTTGTTGCGAGAATCTGAGCTCTAGGCCTTGTAGCATTATATTCAGTTATGTCTGGCCGCGGAAAGCAAGGAGGCAAGGCCCGCGCCAAGGCCAAGTCGCGGTCGTCCCGCGCAGGTCTGCAGTTCCCGGTGGGGCGAGTGCACCGTCTCCTACGCAAAGGCAACTACGCTGAGCGGGTGGGGGCTGGTGCCCCCGTGTACATGGCGGCAGTCCTTGAGTACCTGACCGCCGAAATCCTGGAGCTGGCGGGCAACGCGGCCCGAGACAACAAGAAGACGCGCATCATCCCTCGTCACCTGCAGCTGGCTATCCGCAACGACGAGGAACTGAACAAGCTGTTGGGCAAAGTCACCATCGCCCAGGGTGGCGTTTTGCCCAACATCCAGGCCGTTCTATTACCAAAGAAAACCGAAAGCCACAAAGCCAAAAGCAAATAAATCCAGACAAAGTGAACCAAAGACCAAAGGCTCTTTTTAGAGCCACCCAAGTTTTCAAAAAAAGAGCTAATGCGCTGTTTCGTGATCAGCCCTTCATTTGACACTTTGGTGGCTCTTAAAAGAGCCTTTGGGGTGAGTGGGGTTGGTGTCAAGCCTCCTAATTACTTATTCTTGCCAGGCTTGTGACTCTCCGTTTTCTTGGGCAACAAGACTGCCTGGATATTGGGCAAGACGCCGCCCTGGGCAATTGTGACACCCCCGAGTAACTTGTTGAGCTCTTCATCATTTCTCACGGCTAGTTGCAAATGGCGAGGGATGATGCGCGTCTTCTTATTGTCTCGGGCCGCGTTGCCGGCCAGCTCCAGGATTTCCGCTGTCAGGTACTCCAGCACGGCCGCCAGGTACACTGGCGCGCCGGCCCCCACTCGCTCGGCGTAGTTGCCTTTGCGCAGCAGGCGGTGCACTCGCCCCACGGGGAACTGAAGGCCAGCGCGGGATGAGCGCGACTTGGCCTTGGCCCGAGCTTTGCCTCCCTGCTTTCCGCGTCCTGACATTACGGCTAAAAATGCAGTTACAGCTTCTTTTTCAACGAGAAGGATGTGGCAAGGATAACCCATTTGATGTAATTTATAAGAGCTACCGGGAGGGGTGAAGCGAAGTGGTTTGATTGGCTAAAAGCTGAGTCCGATCGAACAGCCAATAGGAAAGCGGAAAGCAGACTCTTCGTTTGCATCTTGTACTACGAGGAAATGACGGCCTTGGTAAGTACCTTCCAATCGCTGTGAGCCACATTAAAGCCCCTTATTTGCATGCCAGGATTTTTAAAGCGAAGGCTTTCAAGCAACACGCTGTTTTGTTTTTTATTGAGTGGCAATTTTTTTCCAGCTTAAGAGTGGTAGGTTTTTTTTCACCAAGGGAAATCCCAAGAAGGACCCAAAAGGACTGCAGAGAGCCTCCGGCAGATGTAGAGTTACTCCCACTCAAGGGTACCGAATTCTGAAGCTGATTATCCCCTTGAGCCCTAAATTACCCTCCAAGTCCCTCCCTTTCTGACTCGTCAAAGCTAAACTTCCTTAAAGAATATAGTGCTACTAAGGCCTCCCCCATTCAATTTACCGTTGCCTGCGGTGTGGCTTAGCCCCTTGCCACCCGCCACTGCTCTTCGGACTCCAGTTTGACCGAGGCTAGCATAGAATTAGTCATCCTCCTCTTTACCTCCGGGCGGCGTCCAAAACCGCCTTGAACCTGAAGGCGGCTTTCCCTTGGCTTTCAAAATGTCGCCCTTCGTCTTTCCTCATCCTGCTTCTGTTCCTTTGCCCTTTGTTTTTTTTAACCAATTTTATTTATTTAATTTTATTTCTCCCCACCCCCACCCCTCAACTCTGGCAACACCAAATTCCTCTGCCCGTCTTTAAATCCCGGTGTCCAGCTGGGCTCTGCCTCCCTACTCGGCCCTCCCCCACACTCCTCCATTCTTCACTCTTCCCGAAGAGCCTTACCCAAATCCATGCTTTCAACTAACACCCAAATTTGTTTCAGAAGCTCAGACCCATATACGTAACTGCTGACTGGATACTTCAACCTGTTTGTCCCAATAACTCGACCTATCCAAAAGCAAACTCATCCAAACACCCACACACACACACCCTCCTCTTTGCTCTCTTTACCCGAATGGCACCAACAATCTTCCAGGTACCTAAACCAGAATCCACTGTTCCTGCATCTCAACAGCATATCCAGTGTTACTTCTTTAACTTCAGCCTTTCCCTCCATGATCCTCTTGTTTGCCTCTCTTAGACTTCAGCAACAGCCCCTAGAGACTCGTTTGTGTAATCCTCCACCTACCTTCCATAGAAATTTTTCCTGAAAGTTCCATTTCTTTCTCCTCAGCTTCCCATCCCTGGGAGTTTTACATCCCCACCCCATTTTCACCCTTTTCTGAATATCCCATAAAGCTGAAACCGCTGAAATGCATCTGGGGTCTCCAGGGAGCTTCAATTCTTTATGTCTCAGCGCAGAAAGAATTCAGCGAGAGGCAAAGTGACAGATAAGTGATTTATTAGAATAGGACACTTGTGAGACTTCCCAAGCGGCTGGGTGAGAGGGTGCTGTGCTCCGAGAACTTAGTGGGGTACAGTTTTATAATCAAAGGAAAAGTGGGGAGGGGGAAAAGACCACCTTCTTCCTCATTCTTGAGTAGACGTCAAACTTCCAGCATCAGCTCCTCCTCCACGTCGGGGGGGGTGGGGTGGGGAGGGAGGTTCTTGTCCCTACTTGGTCAAGTCGGGACTGTCATGGTGCAATGGAAATGAGCAAAAAGGCTCTCATTTACTAAAAATGGTAAATCATCTCAGGTTTCAGTATAATGTCACCCTTTCCTTCTATTTTTTGTTTTTAGTGTGTGCAGAGAAGCATGCCCTTGGAATCAGCTTACTGAGCTCACTGGGCAGGATGTGGGTCTCATGCCACCATTGTTTTATTGTTTTGGGGTATGTCTCATGCTTCTGTTGCATAGTTTTGTTGCTACGCAGGCCTGCTTGATTGAGTGATCATTAACTTAGAGTGGTCTCCCATAGCTTTTTCTTTACTTACAATCCCCTAGTGGGATTAACTATTTAATTACCTACTTTGTCCCTTCACTATGTCCCTATCAAAGACAGGAGGTAGAATGCTATAGAGAAAAGAATAGACTTAAATTTTTCTCCTTGAGCTCTTTTCTAGTGTTCCTCTTTTATCCTCACCTGTGTTCAACTGACATTTATTGAGTACATGCTACCTATCAGGCAATGGGTATACAGATAATTGAGACTAGTACAAAGAGGTCTGTAATGAGATGCCTCTAGAAAATGGAGGAAATCTGGTGAACTCTGTAAGTTAAAATTAGTTAACATCAGCTATCTGTAGAGCTTACCCCTGGTAAGATGCTGGTATAGATTTGTGAAACACCCAAGTACAGTCAAAAGTAATGGGAGTGTTTCCTCAATAGTAGGATGCAACTGAAGATAATTCTAGCCAAACTGATTATAGTATTTCAGAAGATGCACATGTTAATAGAAAGATATGGTCCACATACCATCTAAATGGGGCAATTACAGTAGGAATGTGTTGTGCTTCTCTAACACTAAGAGTATGTGTCTGCTAGACACAAAGGTTTAGGCTATTATAGAAGGTTCCCTGGTGAAAGCATCAGCTTGTTCTCATAGTCTGGGTAAAATGTTTCTGAAGACTATCCAACCCTCTTCTCAGGTTCTGCTCTCAATTAACAACTTTCCAATTATTCTACTTTAGGATAAAAATATGAGACTGAGAAGGGGAGAACCAGTATGGGAAGATATATCTATCACTAGAAGTTAATTAATTTGAACTCTGACCTATTCATCAATTTCTTGTGATTTTGTTAGTGTAACTCTCTCCCCAAGAAGGCAATCAGCTCTGGAAGTTCTAATAGTGTCAACTTTTCAGCCCTACAGAGCACAACAAAATACAGTAGTAGGGACCCCACGACAACTCTGGTACCCTTCGAGGCCCTGCTTGAGGGGCCAGCTGACCTCCTGGTCTCTTTTTTACTTCTATCACAGTGAGCCTGTGCTGTTAGGAAGGGTAAAGGGAAAAGAGATTACCTTAAACCCTTATTATGAGATAAGCCCTATGTTAGGGGCTACCTATGAAGTAGATATACAGTTGTACCTCGGTACCAGGACCCCCAGTGGATACTAAAATCCAAGGATGTTCAAGTCCCTTATATAAAATGGTGTACTGGGCCTCCCTGGTGGCGCAAGTGGTTGAGAGTCCGCCTGCCGATGCAGGGGATACGGGTTCATGCCCCGGTCTGGGAGGATCCCATATGCCGCGGAGCGGCTGGGCCCGTGAGCCATGGCCGCTGAGCCTGCGCGTCCGGAGCCTGCGCGTCCGGAGCCTGTGCTCCGCAACGGGGGAGGCCACAACAGTGAGAGGCCCGCATACCGCAAAAAAAAAAAAAAAAAAAAAAAAAAAAAAAAAAAAAAAAAAAAATGGTGTACTATTTGCGTATAACCTAAGCACATCCTCCCAGATGAAGTGTCTCTAGATTACTTTTAATACCTAATACAATGTAAATGTTATGTAAATAGTTGTAAATACAGTGTAAAACTATGTAAATAGTTGCTAGGGCAGGGCAAATTCAAGTTTTTGCTTTTTGGGGATTTTCCAGATTTTTTTTTAGAATATTTTCCATCTACGGTTGGTTGAACCCTCAGATTCAGAACCCATGGATACTGAAGGATGACTGTAATTGTTTCACAGATAAGCAAACCAAGGCTCAGAGGCGTTTAAGCACTTGCTGAAGGTCACACAGCCACTTACAAAGACATGATTAGAACCAAGGTCTGCCTGACTCAAAGACTGTGCTCGTCATCCCTCCAAGCACACTACTTCACTAACTAGATTATGGGTTTCATGAAGTCACTTAATTTACCCAGCCTCGCTTCCTCCCTCTGTTACAGAGAGAGGGAGAGCTGGAGAGCAGGAGAGTTAGAGAGTGAGAGTGAGAGAGCATGAGAGAGGGATGGAATTAGACTTAATACTTTAAATTCCATCTAGCTATAAAACCTTATTAGATAAGTCCAGATAGGCCAATATCCTACAAATTTTATCAGGTTCAGTTACTATCTATTGCCACCCAGACCTCCCTTCCCAGCATTCTTACCAGAGTTATTAAAATATGTAACAGAGCAGGCCATTTGTAAAAGTCATACACCATCACAAACAGGCTGGATCTTATCTCCTTTAACACCTCTGGGATTTTTTTTTTTTTTTTTTTCAGTACGCGGGCCTCTCACTGTTGTGGCCTCTCCCGTTGCGGAGCACAGGCTCCGGACGCGCAGGCTCAGCGGCCATGGCTCACGGGCCCAGCCTCTCCGCGGCATGTGGGATCTTCCCGGACCGGGGCACGAGCCCGCGTCCCCTGCATCGACAGGTGGACTCTCAACCACTGCGCCACCAGGGAAGCCCCCAAATTAATTTTTTAATGAACAAATACTGAAGTAATCATCATAGGAAAAAGATGAATACTTTGTTGGGCATCTTACTCCTCACATTACAGATTAGTGTTTATTAGTTTTCGTTTTATTTTCTTTAATTACACATGAGGCGGCCACCATAATGTCTCAGTGCTTAAAGCCTCTAAGACTCTTAATCTGACCATGACAAACCTTCACTAAATAGTAAATATTGTCATTACTATGTTTTTTATTAGAAACAAAGACACTAAACTTGCCCTAGGGAGCTTGCAACTTACAAAGCTTTCATTTATTTTTGCAACAGGAATAATAATGTCGGCCCTCTCTATGCACATACTAGCTCACTATCCACCCGGTACATTTTACCGAACACCCAAGTATGCCAACAGTGAGTCTGGCATAACACATGCAGTGAATACATTGCCTCTGGCCAGATCTCTCTTTCCACATGATTGGTTTCCTCTAGTCATTCAAATCTCTGTTTAAATGTCCCCTCCACAGCAAGGCCTTCTCTGACCACAGCCTCCCACCATTCCCCACCACTGTCACTGGATTAGCAAATTACAAGGCCATCGCCAAAAACAAGTCCTTCTTAGAGATTCCATCTCTTTAACAGCACTCTAGTTGATTTACTTCTCTCTAGCCTGTCTCCTGCGTTCACTCAGATTACCTTGCACCAGACTACTGCCAAAGGCTTTTCTCCTCTTCTCCCTGCTTCTCTCTTCCCATTCCCTTAATATATTCCTCATACACTAGCCAGAGTGATCTTCTAATAGAAAATCTGATTCTTTTCTCACTTTATTCTTTTTTCCCAGGTGATTTCACTCCCCTCACCCACTTCCCCGCCTTCCCCCAGCCCACGGTCTCATTTCATCTTCAATGAGACTCTTCACATGCACTTCTCAGATGCTAAAACTAGTAGACAAAAGCTTAATGAAAAACAGAATAGTACATAGACTCAAAGTATCTCCTACAACTACAAAGGGAAAAAGAAAAATTTTACAGTTGAGAAACCTGAGAGATACCACCTTAATCAATTAATCAGAATTATCATTAACAATGAGACAAATTGAATTATATGCCCCCTAATATGCTTCAGTGAAAGGATTCAATATCACTTCTGCAGTTTTCCTGCCAAAAATGTATATCCTAAATCTGAATCAGAGTGAAATACTCAACAAACCCAAGTTGAGGGATATTTAACAAAATAAATGGTCTGTACTCGAAAATGTCAAAGTCGTGAAAGACAAAAAGACTAATGAACTATTCCAGATTAATGGAGACCAAAGAGACATAACAACTGAATACAGCATGTGATCCTAGATTGGATCCTGGCCCAGAATTTTTTTTTTCATTTTATATAAAGGACATTATGGGACAATTGGCAAATTTTGCATAAGATCTGTAGATTATAGTACTGTATCAATGTTAATTTCCAGAATTTGACAATTACATTGTGGTTATATAAGAAAACGTCTTTTTTTTTTTTTTTTTTACTAAATACACATTAGCAAATATATATTAGTCAGAGCTCTTCAGAGAAATAGAACAATAGGATATATATGGAGAGGGCAAGAGCAAACAAGTGAGAGAGAGAGAGAGAAAAAAAAAGAGAGATTTATTATAAGGAATTGGCTCACATGACAATGGAGGCTGACAAGTCCTGAGATCTGCAGGGTGAGTCAGCAAGCTGGAAACACAGGAGAGCTGATGGTGTAATTCCAGTCCAAGTCTGAAGGCTTGAGAACCAAGAGAAGCAATGCTGTAGTTCCAGTCAAAGACTAACAGGCTGGAGACCCAGAAAGAGCCAGTGTTTCAATTCAAGTCTGAAGGCAGGAAAGAAGCCAATGTCCCAGTTCAAAGGCAGTCAGGCAGGAAGGAACTCTCTTTTTCCAGGAGGGTTAGCCTTTTTGTTCTATTCAGGCCTTCAACTGATCGGATGAGACCCAGCCACAATAGGGAGGGCAATCTGCTTTACTCAGTGTACCAATTTTAATGTTAATCTCATCAAAAACACCCTCACAGAAACACCCAGAATAATGTTTGACCAAATATATGGGCACCCTGTGGCCCAGTCAAGTTGACACATAAAATTAACCATCACAGGTAGTTAGAGGTAAATGGACTTATCTCTGAAACTTACTCTCAAATGATTCAGAAAAATAATTATATATGTGTAGTTAGATACATAAAAAGAAACAAAGCAAACATGATAACATGTCAATATTTGGATAATCTGGGTATCAGGGTGAGGGGTATACAAGAATTATTTGTACTATTTTTGTATTTCTATAACTCTGAAAGCACCTAAGAAAAAGTTAAAAATAAAATACACACACATAGAACCATACATCCAACATGACATCTCTTCTTGGATATCATAAAGACACTTCAGACTCAAGTCCAAAACAGAATTGGGCACCTAGTCTTTCCCTTCCCCACCCTTCCAAACCTGTGCTTCTTCCAATATTCTGTATCTTAGGGAACAAATGCCATCCATCCAGATGCACAAACCTGATAGTTATCCTTCATACTTTCCCTCCCGTAACTAGCCCATTACCACATCCTGTGGGTTTTACCCTCCCAATGTATATCTTATAGCCACAATTTATTTCCATCTTCACCTGCATGACCACCAGCGTGGTCCAAGTCATCATCATCCCTCACCTAGACTGCTACACTAACCTTCCAACTGGTCTCCCTGCTTGCACTCTTACCTCCTCTACAGTTCTGCACACTGCAGCCAGGGATCTTTGCAAAATAAAAATTTAAAGATGGCTAAATGCAATGCATGATCCTTGATTGGCTTTCAAAAAATAAAAAATTATAAAGGCAGTAATGAGACACCTGGGGAAATTTGAATGTCAACTATATATTAATAATAGTATTGAACAAATATTAAACGTCTTAGGTGTGGTAATGGTATTGCGCTTATGTAGGAAAATATCCTTGTCTTAGGAGATATACGCTTAATTATATAGCAATGAAATGTAAAGATTTTCGCAACTCAAATGGTTCAGCAAAAATGAAAAGAATATTTTTATTATATACACACATTCAAAGAGAGATTAGGGCTTCCCTGGTGGTGCAGTGGTTGAGAGTCTGCCTGCCGATGCAGGGGACACGGGTTCGTGCCCCGGTCTGGGAGGATCCCACATGCCGCGGAGCAGCTGGGCCCGTGAGCCGTGGCCGCTGAGCCTGCGCGTCTGGAGCCTGTGCTCTGCAATGGGAGAGGCCACAACAGTGAGAGGCCCGCGTACCAAAAAAAAAAAAAAAAAGAGAGAGATTAAAAAGCAAATCTGGTAAAATGTCAGTAAATATAGGTGAAGAATAAATGGGGTGCTCATTGTACTAACCTTGCAATTGACATTATGTTAAATTTTTTGAATGTGATAGGGTATTGTAGTTATATAAGAGAATATCCTTGTTCTTAGGAGATACATACTGGAGTACCTAAGGGTGAAATGTCATGCTATCTGCAACTTATTTTCAAAAAAAGTATAGAAATACATTTTTAAAGTATATAGGTATACATAAAGTACTTAAACACAAAAGTATATATGTATAAGTATATAATATATATAAATGTAAAAAACAGTGAAAGATAGAGGATGCTGTTTTGCACTGTTCAACTTTTCTGCAGATTTGAAATTTTTCAAAATTAAGAGTTGGGGAAATACATATATGGAGAAATCTACAAAATATTAGGATACAAAATAAACTACTGGTTGAATTGATGAGTTATATATCATCTTGGAAAAATCTCATCCTGTTATATTACCACTGAAAACCTTCCCTAGCTTCCTACTGCTTCTAGGATAAAAACAAAACTGCCTAATGAGGCCTTCTCCCCACAGGCCTATACATTCACTCAGCTTCCCATGACCATCATCTCTGCCTCGTGGGCTCCAACCATGTCTAACTACACCCAAAGGAACCACTCCCCCAAAGTTCTCTCTCCTCCTGGCCTTTGCGCGTACAGCTACCACACTAGGACGGGCTGAGAAAGGGATTTTTGTGCCTCTTGTAAACTGTTTCCTTAAGTTTTCTCTTCTCCCCCAAGTCTGGACGACATGCCTCCTTAGCATCCTGCTCTTAGTCCCATCACAGCCCTTAGCACACAGTATTGCAACTGTCCGCTCACTGATCCATCTTCTCCAGTGTTCTGTAAACTGCCTGAGGACAGGGCCTGTCTTACCTCCCCAGCGTCCAGGACTGGTCTGGCGCACAATAATTATGTATTCAATAAATGAAATGGACTTCCATTTTCTTGTATGTAAAATAAGGGTGTTGGGCTAGATGATCTACAAGATGTATTGTCAATAAAATGAATCGAATAATCTCAATATCAATTGCACAGAAGTTCCCGTTTTCTTTACAATTCCTCAGGTTCAGAGCCTCCCACCACCTCACGAGTCGGGGGAAGTAGAGACTACAGTTCCCGAGAACCCTCAGGGCACCACGTGGTGCCGGCCCGGTCTATTGCGTAGCGAGGACTCCATTTCCCAGCGTGCCTCAGGACGCGAAGTCTGCGTTTCACCCGGAACGTCAGGAGTCCGGCCCTGAGTGGGAGCTGCGGTAGCGAAGACTGAGTGCAAGGTAGAAAGGGCACAGCCTGGGGTTCAGAGGGGACACAGGGACATTGGTTCAACCAAAAGCCCGGAGTTGCACATACCCTACTCTTGCAACCTCCAGCTCATTCTTTGCGAATCCCCTTAGTAAGGAACGTACCTCGCGCGCGGGCTCTCTCTAATCCACCGCCTCCCTTCAGCTGCTCGCGGCTGGAGGCCAGATTCCCCCACGTCACACAGAGGAAAGAGACGGTGCCTCGCGTCTCACTGTCGCGTCTAGGCGGGCTCCCAGTGTGGACGTTGGCCTGGGGTGAGGGCTGGGGTGGTTGAGAGACTGGTCTCTCACCAAGAGCGAGGCCCTGACCCTCACTGCTCCGGTCTTTGTCTCTGCCGTAGCTGATGCTGAGTGGGCAGCTGGTCGGAAGCCTGTTCTCCATGGCTGGCCGCGTCTGTGTGTCCCGGGGCAGCGCCAGATCAGGGGCCATCGGTCCCGTCGAGGCTGCCATTCGCACAAAGTTGGAGCAGGCGCTGAACCCCGAGGTCCTAGAGCTGCGTAATGAGAGCGGCGGCCACGCGGTCCCACCAGGCAGTGAAACCCATTTCCGCGTGGCCGTGGTGAGCTCTCGCTTCGAGGGACTGAGCCCCCTGCAACGGCATCGGCTGGTCCACGCGGCGCTGTCAGAAGAGCTGGCTGGGCCGGTCCACGCCCTGGCCATACAAGCGCGGACCCCCGCCCAGTGGAGGGAGAACCCTCAACTGGACACGAGCCCCCCCTGCCTGGGCGGGAGCAAGAAAACTCGAGGAACTCCCTGAATCCTGAGAGAGAGGGAGGACCGGGATCCAAACGGGTTGGGTGAGAATAAACTACTGCGGCCTTCTTCCCTTCAATACAGTCTGGTATTTGTAAGAGTTGAGGACCTGGGCCCCATTCAACCGGCATATACAGGTTCTCAGGAGACAGCAATTCATCTCACATCAAGGTCAGCCTAAGGAAAGTATACAATCACTCACTACTGCTCTTGCCCTGGACTATTAAGGAAAAGCTGCCCAGTTGTTTCGTGTTAAATTGTGACTAAGGAACCACCAGACCTTATGAGTTGCAAGTAATCCTGTACATTAAAAGAGAAATTAGTATATGAGGTGAATTGCTGTGTTGTTAAAGGCGTGTTGAACCAGTGCTACAGATGTTCTTGGGAGAAGAAAGATACTTGAAGCCTAGCATAGTCAGGAAGGGCTTCATTAAACCAGAAAGGAAAGGAAAGTTGTTGCAGGCAGGGGGAAGAGCCCAAGCAAAGGCATAGTAGCTGGACTGGGCAGAGAGTTATTGTACAAGACACATTTGAACTTCAGACTTGGGGAATGTTTGGCTTTCTATCAACCTGTCCATTTCCAAAAGGATTTACATTTGTTTGTGAGAAAAAAAAACACTAAAGCAGTGAAAAGATTATAATCTGGGAAATGAGTATAGAAGGGAGAGAAAACTTTACATAGCCCTTTTTCTTATGAGCCTTCCAAATGTCATAATTCTGAGGGAAGCTTAAGTAATGTCTAGATAAGCAACTTTCTGATGATCTCAATATGGAGATGGAACTTAGTAAAGAGAAAGCTTGGTTAACATGTATCAACCATTTCTGGCTAAAGAGTTTAGACTGCATCTGGTTGGGCAGTAGGGAGTCATTGAAGGGTGTTGAGGAAAGATGCCAAAGAGCATTTTGGGGCAGATTGATCTGGCAGTGATGTGTAAGTGGGTTGGCATAGGAAATAGGGGGCACAGAGATAAACCAATGGTGAAGGCGGAACCCTGACCTAGAGGTCAGCTGTTGAAATGGAAAGGAAGGAGTTGATTTGAGAGCTACCATTTTTAAAAAGTCAGAAAACGGCTTGATTAGAACAGAAATGGACTAGAGTGAGAGGAGCGTCAATGGTAAACCTCAGGCAGTACTTTTCAGATTTCCTCACAGATAAAAATTCCCACGGGAGCTTGTTTAAAATGTGGATTCTAGGTCAACTTTCTTCCAAAAAAAGATTCTGATTCCACAAGTCAGGAATGGAATCTGGAATCTATATTTTTAAAAAACACACACAAAGGGCCTCCCTGGTGGCGCAGTGGTTGAGAGTCCGCCTGCCGATGCAGGGGACACGGGTTCGTGCCCCGATCCCGGAGGATCCCACATGCCGCGGAGCGGCTGGGCCCGCGAGCCATGGCCGCGGGGCCTGTGTGTCCGGAGCCTGTGCTCCGCAACGGGAGAGGCCACGGCAGTGAGAGGCCCGCGTACAGCAAAAAAAAAAAAAAAAAAAAAAAAAAACACACACAAGGATTTGGAGGAAAGTTGGTTCTATTCTCAAGAAATATTACTCCAAGTTTTTGTTTATTTGTTTTCATTTTTGGAGTTTTTAGATTTTTTTTAATGTTTTTGTAAATATTATTTTATTATGGCAAAAACTCTTGAGATCTGTCCTCTTAACAATTTTTTAAGTGTACAATCAATACATTATCACTGACTATAGATACAATGTCATACAGCAGATCTCTAGAGCTTAATCATCTTGCTTAACTGAACTTTTATGCCTGTTGATTGGCAACTCCCCATTCCCTTCTCCCCCAGCCCCTAGTAACCAACATTCCACTCTGATTCTATTTGACTATTTTAGATAAAGTGGAATCATGCATATTTGTCTTTCTGTGACTGGCTTATTTCACTTAGCATAATGTCCTCATGGTTTATCATAGCAGAATTTCCTTCTTTTTTAAGGCTGGCAAGTATTCCATTGTTATGTACATACTGTATTTTCTTTATCCATTCATTTGTCAATGGACGTTTAGGTTGTTTCCACATCTTAGCCATTGTGATATTCTGCAATGAACATGAGAGTGCTAATACCTCTCCAAGATCCTGATTTCAATTCTTCGGGATAAATACCCAGAAGTGGGATTGCTGGATCATATGGTAGTTCTATTTTTAATTTTTTGAGGAACTTCCATATTTTCCAGAGTGGCTGTACCATTTTGCATTCCCACCAACAATGGGCAGGGGTTCCAGTTTCTCCACATCTTTGCCAACACCATATATATATATATATATATATATATATATATATATATATATATATATAAAATAGCTATCTTGAGAGGTATGAGGTGGTATCTCATTATGGTTTTGATTTGCACTTCCCTGATGATTAGTGACATTGAGCATTTTTTTATATATACCTATTGGTCATTTTATGTCTTATTTGGAAAAATGGCTATTCAAGTCCTTAGCCCATTTTTTAATTAGGTTATTAGTTTTTTTGCTATTGAGTTGTAGGACATTACCCCAAGTTTTCAAATCTAGGAGACTGAGGGGGCGCTCCATCTGTAGAAGTGGAAAGGTCAGGATAGAGAGGCCAACTCAGGAAGTAAATGTGATGCATCATGTTATTCTGGCCTTCAGTTTAGAGAGAGAAGAGTTGTTTTTCCATCTCACGTCTTCCCCTCCCAGGACTGTCTCAGAGTTGGACGTAGGTAGAGGCAAAGAAGCAGACATAGATTTTAAGGATTTGTTTCCTTTTTATTTTTCATCAATATTTTCATTTTTTACATCAACAGAGTTGGGTTTAGGGTTCCCCAGGAGAGTAAGGGAGATGGATGGGTCCCTCCAGGGGGGTGCATATGGGAGAGGGCTGCATCCAGCAAGTGAAGGGTGAGGAAAGAGGGCACACACTCGTACACTGGGCACTGGAGAAGGCAGTCCTTTGAGCACAGACGTCAAAGAGTTAAACAGTCACCACCTGGTTCAGTGTTACAAAATGGGAGTGACCATAGGGTGGGGGGCACCAGACGCGGCATGAGGAAAGTGAATTTGGATTTTCTTTTTTTATTGTTTTCACTTTTTTCCTTTTAACTTTTTTTAAACATTTACAAACAGCTAAAAACTACGACACATCACAGCTACGGTGGGGGAAAGGGGGCACCAAAGAAAGCAGCCACACAGAGTAGGGTGGGGCAGGGGCAGCTTAACCTACAGGGGTTGTCCTGTGGAAAGGGTGAGACGGGGAGACTGAGGCTTCTGGTCCCTGCATTAGGAGTCCCTGGCTTACTGCCTAAACTCTTCCCACTTTACAGGAGTTGCTGGGAAGGCCCCAGTTCCTGCCCCGCCCCAGCTCCTTGTGCTTTTGATCTGCTGGTTGGACCATATGACTGGTTTCTTACCCTCCACCGCTCCCCTGCCTGTGAGGGGACAGGTTGGAGGTAGGAGGGCTGCTGTGCTGTGCCTGTCTGTGCTATAGTGGGTAGAGCCTCTCACTCCAGAGGAGGCCTGTGCTTCTTGAGAGGAGGGGAGGAGATGGACCTTGTCAGGTGCCCTCAGCTCTCCCTAGACTGTGGGACTCTTATCCCAGCCTGGCCTAGGGCTCCTCCCACCCAGGCCTGGCACAGAAACAAGATTAGGGGAAGTACTGTGGGAGGCAGGGTTGTGTGTGTGTCCACTGAAGTTACCCTTGGCTTGTATCTGAGGACAGTATAACGACACCCCCACCTCACAGCACGCACACACACACTCACACATAAATGTACACAAGCACTCACACACACAGTCCTGCTGAGCTGCCTCAGAACTTAATATATAAATAAATAAGAATCAGAAAGCTAATTTCATAAAATTCAGGCTTCTTACTTGTAGCCTAAATTGAGAAGGAAATGGAGGCCAGGGGGCTGAGGTTTATTGCTACTCCCCCAGCAACCAACAGGAGGCATGAGAGGGCACTTTACGCCCTTCCGACTCTAAGTTCTTTTGGTCCGTGGTCTACACTAGGCCCCCACCGCGGGCATAGCCACACGCCTGTGCTTTCACCAGGGCCCAGGCAGAGGGAATGAGGGGGAAGGCAGGAAGCCTGTTCTAGAGTCCCAGGCGCCGGGAAGAGCAAGGGCCTCTCACTAACACTGGAGAGAAGTGTGGGGCCAAGGCTTCTCTTGGGCAAAGTCACAGGTGGGAGGAGGTGGGGGACAGGGCTGCACCCCAAACCTGGGATGGAGGAGCCTTCCCTGTAGTCCCTGCCCAGGGGGTCACGCACGTGCACACACACACGCACACACACGCACACACGGCTAAGACACCAAAACAGGAGCGGGGAATGAGGGCTCTGTGGCCAGGATGGCAGGGCAGGGCAGGGGAAGAAGGAATTGTTGGTCTCACAGTGTGCCTGCCACCCCCGAAGCCCCAGAGACTCTCACTGCAGCACCTGCCCCCGCGTCTCGGGCAGCTTCAGGGCCAGAGAACTACCAAGGGCAAGAGCAGCTGAGGCAAAGAGGATGGGGGCGGCCTTGGTGATTCCCACAAAGGATGTGAAGATGCTGATCCCCAGCACAGCTGCCAGCTTACACAGAGCATTCAGGAAGCCGAAGGCTGTGGTCCTGCTCAGGAGTCCCCCAGCACAGCACACAGGAGGCAGGGGCCCGGCCCAGGAGGGAGACAAAGGGAAGAGGCATAGGAGGGTTTGTGGGGGAAGGGTGGGTAGGTGGGAAAGTGAAGGAGAAACGGCAGGCAGTGTCCAAGAGGGAGAGGAAAGATGGAGAGGTTAGAGAGGTGAGGGATCACATCAGGGAATACAGATGAATTGGGAGGCAAGGGGGAAAGGACACCAAAAAATTAGGTTAATAGTTAAGACTTCAAGGAGTGAGTATAAAAGCTACCAACTTGTAGAGGAGAAACTCAAGGGGAATATGTACCCTTTTACCCCTAAAGATGCCTTTCCCAATCAGCCCCCTTCCTCAACCCATTTCTGTCCTGTCCTCTGAGCACTAAACCTGCTGCCCTGCCCCTACCACACTCCAACTACCTCTTGTCCGAGGGGTAGAGTTCAACAGTCAACACGTCCAGCGCGTTCCAGGATGCAATGCTGACCCCCCCGAAAAGGCAGAGCAGAGCGATCATGGCTGACTCGCTGTTCCCAAAAGACAGGAAGAAGCAGGAGACACAGGACATCACGCTGGAGCCAGCTAGAGCCGGGGAAGGAGAAAGCAGCATGAGCCTGGCCACAACCCACACTGTCCTGTCGACCAGCGTTGAGCGCAGCCCAGGATGAGACTCTCTTTTTGCCAAGGTACCCAAAAGAAAGGCTTTCCACTCATCCCCAACCTCCCTTATAATTGTCTTATTAACAATTCAGTACCAACCGTTTCTTCAGTGCAGGCTATGGGCCAAGCAACTTGATGGTTTACACGCATTGCTAATAAGTCAACCTCGTGAGACAGGTACTATCATCACTGCCGTGTTGCAGATGAGACAGCTGGGCTCATAGAGGTAAAGTGACTTGCCCAAGGTAGGCGGTGGAGCTGAGATTCAAAACCGATGACCTCAAAGCCTGTGCCCTGAACTTGCTATTCTGCCCACCTCCTACCCCCAGAAGAGCTTCCCCACCAGACCCCTCCCTGTCCTGCAGCCGCCCCCAAGCAGAAGACGTGAGAGACAGAACCTTCTGTCTTAGCTTCTGGCTAAGCTTTCCACAGACTAAGCTGAGAAGCCCAGTGACAGCCTTCCCCTTCCCCCAGCCCCCTTAACAGTTACAACACACCACCAGCCAGCCTCCCCGCCTTACCAAGCATCCGGAGCCTGCCAATCTTGTCCATGAGCAGGGCAGACACAATGTTCCCAGGAAGCACAGCCAGCGTCCCCAAGAAGCTGACGAAATACACCATGTAGGCGCCTTCACCTGTCCCTGTCACGTCCAGTGGGCAGCCCTCCTTGTTGTGCAGGAATGTGCTGTTCACCAGACGGCTGTTCACAAACTTGTACTCAAACAAGTCTGGGGACAAAGACCAAGACAGGCGGACAGGGCAGATGTGAGAGGGAGGCTGCTACTGCTTATGCTCAGGGCTCTGCCTTTGAGGGGTTTAGCTGGCATGGCTCTCAGAATCATTCAGGGCACTCATGACAAAGCATCAGATAACATCACCATACGAACTAGAACTCTTTACAACACAAAATGACCATAGTCTACCAAATGAAACAGTGTGGCTGGCTGTTTCCCAGTTTTCTCATTAATAGTGTCTGCTTCTTTCCCGTTCATTCTTTTTGTCTGCTCTAGCTGACTATAAGCAGTAGCAATGCCATGAGTTTAGGATAAATTACTGAGCAAAATATTAAAAATCATTAGGGCTTCCCTGGTGGCGCAGTGGTTGAGAATCCGCCTGCCGATGCAGGGAACATGGGTTCGTGCCCCGGTGCGGGAAGATCCCACATGCCGCGGAGCAGTTAGGCCCATGAGCCATGGCCGCTGAGCCTGCGTGTCCGGAGCCTGTGCTCCGCAACGGGAGAGGCCACAACAGTGAAAGGCCCGTGTACCGCAAAAAAAAAAAAAAATCATTAAAAATCCTATCCATTACTTTTTCCTGCAAGGTGGAAAAACTCACCCAGTACTCCATTTTAGAGGTGGGAAACCTGTCTAGCTCACAAAACCAGCCTTTCATGTGCATACAGTTTGAGAATCACTGTTAAGGAAATGGATTAAGGCACTGACTCCCCTTTCTCCACCAAATATCCCTTTTATTGTTTTTCTGCTTCCCAAGGACACTGTTTTGAATGATTTTTGCCCTCTTCAAAAATGCATTAAGGGCTTCCCTGGTAGCGCAGTGGTTGAGAGTCCGCCTGCCGATGCAGGGGACACGGGTTCGTGCCCCGGTCCGGGAGGATCCCACATGCCGCGGAGCGGCTGGGCCTGTGAGCCATGGCTGCTGAGCCTGCGCGTCTGGAGCCTGTGCTCCGCAATGGGAGAGGCCACAACAGTGAGAGGCCCGCGTACCGCAAAAAAAAAAAAAAAATCCATTAATATCACTACACTGAGCTGTTTCACTTCTAGCCAAAGGCAAAGAAACTTGATGTTTTTGTCAGATGTTCTATTTATCACAGAAAAATGTTCAATTTCCATTAGATTTTTGTAATTATTGGTAGTAGCTAATAGGTCCCCATACCACCTCCAAGGCTCCAGAGAGCTCAGCTTGAGAACACTGAGTTAAGAAATGAAGAAGGCTCCTTTCCCCTGGCTCAAGATCCACCCAACCCTTTAGTCTGTCAGCCACTAGCCACCCCACCTTACCAGTGTTATAGAACACGGTGTTGATGAACGTGCAGTTGCGGAAGAAAGTGTTGCTGGATGTGACATCCTCGAAATAACACTCCTCAAATAGGGAGTCCTCAAAGGACACTGACTTCAGACGCAGCCCAATAAACCTGTAAGGCCAGGATGATGAGAGCCACTTTCCCCTCATCCTTATACCCTCCTCCAAGACTCAGTTCCTTAGTGAAGTAAAGGAAGCTGCAGCGCTGAGGAGAACCACGGCTCTTTGCCCCCAAACACCTTGTCTCCAAATCCCCAGACTCACAAAGGAGGCAAAGGGTAGAGGGGTGGAAGGAGTGAAGTGTAAAGGTCCCCACATACTTGTCATTGAAGTACTGTCCCCCTCGGTGGATCTGATTCTCCAGGGTGAAATTAAAAGTCACATGCTCTACACGTTCCCCAGGGAACACTTTGGTGCGGGCTGCATAGTCCACTGCTTGGAGATGGCGGATCATGTCGGGAAACCAGACAGTCAGGCCATAGTAGCTGAAGAGTCAAGGGCAATGGAATCAGACAGGGCTCCAGGATCAGAGCCACGCAGTCCAGAAGAGGGCGAAATAGAGGAGTCAGCTCATGTTAGGACCTTGCTCACCTCCCCAGCCTCATCTTTCACCAATTGCTGTGGTTCTGGGGGACTTCAGGTTCTTCTAACCCTCCCACCATATTATTTCTTACCTCCCAGGCATTTGCTCTTCCTTCTGTTTAAAACAGTCTCCCCATCCCACCCTCAGCCTATCTAACTCCTATTCGTACTTTAGGACTTAGATCCCCTCCCCAGCCCACCCCAGATCTGGGCTGGAAAGCCTGCTCATGTGTTCCAGAAGTACTTCCCCCACCGTAGCACCCATCACACTGCTTTACAGCTAGTTTTCTCTAGCTCCCGGACCAAAATATAAACTCCATGAGGACTGGGACCATATCTATTCCATCCCATCAGAGTACCTGGCACAGAACAGAAATTAATACTGTTCAGCCTGTAATATAAGTTTGTTGGATTAATGAGTGAAGTATAGGGTGGAGGATAAGAGGGGCTCTGAAAAGCACCTTCCTCATTATTCATCCCCTTCACTTCCATTCTCTCCACCTCCCTCCCAACCCACAAACCATCACATCCCCCACATACCGCCCACCCCACCCACCTCCTCACCTGAACGACATGGTGAACCACACACCCATCATCATCAGAGTGATGCGGCGATATTCTGGACCAAAACAGGAGAGGAAATTTCCCCAAACCTAGGTGGAACAGGACAAAGCCAGACAGTGGCTGCTAGCCAGTAGTTTTAGCACCTAAAGATCCCCATTTTTCTGTCCTACCACCTCCCTTCAGTTCACGCAACACCCCCACACCCAGGCTCAAGCTCCGCCTTCCTCTCCATCTCTCCCACTCCCTTCTTTCTCTCCACCATCCCATACCCCATTACCTGCCCTCCCAGGCTCAAGGCCCGGACCCCCCAGCGCTGGTACCAGGTCCCTGTGTCTGACTGAATCTCAATCAACTCATCCTCCTGATGAATTGTCTTAATGTGGGTTACCTAGGGTCAAGAGAAGGAGCGAGCAGTCACACAGTCTGTACTTTCCACCCCTTCCAGGTACCTCAGTTTCTCCCGCAGTAGCAAAATGGGAGGCAGGAGGCAGACATGATACCCTGAGGGATCTCATTGAGGGAGAGTGTGGCCAGAGTTGCCTAGGAAGGTGGGTGGGGACTGCGGGAGGTATCCAAAGAGGGGCCAGGTGGGAGCTTGGAGGACTGAGGGGGAGGACTGTGGCTTACTGAGAAGACTCGCTCAGGATGCCCCTTGGCTCGCATGTTGGTGTCATGGACCTGCTTCAGTACCATCCAGGCCTCATCATGTTTCCCGTTCTAGAGCCACAGACACAATCCCCACATCCAGGTTAGCCCCTCCCTGACCCAGAGTTATAGACCCCCTCCCTCAACCTGGCTTATGGAATCACAGGACACAAAAAGGCTCCTACCCCCAACCCCTGTGTGCCCCTATGTGACCTATGGGCACATCCATCATCCACTCTGAAAGAGCCCAAGCGGGAGTACAGCAAGATATCATCAGACTTGGGCAAGAGTGGGGGAATCCAGGGTCCTAACCCAGGTCTTAGGGAATCCCCTGGTCAAATGGAAAGAGAAAACTGAAAACAAGGGAAATGATGATGGTGGGCAAGCATGTAGTCAGAGAAGGGGCAGCATCCTAACCCTGCTGGATCAAGATAAAGTTGGAAGGGGAAGGAGTAGGCAGTAGATCCTCTTTTGAACTGTAAAGTCAGGGCCAGGGCCAGGACCTCTGCCTGCAAAACCTTAAGCCACCCATGGTTGAGCAGGTCCCATGGTTTCTCCACCCACAGAACTCCTCCGGAAATACATTCTAAGACAAAGGAAGCAAGATAAAGTCCCCCAGACCTTGGACTCTGTGAGGAAGGAAAGCAGCCACATAGGACCAAACCAAACCCACAGTGGGTGTTTGAATACAGGAGCCCCTGCTGCCCTTCCCCCAGCCCAGCCCCAGACCCATTCACCTCCAGGAAGAAACGGGGGCTCTCAGGCTGTGTGGTCAGAGCCCCAATGGCAAACACAGAAGGAAAGGCGCAGACGAGGACAAAGACCCTCCAGCTGTGGAACTGGTAAGCGGACCCCATCTGAAAGCTCCACCCTGGCAGGGACAGAGTCACAGCATCAGCAGAGAGGCCAGAGGCTGAAAGGTCCTACCACAGGGAGCACAGGAGAGGAGGGAGTCTGGGGTGCATCTTCTGGGGGCTGCTCACCATAGTGGGGGATGATGGCCCAAGCCATAGCAGCTGCGTACACTCCACCAATCATCCAAAACATGCAGAGCCAGCTCAAATGCTCCCCACGTTTCTCCTGGGCCAGAAACTCCGAAAAATAGGAGAAGACGATGGGGATTGACCCTCCAATCCTGGAGGGCATTGCAAGAATTCAGCATTGGAAAATGGCCATATTCTTGATCCCCTCCCTGCCCCAGTGCTCTGGATCCCCAAGTCCCTTTCATCTTCCGGACCTTTCAAAGAGACTCTTTCTCACACGTGCCCTATAAGCTCCCTCACCACCAGCCATCAAGCACTCATCCTTGGGAATCTGGGAAACAGGCAGGCAGGTCTTGGGGAATGGGAAGGAACAAACATTGAATCTTGAAGATGACTACAGAGTTGGAAGGGAGGGAAGATAATTACAGAAAAGAGGGGAAATCCCCAAAGGAAAAAGAGCAAAGAGGCATCTGAGGGCACATATATGGGAGCAGGCCAGAAAAGAGCTTGGAATCAATGCAGAGAGTACATGCAGGCGGCTGAGGAAATGTAGGAGTTGGGTGGGTCAAGACTTCAGAGTTCTGGCAGGTGGGGGTATTAACAAGGTCTGTTATTGAATGTAGGAAATATTTAGACTCTGGGAAGGGGATAACTCAAGGGTCCACAGGTACCCAGGGGTGAAGCTGAGACCCACTAGGCCTCTTCATGGAGCCAGGCTCAGAATGGAACTAAAGCATAGGGTGGAAGACTCAGGAGTGAACCACACATGGAATGGCATTCTGGACAGGCAGTAGATAGGTCCTGGACAGGGAGAAGCTGGCCTGAAGATGGTGGGAAGAGAAAGGAATTCATTCATTCAACTCACATATATTTGAGGTGCATCTGGTGTGCCTGGCACTGTGCTGGGCCCTAGAGATATAACAGTGACCAAGACCCAGCCCTGCTCTCCAGGGGCTTAGGAAGTGGACACTCACCCGACGCCAGAAAGGAGGCGGCAGAAAAGGAAAGTGCCATAACCCTGGACGAAAGATGAGAAAAAGGCGAAGACGCTGTTGACTGAGAGTGATATGAGCAGACATTGTCTTCGACCCAGCCGATCAGCCAGCCCTCCCCAGAGGAAGGCTCCCACCATCATGCCCAGGTAGACAATGAGGCCTGGAAGGAGGAAAACAGGGGCAGAAGGGGTATGAGCAGACACATTTCAATTCTTCCACTTGCCAAATATTTAAATGAGCTGAAACTGCAGGAGCATGGTTGGAGGATCTGAAGGACCGACCTCTAGAAGCTAAGTCTACCCAGAGATGAGAGCAAGTGAGAGAAGATGAATTATGTGAGCAAAAATGGAAGGCCATCTCTGCAGGCCAGGGGTTCAAAGGCAGAGATGCAGGTATGGGAGATCCCTAGAATTCTCCTCTTTCTTTCCCTCATTCCTTCTTGCTCGCTCTTACTTCTCACTCTCTTGCTGTCACGCACACACATGTACATGCACACACATACATGACACCCCCATCTCTGGCTTGCCTGGAATGAGGAATGGATCTGCCTAGATTCCCAGACCCTCCCAGGGTCCCCTCTATTCTCTCTGCCGTGATGCCCTCAAAGCAGCAGGTGTCTCTTATGTTCCCTGGGAAAGAGGCTCCATTGCTTCAATCTTCCCAGGAGATCCCACCCACGAAATCCATCCTTTACTCTTTCCAGCTCCAATACTTCTGGTCCTAAAACTCTCCTGTTTCTTGCTTCCTTCATAAACTCAGAGTCGGAATTGATCTTAAAAGTCATCTACTCCAAACTCTGCATTTGACCCAGGCCCAAGCCAAGCCCCAGGGAGAAGGGAACTGCCCAAGATCTCATGCCAACTTGGCGACAGAGCAAGACCTGATCCCTTCTGAGTGAATCTAGGGGATTTCCTCCATCCGGGTCCCCATCAGGAAGGGCCATTAAAGACCAGTCGCTGGCCCCTGAGCACTCCCAAGACTAACCAAGAGCAAGTGTGACCAGCTTCTCTGCCTGAAGGCCGAGGATTCTTCCCCTCCCCCCACCACCCCAAACTGACTCTCCTCATGTAAACCAAGAAATTTGGATACTGACTTCTTGTTCCCCCCAAAAGGGGAATGGATCAGGATAACAAGAGGGAAGGCTCTGAAGAAACATTAAATGGGGGCCCATCCCACCATGGCCACCTCCTGCAGAACTAAGCAGACCACCACCCAACCACTGGCCCAAGCCCCAGCCCAGCTGCCCTCCCTCAGGCCTCTCTTGCACAAGCAACCTCACCATGACCCAACCTCCAGAGGAGGGGGTGGGGGTGGGGAGTTTGCAGAGGAACCCTGAACCCTCTGGGGACATCTTGGGAGCAGGGTCCTTAGGAGCCCAGTGGTGAGGACAGGAACAGTTCTCAGGAACAGGAGTGTTTCCAGAGTTTGGGGCAGGATGGGGCTAGACTGCTCGTTGAGAATCTTACCCAGCATGCCTTTGTTGGAGTCAGACAGGCACATATCTTTCTCAGCACTGGGCAGCACGAAGCCCACCACAAAGACCTCGACACCATCAGCCATCAGCGCCAGACCAAGCACGAAATACAGTGTCCACTGGAAACGGCCATGGCCACACTCCCGTAGGATGGCTTCATACTGCTGGGCCAGTTCTTCCCGTTCTTTCCGCCGCTGGGCCTCTCCCCGGCCCCCAGGGGGGGCCTCCCCGTCACCCAAGGCCCCCCTCACTCCAGCCAGGGGTGCCCCATCTGCCATCCGCTCGCCTTTGCCCCCAGACTCTGCCCGGGGGATGCCCTGATATTCCCCCTCGTAGATCTCATCATCCTCGTCATGGCCCTCAGTGGCATCACTAGATGCGCCACCTTCCTCCTCATCCTGGGCCCCTTCCCCGCGGTAATAGCCGTCAGCAGAGGCAGGGAAGTCATCATCATCATCCTCCTCCTCAAAGCGGGAGTAGGATCTCCGGGAATATTCATCCTGGACTCTGTCCAGGCCCTTCACCACCTTCTTGGCTGCGTGCTTCTTGACTTCCTTGGCAATGTCTTTGGCCCCACGGATGAAAGCTGCCCGGTCTCTGAAACCCTCTTCCATGATGGGGCTTTGGGAATACTTCACCAGATCTCCTACACTCCTTATTCAGATTTTGCTCAAGGACTCGTGGCGTCAGAAAGACCCCGTCCCCCTGTTACTTAGATGAAGTGTGTTCGAGTATCTTTGGGCACAGAATAGGAGAATATAGGGCCTGGCCAGTGTGTGTTTAGGAGGGGAAAGGAGGGAGAGGAGCTTTGGCCCACACCCACTTCAGTTGGGTGCATTGGGAAGGGAGAAGGGGAGAGGGGGAACAAGAAGGGGAGGGGGAGCCAGGTTGCGGAGGCTAAGCTGGGGAGCCAGGATAACTCAGAAAAGGCTGCTACTTCTCTTCCAGGAGCTTCTGGAGATCTAGAAAAAAATAAGAGGGAGAAAAAGGAGGTTGTGAGGCCTAAGACACTGAAGAAGGCCAACATAGAGCTCCTGCTGACACAGAGCCCCACCTGGGCCATGTGTTACAGAGATGGTCTCCTTGCCTCAAGTCCCACTCGGTAAAAAGGGATGACTACCTGGGCCTACTATGGGCCATTCAGTATAAGCCCTCTTACTTTGACCTTGGAGACTAAACCCATGGGATTTGCTCCAAAGTTACAGTCATCGACCCAGAGCCCTTCTCACGACCCCCTGCCCCACATCAAGATCAGACCTTTTGCTTTACCACCAACCTGCCAAGAACACCAGAGGAAATAGAGAAACCAGAACTCCCTACTCCAGTCTGGTCTGGGTTTCTTACTGGGGGTGGAGCTTGGGGAGAAGGTAGAGAAGGAGCACTGAGTCCTCCAACCTGTTGCCTTCAGCCCACTGATGGCATCTGAAGGTGCGGCTTCCACAGTCCTTCCCTCAGGTTTCATGTTATAGGCCTCACAGGGAGGGGTCTTCTCCCAACATAGCTCAGTGGGTGAAAGCTCAGCTTCCAGAGTCAGACACACTTGGGTTTGACTTCCTGCTTCAGCACTTACTAGCTAAGTGACCATGGGCATGTCTCTGAACCTCCAAACCTTAGTTGCCTCTTATTTAAGCAGGGAAAAGTAAGGATTAAATGACATAATGTGTGTAAGCTCTTTACCATAATATCTGGCACGTAAAACTTGATGAATAAATATTAGATATTACTCTTCACAGTGATAACAATGTACGGAGACACCCTCTACTCCTTCACAAGGTGCCAGAACAAAAGCCCTGTGGATGCTCTTTAGGGTGAGCAACAGAAAGGGATACTGGCAAGGAGAAAGCTGGTTCAGTGCAAAGCACATGACAGTTACACGACGTAAGTTGAAATCCCAGCTCTGCCATTTACTAACTGATCTTGAGAAGGTCACTTAACATCTCTAAGCCTCAGAGTCCTTATATTTAAATTGGGGATAACAATCTCTATTTCTCCAAGTTGATGTGAGAATTTAATCTCACAATAGACATTCTATTAGTTTCCTTCCTTCCTATTAGATTGAAAAATGTGAAAGAAGCAGCAAGCAGCAAGGGCAAAGCAGGGGAGTCATACTTGGACGCTATTGTATCCTCCCAAAACAGAGTCCCAAGACCCCTCTGTCTGTGTGCAAACGAATTCCAGCAGCTGGACCCACACTGTCTCCCTCCAGACAAACAATGGAAGACTCACAAAAAGGGAGATCCGGAATCTAAGGTCATGGGAAAAAAGGCAGATCAAAATCTAAGACAGAGGTGATGACTGGCTATTGCCACCTTCCTTCAGGATATCATAAATAGGCCCCCCTTTCACTGGTGGGGGTGGGAGTTGAAATGACTGATCAAACACATACATTTCCAACATGGGGGTCTAAGGTCTATAGTTGCACCTCATTCCCCCATGGCCTCCCTTCCTAATCCCCCTTAATCCTTTCTGCTCCTCCTCCAGGAGCCAAGGAAAAGGGAGTCCATAAATACCGCATTGCGTAGGAGGCTGATGTAGAAGGAAGGGGGCCTTGGACCTCCCCACCACAAAAGACATCCTCCAGAGACAGGCATAGGAGAACCCCCTCTTCCTTCATAGAAGCAGAGGAAGCAGGACTAGATTCTGATCAGAGATCATTCCCCTAAAAACATCCTGCCTCCTTCTGCTCCCACCCATGCAGGGCCTCATTAAATATCACACACACACACACACACTCTCTCACACACACACACTCACACACACACACACACACACACACACACACACACACACACACGGTGGCCCTGGCAAAGGGGGTAAGTAATGCTATGTAGTTCAGAAAGAAGCACTGGCAAGCAGAGTCCTACCCCTCAGGTCAGATGTGGGCACTGGACCACGATGACCACAACCAGTGACCCCTACATCACCTTCTTTTCTTTGTGGTTCAGGACCCAAACCATCCCCCATGAAAGAAAGGGAACAGTGGAATCCCCTTCATGCATGCAATTTGCTTGCCTCTCCTTTCTTTCCCAACTAGAATCTCCCTCCAAACCCTGCAGGAGGCAGATGGACCCACCAGGAGCCATGCCCCTTGTTTGTTAACACTGTCCACCCCTGAGACGTACGAGAAGGGTAGGGAAGGCCCCCAGAGCCACAGCAGGATATGATGGCTCAACAGCCAGCTCCTCCAGGGCCAACAAGCCCAGGAGGTCAGGAAGGACAGAAGGAAGACAAATTCTTTGAGCTGGTGAGGAAGTGGTGTTATTTTTAGCCCCGAAAGCAGCACAGGGTGGCTAAGCCTGTGGGAGAGGAGACAGGACTCAGAGAGGTGGGGGTTAAAGGAGACAAGATTCAGGGTTACAGGGCCCTTTAAGGTTGACTGGCTTCACCTGACCGGAAAATGTGCCCAGGAGATTTTCTGCAGAGGATGGAGGGGCGGGGAGACTCTGAGCAAAAGCTTCCTTTCAGGATAACTGAATCAGCCCTGGATAAGTGGAGGAGGGTCCAGAAGCCCCCTCCCCCCATCAAAACCCCTGACTTTGGAAGCCACCTGGATTCCCCAACCCACCCTAGCCCAGGTGACAAGGTCGTTAAGAAGCAGTCACTTATCAAAACATCCATGGAGGGGGAGGCTCTGGAGCACCCCTCCCCATTACAGCTGGGTGACTGAGCCTCGGTCCCCACCCCAGGACAGCCAAGGCTGCACCTCCCCTCCCTACATGCTACCCTAGGGTTAGGAAGATGGAGTATCTGAGGGAAAAAGATCAAGGTGTCAGCTGAGAATGCCCAAGACGGAATACGGAAAGGCAGGGGCGCAGGGGGAGAACTCCACGCGCACACGCGCAGAGACTGCCCCTGCCATCATCTGTGGTGACCGTCCCCATCCCGCTCCGCTCTGGTGTAAGAGACGAGCCCCTAGAACTGACTGAACCGATTCTCTGAGCGCCTCCCCTCACCCTTGATTCTGCTGCTGGACGAGTGCCTACTCAACACCCCTTCCCCCCACCTCGGAGCAACTGCCTCCATCCCCCACCATCCGTGCCCCTAAGCTTATTCATCTACCACCTCTACCTACCCAGCGTTTCCGTTCATCATTCCCTTCCCTCCCTCCTTCTCCTGCCCTTCCTCCACCACCCCACCCCCGCCCCGCCACCGCGCAACTCGAGTCCAGGCGCACAGACTGAGGCAGCATCCATTCTCTGGCCCCAGCCAAGGTCATTTATCACTCATAGGGGGAGGCAAGGAGGCGGGGGAAGATGAGTTGGGAATTGGAGTTTGAAGGAACCCTGTTCCACCTTACAACCCCCCAGCCTGTTAATATCTGAGGAGGGTGGTAGGGACTTGGTTAAGGTAGAGAAAAACACCCCTCCTCCCTATATATATATATACATATACAATGTTTTTTTTTCTCTCCTTCTCTGATCAGCACAGCAACCACAATAAACGTCCATTCAAACCACCACCAATTCCCTCAGCCTTAAAGAGGGACGGTCACCCTTCCCACGAGCAAAGCATCGGAGGATAAAATGGCTGCAAGGCAAGGCGAGGATGCTTCTGTCCGGGGCGGGGTAGAGCCGAGAGACTGAGAGAGGGGTCTTACCTGGGCTGGGTCCCCCGGATAAGGGAGTCCGGGTGAGGGCGGGGGTCCCGGCCGTGGGGCTGGCGGCAGCGGCGACTGCTCTGGGTACCAGGGGAAGCGGCAGCGCAGACCTGCCCCCAAGCAGCCTCCGGCCCCGCCTCCGCCCTCCCCCCCCCCCCCACCAGCGCCACTGAGCATCGGGAGAGACCATTGTTGGGGGGGGGCGGTGGAAGAAGAAAAGAGGATGGGGAGGGACTCGGGGCTCCGCGGAGAAGTGTTGACGGGGCTAGGGGGGCTGTCACAGGGACAGCTGGAGATGACACACAGCCCCTTCCAGTTAAAGACTAAAGGATCTAAGGAAAGTAAAACTGATATCAGGGAGGCAAGTGGGAAGACAAAAAGGGAGATGATGAACGAGGCAGCCCCTTCCTCAGCGGCCCAATCCCAGAATGGCAGGACCGACGAATTTCAGGGGCTCTCTCTTCCTTCAGGTCGCCTCCCTTCCTCTTCCTCACGGTTCCTAGCCAAACTCCTTTGCACAACCCTCTCCCAAATCCGAGTGCTCACACTCCAAGTTTACCTGGCTGTTTTAGAGGAAGCAGGGATAACAAGGTGCGGTTTCTATCCCGAACTGCCAGAGGCAGAAACTCCTGGATCCCTGCCATCTCTTTCCAGAAACAGTCCAGATTATTTATTTCCAATGCAGACCTCCCTGTCCTCCTCCATTCTGCTGGCGACAGCAGAGGTCGGTTTAACAGGCCTGACCAAGTGGGCATCTCCCCCTCCATTTATTTGCTCCAATGACTCAAAAAAGAACTCCCTCAGTACTCTTCCCCACTTTTTCTTACTACACACACACACACACACACACTCTCTCTCTCTCTCTCTCTCTCTCTCTTTCTCTCTCTCTCTCTCTCTCTCTCTCTCTCTTCTGCTTCCAGGGCAAGGAGTGAATTGGTTTCAATTCTTTCCTTTATCTTTCCTTTGCCTCTGTACCAGTAACCTGGGCTTAGAGATCCAAGACATACCACTTGGTGAAATCTTTGCTCCAGAGGTGCGGGGAGCAGGGTGCTTTGGGGATGTTCATACTGAATGTGTCTACCTATTCTAGGTAAGGTCTTGGGTTATCTACACAGAGCACTGACCAGGGGCTCTGACTTGGGTTCTCACTTCCGATAAGCTGTGGGCTCTTGGTCCAGTTCTCTGCCTCTCTGAACCTCAGTTTTCTCATCTGGAAAATGAGGGGCTTGGACTAGATGCTGTATCGGATCCCTTTTATATTTAATAGTATGTGATTCTGTTCTCCTAAACATGGAGGTTTCAAAATGCTGGGATGTGTTACGTGGAGAGGGCTGGCAGGCTGTGTCCCAAGCAACCTCACAGATGGCATTTGTGGTGTTGAATTTACCACTGACAAGGATGTGGGCCTTTGGAGTTTTGCATACTCCAAAGCTACATCTTGGAAATACTGTTTTGTGCCAACAAACTTTACAATTTACTAAAATATAAAACCATAATACATAAGCATTAATTTACAGTGAGAAATTTAACTGTCACTCAGACTGAAGGAAAACTCATGTCTGCATGTCCAGCACATTTTCTCCCTTAAACCAAATCAGAATAATAATGTCAACATATAAACGCACAATGACATAACTGAACAGGAGTAGTTGTATCTTTAATGGCATCTGGCCATCCCCAGCAAGGAGTCGTGCCAATGGGTTCAGAAAACTCTTCTTTGGCTACAGTTCTCCACCCCCATCTCTAAGCTATGGGCAGCCTTGCCAATGCTCCTGGACTACTCTAACTCTGCTGGTTAAGGCACTCTTTCCAGGATGACTCTTGGAAAGGCTGTGCCCACGTGGGCCTCATCGACTCTCCCTTTACTGGCTAGCATTCACTGCTGACCTCTCTTCAGGTTGACATATTCTTTATTGAAATACGTTAATATTTTCAATTAGGTTATAGCCAAGTCCTGCTGGCAGGGAGCCATCTCTTCTCTTTAAGGTAACTTTGCATACTCTCTACTTATCCATTACTAAAATAGAAATCTTGTACTCTTAGAGAGAAAGGTTGTATATATTTTTCAAGTTCTGAGGAAAGACCATCATTTTTCCCTAGAACCAAGGACCCATGCACCTCACCAGCTACTCCTTCACAGGCCCCTTTTCTGGGTCCATTAACATTAGAGTTCCTTAGGGGCTCAGTCCCAGGCCCGTCTCTGCGTCCACCTACTCTCTTCTCCTTGATCACTTCAGGTGGACCCATGACCTTAATGCTGCCTATATGCTATTAATTCCCACACTTCTATCTCCAGTCCAGACCTTTCCACCAAGCCCAAACTCAGAATCACCATCTGTCAATTCAACATCATCACATGGGTATCTAAAAAGCATCTCAAACTTAACAGACTATAAACAAACTTCTGAACGAGTTCCTCATCTTTTTACCAAGGTGTTCAGGCCAAAAACCTTACAGTGATCCTTGTTTCCTTTCCTTCTCTTATCCCTATCAGCAAGTCTAGTCAGCCCTACCTTCAAAATCTATTTTGTATCTACCACTTCTCCACCACTGCCCCCTAGTCTAAGCCACCATCATCTCCTTCCTTAGCTACTGCAACAGCCTCCTAACTGGTTTCCCTACTTCCAATCTTGCTTACTTAAAAACCATTATTCTCAGCAGTCAGGGTGATCCTTTAAAAACAAATCAAATCTGATCCAACAAATACGCTCCCAAGAGAAATGAGTGCGTATGTCCCATAAAAAGACAAGTACAAGTATTTTTATAGCAGCTTTATCCATAATAGTCAAAAACTTCAAATGTCTATCAGCCAAAGAATGGTTAAACCTGGATAAACAAACTGTGGTATATTCATATAGGAAATACTATGTTACAAACTTTTAAAAGACAGAACTACTATATACAACTGCATAAAAAGATCTCACAAAATATTGAACAAAAGAAGCCAGGGCTTCCCTGGTGGTGCAGTGGTTGAGAGTCTGCCTGCTGATGCAGGGGATGTGGGTTCGTGCCCTGGTCCAGGAGGATCCCACATGCCGCGGAGCGGCTGGGCCCGGGAGCCATGGCCGCTGAGCCTGCGCATCCGGAGCCTGTGCTCCGCAGCTGGAGAGGCCATAACAGTGAGAGGCCCACGTACCGCAAAAAAAGCAAATTAATCTACTGTGAGAGAAAATAGTGGTTACATGGTGGGAATGTGCTACATTTAAATCTAAGTGGTGGCTAAAAGGGTACATACAGATGTAAAAATACACTTAAGATCTGTGTGTCTTTCTGAATGTATTTTATACTGCAATTTTTTAAAAAAAAGCTTTAATGAGATTTTTCCACTGTCCTTTCCTCAGATCCTCCAATGGCTTCTCATTATACTAAAAATTAAATTCAAACTCCTAACCAAGATCTAAAAAGCTGTGCATGTTCTGGCCCCTACCTGCTCCCTCCAACCCTCTTTCCTAGGTCTCTCCCAGGCTTCAACTCTGCTTTACCTTCACTGGTCTCCCTGCTGTGCCTCCAACATGCCCACATCTGAGGACCTGGGCAATGGGGGTCCTGCTGCCACTGCTGGGAACTAGTCTAGACTTGTTCTTACCTCCCCCCACCAGACAGCTCTCCTCCACAAATGGCTTAAATTGGGTGTGGTAAATAAGATTATGGAGTAGAAGGTGATCAATGAGTGTATAGTAATGATGTTTAACATTGTTAGAGCATTTACCTGACTTGGGCACTTTTCTGACCACGTTACATTAACTCACCCCACCTCCTCATTAACCTATGAGATGATCACCATTTACAGATGAAATTGAGGCACTGATTAGTTAAGTAGTAACTTGATATAATCACACAACTCAAAAGTGGCAAAACTAGGATTTGAACCAAGGCAATATAGATGCAGAGCTCTTATTCTTTTTAAATGCATCCATTTTAAGTGTATAGTTCCATGTGTTTTAACAAATGTATACACCCATGTAAGCAACCTTTTGATCAAGATAAAGAACATTGCCCCTAAAAGTTCCCTTGTGCCCTTCTGCAGTCAATCTCCCCATCCTTGGCAACCACTAATCTCCTTTCTGTCACTGTAGATTAGATTTGTCTATTCTAGAGTTTTATATAAGTAGATTCATACGGTATATAGGTCTCTGGCTTCATAGCTCTGGGTTTAAGAGCTTTCCAGGGTTTTTAACCACTGCCTTATACTACTTCCTGGTGTAGCCTCTTTCACCACTTACCTATCAAATTGGCTACTCCTTAGGACTTCCCTGGCAGTCCAGTGGTTAAGACTCTGTGCTTCCACTGCAGGGAGCATGGGTTCGATCCCTGGTCAGGGAACTAAAGATCCCACATGCTGTGTGGCATGGCAAAAAAAGTTTTTTTAAATGGCTACTCCTCAACATCAGCCACCCATCTATATCCTATCACTGCTTTTCCGCACGCCACTCCAAGTACACGAGACTGTCAGAATGGGGAGTGTAAAGAGGGACAAAACAGGGTCAGTGACAGCCCCTCTAAGATACCATAAAGTTCCAGTGAGAGATGCTAACAAGTGAAGCACCAAAATTCCTATCCTTTGAAGAGCTTATAATCCAGTTAAAGAGAGGGAATAGCTTATATATAAAGCCAATAAGTCGCAAGGCAAAACATTCATTCATTCAACAAGGACTTATTCAGTAAATATAAAATAGTATAATGTGACTAAGCAATTGGCTCTGGAGTTCAGACAGATCTTACTTCATCTACCACTTCTTAGCATGTGACCTTGGTCGAGTAAATTAGTATCAGTTTCCTGATCTTAAAATTGGCATAACAGCAAAATCTACCTAAGGGGTTGTTTTGAGGATTAATTGAGATAATGCATACAAAACACTTAGTACAGTACCTAGCACATAGTAAGAGCTCAATAAATATTAGCCATTATTATTTTTACAATTATTGTATATGTTAGGCACCTTTCAACACTCTCGGGAGATACAGATTAATAGAATGAGATTCATTAAAGGTTCTTAAGGGATTCAGTTTAGTGCAGGGATACTTAGACCGGGATCCATGAAACTTCTGGAATTTTTGCTTCAGGATATTGGATATATATGCATGTATGTATTTTTTCTTGGGTAGGGTCCACAGCTTTTGTCATATTCTCAAAGGACTGTCCCATGACCTACAAAACACTGAGGACCCATCGTTTGGAGCATGCATTCTCAATGGGGATGGTATCGCCCCCCCACACACAAGAAGTCAAAAATTGGCTCAGGGATGGGAATCTTAGATATTACAATGTTATGTCCTTCCAAAGGGCCACAGTACATATGCAGAGACACAGCATATTGGTGATATTAAAATTTCATGCATAGGGGGAGGGCAATTAGGAAAAAAAGTCAGAGGATGCGCAAAAACTAAAAAACAGGTGTGCAAACTGAAGTACCTAAGTGTACAAGCAATACTAGCTCTGTTCAGAGAATTGCTGAGTACTAGAGTCTGAAAGAACCAGAGGGCGGAGAGATAAAGGAGAGTTTAGGGGAGTCAAACTCAGTGAGTAGAGGAGGCACTCAAGAATCATAGAACGAAGAAAAGCTCAGAGATTCTGAGAATGAATGCCTGAGAAAAAAAGTGGCTCCAAAGAGAGAAGTAAGGAATTCAGCAAAGGCACTAATTTACTCTATGATGGTGTGAATTCATCAACACGATATCAGATAACAGCAGAAAATACCACATGGGGGAGTTCCCTGGTGGCCTAGTGGTTAGGATTCCGGGCTTCCACTGCCGTGGCTCAGGTTCAATCCCTGGTCGGGGAAGTGAGATCTCAGAAGAGTCCATTCATTTGATAGGTAACCTGAAGACAGAAAGGACACAGAGACTGAAAAAAGCCTCCCACCACCTGGGGCTGCTTCAGTGCTGTGCCGCGTTCCAAGTGCTCCTGGGACCTCAGCTTATGACCACATACAGCAGAACTCTGAAATTAAGAGGTCAGTTCGTCCCATTATGACTCAGAAGACTGGCATCCAGTCATGATGTGAAACATCACATCTAATCTTCCGAGTTTTTTTTTGGCTGTGCCACGCAGCATGCGGGATCTTAGTTCCCCAACCAGGGATTGAACCCATGCCCCCTACAGTGGAAGCAGGGAGTCTTAACCACTGGACCACCAGAGAAGTCCTTCCCCCAAGCTTTTGACATATGGAATCAGACATCCACTAGACAACCCAACCTGCATATCTCACAACACACCTCAAAGTCGACATATCCAAAACTGAACCTATCGTTTTTATCCTGCCCCCCTAAATTCTTCCTGCTGCATACTCTCATCCTTGATGCCACCCTCCCCTTCATTCACTGTATCCAATCTAATACCAAGTCCTAATTTGCCTTTTAAATATCTCCCCACTGCATCTCTCCCTTTTCTTCCCTACTTCTGTCACAGCCCTCACCTCTCACCTGAATTGCTGCCAGATGCATAACTTGTGACCTTGCCCCCAGTCTTCATCTCCCCCCATATCTACTTTCTACAGTGCAACCATGGTTCTAAAACACCAATTTGTCATCCCCTTGCTTAAATCCCTACTGTGGCTTCCCATCATGGATAGCAACTTCCCAACCAGTGTGCCTTGACAATGATGCTCAGTTATTAATTCCCTCAGCACTTTGGACTGCTAGGCAGAGCCTGGGATAGCTAGAATTCTTAAGCCAAGAGCCTCGAGCCTGAAGAACCCTCCTCTCTTTACCTGTGTTGTTTGAAATGGTTCTGTGCCCTGATGTGAAAAAGGGCTGAGAAGCACTGATCTTTGGGAGCTCCCTAACTGGCTCTGACCTCCTCCTGCCTCCAGCACCGAACAGTGTTATTAGCTTTAGCGAATTATATACCATGCTACTCGTCAATCTCCGCTTCTGCTCAGAAACATCCCATCCACCGGCAATGAGCTTCCCTTCATCTTTGTCTGAGAAGCTTCTAACCTTCCTTTAAGATTATATTCAAGTATCACTTTTTTTTCCAGGAAGTTTTCATGGACTATCATGCCAGGTTAGATACCCTTCCTTACGGTCCCCAAAATATTTTGTTTCCTATGTGTCAGTGTACGCCCTCGGTAATGATCAGACAGCAGAACCGCCTTGCTCATCTTTGCATCTTCAGCGGCCACCAGCACGGAGCCCTTGTATGTACCATGTTACATGAATGAGAATGATGCAAAAGAACAAGAGAGCTAGGCTCACCTTTTCTTTCCTAGAGTTTAGTTCGTGGTTACATAAGAGCTTCAGAGAAGGGGGTGATATAACAGGATTAAATGTGGCAAAGAACAGAATAGGCCATTGGATTTGGTCTAGTTACTGCTCTAGTTACTGAAAGTCTGAGCACAGATTTAAATATGATGGAAATCAGGTCTGGAAGGACTGAGAATGAGGAAAAAATAGGAATAAGATACAAATCCCTTACCCAAGATACCTGGTGGTATGAAGAACGAAAGAAAATGACGGCTTACTGAGCTCCTACTGTCCCATTTCAATTGTTTTGCAATCATTTAAGCCATTTATATGGTTCCAAAGAAAACCACACTAACATAGTACACTCAGAGAAATCCAGTTTCCTCCATATCCCTTCCCTTCCCCCAGTGGTAACAATTTCCATTAGTTTTTGGTTTATCCTTCCATTTTTAAAATATAGACAAATGTATATATTACGTGTCACCCCTTAGATAAGGAAACACACTATACATTCTGTTCTGCATGTTAGTTTCTTCACTTAACATATCCTAGAGCTCTCTCCAAACAGTAATGTAGAGTCTCCCTCATTCCTTTTTTACTGCTGCTCAGTACTCTACTGTATAGATGTACCAGTTTATTCCACCATTCCCTTACTGATGGATACGTGAGGTGTTTCCAATCTACTGTTATTACAAATAGTGCTGCAATGAATAGCCTTGTGCACGTTACTTTATATTTTTGCCATCATATCTCCAGGAACTTTACTTCTGTTCTCACTTAATACTCACAATAACCAATGCCATGGATACTGGGTCTCCATCTTGTGTATAAGCGTGATGTAAGGAAACAACTGCTGTAGTACACAGCAGTCCAGCAACTGCAACAGCACATTACAGAATAAGCCCTTAAAACATGGAATAAACACCCTCACTCCCACCTTACCATTCTTCTCCCAATATACACCTCTTCTTAGAGAAAAAGAAGTTATTTTGCCAAGTTAAACACCACAAAGAATAAACAAGGAGTTTAGTTTTATTTTCTCTGTGCATTTGCAAAACACTTAGGACCAACACAGAAAAAAATAAAACCTCCTGTGAAAAAAATTACACTTACAAAAGGAGGCTGGAGAGGGATTAGCGCCTTGGCCCCTGGGAGCTACAGCAACTCTGATTGGTCCAAGGAAGTGAACAGATATTGGGAGGCTATAACAAGAGGAAAGGCAATGAGAAATCACTGAGGGAGAGGGCCTCGAAGTGGGCCTCGAGGGGGAACTGGAGGCCGGGGAGTGGGTCTGGGTGGAGGGAGGGGCCCCCGCTGGTAGCCGTAGGGTGGAGGTCGTGGAGGGCCAGTGTATCCATGAGGGGGCATCAGCGGAGGAGGTCCACGCATACCATGCGGAGGCATAGGACCTGGGTGACCTACAGGAAGAAAAGGAAAACTTAGTAAAAACAAGAAACAGGAGACAGTTCACACTGGGACAATGCAGAGAGGACACACAGGGAGACAGTGAAAAGAAATCTAAGAAAGAAAAGTAAGGAAGTGCAGTGGATAAGAGGTGTGACAAAAGAAGCTGCAAGAATGCCACGTGAGGATGAGGGAGGTGGCTAGAGCCTACTCACCCATGGGAGAGCCGAACGGAGGCCCTCGGGGGGGCATGCCCATTGGAGGAGGTCCAGGATGAGGCATTCCAGGTGGTGGTCGGGGTGGTGGCTGCCCCCCAGAGCCAGGGGGCCCAGCATGGGGGTGTCCTAAGCCATGAGGGCCATGGTGGGCCAGCTGCATCTGAGACATCCCTATGAGAACAAAACAGACACAAAGAGAAAGGAGACAAAAGGAAGTTAGACAAGAGGGCAAAGGAAACGAGACAGGAAGAGAAGAAAATGGAGAAGCAAGTGACATCAGGAAGAAGAGCATGGAAAATAAGGCTGGTAAAAAGTGCCCTTATCCTTGACTCCATTCCAAGAGAACAAACCAACCAACTACCCAATCAACTCGCTGCCCCCTGCAGCTCACTTGCTCCTTCCATGATTTAGGCACTGTAATAGTGCTGCAACAGTACATAACAAATGGCGTGATTATTCTACGGAGTAGGATTTGCGAAGGTAACAAAGATGCTGTCTGAGCGAAGGTCTAATTCTAAAGGATGAAAAGGAATTTTTCAGGTGGACAGCAGAATGGGAACAGAACATTCCAGGCAGAAAAGATTAGCATGTGCAAAGCATGTGCATGATCAAAAGCATAGTATGTGAAAGGAAATCCAGTAACTCAGTAATCAGGAGCAGCACACAGTCATAGGAGTAAGGGGCAGGAGTCAGATGGTGAAAAGCCTAGAATGCTACGGCAGTGAGTTTGGGTTTCACTCTGTAGATAAAAGGGAGCAACAGAAGAATTTTGAGCAAGGGTGTGTGAACATCTGTATTTTAGAAAAATTACCCTGTGGAAGTCGATGAAAGGTAGAGATAATTAGAGTCAAAGTGTCAGGATATTACTACAATAAATTAGGTGTGAAATAATGAGGATATGAGAGCCTGAACTAGGGCACTGGCAGTGGAGGTCAATGCCAGATATAAATAAGACTTGGTATTAAGAGTGGGGTGACAGGGAATAGTCAAACATAACTCCTAGATTTCTGAATCAAGCACCTGAAAACAAAGAAAACTGGAGAAAGAATAAGTTTGAAGGGGAAGGGCAGAAGAATGGAGCTGCCCATTAAACAGCAAGATTAAGGGTATGGAATGTTAATAACCATGGAACAGAGATACAGATCTCAGAGGCATCAGTGTACAAATAATGGAACTATGCAGAAAAGAGAGCCAAACACAAAAACCTAGGTACAAGCAGAGAAAAAGGAGCCTATTAAGGTGGATGAGATTAAGGATTCAGAGATAGATGGAGAATCCAGAAAAATCAAAAGAGACAAGATTTTCAAACAGGAGGACATGGCCAGTTTCAAGTATAGCAAAGGTCAAACCAGATAAGGAGCAGAAGTGTCCCCTAGACCTGGCAATTAGGTCACTGCTTTTGGGTGGAATTCAGAGGAGAGAATGGAAGTAAAAGTTAAGGAAACAAAAAATAGCAAGTATAGTTATACTCTTTGGTAAAACTGAAATAAGAAATGAAGACAGGGTGGTAGTTGTTACAGTAAACAGAGTAAAGTATCTTGTATTTACTTTTACAAAAGAATGTCTGAAAGAAAGGAGAACTCTGGGACTATTTATTATTGCTGAAGGACAAAGAGCAGCAGCATAAGTGGTGATAGAGCTCCTCTACCAAGCTCATCCCTCTCCTTCCCAGCAAAGAACACTCACCTGGATGGGGCATCCCACCCGGTGGGAATGGGTGAGGATGTGAGTGTCCATGTCCAGGATGTCCAGCCCCTGGGGTTCCTGCTGATGGGGGGCCATGTCCTCCAGCTCCAGGAGGCATAGGTGGTGGGGGCATGGCTGGGGGTATCCCAGGTGGAAGGGCTCCAGGAGGCGGTACTGGGGGTGGGAAGGAGCCAGGAGGAGGCATGCCTATAGAGAAAATGTAAAAAGAGTTAACGACAGTGAGAAGAGAGTGCCTTTAGAGAGCCTGTTCCAATCTGGCCTCTCCAGGAATGATGAGCTCTTTCCCCCTCCTCCCAGCTCTCTAAAGTCAGAAGCAATGCTAGATGACTCAAACAACACCTTCTGGAGAAACTCAACAACTTGCTTCCCTCCACAATCATCACCCTTCAATCCCTTTCTTATCACTTACTGACTCAATGTCCTTCCCTTTCCAGGTTCTTTCCAGGTTCTTTCTCCTTCTCCCTACCTGCCAGCCCCCCAACCCAAGACAAACATATATATATATATTTTTGCGGTACGCGGGCCTCTCACTGTTGTGGCCTCTCCCTGTTGTGGCCTCTCCCGTTGCAGAGCACAGGCTCCGGACGCACAGGCTCAGCGGCCATGGCTCACGGGCCTAGCCGCTGCACAGCATGTGGGATCTTCCCGGACCGGGGCACGAACCCGTGTCCCCTGCATCGGCAGGTGGACTCTCAACCACTGCGCCACCAGGGAAGCCCCCAAACATATTTTTTATCAAAAGCTTTACCTGGTGGAGGAAGCCCAGACCCCAGTGATGATACCACAGGATTCGGAGCAGAGGGTGGAGGGGGTGCATCTGCAAACAGCTGATGAGGGCGGTCAGCCTGGGAGAGTGGGTTCTGTGCTGCCAGAAGTCGTTCAGCGGCTGAGCCATGGCGTTCACCCTTGGAGTCCTTCTTGAAAGCATAGGACACGGTGATTGGGCGGTTACAGAGGTACTGCCCATTCATGGCCTCAATCGCTGCATCCGAAGCATCAAATGAAGCAAAATTAATAAAGGCATAACCTTTGGAGTTGCCTGTGTCAGGGTCCCGCATAATCTTGGGGGTTTGTAAGATGACCCCAAAGGCGCTAAAAGTATCATAAAGCAACTTCTCATCGATCTCTGGGTCCAGGTTCCCAATGAAAATGTTGGCCCCCACATCCAGGTTTTTGTTGTGAGCTGATGCCTTGTTCACCCGTATTGGTTTCCCATAGAGTTTGATCATGTTCATGATCTTAATGGCATAGTCAGCATCTTCCTCACTCAAGAATTCCACAAAGCCATAGCCTGGGGGAGTGGAAAGAAGAGGTTAACAAGTGATTCAAAATGAGGTATAACTCATTTGCCTTCTGAAGCACAAAGAACAAGCAATAATAATCTCACTTCAACTGAGAATGGTTCCAGAAACAAACTGTGAGTTAGGCTTAAGAGAAAAAAATCCTTAGTTTGCTCATTCCAAGACAGTTATGAATACTGCTGGGGGCCTCCTGGAGCAGCCTGTCCCCTCAAAACATAACTGCAATTCTTGCCATGTACTCACCTTGGTGCTGACCAGTGACTCTATCCTTTGGCATGTGGGTGTTGACTACTGGCCCTGCCTGGAGAAATAGCTCCCACAGCAGTGGTTCGCTAACCTTCTCATCGAGGCCCCCCACATACACAGTGGCATCTGGAGGACAGGATTAGGAGGTTAGGGCAGAGATGAGAGGAAGTAGGGAGGGGACGGGAACATGAAGATGGAACCAGGCGGGGGATTTGGGGGTTGAGACAGGGTATAGGAGCAAAGAGGGAAAGAGAGAAAAAAAAAAAAAAAAAGACGTTAGCTTAAGCCCTTACACCTCCTCCTTTCCAGAAAATAGATAACCTTCTTAAGTCTAACTTAGAGTTATAGTGCAAATTCACTTCGTAATTTTTCTTTTTCTTTTCTTTTCTTTCTTTTTTTTTTTTTTTTTGAGTGGGAAGGCAGCAGGGGATTGGACATAGCATCACACCTACAGGCCTCAGCCTGCACCCGTCCATGCCGTCCCCAGCAGACATCGGGGCAGGTCTGGCACCCTTCGGAACGGTCAATCTCCCTCCCCGGAGAAAACACTGCTGACCCTAATCGGGGCCTCCCAAACTCCCTGAGTTCATTCCGGGCTTGTCCCCTCCAGTCACCCTGGTTCCGCTCGGAGATCGGCCCGGCCGCCATGGTGAAAGAGCTCCCGCCGTCTCCAGACAACGATCCCGCCCCCTGACCTCAGTCACAACTTCCACTTCCGGGGCGAAAGCTGACCTAGAGGCGGTGGGCGGGCCCTAGTCAGGGGAGGAGCCGGAAGCGGCCGCGGCCATCTTAGGAGCTGCTGAAACTTGAAGCGGCGGAGGTGACGGTGTTTGAAGTGCGTCTGGGAGTTGTCAGGGCGGGGCGGGCGAACGGAAACGCTCAGACCCTCCTAAGGCAGTGCTAGACGTTAAAGGGTCACACTGCTCCCGAAAATGTCAATTCAAGAGCTGAGAGAACAAAACTTCACTTTTCATGTATTTTGTAGCCTTCTTTCGTTTCCCAGAGAAGGGTGTGCTGAGGAACCCCCCAACGCAAGGCGTGGAGGCAGCTGTCCACCCCGACCCGCAGCCTTTGGACAGATGCGGCCTCACAGCCCCGGCCTGGGCTTGAGGTATTTCGTTTTTCCTCAGCGAGGGGATTGCGGAAGGTCTGAGCTCGCCTAGGCGTTATTGCATAGAGAGTGAGGGGAACCTGAGGCTCAGAGGTGGAGTGATAGCAAAGCTGAAGGGTGGTTGACACAGAAGCCCAGAGTCCTCCGTCTCAACGTCCAGAGCGCGCACCCTGACGCCCAGCAACCTCTGAGTGCGTTTTGCCCCATCTGCACGGAAGAGAGAACCCAAATTGCCTGTGAATTCTGCAGAGCCTCCCCTGACCCATCCGCTTATTTCCTTAGCAATAATATGGTCGGTACCTTCCTCTCTTGGGTCACACCCCCTTCGCCCACCCCCACCACCACTCTCTTACCTAGGTTCCTTTATTCAGACACAAGAAACAATACCAGCAGCGTGTATAAATACTGTGCTTTAATGAACTCCTTAAATAGAAATGTCACGACAAAAATATACAATTGGGGGCTTCCCTGGTGGCTCAGTGGTTGAGAGTCCGCCTGCCGATGCAGGGGACGCGGGTTCGTGCCCCGGTCCGGGAGGATCCCACATGCCGCGGAGCGGCTGGGCCCGTGAGCCATGGCCGCTGAGCCTGCGCGTCTGGAGCCTGTGCTCCGCAACGGGAGAGGCCACAACAGTGAGAGGCCCGCGTACCGCAACAAAAAAAAAAAAAAAAAGAGAAAGAAAGAAAAATATACAATTGGAAGAGACAGGGTGTCTCCCATACCCATAGAAAACTGTAAAGGAAGAAGTAGAAATCGGAATTAAAGGAGCAGCAAGAGGAGGTGAGAAGGAGGTCTGTAGGCCATCTTGTTGACACTGATAAATGGTGTCTCTGATCTCACAATTTACCAGCTCAGTATCCAAAATTTCCATCCAAAAGGGATGGCATTGCCCTGAAAAAAAGATGCGATCATATTCTGGATTGTTTTTGTTTGTTTTTGTTTCTTAATTCTTCAAATCACAAGAAACTATTTAAACCAAACAGGGCAGGGTAAGAGTTGGATACGGTTAGCACCACCCATCTGCAATGGAAACTCAAGTCAGTGAGCTTGTTTAAGGGCTGGTGCATGAAAGCTGAGGCAGAAAGACCAGGTAAGAAAAATTGAAGGATTAGACAAAACTCTCCCTCACCCCAGACCACCCTCTGCCCTGCCCATGAGAAAGTCAGCAATTTCAACGGGACTGGGAGAGAACGGTATTTGGATTTCTTTTCTTGGAGTGATCCTCAGGAGATATTCTTGGTGTCCATTTCCTTAATAACTCCTGAAGATGGGCTAGCTCAGCCTGAAGGCCAGAGATCGTGGGAGCTGAGAGTCCCATCTGGGGAGGGGGTGAAGAGAGGCAGAGAGGAATATTATTTTAGCTGTAGCTCACTGCTCCTGGCATCCTTAATTCTCTTTCCCCCTCCAACTATGCCCTAGTTTCCACTTGATATTAGTCGCAAGCAGTTTCCCCACACTCCCAGACCTATCCACTTTGATACCAACAAGAATGGTACCTCACCTCCCAGACCCCCAGCTCTTTCCCTTTCCAGCTCCTGGAAACATCTGGTTTCTCCTAGAACTTCTGGTTCAGCAGTCATGCCCCTTCTCCCACTCCCAGTCCCTGTTTTTCCTTCTCACCTGGACCTCAGGCCTTCCCCTCAGGTAGCAGCGTCTCCAGAGCCTGATTTGGGGTCCCAGATATCCAGGCAGCAGCAGCCCCGGGGGTAAAGGGCAAGCTCCCCAATGTGAGGGGAGCCCCCACTCCTGATCAGCCAGGCTTTCAGAGGAGATAGCAGGTCGAGGGAGCCAACGAGAAGAGACTGCCAGCAGGGAGGGACTGTCCCGCCAAGGACAGAGCTGATTCAGGGGGGTCAGGGCCCCTCTAGAGAAGAGCCACACAGAACTGGGGGGCCCAGGAACCATGAAGCTTGGCTAAGGAGGAAAGGGAAATCAACTGGCAACCTGGAAAACTGATGACCCCAGTTTCCCCAAACTGGGTCAGGAAGGAATGTCCAGCTGCCACCCACTCAACACTGCACGTGTGATCAAATTACAAGCCTCCACCTGAGAACTCTTTATCTGCTCTCCTTATTAGCCTTCAGACTAGGCCTCAGGACTGATTAACGTTGATTTTAGGGAAACATAAAAATGTTTGCGTGAGACAGGAAGACTAATAAGGATGAGGAGGACAAAAAAGATGCCTATGTTAACTTTAGGATTTCTGTCTTCCTGGGGACAGTCAGGGACTATAAATGACAGCTAACAGAAGAGGAGTGAGGAACTCAGACACTGTCTTTTCACTTCTCATCTAGTGAGATGAGCCTGTGAGAGAGTCAGAAGAATTTAGGAACTTTAGACACCTCACCTGCTGTCTAGGGAGCCATGAATCTGGGCAGTATTCTGGGTCATAGCCAAGATTATGGAATTGTAGTATCTGTTCCTTGCTGTAGCGTAAGTCCCAGTCCCAGACAGATAGCTGTGGGTTAACAGAGTTCCCAGCTGGGGGCTGGGAGTACCCTGCAGTATAGACTTGTGTATAGGTGTTGAACTGGATAGAGGAAACAAGAAAAGGATGGTTAAACAAGCAAAAATATATAATCCTTCTCCCAAGTCTAGAGAGAAATCATGAAATTCTCATCTCTTAAGAATCAGATATAGGGTGAAAGTCCAGTCCTGAAAGTGAGCACCAACCTCCCCCTTTCCCATCCACAGACCTCACTTTTCATAATCAAGACTAAACTTCAGAGAGTAGTGGGGGTTTTTGGTTTTTTTTGGTGGGGGGGGGGCGGGCGCACTGCACAGCTTGCAGGATCTCAGTTCCCCAGCCAGGGATTGAACCTGGGCCATGGGAGTGAAAGCCCAAAATCCTAACCAGTAGTCCACCAGGGAACTCCCAGAGAGTTCTTCTTAATGGGGGAAAAAAAAGACAAGTCAAAAATGGAACTCACTGACCTGTCCACTCTGCTTTCCACGCTCCCAGGGAGTGTCTCTCAAGAATGTAAGGGTATCAGGAACCCTGACGCTGTCATGAAGAGCAAGAAGGAAGAACTCAGAGAATTCAAACTCAGCTGGAGACTGCTGGAGGAGCTGCCAGACGCAATCAAGGAAGAGGAGAAACACTGGGGCCTGAGAAGAGGGAAATTAAGAGGTTGGAAGGGGTTATGGGGACCTAAATGGGGAGGATGACAAAATAACAGGGAATGAGGGGCACAGGAACAGAGGACACTAAGGAGGTCAGGGAGTGGAAATCTCAGTTGAGGTAGGGGGTTGTGGTCCCTCACTCATCTGGGTCTCCCTTCAAGCTTAGCCCAATCTCAGAACCCATTGGACCTAATTCACCTCCGATGGATTTTACTATTTAATTTTCTCATCCCTGTACTTCTTAATAATACTCTCCCAGTACCCTCCCCAAACATTCTCACCTCTTCACTGGCCCCAGTTCCCCCAAGTCGGGTCAGGAAAGGATGTCCAGCTGCCACCCACTCTCGCTGCACTAGTGATTGGAAGCCAAGCAGTGTTCGGGCTTCAGGGGCTGAAAGCAGCTGGACGAGTGAAGAGAGGAGGCCATTGAAATCACGATCACCGCGCTCTGGGTGATAAAGAGGGATAAGGGACAAAGAAGGAAGGCCAAGAAACTAGGGCAGAAGAGAGTGAGAAAAAGAAACATGGCAAGAGGAAGTGAGCAGCACAGAGGGGGAAAGTTTGGGGTAGGTAGGATTGAGAGGGCACATAAAAGTGAAGAGAAAACAAAGACTTTGAGTGATTCACTTCATACACTCCACCGAGATAGAAATACCCAGCGTCACATGTAGGAAGCAGAAGCATAAATGTCCAACCAGCTTCCACATTTTCCTTCCCACCCCAACCCCCATCCCCATCCACTGATGGAAGGACAGGAACAGAGGGCTGAGAACCCCTCTGTTAGGGACCACAAGCTTACTGGGGAGGCAGAGGTAGCAGTGAAGGATGCGTTAGAGCTGATGGGTAGTTCCTAGCAAACTGAGAGGGCGCTAGCACTGGGAGGGGACAAGGAAGCTTTGTAGGTCTCCCTCCCTGAGCAGAATCCAGTCAGATGAGTAAAGAAAAAAGGCGAGGAATGGAGTGGGTTGGCCCAAGAAACTCACCTTGAAGTACTACAGAGCGAACCCTGGATGTCACTAAGACTGAGATGTCACTGGCCTTTCGAAGACAAGACCTGGAGGGGTGGGTGAGGAAGAGAAGGGGAGAACAACAAGCCTGGAGGAAGGGAATGATGGGTCAGGGGATACAATAGAGACAGACTCCTAATTCCTGCCCCCTCTCCTTCTAAGGAGCAACAAATAACAGTCTTCTTGGGGAACCAAGGAGAAGAGTTAATGGAAGACCATTTAGGAGTCAGAGGGAGTACCTGACGTAGTCCAACCATCGTGTTCCATCCAGAGCTGAGAGCCATTTATCCTCAGCCACAGATGAATCTGAGAGAGAGCAGAGGAGTCAGAAGGGCAAAGAGATCAGGAGAGCTGGGGGTTCAGGATCCAGAACGAAGAAGGGTTAATAAGAAGTTGGGTAGTGGTTGCTTAGGTCTGGGGATAGGAATGAGAAGGAACTATAAATGGCTATGAGGTTTCTACAATTAAGTTGTGGCGATGGTTGTACAACATTGTAAATATAATGAAATGTATTGAATTGTACACTTAAGATGGGTGAAGGGTGAATTTTATGGTACATAAATTATATCTCAATAAAGCTGTTTAAAAAAAAAGAATATCTCGGGGTCAAGAAGACAGGAAATCAGTAAGTCTGTGGGACATGGGAGTTGAGTAGAAAACTAAGGATCATTGGGTTGAAGGGGTACTCATCCACAGCAGGCAAAAGGGTAAACCAGGTTAGGGTCAGCAGACCTAGAGGTGGGGTAAGGGGTCAAAGTTTATCTCACCAGGCAGGCAGAGGGCCCTCAGTCTCAGGTGGGCAAGTTGGACATCTGCAAGACTGGGGAGCTCATCCATAGTGTCTACCAGGACAACGTCTGAATGCCCAGCCTGGAGCATCGACTCCACTACTCTGGAGGGGAGAGAGTCAGAAAGTAAGGGAAGGTGTCTGCCCTGAATATCTAACGCTTGATTCTTCTCATCAAACCTCCCCTCACCTGATATCATCCTTGTTGGGGTCACTGGCTGTATAGAAGCCACCACAGCGGAGAAGATCACTACCCCCAGGGTGATGCCAGGACAGGCGCTTCACGTGGATGAGAGAAGGATCATTGAGGGAGAAACTCCTAGCCCCACCCTACCCTTGCCCCCACGCTGACCTCACAAGGATCCCCTCCCTCCACAATGACCCATAACCTCCCATGACCCTCTAATTCCCAACCGTTACCCTCACCCTCACACTGACCGGTCCACGGCCCTGATGGAAGTGGCCAAATGCTCTCCTGACCTCACTGTCCAGAGTTCGGTTAGGGACCCAGAAGTAACGGGGGAGGCTGTGAAATTGAGAGTTTATCACAGCTTGGCTCAGTGACCTCATTATAATGCAAACCTGTTATTACAAGGAAGCTGCTTAGGAGGGGATCATTCCAAGGGATCTCAAGTTTAGAGATCTAGGAGTTAAAGGGGATAGCTTTGCGGATGTCCTAGAAGGCTGGAGTTTGTGGGAAGTCCTAGTTTTAGAGGATCGGGGAAGTGTGGGAAGATTGAGGGGGCAGGAGGGGTTGGGTGGACTGGGGGATCACCTGGTGGCTACGTCGAACCTCTCGTTGACAGTGCTGACCCTCCAGCCCCTGGCCCCCTGCTTTTTCCGCTCAATTTCCCAGTCTTCTGATGTCTCCAAGAGGGGAATAGGTGGTTTTCTGGAACCAGAACTCTGGCCTAGGGCAGGAGGGAGGCACAGAGGAGGAGGAAGAAGAACCAGAGCCAGCTCAGCTCTTTTGTCTTCAGCCAGCTTCTGCTTTTTCAGACTCTACCCTTTCCTTATCCTAAAGCCCCCACACTTACCAGCCTTGCTCAGGGTTATCCCTGCATACTGCTGGGCTTGACTGTTCTGAGCTCTGGCTTGGACAATGGCCATGGTCACCTGTAGAAGAAAGGAAATCCCATCCTTTGTCTCAGACTGAAGTGAAAGAAGGAAATAGGGCTTATGTGTTGCTCCACTGTCTTTGCTGCCAATAGAGAAGAAAAGCGAAGGCAATCCCTAACGAAGGGAGCTTCCACAGGTCATGGGGACTGGAGTCAGGGGAACACGTTTAGGACCACAGAATGACAGAATGGTAATTCTGGGAGGAATCTTGGGGATAATCTTATGCAACCCTCCCTGTTTTTCAAAGGAAGAAACTTGTCTGCAGTTACACTCCTGATAATTGGCAGAGCTGGGCTAGAATTCAGCCCTTTACTCTCATTATACTATCACTTTAGTCACTCCTTGAGAAGAGAATGACAAGAGGGATCTTGGGAGACAGGGGACTATTGGGAATTTCCAGGGAAAGGATGCCAAGGTTCTAAGGGGAAGAGGGGTCCTTGGGCTGGAGGCCTCTTACCTGAAAGGCCTGTGGCTCTAGTCCTCCAGCCTCAAAACCAACTCGGAGTAGCCGGAAGTCTTGGCCATGAATCAGAATCTCCTCAGGGATAAATTTAAGCAGGGATCCTGGACGGAGGAGCTGGACTCGGGACAGGCCATTCACTGAAGTCAAGAGTTAGAGAGCGGAGTGAAGTAAGTCAGAAAGAGAAAAACAAATACCATATGCTAACACATATATATGGAATCTAAGAAAAAAAAATCATGAAGAACCTAGGGGTAAGATGGGAATAAAGACACAGACCTACTAGAGAATGGACTTGAGGATATGGGGAGGGGGAAGGGTAAGCTGTGACAAAGCGAGAGAGTGGCATGGACATATATACAGTACCAAACGTAAAATAGATAGCTGGTGGGAAGCAGCCACATAGCACAGGGAGATCAGCTCGGTGCTTTGTGACCACCTAGAGGGGTGGGATAGGGAGGGTGGGAGGGAGAGAGACGCAAGAGGGAAGAGATATGGGAACATATGTATATGTATAACTGATTCACTTTGTTATAAAGCAGAAACTAACACCATTGTAAAGCAATTATACTCCAATAAAGATGTTTAAAAAAAAAGAGAGCTAGAGAGCGGTATAGCCATGGATCAGGGTCCCTCTAGGAGGAACTCCTCCAGCCCATCCCACTCCATCCACTCAGGCTGTCCTCTGAAAATAAAGGAAGGATGAGGAGGGGTTCCGACACCCCCAGTGAGCCCCTTCACCAAGCTCCCACACTTACCAGCCTCTAATCGCCCAATGTTGGCCAGGGAAAAATCATACTCACTGCTCAGGGGAGTCTCCTAGAGGAAGCACATGAACTGATGCTAAAGACATCTGAAGTCTCATTCTTTGTCCTACCTTGGCAGCCCTAACCTCCCTAGAGATGGTCCCCATGGACAATCCCTGATACTCTCAGAAGACAGCCCTTCAGCATAACTCTCACTTTGTCACTTCCTGTCTACGTCTTCTAGACTCACCTACCCACTTCCCACTAGTTGTCCTACGTCTTCTAGACTCACCTACCCACTTCCCACTAGTTGTCCTTTGCACTGCCCTACCTTCTCACCTCACTCCGCTGCCATCCACAGGGCTGGAAGGTGACCCTCAGGTTGCTGCAGATCAGGGTTCCAGGCAGTTCAGGTTCCAGCCCTTTCCTCACCCCTGGGGCCCATGCTAGGATCTGCTCCCCTGCAGGGCAAGAAGGGAAGCCAGGTTATGACTGTTCCCAGTGCTGACCACACTTGTATACACCCACTCCTCTCAGACAGGAGGATCTAAAGAGGGAAGATTAAGATCCTCCCCTAACCCACTAGAATGAAAGCTTAGGAGGAGAGAATTTATATTCTTTTACTCTAGAGCCTAGAAAGTGCCTGGGACATAGTAGGCACTCAAATATTTATTGAATAAGTAAATGAGGAGTAACAGGGTCAAGAAAACAGAGGGACCATCAAGGTCCAAGCTGCCAGCCAGCCCTGGACAGAGAAGAGAGCAAACCTCAGGCAGAAGCACTTTGAGCCAGGAGGGGAGTACAGAGGTACCTTTGATGAGGTTTGAAACAAGGTCTGAGGAGCATGAAATTTGGAGGAGTCTTTGGAGATCAGAAGTATTGGAAGGGCATTATTACCTGAGAGGCATCCAGAGGCCAGGCAGCTGCCAAGCTGATGACTCCTGGGCTCTGGCATCCCACTCCCCTGGACAGACTTTGGTCCGGAGAGCTGTGAAGAGTGTAGGGTTAATCCCTAGGCCTCTCCAATCCTGGGGTCTGGGGTTACTTCAGCAACCACCTCTGGAGGCCTACACTCAGACACTCAGGATAAACTGAGATCAGTGGCTGTGGGGAGCTCAGCACGGGGGGTTGGCAGATAGTTAAGGGAGGGGCTGGTTAATGGATAATGAGACGATGAACTTGAAACTGCAAAAAAGACCAAGCTCCATCAACTGAGGTTGATATGAGACACACCCTCCTCCTCCTCTAGATCCTTTTCTTCCCTCTTTCTCCACACCATCCCCATTCACACCCTGTTGCCAACGCCCCCCTCGCCCAAGCCCATTTCCTCTCCTTACCCCCATCTCTGGCTCCTCCTTCTGGGGGGCGACGTTGAAACTCTGGCCCCGGCCCCCCCACCACATTTCTCTGGCTCCATCCGGGGATGGAGCGGTCAAGGGTGGGAAACCTCGAGGATGCTCAAGCCCCTTGGGGACAGGCTGAATCTTGTAGATGGGAGGAGGGAAGTCAGGGAGAGGGGCAGGAGGAAGATTCAAGGGAAAGGAGCATTTGAGGTGCAAGGAGCACGCTTTGGGGTCTTTTGAAAGGTGTGTCCAGCCCAGCTAGAGAAGGCTCCTCGGAAACTTCAGTCGACTCTGGAGAGGGCGGGAGAGATGCCCAGCCCCTTAAAGGAGAATACACACAATTTTAGAAAAGTGGAGAGGAAGTGGAGGAGCCTAAGAAAGGTGAGGAAAAAATAGGGAAGTGAGAAAATACCCAGATTCCCCGCTTTACCCCAAACCCAGATCCTGTTGTCTTCCTGTTCGTGAGCATTGGAGACTGTTTGAGGGGAGCAGCAGTGCCAAGTATTAAACTGGAATCACTGGGCCATTTCCCTGTACTCTCACTGATGGCTTCCCTGGGAAGTTGGTTTTGTATTTTTGTCTTCTTAAAGGGGGTGGGGGTGGGGGGAATGTTAAAGTAGTGCAGACTTCCTTGCTGCCTCCCCTTACAGACTTAACAGAAGTGGTTGAGAAGAAATTTATTAATGGAAATTGGCCCTCAGGATATTTTTGCCTGGGGAGGGAATTAGGGAGGGGGGTGAGTTAAAGTGTTTTTGTGTATCCTTCTCCAGAGAGCACGAAATATATCTCATGTGAAGGGTCCAGTGGAAAAGTAGGGAGAGAAATCGAAACATCTGCAGGATACAGACACAGGTACAGGTATGTTTACATGCAAGTTCTAGTGGTGGGGGTGGGAGGCTCAAGGAAAAGATCTTACCACTTAGTCCAACACACACACACACACACACACACACACACACACGCACACAACCAACCAGCTGGAAACTAGAGCCCATTCCAGGTACAGGAGCCCTCCCTCCAGCCCAGACATCAGATCTCCAAGTTAATGATTCATGTTAAGGACTTTGAAGGCTGAGGATTGGAAACCTCTGTTAAGTGCAACAGTCCCTTCCCCCCACCCTCCCCCTTGCAACCCAAGAAGCAAAGATGGGTGGGGAGGGCACTAGGAGGGAAGTAAAGGAACTGTAGGCAATGGTGACGGGGTAGGAATGCAAAAATCTAACTTTAAGTATGAAAAAGACAGAAAATAAAATACAAAGTAATGAATTCATGAGCTGCTGTTTTATTGATTTTGAGTTTGTACAGAGGCAGCAATTCTTAGGTGGGGGCCCCAGTTTTCCAGTGACAACTCTCTGTTCCCCCACCCCAGCACACACACCCTTCCGGCCTCAGCTTTAAAAGTTCCCTGTCTTGGCTGCAACTGTGGAAATAGTGAAGATATTCTGAGGCAGGGAGTCAGTCTGGAACAGAGGCATACACCTGCTAGGAAGGTAGCCCAGAAGCCTGATTCTAGAAGTCTTAAAAGCTACCAAGCCCCGCCACCCCCATCTGCATTCCATCAGCCTCAATCTCTTGGGGGGAAGAAAATATTTCCCAAGGTCTGTGGCAATAGGAAGAGCTGTGCACCACAATTTAAAAATCCATCATCCACTTTCCTTCTCCCCACCACCCTTCATTCAAGAGCCTCATTCTATTCTTTAATACTTGAGGTGTAGGAGCAGCAGAGGAATACAGAGAAAAAACATCAGGGAAATGGTGGAAGGTCAGAGGCAGAAAATAGATGGGTGACTTGGATCAGCGCCTCACCAGGAATGCAAAGGGGGCAGCAGCTGAGGGTTAAGTAGCAGGAGGACCCCCTCTGTCCATTCTACACACACCCAGTAGAGGTTTAGTGGATGAAAGGAAGGGAGAAGAGGCAAGGGGCTGTATCAGATTTTTCCATTTTTAGAATCCTGGTCTGGTTGCAGGTTTGTGCCAGGAGTGAAGGCTGCTGGGAGGGGCAGCTAGAGGAAGGAGGTGGAGCTGAGTGACTCACAAGATGAGTCACAGATCCAGTTATAAGCACAGAAAAGAGGCCAAGGTCCTCCCCACCCCCACTCCTCTCTGCGCCACTGTCAGCCAGCTTCCCTTTCTCTTTTCTACTGCCCCTTACCCAAGTGGCTGGTGAAGGGAGGTGGCGTGGAGAAAGTCTCCATGGGGGATGTCACGATATTTTGCTAGTCAACTTAAGTTCAGCGGGCAAAACAGCCTGTAATTTGCAGACCAGGTATCTACAGAGTGAAAGAGACAGACTGCCTACATGAGTCACTGAATCTGTTGTTGAAGGGCCTGGAGGGAAAACGAAATTAGAAAAATCTGGGGTGCAGGTGATTCCAGGCCGAGAAGGGGCTTCTGATTCTTCTCACCTGTGGTTGTGTGTCTGGGGCACTGACTCCTTAGAAGAGGACACAGAGTCCAGAGGTGTCCGAGTAACTGGGGACAGTTATCTTTGAACCTCCTTTATTGGGAAAGATAACATGTGACTGGAACCTTGGACATGTGGCTGTTTAGAAAGTAGTAAGAATAGCAAAAGCTAGGTTCTTAGAAGTCATTCAGAACCAGCTCCATTCTTTCCAGCTCAGTATCATTCCCAAATATACAACAAAAAGTCATTGCTAATTTCTGTTGTGTTGGTCTGTAAGCTTTAGTTTCACTTGAGAAGAAACAGCCAACAGGAGGGGGAAGGAACTTTCCTCCAGGCCCTGTACAGCACTGAGTTAAACACCATCCGCACTCCATAAAGAGACTGAATCTTTAAAAAAAAAAAAAAAACTTTTAATATAATCTTTTACTTTTGTTGTAGAATCCAGTGTGAGGGAAAAAACGTTTGGTTCAATCTTGTAACTCTCAATAAAAACAGCACAGATTAAGGGAGGAATCTGGAGGCCTCTCCTATAGTATACTTGCTCCTTCAGGGCTGAGATGGAGAACGTAGGGTGGAGGGGTAGCACTGTCTTAAATCAAAAGGGGAAAAAGAAGAGCCCTGAAAAATCTTCCCTCTCCGATTAAAACCTCAGTAGGTACCCCAGTGCCTGGATTAAAGGAACTAGGTGCACTTATTTAAGCCTGAGAGATATCATCCCTCAACCAGGGTTGAGGGGTCTGCCTCCCCCCTTCACCCACACCCTCCTTAACTAAGGAATTTGGCTCATTTTGAGTGCACATCATGTACCCTTCTCCTCCCTTTTCCCCAACGCAGTAGTTGCATGAGCTTGCCTCTTCCACCCCCTCATCCTCCCCAAATACCATAAACCAACCAGAGTCTGTCTTCACTTTGCAGGAATTATTTTTTCACCACCCTCCCATTCCACAGCCCTCTCAAAGGATGAAGCAAAACAAACTTTACTCATCCCTATGGAAAAACATCCATTGACTCAGGGTCCCTCATCTTTAGAATAGAGAGGGTGGTTTTTTTTTTCTTAATGTGTCAATAAATAGTTACCTTCCCAAATTAAAAAAAAAAATTATTTCTTAATGAAAAAGCTAAGGGCCTAAATAAAGCCCTATTTTACCATATTCACCCCTAGGCCACCCACCAGAATTTCCACCGTTTTTATTTGAAAAGAAGTCAAAAGCAATTGGGATTGGTTCATTTATAAATCAGAACAAAAGCAAACATGACACAAGGTTTCCGTTTTTGTTCATTTGTCCTCAGTTTTTAAAAACAAAAGTATTAACTAGAATCTAATAACAGGTCAAATCCAAACACAGCAGTCCAGTGGAGAATCAACTTTCCTGGTTTTATTCTCTGGGAAAATCCCTGGTCTGTTTCCATTTCTATTGGTCCAGGCCAAAATCCTATGATATAGATGGATGCCTATGGGAAAGCTAGGTGAGCTACGCAGATTCTCAATGTGAGCTTGAGCCACCTGTTGTTTGGGTGCACGTTAGGGGATGAAGATCATAAGGTGGTGGTCTCACCAGTGTTGTTCTAACCCCGGAAACAGGGTAAGGTGAGCAAGGCACTCACTTTGGGCACAAAATTTAAGGGGTGCCCCAAAACCCAGTAACCAAGATACTATTTTAACACAGTATATTTTGAAAATCAAAACTAATGAAAAAAAATCCACAATGAATAAAGTATCAAAATTTTAAATAAAGACAGGATTCAACCCGTACTTGCTCAATTCAGTGTTCCTTCCCTCACTCTAACCCCAGTCCTGTTGGATTCTCTTTTTTAAGATTCTGATATTTTGCTCATCATGGATTTTTTGCATTAATTTTTTAAAATACTGTATTAAAACAGTATTTATCTTGATTACTAAGTTTTTGGTAACTCCTTAAGTTTTGAACCTGAGGGGCGTGCTTGTCTCACACTAGTCCCAGTCCTGCCCAGAAATATATACATACCCTCCACCCTCCTTTGGAACCTATCTCCTTTGACCTCATTGCTTCCTTAATACCAGGTTTGTTTTCAAATAAAAGCCTAAGAATTAACAGCCATGGAAATTATTAAATCAACAATCAGATTTAGAAAATAAGTGACTTTTCAAGTTTGTTGAGGAGAAAGGAAACTTTCTAAATTGTGAGCAGTTCCAATGAATAGGACAGTCTTGGCTGGCTTTGTTACCAAGGGGGAGATGGGATGACAACTTTCCTGATTGGGCAGAAGCAACACAGGGCAAAAACGATTCCCCCTAACACACACACCCAGCCCACGTCTGCCTTGGATCAAATGTGGGGATTACATTCCACAAGATGGTTTATGAGTACATACCTCAAAAGAGAAATCCAAATACAGAAAAATAGCCCCAATTAACACTCTGGACACTTAAGTACACTTATTCCCCTTCCTCATATGCACCCAGGAGTGTATACAATTGCATAGTTGAGTTTTTTTTCCCCCAGAAAAAAAAAAAATTCAAAGAAAAGGGAAAATTGGCCCAGGATAGGTCCTCCAGTTTAAAGCTCTTAGAAATGGTGCTGGCCAGAGCATAGGCTGTCCAGACTTGTGCTTTGTGCAAAATGCAAAGGAGCTCCCCCCTACTGTGTCCACAGACCCACTCCCACCCTCTGGGGAAAAGGATGGGGGGGCGGGGGGGAGGGGGAAATCCAAAGACAGATCAGCTCATTGGGAGTAATCTGTGACCTGTGGTTATAGTTCACTAAAATATATTTCTCTACCTTTTTATAAATTGCCCCAACCCTACCCCAAGTTCCAACATCAGTCCTATTATCAAAAATATCTCTTCTTACAAAGTATTTTTATTATTTTAATAAACTAACCACAGATTAAGGTCAGCTATGGCTTAACAAAAGAAGCCGGGACGTTAAGTTCATTCTCCAAAAGTAGAGAGGAAGGAGAAAGAATCACTTAAATAGGAGGGAAAAAAAAATATTTTTTTAAATGTTTTTGCTTGCTGGGGTCTTTTTGTTTCTTTTTTTAAAAAAAAAAAAAAATTCCAAAAAATAAGTTGCTTTCTACAGAAACACAGCAGCAGAGGATGGTAGTGCTCTATTTAGGTTTTTGGTTTTGTTTGAAACAGTCTGGCCAAAAGTCTGTCCTCCTCCCACCCCCCTCCCAAGGCGCACTCAAACCCCAATATGTGGTTATTGCTAGTAGTTAAAAAAAGATCACCTGTGCACCAATTCACCTGGAGAAAATTCCACACACACAGCTGCTCTTATCATTCTCTTGCCTTCCCCAGAGGGAACTTTTGTTGTTGTTGTTTTTTAATAAAATTAAAGTCTTAAAAAAAAATCACAACCTTCTTAGCTCAGCCCTCAAAACGGATGAGAAAAAGATAGGGGGCAATTGGCAATCTCCTCTCGAACTAGAAGGGATGACAGATAGCTGTTTAGAAGGAAATCAAACTCAAGAGGAAGAAGATTCCCCTTTTAAGTTCCTCCCTTTCCCATCTCACTAAACTGATTTAAGCCAGCCCCCTCCTAATAAGCATCCATAAGCACACGTTACTGCCTTGTCTTTCCAGATCCTTCAGGAGGAAAAATTTATCCAACACTAAATTTCTACCTTAATTCAACTCAATAGCAAATTTGACTAATTTCCCAGTTTCCCTCCACACTCCCAACTCCACCACCATGTGCTTTTTTCCAAGCTAAAAGAACTTTGGTCTGTTTTTTCTTTTATTGACTGAGAACCTCCTTTGCCAGTTCCTCCCCCAGACTTCTGCCCACCTCCCCACCCCCTCACATCAAATCTTCCCTTACACTTTCCCTTAGGTCCTGGGATGGACCCAAGGGGTTATGACACAGAATTACCATCTTTCCCCCCTTGTACCTCCTCAGTACCATTAAGTCAAGATGGGCAAAGGACCAGTACAGCCCTTGAGGCACCATCCAGCCCTGACCTGCTCTTGCCAGCCTGGCAGCTCTCCAGAGCATACACACTTAGAAGTTTCTGGCCAGGCTCACACAAACATTACTGCATTTGCCCCATCAACATGGGGGCTGGGTCTTATGAGCCAATTAATTGAGCTTAACTTTCTTTGTTTAGCCCCCTTGCCCTCCAGGGTTTCCCCATTCAGAACCTGTGCACCAGCAGCTCCCCACCCGGTTCACGTTCCCTTCTCCTCAGTTCTTCCCTGTAACAGCAGGAGCAGAAGTTGTTTGTCTCAGGGTGTCCATAGAAGCTGCAGTTCGGTTGTTTGCATTTGGTCTGGGTTGGGGGAAGCCCCCGGGGACCTCCAGCCCATCCATCTGGCTCAGGGGGCTCTCTGTAGCCGTTGCTATAGGAATCAGCCACGCGGAAGTGGGGTGGTAACAATGCACCCCTGTGAACTCCATCCTTGGAGTGACTGCCTGGCTCCAGAGAAGGGATGCTGTCCTGATGGGGGTAGGGTCGCCCAGGAGGGCACTGTCTGGGGAAGGTGGCATATGGTGGCAGGCCCCCCCCACATGGCCCCCCTGCCATCTGCCTCCGGGGCTCCTGGCAGTGGACTCCACCCCCAGAAGGCCGAGGGATAGTAAAGCCACCAGGGTAGCCAGTAGACAATGCCACCGCCTTGGACTCTGCTGGAGGGGCAGTCAGCAGCTCCTCCCCGCCATCTGGCTCTGGCTTTTTGGCTGGAGGAGGCCCACTCCCTACCCCTCCATTCATGATCTTCCTCTCTGCCTCCTTCTGCTTCTGCTCTGCCAGGAATCTCTCCTCAGCATCAGAAAGGTAGCGTTGGATCATCTCCTCCTGATATTGGTGACGGTGACCCATCTTCAGGGTTCCAACAAAAATAAACTTTCCCTCCCCTTGCATTGCAATCCTCAAAATGCTCAGGCTTTGCATCACCTCCTGGCTATACTTGCTCCCTCCATTACCAACAGACTCAGATGTGGGCTTCTCAGTTACAGGCCCATCCCCAGCTGCCTCCTCCTTGCCACCCTTCCAACTCTTCAGTGAGTTTTTCTTCTTCTTCTCCAGTGTCTCAGTGCCACTGCTTACCCCCGACCCTGTTCCCATCCCTCCAGGCTTAGAACCCTTGCTGTGCATCAGGCCTCCCATGTTCTTCTTGAGCTTGCTGCCCAAGGTTTTGCCAAAGCTGCCCAGTTTGTTAGCCACAGAATCTGCTCTTTTCTTGTCCTTTTCCCGATCTCGTTTTGACTTCTCTTTCCGCTTGCTGCCCTCATTGCTGGCAGAACTGCTGCCAACTGACTCCTTGTCTGATTCCCCAGACTCAGGAGTGGACCGGGGCTCATCTCCAGCTGAGGCTGTCGGGGACTCAGGCTGGGCCAGGGGAGCCTGGAAGAGACAAGAACGTGGCTGACAGATATAGGATGGATAAACAACAAGGTCCTACTGTATAGCACAGAGAACTATATTCAATATCCCGTGATAAACCATAATGGAAAAGAATATTTAAAAAGAATGTGTATATGTGGATAACTGAATCACTCTGCTGTAAAGCAGAGATTGGCACCACATTGTAAATCAGCTATACTTCAATAAAAAAATGATTTTTAATTAAAAAAAAAAAAAGAACGTGACTGACAGTTATCCCATTGGTCTGGGTTGAGGGAAGCCCCCAGGAACCTCCAGCCCATCCATCTGGCTCACGGGGCTCCCTGCAGCTGTTGCTATAGGAATTAGCCATGTGGAAGAGGAGTGGTAACATCCCTATGAACTCCTTCCTTGGAGTGACTGCCTAGTTCCAGAGAAGGGTTGCTGTCATGACAGGAGAAGGGTCACCCAGGAGGGCACTGTCCTTCACCAGCTCATCAGCTCTCCCATGAACCAGGGAAAGAGGTATCTAATATCTAACTTTTATCTCACCCCCGGCAATTTGATGCCCTTCTGTAATAAGGAGATACCAAAATGAAGCCTGGATTTTGCTCTTCTAGAACAATGAGCAACTATACAAATATATGGCCTCTGGGTGAGGAGGGAGAATATCCTATAGACACTAGAATGGCCTTTATTATAAATTTCTCTATGCCAAATTCTGCTCAAAATCAATCTCAAGGAAGTCTTGAATAACCACCCCAAGTCTTAACCATTCTGCATCCCCTCAAGTTCCAGACATTCAGCACTGGAGTCCACCAGTTGGCCCTTGCTCCTGTGTTCCTGTTCTATGGATAATTATAACATCCTCAGAACCTACTGTATCAGGAGCTCTTTAAGCTATTCTGTCTCCTCTGGTGCCCAACGCAGAGGCCTATGTACAGAGGGCTTGGAACAAAGTAATAACAATCTCAAGTTCACCAAAAAGTTCAGAAAACTTTTCTTGAAGAATGTGTTTTAGTATCAGAAAGAAGAGCCTGGCCGGTGAGAAGATATAGAAAACAAAGGGCACTAACAGGTAGAAAGGCAAGAAAAAGTGTTGTTTGGAATTTATCTGATATTTTCTAGTTATTCCTAACCTTGAATCATAAGCCACTACTCAGAAGAGACTCAGAAGGAACCACCACCAGATTTCCTTGTTCTCCCTGACATGAAAATGAGGACATGCAAGGGTTGGGTGGGAGAAGTCCTCACCTGTGCATCCGAGGACACTGGGATCCACTTCACATTCATGTAGCCATGCAGCAGATGCAATTTGACCTCTAGGGACAGGATTACACTGTGAAAAGGAGAAAAAAAGAATTTCAAAATACTGTGACCTTTAAAAGGCAGAGCAGTGTGATCCATTTGGGAGGTAGGGTGGGAGAGGGCTACATGGCTGGGAACTCAGACAGGGCTGAGTTTGAATTAGGGCTCCACCAATTACTAAGCTTTATGACCTTGAGCAAGTCACTTCAACCTCCCTGAAACTCAGGGAGGGGTTGATAATGGGTATAGATAATAATATCTATCCTGCAAGGTTGCTGTGAAGATTAAAATAGTATTTGAAAAGGGCCCAGCACAGTGTCTGGAAACTAGGAAATACTTCCTAAACGGCAGCCACTATTATTGTTGTTGCTGTAAGTATTACTCTGAAGGAGCTTTTCATAATTAGGTGAGAACTTATTTAAAAAGCCATAAGCGCTGGGTTTTTAAATCAAACCGTCCCAGTTGGGTTCAGTTTTAGGAGCCCGAAGAAGGCGGCACTGGCTAAGAGGTAAGGGAGGAGCTTTTACATTCATAAGCTCTTACAGGAAGTTTGGAGGCAGGAGGAAGCCAACTTCTGGGAGGTGGCAGGAGGGCGGAGAGCATATTTTTCTTGCTGTTTAAGTTCCAGAAAGGCAAAAGCCCAGAGCAAACTGTTTTGGTCAGCTATTTAAAACCCTTCTCATTTGGGCTGGGAGAAGAAGTGTGATTGGATTATCTTGATTTTCTGATCACTGTTTTGGGGATTCTGCAAGAACACTCCTCATACTGTAAGGAGATCCCAGGATTCCCTTGTCTTTCACAGGGAGAAAAGGCAGCTGCAAGAGTCCTGGTGCCCAATCTGTCTCCCTCCTCTCCATCTTCCCAAAGACACTGCAACTAGGATGCGACTGTCTTTGCCTCTGAGCTGAGGAAAAGTCCCCAGGAGACGGACATCGGACATCGTATGTGGAAGAGATCGCAGCTACAAAGCAGATAGAAAGGCTAGGCTTGCCTCACCTGGCCAATCGGACATTGTCATTGTCATCTCTGCCCCACTCCCAGCCCTTTCCAGGGTCCACAGCAAAGTGCAAGGGCAGCAGCTTGTGCTCTGAATCTGTAAGTGGGATCACAGCTGGGAAGGAAAGAAACATGATCAAGGAGTCTCCTTGAGGAGAGAGGAAGGCAACTGAACACAGACTGACTTCAGTGAAAAGGAGGCTGAACCATACCAAAGGTCTCTAACTGCAGTCACTTCTCAGTTCGTAACATGTGAATTACCTTAGCATTTAAAAACTTAACGGGGAGGTTTTCCCTTGTAACCCAGCATACAATTTAGGCCACTAATCTCCATGACTTCCCACCAGTCAGCTAGCACCCATGATGTTCTTGCCAGTTAACAGAGATTCAGGGAACTCAAAGTCATTATCAAGACAAATACAGCAAAGCATCATTTGGAAGGTACTATGACCTTACTGTATTAGCTCTTTACTCCAGAGCAGGGAATACAGGCTGTGTTTTTCTCCAAACCTTTTTTTTTTTTTTAATTTTAAAACCTCTGTATATCTTATAGCTTAGTAAAACAGTATCAGCATGCACTGTCTGAGCTTGCATGTCACTTAATTCTTTCCTCCTACATTCTCTCTCATTTCAGTTTTTCAAAGTGAAAATAAAGCAGACCAAAAGACACCAGAGACACAGACATTGTATTCCACACCTTGTTCCTTGGCATTCTCCTTCTGTTCCATGGACACAAGTGCAGAAAAGTGGGCCTGATCGTAGGCGAGCACCAGAGGGGAGCGGTGACACTGGCTGGCTGGAACCTCCAAGGGCAGATAGATTCCCCCAAAGGGAATAGGGGCGAATGCTGCAGGAAACCACGGAGATTATTATTAAGGCTATATTCTTGCCTAGTGGGAAATCCCTCCACCCCACTCTGCCAATTGAGCCCCCTCTCATTCCAACCCATGTTTAATAATTCTTTCCTAAGAAGCCACATCAATTAACCTCAGCTGCTTTACTCTGAATCTCATGAGAATTTTGCCTTGTTCTAATTTATACCTTGTTTTTTTTCCAAGGGTCTATATAACCCCTTTCCTGCCTTCCTTCCAGTGCTTAGCCCAAGGCTCTGCAAATAGGGCTGCTCAGGGTAGAGTGAGGAGTGACTGACTCACCTTCCCCTCCAGAGTCCCTCAGCATGGTGTCTGCCACAACGACTATGGGCCTCCTAAGCACGTGGGCAAGGACAAAAACATGGAATTCTTCTAGGCTCTCATACACAGGCTCTTCTGAACTCTCCACCCTAGAGTTGCAGGAGGCGAGAGAGTGGAAGGGGTGCAGTGGAAGGGAGAGGGAAGAAAACAAAGCAAGAGACTCATGAAGACCAGCTCTGCAAAGAGGAAAAAACAACGTCCCTTCCTTGTTTTCCAGTCTTAAGGCTGCCACACACACAGCTGATTATTTTACGCTACCATGGCTGTTTCTACTTCCGTTTCACAGATGGGGAAATACAAGAAAAGAAATATGAAGGTTCAAGAGTAGTGTTAGGAATCGGCACGTAATCCCTCTCTTAATACCCATCTTGTTCAACAACCTTCCCCAATTCTTTGTCCAGTAGCTCAGTGTACAGCTGTGTAGCTTCATCCTGCTTATCACTTTACACACCACAACCACCCACACATCACACTCACCATGTCCTATCAAAAAAGGACAAAACAAAACACAACAGGAAAGAAACAAAAATCCCTCCTTCTATGTTCACTTACTGGAAGAACAGCCTCACCCATCTGCTTATAGCCTAATCAGAAATCTGTGAAATATTTACTGTTCTTTATATTTCATCTTCAATTAATCACCTGGCTTGACCAATTCCATCTTTTAAGTGTCTCTTGTAACTGTCTCCTCTGGCCTATCTGCAACCCACTACTCTTGCTCACACCCATTACTACTACTCCCCTCCGCTTCATCATCCACTCTGCTGTCAGTGTGTTCAAATACAGGAATTTGCTCCCGTCACTCACAAACTCACAATTTAGTGGCTTCCTGCCCCCTAAAGCAATGTTATTCAACATTGGGTGCTTACTACAAATGCAGATTTCTGGGCCTCACCTCAGTCCAATTCAACTGGACTTCCTTAGGGTGGAAGTCCAAAAATCTGCATTTTAAACAATCCTCCCAGATTATTCTTATGCCCAATAAAGTTTGGATAGGTTATAGTTTTTTTAACTTTCTAACTATAGAAAAATTTAAAATTTTAAACATATTCAAAACTAGAAAGAATATTATACTAAACTCTCATGTATCCATCACCCAGCCTCAACGATTATGAACACATGGTCAATCTTGTTTCACCTAGACCTTGATATATTTTCCTAGGGATGGCCCCCACACCCATGCCACCCCACCAGATTATTCTGGAGCAAATCCTAGACATCATATAATTTCATCCATGAATACTTCAGTTTCAATCTCTAAAAAATAAAGGACTCCTTTTAAAAACGGCCACAATACCATCAATACCACACTTTAAAAACTTAACAATAATGTGGACATTATTCACATTTCCCCAACTGTCTTATAAATGTCCATATATTCCAGCTGGTTGATGTGTCTCTAAAGTGTCTTTAAACTTAGGTTCTTTCTCCCTTTTTCTTTGTCTTTATTTATTGAGGAAACCAGGTCATTTGTCCTGCAGTTTCCCAAAGTCTGGATAGAATACAATTTTAATTCCTTAGCATGGCACACACAAATCTGGACTGCCTAGCCTCATCTACTATTCTGTGCCACATACTCTATATTCTGGTAACGCTGAACTACCTGTATTTCCTAGAACGTACCATGCTGTTACACCCTTCTGTGCCCTTGCCATGGCTTCTTTCCTCTCCTTCTAACATCCTCTTAGCACAGAGCTCTTTGGACACTGAGGACTCAGCAAAGATTATTTCCTGCTCCTCCAGTTAGACATACTTACCCACCACAGTTGGCTCCATTGGTACCTAGATGCATGCGGGGTTCACTTGAGGCAAGCTTGATCAGCTCATTCCATTCCTTCTGCCACTCATCCTCTGTGTATACCAGCCCCGACTGTGTGAAAGACAGGTAAGGAATATCAAGCAATTAGAGGCTAGGTTCAAGAGGCAATAGCCATTCCAACTCACTCGTGTTACTCCACTCCCTATTCTCTTACCACTTGGCTAACAATTTGTACTACAAAGTCCAATCTCTTCTCCCTTTTATAGTCAGGATCCATGAAAGAATGTCTATGATCGCTCACACTTCTTCCATTCTTTTCTGACCCACTGCAGTCTTAGCTTCTGTATCTGCCCTCCAGCCTATGCCCCCTCCCTCACCCCCACAAACTACTTCACCTAACTGACTCTAGCAAAGACAATTACCTTCTAATTGCCAAATTCAGCAAACTCTTCAGTTCTCATCTTTCTTGGCCTTCATGTGGCATTTGATCTCCTCAAACTTTCTTTTCGCTTAGCTCACACAACACTACTTTCTCTTACCTCTCTGAACTGTCTACCTCAAAAATATTGATGTTGTGTCAATGATTTTAGCCTTGGTTCTTTCTAGGTTATCTTTTCTACTACTATAATCTCATCTACTGCTATCTACATGCTCAGGATTCAAAAACCTTCTTCTCCAGCCCAAATTTCCTCTTAATTTCTATGTTCACATCCAGCTGCCTACTGAAGACTGCCACCAGCCCATGACTACCTCAAACTCTGTGCAGTCAAAACTGAACTTCTACCTCTTCAAAAACGCTCTCTTCCTGTTTTCCTACCTTTGTAAACAACACTATCACCCAAACACCCAACTAGAAACCAGGGGGTTATCTACGACTCCTCTCCTTTCACCCATCCCATACCTGGATCCTTTAGTCAACAATTATTAAGCATGAACTACTGCAATGGACCCTTAATTGGTTTTACTACTTCCAGTCATACATTCTTATGATCCATTTTCTACAATGCTACCAGAAAGATTTTTCTAAAATTAAAATCTGATGATGTTTGCTTACTGCTACAAATTCTTTTAAGACCTGTCGTTACCTATTAGATACAGTTCAAACTCCTTAAGCATAGCATAGACTCCACTTCCTGGCTCCCAACCCACTTCTCTAATACTGTTTAATTAGTCATAGTTCCTTGAATGCACTGTGTTGTTTTATACTTCTGAGCTTTTGTCTAGGTTGTGCCTTCTGCCTGGAGCAGCCCACTCCATATCCACCTGGTGAATAATTTCTCAACTGTCAGAAAAGAACTCAAGTATCACTCCTCTATGAAGCCCTTCCTAAATCTCCCTGGTACATCAACCACTCACTCCTTCCTTTGTGCCCTTCCTCCTCAACTGCTATGTAGACTTCTATCATAGAAGTCATAACCTCTTAATTTGTTGCAATTATGTATTTACATGTCCATCTCCTACTACTACTCCTAAGAACCAGGACCATGTTTTTATGCAATATGCCTAGTACCTACTATGTGATCAGTAATCAGTAAATACATGCTCAGTAAAACTATTAATTTTTATTAAAGGAGCGGAAGGAGTAGTACAAACAATCTTAAAATACCATATTGGCTTTAGGATGTATATGATGATTTGGAAGAAATTCTATATTATTAATTATATTTGGCCTATATAAGTGTTAAAATGAGTTTATACTTTAAACACACATTGACATAGTAGAAAGAATCACACTGCAAACATGAGAGGTATCAGAACAAATTTAACAGGAATTAAAGAGCTATTGTGACCACATTTTACTTTAACAATAAAAAAAAGACAAAGCTATTTTCAATGTGTAAAATTCTATCACAAATTTTTTCAACTAAAAATACAAAAGAACAATGCACAGGTTATATATGGGGTGCTCTGGTCACTCTGATAAATGGTCCCTGATACACATTCATGAGGATCTGTCTCCCTCTTGCTCTCACCTATTTTTGTTTGCTGTTTTTATACACACAGCCACTAGGTGGTGTACCCTCCTAGGCTGAAAATGTTCTTACTGTGTTTTACCACCATTTTTAACAACAAAACAAGGAGGCCTGGGAAATCAAAACCAATTTAGTTTGTTTGGTGTTTGGTACTGGCTAAAAGTAGCTCCCCAGTCCATCACCCACTTCCCCACCCCACTATAATGCTATGAATGGTCTGAGCTAAAACAATTATCTCGTTTCCATATGGAACTTTCAATGTGCTGAGCAAAAGGAGTAAAAAGATCGCTCCTTCAATATCTACTATCCTCCAGGCATGTATTTCCATTTGAGGACTTTGAGAGGGAATAGATGGCTGATCAAGAACAGGACTTGAGTATTTCTGGGTCTCCTGGCTAAATACCATCATAATCTAACCTCACCTTTAAAATAGTAACTATAACAGCTTAATATAGCTGGAATTGGGCCTACCTATCCTCTGACTGTGGCTCTCATGTCTACTTTACTAGCTGGCATGATCTGGTTTGGTGTTTTCCTGTCTCTAAAGTGGTCAAATCTAAGGTTCAGATATAGCCTGAATTCAACAATGAGGAAGGCAAACTCTAGGCTGGCTCTAGCTCAGGCAAAAAAAGCTCTCCACATAGTCCAGCTCAGCTCACCAGACTGCCAGGGGGTTTGGTGTCAATAAAGAATGCTGTTTGGGGCTTCCCTGGTGGTGCAGTGGTTGAGAGTCTGCCTGCTGGTGCAGGGGACGCGGGTTCGAGCCCTGGTCTGGGAGGATCCCGCGTGCCGCGGAGCGGCTGGGCCCGTGAGCCATGGCCGCTGAGCCTGCGCATCCGGAGCCTGTGCTCCACAACAAGGGAGGCCGCAACGGTGAGAGGCCCGCGCACTGCGATGAAAGGTGGCCCCCGCTTGCCACAACTGGAGAAAGCCCTCCCACAGAAATGAAGACCCAACACAGCCAAAAATAAATTAATTAATTAAAAAAAAAAAAAAAAGAATGCTGTTTACTTGGCCTTGCCCCTGTGCATTTCTTTCCCTCAGGAATCTTCTGGGGCAGACTGGCTGATCAAAGACCGGATTCTGATCTTAATATCATCCTAATTTTAAGGTTGAGTTCTTTATTTTTGAGAAAGAAACATAACACATTCTACTTCCATATTTCAAATCTTGAGAACATAAAATTCTAATAACTGAAACAAACAAAAATCTGTTAGTTCTATATTATGGCCAGTTATGATAGAGCAATAAAAAGAGAGGGAAAAGAAGCTGGAAATTAAGTTGCTGAAGAGATATTCCCATATTAATGCCAGAAACACCCAGCTTTATATACATGGCAAAAATAAAAAAGATATATGAAGAGCAGGAGATAAACATAGAAGACAGAGAACCAGGGCAAAAGGAAATAGGAAGACTCATTATCTTTATTTAACTGTATAACGTCATTATTAAAGGGAAGGGAATTGGCAAACTTTTTTCTGTACAGGGCCAGACAGGAAATATTTTAGGCTTTGCAGTGGGGCAATGTGCAGCTTCTATATTCTGCTGCTGTAGCACAAACACATGTAAATGAATTGAGTTGGGGAGGCCGTGTTCCAATAAAAATATTTTTTTAACAAAACAGTTGGTGGGATTTGACCCACAGGCCATATTTTTTTTTTTTTTTTGCGGTACGCGGGCCTCTCACTGTTGTGGCCTCTCCCGTTGCGGAGCACAGGCTCAGGACGCGCAGGCTCCAGACGCGCAGGCTCACGGGCCCAGCCGCTCTGCGGCACGTGGGATCCTCCCGGACCGGGGCACGAACCCGCGCGTCCCCTGCATCGGCAGGCGGACTCTCAACCACTGCGCCACCAGGGAAGCCCTACAGGCCATATTTTGCCCAGCCCGTTTATAGGGGTGGAAAGTACAAACAGTCCAGTGTTGCTTTTTTTCTGTTTTGTTTTTTTTTTTGGCTGCGTCGTGGTGGTGGGGACTGAACCTGGGCCATGGTAGTGAAACCGCCAGAGTCCTAACCACTGGACCACCAGGGAACTTCCCAGTGTTGCTTTCTTATACGAAAGCAGCCTCAACATTTACTAAACCCCTGAGAAGTACCAATTAAACTCAACTCAACATCTGCTGAACTTCTAAGAAGTACCATTCAAACTCATGCCTTTACAGTTTTTTAACAGATAAACTGAACATACGAAAAACAAACGGTATATATGGCCAAAACTATTTTTATGCATTAACATTTCTATAATGGTTGAAAACATAAGTCCTTAAAAATTGGTCTAGCCTTATTATAAGCAAAAAAACAAAACAACACAAAAATCCTATGAGCTTGTCGTATTTCATTTTGCAAAAAACACTGCCACTAAAGGCTTATTGAGTGCCTATCGGGTAGAAAAGCACAACGTTAGATACCTCCTCTACAAGTCTCCACTTCCCCACACCAGTTCTCATAACTCTATCAGAAGGCATGTACCCTATGGTGGTATCTGAATTTTCAACCATTTCCAGGATTACAAGAGGAGTAACACTGACCTAAGCACCTAAGTAGGAGACATTTCCTACTGGTAGGCACTGAGCATTTCCCCTAGGTAACTTTGGGAGACAAGGTTCTCCTGCCCAAGCTCCCTCACCTCTTTATTCTGCTGAGTTTGCTGCCACCTCCAGCGCCGTTTTAATGCTTCCTTCTCCGCTCCCTTCTCCATTAGTGCATACAAAGCTTTCCGTAGCATCAAGTCCCGATCATGGAAACCCCACATCCCTATGGCAAGAAAACATGATGGTTAAGACACCCTACCTTGACTCAACTCCACTTATTAATTATGATACACAGACCCTGGCATGAAGGAAATCAGGCTGAAGCCCAGGTTCAGAGAAACCCCTGCTGTGACTTGGGGGAAAGGTAATCAAGAAAGAAAAGATGTTCCTATTCTGGAGGTTCAGAAACTTTGAGAACCTGAAAGTGGGGTATATACCACATCCTACAAACTCCTGACAAGACGCCTTTACTCGTGATACCAAGTCTAACAAATTAAAATACAGAGTGGGAATTCCCTGGCCATCTAGTGGTTAGGACTCCTCGCTCTCACTGCCAAGGGCCTGGGTTCCATCCCTGGTCGGGGAACTAAAATCCCATAAGCCTCGTGGTGTGGCCAATTAAAATCAAATTTTTAAAATAAATAAAGTAAAATACAGAGTAGCAGCAGATAAGATGGGTCTGGCACATGGCAATCAGCATCAAAGCTTGAGGGGTGGTTGGAAAATGGGGACTTTTTTTAAAAGCTAAGGCAAATAATATATGGAATTATAAATAGGTATAACAATTTAAAGAAAACAAGTCAATAATTATGTAATATTTTTGTCTGGTAACTACACTTAACATGCTGATCATTTTGAAATATATAGAAATACTGAATCGCCATGTTGTGTGCCAGGGTATAACAGTGTTGTGGGTCAATTATACTTCAAAAACAAACTCATAGAAAAAGAGAACAGATTTGTGGTTACCAAAGGCAGGGGGAATTGGATGAAGGTAGTTAAAAGGTACAAAGTTCCATTTACAAGACTATTGAGTACTAGGGGCGCAATGCACAACCTGATAAATATAATTACACTGATGTACATTATATATGAAAGTTGTTAAGAGAGTAAATCCTGAAAGTTCTCATCACAAGGAAAAAAGAATTTTTTCTATCTCTTTAATTTTGTATCCATGAGATGATGAATGTCCACTAAACTTACTGTAATCATCTCATAATGCATGTAAGTCAAATCACTATGCTGTATAAAACTTATACAGTGCTGTATGTCAATTATATCAATAAAACTGGAAGAAAAAAAGAAAGAAAAAGAAAAATACATTATTCTAGATTAGACATACATTAAAAAATAATAATAAACAAGTTTCACAGGGGACTGATGAAAACATATCTTTTTTATATACCAAAAGAATAAATACTTAGTGGAATTATATGCATACACATACAGTATACTGCTTGCTTACTGCTGCGCATTACTTCTGGGGGCCAGTTCTCAGAGTGGGACTTGTGCTAAATCCTATGTACTCCATACGATTTCTCAGCAAGACTGAAAAACCAGGGCAGGGCTCTCTTCCATCTCCTCCTGCGCCAGTGAGCGTGCACGCACACACACACACATAGCCTTGCTCTGAGCCATCACTTCTGTGTGAGATCAAGAATGGTTGGATCAAGTCCTTCACATGAGATTTAACTACTGCTTCCTTTCTATGAGGGAATGAAGGGCCATTTTCAAGACTCACCAAGGGAGGCTGCGTGCAGGAGGCAGTTTCCATCTCCAGTAGTTGCCAAAGGAAGGAGCCTCTGACAGGTGGGGTCCACACTCACCCACCAGTTCAAACGCCCTACAGAAACAGGAGGAAAAGGAGAGGAGCAGATGATGCATAAAGTTCTCCCTACTTCCCTATTTCTAAAACAGACTCCAAATTTGCCTCCTCTAGGAAGCCTATCTAAAATCAAACCATCACTCTATTACTCTGTGTATCTTCTTCACTTATATCTGGTTCATCAGAATCTGGTGAGCACAACTGGTTAGATCAGTGGTTCTTAAGTAGGGACAATTTCGTCCCCAAAGGGACATTTGGCAACATCTGGAAATATGTTTGGTTGTCACAAGTGGTGGGGGGATGCTACTGCCATCTAGTGGGTAGAGGCCAGGAAGGCTGCTAAACACAGTATAATACACAAGGCAGCTCACACAACAAAGAATCATCTGTTCTTAGGTGTCAGTAGTGCTAAGATTGAACAACCCTGGGTTGGATGATGAGGCCTAGGTCATAGGTCGAAATCTGTGTTGGCTACTTGGTCTGGCTCTGATGTCTTCACTCTGGTCAGGAGACCAGCAGACACTGTAGCAATAAAGGTCAGCACAAATCCATCATCAGTAAAAGAAAAACAACCCAACACGTATATTCAAAGTGTCATGCAAGTATCATCTGCATATATGACAGTAAGCATGTCACCATGTATGTGGTACGACTTTAAAGACATGAGCAATAAGACAAAGTACTTAAAATACCCAAGAAAATGAGTCTCAATTCTGTAGTCATCCTACAACTGCTGATCCATTACTTATATAAGGAAAATATTTTATGAATGATACTTAAAAGTTTTTTTGAATTACTGGACAGTCTACTGAAAGAAAAACTGGCCTAAAACACAGCAGTCAGATAAATGCTTACTACTTAAAAAATTGTAAATAGATGCACACGATTAGTATAGAAGGGCACAAAATGAAAAGCAAGACCTTCCTTTCTGTGCCCCCATCTCCCACACCCAATTCTTCTTCCATGGGAGGTTTTTAATAACTGACTAGCTTTCCCAGAATTCTCAGCTGCCTCACCCCATCATACTAACAAATTTTAAATATAATTTAAGACAAACAATTGTAAAGGTAAATAAATCTTTTGGGAAAGGTTCGTATAAATAAATGTGACTTAGTTTAATCACCACTGTGCATCATCTACAGCATTGGTTCTTTCTGTCCATAAGGTGTTCCAGAGCCAATTATAATTCATTTGTATTTTTTTCATGTATTGATTTTTAGGTATTGATCTGTAGGCCTTTCACATGTGTATCTGGTTTCCTTTCAATCAAACAGGAAATTTCCAGAGGAAAGTGTCTTATTTGTGTCCTTTCTTTAACTTGAAGAAGCACCTAGCTCAGTATATGTCTCTCTGACTGACTGCCGAGTTTGACTGAAATCAATCAGATCGCAGGCTTAGACTAGAAGCTGCTTGTCAAGCCCAGCCCCTCCGCGTGGCTGCCTAGAGGTGGAGAGCAGAGGGAAGAGCATGGGAAAGGAAGTGCTCACTGACCTGCCTGCTCCAAGGCAACCAGCATGGACTGCTCAATGAGGTCTCTCTCTATGAAGCTGCGAAAGTCTTCATTGTACACAGTGAGATCTGGAAGCTGGAAGGCACAGATGGGCATTTCCAGGGGGTGCTCACTGCTCCCCCCACCCCCACCATTGGAGGAGACATGGGACCGGGCCAGGGAAACAATGCTGGAGCTGGCGTGGGAGATGCCCCTAGACAGGCGTTTTTCTGCAATGAGAAATGGAGTCACCTTAGAACAAACACAACCCACTCAGAGAACTTTCCACTCATGAGGTGATGGTTACCTCTTGACAAGGTTTCCAGTCAGGGAAATACTGTAAGTCTAACTGGCTACCAAATTTCATGACCCTCTTTCTCATGCCAAATACAGTCGGAGAAACATAGAAAGTGGCATTTTCACAGGCACTCACATTAGCACCAAATATACATTCCTCTTTCTACCCTTTTGCCTGAACTTCTCTCCACGACACTGTCTTCTTCCACTTCCATTTCCCAACATAATAGGGACCCTTCATTTGGCAACTTAGTCATTGCTTGGTGGGAGGAAGATGGAATAAGGGAAATGGAGTTTCATTTGGCTACATTGAGTCAAATAATCTCTCTGATAATTTTCAGGGCCTTGGAGAATGTAGAAAAGGATTTCCGTTATAGAAAATTAATGACAAATCTTACACATTCAGGAACTTTCTTATCTACCATCAATAACTTTATTTACATTATTTACTACAACTTTTCTTGATACTCATATTTATCAGAAATTTATAGGTACAGTCAATTCTTACTTAACATACTACAGAGGAAGGCGGTAATATAGATAGTGCCCCAAATTATTTCATTTGTTTTGAATACATGGCACTTATAATTCTCCAGCAGATATTCCAGTGTGATCATAATTTGCTCAGCATAGTATTAAAATTCATTTGCATGGCTTGAGTTATATAATGACTATCAGAAAGAGCTAAAAATTATATTGGGTATCAGGTCTTAATCCAATATCTGCCAGGGATGATGCATAAAGTAAGTAGTGTAAAGTTATTTTATAGTATTATTTTTTAAACTCTTCTTAAAGGTATTTTAAAAGTACCACATGCCCATGGTAAAAGATCAAAATACTACCAAAAGGTTTGAAGTGTTACAAAGAAATGTCCCTCTCATTCAAAATTCCTGATCCCTTCCCCAGAGGCGACGTTTTGTATCCTTCTAGAATTTTTTTGCCGTGCCGTGTCTTAATTCCCCAACCAGCAATTGAACCCATGCCTCCCTGCAGTGGAAGCACGCAGTCCTAACCACTGGACCACCAGGGAATTCCTAGAATTTTTTATGCACATAGAAACACAAATAACTTTTATAATAATTTTTTAAAACATAAACAGGAACATGCTATATATACTGTTCTGCATCTTACCTTTCTCAATAGATTTTAGAGATTTTTCCAAAATAGCACATCAAGATCTACTTAATTCTTTCTAAAGGCTGCCAAGTATTCCAATGGATGATTACAATTTATTTAACCACTCCTCTACTAATGGATAATTAAAAGTTGTTTTCAAGCTTTAACTTTCAAGCTTTACACTACATGTCTTTGTGTCTATTTATGAATTAGGTATGTATGTATTTATTTAAAAGGATACACACCACACACAGACACACACACACAACACATATATGATAAATTCCTAGAAACAAAATTGCTGAGATAGAGTATACATGCATTTAAAAATTTTGACAGATACTAATAAATATTAACAAAATGTCCTCCAAAGGGGTAGATGATAGTGATCCTTTGAATTCTATCTTTATGTGTACCTTATCTCAACAATTAGATCATTATTCTTCTTCCTCTATCTCTTTGAAGAAGGCATTTATACAGGATGGCACTCAAGATGCAGAAAGTGAGGGGTCCCAGCATCTGGACAGACTGAGGTCACCTCTGATCATTTGGCTGGGGAGGTGGGGGAGGAAAGGAATCATCTCCAAAAGATCACGAAATTCTCTGACTGGTCAGCAGCTGCCTCCCTTTCTTTCTACTCCGCATACGGAAACAGCCCTCAGCACCCGAATACCTTGAACGATGTCATCCTGCCGCTGTAGGGTGGGTCGGGGAGGGCGAGTAGACTCTCTATCAGAAAACCCTTTCTCAGGGGTCCTGGAGCCACCACTCCCCTCACTAAAGGGTGGAGGCAGGTTCCCAGCATGGACCTGACGTAGCTGTTCAAAATCACTGAGGGCGGCGCTCACATCCCAATTCTTTCCTGTCAGGACACAAAGCAAAAAGTGAATTGGGCACTGAGAGTATAGAAAAATTGAGGAAAGATACAGAACCATCATTCTAAGCATCTTATCAAAACCAGCGAGCATATACTCATGTGCACTTCAGTCATTCTCCTTTTCCTTCCCCTACTTTAATTTCCTTCATAACACTTCGATCTGGAATACCACAACTTCTTTGTTTACTTATTGTCTATTTCCTAAGAAAGCCCCGTGTGCATACAGAATTTGTCTCTCTGAACTGAAAGGGCCCTTGGAGACCTAGTAACCTCATTTTACAGATAAAGGAAATGAAGCCTAAAGAAGTAGAGTTACTTGCCCAAAGTCACGGGTAGTTCACACCAGGCCCTCAGCTGGACTGAAGCCCAGGTCTCCTAATTCTGAGATCCAGAGAGTTCTGAGTCTAGATGTGCTCTGGGGTGTCCTAAACCACCTGAAACTGTATACAAAGTTATAGGTATGTGCGTTTTTCTAAAGAAAGAGCTGATAGCTGCCATCAGGTTATCAAAGGGAATTGTTAATTCCCCTCAAATTTAAGAATCACTACTCTGCTGAAGAAAACACCTGAAGGATACAGTTGTCACAGCAGATTTTTCAGTTGCTTTCTCCAGTTAAATTAGTCAATAAATAACATATTGCATAATTGTCCACACTTCTTTCTGTTCTATTCCATTTGTCACCACCTTAATTCAATTCCTATATCACCTAGTGTCCCACCTCCAATCTACTCTAAAGGATCCCATGAGATTAATCTTTCTACAGCACAATTCTGATCATTTCAGTTCCATAATCAAATTTTTAGTGGCTTACCACTGCCTACAGAATAAAGTTTAGCCTCCTTTGTCTGACGTTCAAGGCTTTCTATGACCTAGCCTACTTTTCTAACCTTTCCTCTGTGCTTCAACTTCCCTGGCTATGAAAGTGGAGGTGATACCACATAGGGTTGTTAAGAAGATTAAATTAACTGAAAGCACTCAAAACAGTGCTTGGCATACAGAAAGCATTATATATGTATTTACTGCCATTGCTGTTATGCTTCTTGTTATAATTATAATTCTCCAGTTAAGCTGTATTAATCATCCACGCCAGATGAATTTACTTCTGAGCCATTAGATTCACCACCTGCTCCAACTCCCTTTGCTCACTCTGGACTCTGCGTCAGTCATACTGCCCTCTTTGCTGTTCCCAGAAACGGGCTAAGACTGCTCCCACCTACAGCCTTTCCACCAACTATTCCCACTGCCTAGAAGGCTCTTTCTCAAATATATCTACACAATTCCTCATCTCCTTCAGATATTTGCTCAAATGTCACACTCTTAATAAGGCCTACCCTGACTACCCAACTAAAAATCACAACCTACCTCATCATTCCCCTTACCATTTTCCACAGCATCTAACACCTTATACTATGTACTTTACAATTTACTTGGTTATCATGTTTATTGTTCATTGACGATCTCTCAGGCTAGAATGTAAGGGCAGAGATTTTTGCTTGTTTTGTTTTGTTCTGTTCAAGCATCTAGAACCTAGTGCATAATAGGTACTCAATAAATATTTGTTAAAGAATGGAGGACTTTTGTTCTGAACCAATGAATGAATAAATGATTTGTCTTGAGCACTGGATAGTTATCTCCAACTGTCTGCTAAAGTCCTTAAAATCAGGTCCTCCTAACAGTCAACATGTCTACTGTACGTCCATCATCTTCCCTCCTAAAGGTTGCTTCTTCTCCTTCTTCTACAGTCTCTAAATCAGTAATGGCATCACAACCCCTCCAGGCCAGAAACTACAGTCATTTCAGCTCTTCACCATTCCTCAGACCCCACTCCTCCTCTTCCCTCACTATCTACTGAGTTCTCAAGGTTGTTTGTACCCTTGAAACATTTCTCAAATCTATTCTCTCTTGTCCATTTTTATTGTCACTACCCCAATTCAGGTCCTCATATTTTCACCTGGTCTTTTGGGAGGGGGCTCCCTAGTCTCTCTACTCTTAGTCCCTCCCCTCTATAATTTGTTCTTTACACTACAACCAGAGTTAACTTTCAAAGGAAAAAGCAAGAGACAGAAAGATGGAGACAGAAAATGAGGATCAGGTCCTTTGGTTCTCTTTCTAAATTATACCTTAAATCTACCCACTTCTCACTCTGCTGTTACCACTGTAGTCCAAGTCACCATCACCTCTCACCTGAACTATGGCAACATTCGTAACTGATTTTACCACTTCATCTCTAGCCACCTTCCAATCAGTTCCATATCTTTTATCAGTACACTGTTCAGAAACTCAAACCCAATCATTTCACTCCCCTGATTAAAATCCTTCACCAGCTTCCCACCGAACATACACTGAAATGCACAACCCTTACCATGGCCTACAAAGGCCCCCCATATTCTGCTTCCTGCTTATCTAACCAGCTTCCTACCACTCTTTCTTGTACTACTCTTCCTACCTCGCTCACTATCAGTGCCAAACTCTCTCCCACCTCAAGGTCCTTGTATAAGCTACTTTTCTTTACATAAACACTCTGTGCTACAACCCTTTGTCTTGCTACTCCTGTGCATCCTTCTGTGTTCAGTTCACATGTCACTTCTTCAGAAAAAGCCTTTCTGCACTCTATATTCAAATTAGGTTTCTCTCTTAAACTTCCACAGCACCCTCAACTTTTCTTTCATAGTATGAGTGTGTGTGCACATGGGTGTGTGTGAGAGAAAGAGAGACGACATGCAAGAATTAACTTGTAACACACTTGTTAAAAGCCAGACTCTGAAACCAGATTGCCTAGGTTCAAATCCTACTTAACTTCTTGGACCTCAGTTTTTAAGCTGTAATACTGGGATAATAAAACATATTTTGCAGAATGGTTGTGAGAATAAAGTAATATATTTCAAGTGCCTCACACATATTGAACACATAGAAGTGTTCAACACATGTTACAAGAGGAAGAGAAGGCATTTGAGCTGAATCTGGAAGGATGAGGAGAATTTCAAGAGAATAATGGAGGAAAGGACACTGCAAACTTAGGAGACAACTTAATATGATCAGGGAAAGGAAACAGGTCAGGCCTGGCTGGAGCACAGAAACTGTGGGAGAAGGTAGTAGGAGATGAAACTGAAAATACAAGTTAAGGGCAAAGCCATACTGAATTAGCAAACTAGAATTTAAACCCTGATCTTCCGTTTCCAAACCAACACTATTCTCACAGGTGCCTAAGTAAATGTCGTATTGCCACACCTTACTAAGGGCTGAAAACCTAGAAAATTGCCTATGTGTGCTAAGAACTTGCTCCTTCCCCCACAGGCTCACCTATTTGCGTCATTATATATTTTCACCAAAAAGCATCTGTTAACTATGACTCCAAACAAAGAATCCTACTGACATGATGCCAAGCCTAAAGGACCTTAAAATCTAGAACATTCACACTTACATACACATACAGAAATAAGTAAACAAAAGCAGCTAAATGAAAACATTAAATTAATCCACTCTATATAGAATGACCCATACAAGTTAGGGAAGGAAAGACAAAAAACATGAATGATCCCAAATATGAAAATCTAATCATTTATACATAAAAAGGAAGTCTTACAGATCTAAAATTATGGTTTTAGTGGACTAATATCAAATTTCACTTGCATTACCTGAGCTTAAATTGACAGTGGAGAAAGCTACCCAAAAATTCAAGGTGAAAAGGGAATTTTGCATTTTAAAATTATGGTGGGTCATGCACAAGGTAGATTATGAGAAGTAACTTAAATGTAAGGCCTACCATACACAAAGTGTCTTTCTGATCACCTTAAATGTTCCAAATCATCCTAACAATAAATATCACATCTTATTTTCTCTCTTCTCATTCTCCCCCAAAGGCTCCTTACCTTCCAGGAGATCTCGGGCCAACCCTGGCTCTGCTCCTGTGGAACGGACAAAGTCGGACAGGACAGCGTCCATGTCCAGGGTCATGTGATCATTAAGTACTTCCAGGCAGCTGATGTAGGGAGGACATAGATCAAAATTCAGGCCTCCACCTGAGGAGCAAATAAACACATAAGGCCCAAATTACACTGGAATGGGATGATCATAGCCCAATGTCAGCAGCTTCCTAACCAAAAGGGGAAACTAATTATCCTAGCTCATTCATTTCAGTAGAATTTATTATAAAGAGTAACATTTAGTTTCCTAATTTCTCATTAACATTAGTTTTTTTCCCTTTTATTATATAAGTTTCAGGTGTCTAGCATTACAGTTCAACATCTATAAACACTACAGTGATCACCATCACAAGTCTAGTTACCATCCATTACATACAGTTCACCCACTTCACCTATATTAATTTCTTAACTACTACATTAACCACAAAACCATAATACCACTCCAAATAATGCTCTTCCTCTACCTTTCTAGAGTATTCCATTTCTACCCATCAGTTTGCTTATCCAAACTAATGGAAGGAAGCAACAGACTACCACCCTGAAGAATTCCCCACCTGCATTATTCTCTTACATAGCGCCTGTTTATTTCCTTCTTGGCACTTGATATACCCTGAAATTATTTTAGTTGGTTGCTGTCTAGCCTCCTCCTCCAACATAAAAGTTTCTTCAAAGTACAGAGCTTGTGTGTTTTGTCCACTAATGTATCCCCAGCATGTATCCCTTGGCACAGTGCTTGGCACACGGCTCTCAGCAAACATTTTACTGAATGAATGAATGAATACTATACACTGAATAACTTTAGAGCTGTCTAGTACTCTGAGGAAATGGAAGGAGCAAACTGATATCTAAACTTACTCAAAATAGGGACTTCCCTGGCGGTCCAATGGTTAGGACGCTGCGCTTCCACTGCAGGGGGAATAGGTTCAATGCCTGGTTGGGGAACTAAGATCCCACAAGCTGAGCAGCGTGGCCAAAAAAAATTTTTTAAATAAGACTACTCAAAATAAAACAATCTGTGATTATGCAAAGCAGAGTGGAGATCCCAAAGGTTCATAACAAAGGTCAATCTTTGTCCACTAACTTCATGAACCCAGGAAACATGCCTTTCTCCACTCAGGACAAATGACCACCAAGTAAGTTCACCTGAAAAAGATCGCTTCTTTCAGACTTGACTTTGGCAGAAACTATGTCCCTGACCTGTCTGCCTGGCACCAATCCACATTCCTCTGAAGTTAGCAGTCCCAGAGGAGGGAGCAATAACCGAGTGAAGAACAACTTCTCACCAAAATCTGCCACTTCAGACAGGTTTACAGTTCTCTGTAAAAGAGGACTTGTTGGTAAAGTCACCAGGCACATACCTGCCCCACCACACCCACCAGTCCCCTGCTTTGGAGGAATGCCGAAAGTAGAGTTCTCAAAGGCAACAGGGTGGCTCAGGTGACTGTCTCTTCAGAAGCATCTCCTTCTAAACAACCTAAACTCTAAGGGTGATTCTCAGGTACTTTTTCATCACACCTCCCCTGACCCCAAGACACAGATTCTTTAGTGGTGTGATCATCAGATCCTAATTAGCTAAATTCCTTAGAAATAGTAAGGTAAATAAACAGCAGTGATTTGTGGGTTATAAAACCAGTAGGCCACTAACTTAATAACTTCATGTAGAATTTTTTTTTTGGAGAGAGATGGCAAAATAGAAAGCATTCCTTCTCGTACTGTTCCATGAGTACAAGAGGTCCAGGAGCAGAGGGACATGTTTAATTCCTATTTGTAGCCGCAACGTCTAGCACAGCATCTACATTACTGTCGACAGTCAATAAATGCCTGATGAATAAATGATTAAATGACTAACTGAACCTCCACATCAGCCACCACCAAACCAATCAATTTGAGGTTTAACTCAGAAGATCAGAAATGTGAGGGTGGGACTTCCCTGGTGGCGCTGTGGTTAAGAATCCGCCTGCCAATGCAGGGGACATGGGTTCGATCCCTGGTCCGGGAAGATCCCACATGCCATCGAGCAACTAAGCCTGTGCGCCACCACTACTGAGCCTTCACTCTAGAGCCTGCAAGCCACAACTACTCAGCCTGCAAGCTGCAACTACTGAAGCATGCGCGCCTAAAGCCCGTGCTCCACAACAAGAGAAGCCACCGCTGTGAGAAGCCCACGCACCACAACGAGGAGTAGACCCCGCTCACCACAACTAGACAGAGCCCGCACCCAGAAATGAAGATCCAACACAACCAAAAATAAGTAAGTAATAAATAAAAACAAAAATAATTTTTTAAAAAAATAAAAAGAAGAGAAATTCAAAGGTACTTCATCTTTCACATCACCCCACTATTTCTAATGGTCTGTCCCAGTCCCAATCCATCTCTCAAAGTTTTACAAACTCTCCTTTCTAAAGAGACATCAACATACTGTCACTTCCACCACCCATATATCAGAAGAGTTCTACCTACACTTATATATATTAGCTGGGTGACTTTGGTCAAATTACTTACAGGGTGTCAGTTGCGTCTTGTATATCCTAGACTTGGATTCGATGACTTCTAAGATCCTTCCCAGGTTTAAAAAATGAACGTCTTTACTTCACTACAGCCTCAGAAACTTATGATCCTTACATTCTCTTTTGGTCTGCATATTACCAGTGTCTAATTTACTTCCATTTTAATATCACAACTGTCAGAAAAGACTACCATTACATAAAGAACTTCTGGCCTAAGATACCTCAAATTCAAAATGTTGTTGTTTTTAAACAATTTAGTTCCTCAGATAAAATACTTAAGAATTAAATTCCTTCAAAATTCACAGATGAATGAGTGGTTTCCCTTTCCTCTAATACATACAAGAATTCCTTCTTCAAGCCCATTTTAGTCACTGTCTTAGATCACAGGGCATGGTAGCAGCCCAAATAACTTAAACACATGAATAATCCAAAACCAAGAGCACAGATGAAAAATGAATTTCAACCTTCTCTCTTAAAAAAACATGAAAAGGAACTTGGTAAAGCCACTCTAATAACTTACTGAAAGGATGTGGGAAATATACAGTAAGTACACAAATAACAATCAACAAAAAGGTACTCAGCAGAAGAGAGAAGTTGATTAAGCCACAGGCTTATAGGCAATTTCCCAGCCAGCCAGAGGCTTTTGAGCAAGAGAAGCCAATGAAAACCATCAATGTCATGGCATCATAGAGCTCATATGCCAACGTAGTAGGATATTCTTTTAAAAATATATTTTTTAAAAATAATTTCCAAAAAAAAGAATTAATTGAGTAAGTCATCTGAAAAATTAATAAATAAATAATTTCAAGGTCCAACATTATCTAGAATGACTTACTCAAAAATTCGAAGCACTAAACCAAACTTCTTGGCAGCCCATTCTTATATTTGATGTCTCCAGGTGCATGCCATGGACTCCACCCTAACCCCACCCAACAGGTGAGGACTGCAGTTTTTGTTACATCACTACCAACACCTGGCTTGAGCTTCTTAAATTCCAAATGGGACTATCCAAGGTAATGACTAAGACTCACAGTCCTTGACTCTCAGCACACAGGAAGGAAAAAAAAAGAAAACAAAACACTGGCTTTCAAACTTTCAAATGAAACAGAAGAGGTACTCAAATATTTGTTGATTGAATGGTGTTTAGACAAATCTAAACTGGAGTCAACATCCTCCAACCTTCCAATTGGTGGGACTTTAGCGATTATTTAAACCAATGTCTGCCCCAATGCAAGAATCCTTCTATTACATCTCTGACAGATAAATCATCCAGTCTCCACATGAATACAAGCTCTGATGGAGACTCATTTCTTTGCCACAATGTCCATTTTATTGTTGCACAGCTCTAATTGTTAGAAAATGCTTTTTTAAACTAAATCACCAGCCCCCCTCTCTCTCTCACATAATGGTCCTTGATCTCTTCTCTAGAACAATAAAATCTACTCCCAGGAATGATGGAATTTTCATGGAAAAGGAACAGATAAAGCATTTCTTTCCATAAAAATTTGTTGTAGGTCAACACTGCAATGTTATCATAAGCCAGCCAGTGCCTTTTTTTTCTTTTACTAAATTCTTCCTTATATCAATACTTGCTTTTACCTGTATTCATTCATAAATGTTTATGCTGACCCTACAGTACAAACTCAACAAGTGGAATAAATGAAGTCATGTACCTTGTTCAAAATTCACTTCTGCTGCTATCTTTGCCTCTCATCCCTACTTCCACACTTTCATGCCCTCTTGAAGTGATGACAGCAATCAAGAATAAAAACTAACAAGTTAATATTAAGTAAGCACTTTCAAAACACTATCTTATTCATTAACAACAAAACCCCTAGAGCAGGCTTATTATTCCCAGTTTACAAGTAGAGAAAGGTATAAGGTTTGAAAAGTCAGGTGGGTTACCCAAAGTCTGAACCCAGATATTTTGAACACATGCTCTCTCTACTGTACTATGATGCTTCCCTAGGGACTAAGTCATTACTGATTCCCAGAACTGCACTGATTCTTATCCATTCAATTCTTTCACCATAGGAAAGGGCTGTGCCTATCTCTCAGTGTTTATTAATGACTTAGACACCTGCCTTATATTTTCCTCACTTCAAATCCTACCACCTTCCTGAGCAATTTCAACCCCCACCTGCATAATCCATCCAACATTTCTGCCTTAGAGTTTCATAATCTCATCAAATGCAAAGACCTCCATCTCCACTTCAACAACTCAGTCCTGGTCCCTGCCATGCCCTGAAACCATTCCACCTCTAAATCTTCAACTCCCAACATCTTACTCTGGCTACAACCTCATCTCCCTCCAGCTTTTCCTTACTACTAAACCTGCTATCTCACCTCAAGACATCCTCACCTCAGACTAAGACATCCAATTCCTTAACCACCTTATTCACTGATTCAACAAAAATTCATGGAGTGCCTACTCTGTGTCAGGCACTACAGTCAGGACTAGGAACACAACCATGAACTAGACATAATCTCTATCCTCACAAAGCTTCCAGTATGGAGGGAAAAAAACAAAAAATTTCACAATTATAATCATAATAGGGAAAAATATTGGGGGGAGGAGTGTTACAGCCTATAGGGAGTCAGGAAAAGCTTTCCCAAGAAAGTGACATTACACCTAAGAACTGACGAATGAGTAGGCATTGGAGACACACTAAGAAAGAAAGAATGCTCTTAGCAGAGGAAACAATATCAATGTTCTGTGGCAAGGAGGAACACAGAAGTGAAAATGGTGCAAAATGAGGATGAAGAAAGGGCCTAGTGGACCCTAATGAAAATTGAGATTTTATCCTAAAAGTAATGAGAAGGCTTTGAAGGGTTGTAGGCAGGGATAGGACATGATCAGATTTAAATCATTAAAAGATCACCCTGGCTCGGTGCTTTGTGACCACCTAGAGGGGTGGGATAGGGAGGGTGGGAGGGAGGGAGACGCAAGAGGGAAGAGAGATGGGAACATGTGTATATGTATAACTGTTTCACTTTGTTATAAAGCAGAAACTAACACACCATTGTAAAGCGATTATACTCCAATAAAGATGTAAAAAAAAAAGAAATTATAGATGGAAGGGGAAAAAAAGATCACCCTGGTTGCAGTGGGAAGAATAGTTTGTAGGGAACACAAGTGGATTTAGGGAGACTTGTTTAGAAAACTACTGGAAAAGAGATGATGGTGAGCTAGACTAGGATGAGAGTGGAGAAGACTGAGAAAAACAGATAGATTCCACTTTGTTCCTTCTTACCTACCTGAACATAAACACAATGAGTGATGACTTTATTTTCCTGTAAAAACCTATCCTTACCCTTCCATTTCATTGGCCCAACCTGGATGGACCCCACATTCAACTTCTCTGCTACTAAATAGGGCTACTGCACAAGACAAGATCACATAATACTACAGAGCAACGTGACTACAGATATATGGTGTTCCATCTCATTCCTTTCAATGAAACACTGCAGTCTTTTGCTTGACTTTGGTACCTCACCAGTCTTCTCAGCTACTACCCCACACCTTTGCCATTCTCTCTGAGCCTCCCACCAAAACCTTATTACCTCCCTTACTCCTGGTAGATGACCTTCCCTCTGACTTCACAGAAAAAATAATGAAACGAAGCAAGAGGAGTTCCTTCAGGTTTCCTCCTCTGCCCTACCTGCTGGCTGCTATTCTCTTCTTCCCTGCAAACTTCCTTAAATTAGACTACAGTCACTGATGCTACTTTCTCACCTTATGGTCAGTCCTCGACCTCCTAAAATGGGCGTCTATAGAAAGACAATGGCACCACTGTCTTATAGATAAGATTAACATCATCCTCCTTACTGCTTAGCTAAAGTATCTCTTTGTAGGGACTTCCCTGGTGGTGCAGTGGTGCTCAAGCCCTGGCCCAGGAAGATCCCACATGCCGTGGAGCAACTAAGCCCACGTGCCACAACTACTGAGCCTGCGCTCTAGAGCCCATGAGCCACAACTACTGAGTCCATGTGCTGCAACTACTGAAGCCCGTGTACCTAGAGCCCATGCTCCACAACAAGAGAAGCCACCACAATGAGAAGCCCACACACCACAACGAAGAATAGCCCCCGCTCAACGCAACTAGAGAAAGGCCGTGCGCAGCAACGAAGACCCAATGCAGCCAAAAATTAATTAATGCATTCATTAATTTTTAAAAATGCATTCGTAGTCCCCGACTCTTTCCAACTCACCCAGGAATCCCATAGGCACTTCAAGCTCAGCACATAAAAACATGAGCCCATTCTCTATCTCTGTCCCCCACCCTTTGAAGAAGAAGCTATTCTTCTTCTGGTATTGTCTATTCTAGCAAGTGGTACCACCATCCCTCCTATCACTCAAGTCACAAGCCTGGGAACCACCCCGGATTTCTCTTGTGCCTTATTCTCGCTCACAAATAGTCCTTTACTAAGGTTTACTAATTTTAACCTTAAAAAATTCTCAAATCCATCCAACACCTTCAGATGTTCATAACCTGGACCCCAGTAAGTAGCTTCCTAATTTCTCCCTCTTCCTCTCTCCAGCCACTTTTCACAGTGGTTGCTTGTAGAGGCTGATCAATCTAAAATACAAATATGATAGTATTACATCCCACTGCTCTGAATTCTTTATTGGATCCTCAGTGACTAAAGCTTAATATCCAAATTCCTATACATGACAAACGAGGCCCTTCATGATCTAGCTCTACCTAACCCTCCAGCCTTATCTACCTCCCATCATTCCCCTCCTTGTACTGGTAGTTCCCCAAGCATATACTACGTGCTTCACATTTCAGTTCCTTTGTGAATGTTGTTCCCTCTGCCTGGAATGACTCCTGGCCTAACAGGTGAATTCTTATTTCTTCTTTAAGGCTAACTTAAGTACTACCTCATCTGCAAAATCTTCCCTGGCTTCTCAAGCTAAAGTGCCTGCTTCCTCCTTGGTGTTACATCTTGTACTCTACCTCTATCATATTCTTTATCACATTGCACAGTATTTGTGTTTATTTACATGTCTGTCTCCCCACTAAACCATGAGCAATTTGAGGGCAGGAATCTTGTCTTGTTCATCCTGTATTCCTAGCATCCAAGCACCTGGTAGGTATTCAATTTTTGTTCAGATGATCTGAATTCTACTTGTACAGTATCCCACTACACACACACACACAAAACAGTATTGTTGATAATCAGATAATCAGTGTTGTAAACAGGCAAGTCATCTCAAAGTGTTTACAGTGTTGTAAACGCTGCTCATCTCAAATACATTTGCTTAAGATTGTAATATGATCTTATTTGCAACAGATTTCTCTCCCTAAGCATTTAGCTCAGACTAATATTAAAACCAGTCTGCATGATCTGAGTGCCCAACTACGTAGTAACAGAGAAAAGTGACTTAAAATTAAATACCGACTGTAGATAATACAGCTATGTTAAAATGCGTGAGAAACTACTGACCCTACATTCTCTCATCTACAACATCCCCCGAAGTGTCCACATTCTCACACTATACCCACTCTCCTGGTCCCACTGATACATTACAGCTGTGTCTGAGTACTCTCCAACTCCTCCCCAAACTCACTGGAAAACCACAACATTCAAGACTGTCAAGAATTTTCAAAGGTCAGCAACTCTTCCACGTCTATGATGTCAGTCCCAAGGAATCCAGACAGGGAGAAAGAGAAGGGACAGAAACCCTTAGACTTTCACACAATTCTTGACTAGGTGGGCGGGAAAGATGAAAGACTGTCTTGGCAGATTGTTTTTAGTTAATATACATCCTTCCAAGTGAAAGAAACAGAATATAACCTTCTTAGAAAAAAAATAATTGACCAAGTTCCATACTAAAGAGACCTATATATCACTAAATGTTATAACCCAGAGATAATAAGATGGGTCTAAATGGAAGAAAAGAAGGAAAAGGAAGTAATATGTGTTAAAGTTTTAGACATTGTTTTCATTTAAACTTCCGAACAACTCTTAGAGGTTTGTCTGTATTGTTAACTCCATATTATAGATGGAGATGCTAAAGCTCACAAAGGTTAGATAATCTACCCAAGGTAGATTGAAAAAGTGGTAGAACCAGAATCTTTATGAGTCCAGCCAATCTGACTCCCAAGACCAGACACTTGCACTAAATCACACTTAGTCCAGGGAGGAGGACTGAGCAAACACAGGCAGTCCACCATGTGAAAGTCCACCCTCACTGCTTCAACTCCTTTCAACTCCACCTGGAGAGAGAGAATAGGCTCTGGATTCAGACAGATCTAGGTTCAAATCCCTGATCTACTACTAACGGTGGTGCAATCATGGGTAAGTAATATGACTGTTCTGTGCCTCTGTTCCTTCATGTTAAATTGGGGGAAATACCTACACTTCAGACCTCTCGTTAGGATTAAATAACTTAAGATATGAAAAGCCTTTAGGGCAGTGCCTAGCACACAGTAAGTCCTCAAAAAATGTCACTTGCTTTCTTGTCTCTGCCTCACTCCACTGTATGCCCAACACAGCCTCTGTATCTCTCCTTCAAAAGCTCCCCCTACTTCTCCAAACCCTCCAGTCCTACAACTGTTTCCAAGGCACAGTCTTAACATATACACATTGTACATGCTCTATCACTCCCATTTCAGTGTCTTTCAACTCCTCAAGTCCTCAAGAAAACGTCGTAAAGGGAACTCCCTTACTTGCATCCTCTACCAGATGGTCCCTCAAAAAAAAGAGCAAAAGAAAAATGTCTGTCCTCTCCTAGAGGTACAGACATAGCTAAAGAGCTCCTTCATCCCCAAATCTCCAGGAACAGCAATTTCACACATATTGACCGAAATTCTAATGCCTTAATCTACCAGCCCTATCTCCCCACCTTACTACTCTCCTCATTCCAGATTCAAAGACTCTATAATATTCACCTAATCTCATGCACAATGTCTATTTTTTTGATTATTGGAAGGAATAATCCTACTCACCCTGCACAATTCTGAGATTTTTTCTACCTCCACTACAGTGTATACTTGGGTAATGTCTATTTTCTCCCCCAAAAACAAACTTAAGAGAAAAAAACTTAACCCGATCATATAATTTACCACTCCCAAAACAATGGTATTGTGTATACACACCAGTAAGGACTCAAGAATTGGCCCCTGGACTTTATCACTACAACTGGTATGTGTATGAATCAGAACAAGATTTAACTATTTCTTTTCAAAAGTTTCTAGTTTTGGGCTTCCCTGGCGGCGCAGTGGTTGAGAGTCCGCCTGCCAATGCACGGGACTCAGGTTCTTGCCCCGGTCCGGGAAGATCCCACATGCCATGCAGCGGCTGGGCCCGTGAGCCATGGCCGCTGAGCCTGTGCGTCTGGAGCCTGTGCTCCGCAACGGAAGAGGCCACAACAGTGAGAGGCACGCATACTGCAAAAAAAAAAAAAAAAAAGTTTCTAGTTTTTATCGGGCTACAAACAGCAAAATAAATTTCTAAGAGACAAATCCCATAAATAGTCAAATGCTAATATACAAATGAGACAGAAGTTCACAGAGAACTCCTTATGAACTGGTATTTGTCTTTTCGGTGCTACTGATAAAAGGCTCCCTGGATTACAGTTATTTGGGAAATTTAATAATTTGGAAGGCTTGTACAATGGAAGTGACCTTTGGAAAAATAAGGGCAGAGACAGTCACAGAGAAAGCCTATTATAATATTGGCACAAGAGTAACTTGAACAGAAACAGAAACCATGTTAATGTTTATTTTTTTTAGATCCAGACCAGTATGTCTATTTGCCACACACAATGAATTTTTTCTTTTTCCTTTCAGCTAAGGTCAAGGATAGCCCAAGGTTTGATTCTCAATAAGTTCAACTTTTAAAAGAATAGCCTGTAAAAACAAAAGTTCTACTGAGCCCTTAAAAATAGGACTTCCCTGGTGGTGCAGTGATTAAGAATCCACCTGCCAGTGCAGGGGACATGGGTTCAAGCCTGGTCCAGGAAGATCCCACATGCTGCAGAGCAACTAAGCTGGTGTGCCATAACTACTGAGCCTGTGCTCTAGAGCCCACGAGCCAAAACTACTGAGCCCGCATGCCACAGCTACTGAAGCCTGTGCACCTAGAGCCCGTGCTCCTCAACAAGAGAAGCCACCACAATGTAAAGCCCGTGCACCACAACAAAGAGTAGCCCCCGCTCACCGCAACTAGAGAAAGCCCGCACAGCAATGAAGACCCAATGCAGCCAAAAATAAAAAATATATAAATACATAAATTTATTTTTAAAAATTCTCATTACTGAACTTTTGACATGAGAGAAAAATAAATACTACACTATTTCTCTAGAATCAACCCTCAAATATTCAGTAGCTGACAACCTTCTCTCCCCTTCTTGATTCCTAACTACTGGTCATTTCATTGTCAATTACAGAACTTCCATTCAAGGGAAGAAATAGCAGAAGGGAAAAAAATTCCAATTACTATCCTATCTGAGATTAGTTATCCACAGGAAATTAATTCACTTTGTAAATTCCTTCTGATAAATTAACTTCCTTCAGCATACAACTACTAATTTTTATAAAAGCCTCAATTAGAAAATGTAATTTGCCTTTTATAAAATGATATAATTCAGTTCAAAGAAAGACACTTTTTATTAGTATTATTATTATTTTTTTAATTCTCCATCTGCAAGTTCCACTGTTCCATCTTTCCTGGCTATATCTAAACCTCACTGAACTCCCATAGGTACAATATGTGAAAAATTCACTGGCACTTGCTGTTATCATATACTGCCTTATCATATTAGTTGGCCTTCCGGATATTTACCTCGCCAATTTGACTAACAGTCATTCATTCAAAATTTACCAAGCCGGGTCCACCACAGCCTGGGGATACAAATGAAGGAGAAGCCAGAGTCCTACCTTCAAGGCACTCCAGTCTGCTGTGAGAAATCTAAACACGTTTTAGTGCCCAGTGGGGTAGGAAGAGGTATTGGGAGCAACTAGTTTACCTTGATGGGTTAGGGAAGTTTCTCAAACTTAGTCTTTAGGATGTGTAAGGCTGGAGGACAAGATACATTCTAGGTAGAATTAAGGTCCTTGAGCTTGGCACCTTTCTTTTACACTTTTAAAAATTCTAAACAGGCCTAACAAACTGCTTGGCACATAGTAGATGCCCAACAAATATTTGTGGTTCTAAATTATTCATGGTAGTCCATGTCTGTGGTTAACTAAGAGCTCATCTATACCTAAAATAGGCTGGTGAATATTCACGGGTTTCAAATGTCACCATTCACCCCATAGATACGTAAAATAAAGGTCTATATGAACAAATACATTTGTACAGCTGTCTGTTCACTAAGAATAGCTTCTCTTTCGCTGTAATTTTTTTTTTTTTTTCTTTTTGCGGTACGCGGGCCTCTCACTGTTGTGGCCTCTCCCGCTGCGGAGCACAGGCTCCGGACACGCAGGCCCAGCGGCCATGGCTCACGGGCCCAGCCGCTCCACGGCATATGGGATCCTCCCAGACCGGGGCACGAACCCGTATCCCCTGCATCGGCAGGCGGACTCTCAACCACTGCGCCACCAGGGAGGCCCGTGTAATTTTTTGTTTTTAAAGCACTTTCACAAATATGGCCTCATTTAATAACAATTTTTAAAATTATATACCCTTTGAGATTTTTAATCCCTTCTTTTCTGATGGAAAACACATACACAGAGAGAAGCTTACAAAGCTTGAGTGATACCCAGATAGCAAGGAGCTTGGACCTACATATTCTGAATTTGAATACAGGGTTCATATCAGTTCTCCAGGGATTTAGAGCAAAATGAAATCAGTCTAGCCATGCAAAGTCCACAAGCTGAAGAACTCTTTAATACTTTGCTTTTATAACTACTATCCACATTCACCCACACTGTCTTCTAGCCACCCCCACCCTCCCCATCCCCCAGCAATCCTGCCAACACACACCTATTTCTATTTCCAGGTTAGAGTTAAGAAGCAGAAACTCCAACCCAGGGTATCCTGAGCATTATTTGGGTCTCCTTCACTTGTATAGGTTGTACCTTTTGTGATAATAATTTCTCTTTTAAAAGCAAGCAAGCCTCTGGTGGCACAGTGGTTAAGAATCCATCTGCCAATGAAGGGGACACGGGTTCGATCCCTGATCCAGGAAGAACCCACATGCCACAGGGCAACTAAGCCCGTGCGCCACAACTACTGAAGCCCACGTGCCTAGAGCCCATGCTCCACAACACGAGAAGCCACAGCAATGAGAAGTCCGCGCAACGCAACGAAGAGTAGCCCCCGCTCGGCACAATGAGGGAAAGCCTGCGCACAGCAACAAAGACCCAATGCAGCCAAAAATAAATAAATAAACAAACAAACAAATTTATTTTTTAAAAAAGCAAGCAAGCCTCATATTTATGCACGTAAAATTAGTTACAAGTATATAATACAATCTGACAAGTCTAGTCTACCTGGGAATATAGGTTATACACTTCTAATATGTACATAATTAACATTTCACATTCAGGTCTTATGTGGAACAAGGCTGGTGGTAAGGTACAGAAAGTCAGTCTATTTTCCTTGTTTGGCACTCTAGAATTATGGACTTTAGAACTAGGATATCAGAGATCATTTCATTCCATGCCCTCAAGTTACAGATAAGAACACTGAGAACCAGGTGAGTGAGATTAAGTGACTTGCCCAAAGCCACACAGCTAACTAGCGAGAAAACTGTGTGTAGAACATAAATCTGTTAACTCCCATCCCAGAAATCTTCACTTGACTTCATATATATTGATAACTTTCAATTCTCCATGTAATCTGCACTGTGGATTGATATATGAAAACATCTTTTCCTCCTGCCACCCAGATAAATCTCTTACTTCTACAGATGTATATCAAAGAAAAAAATGTGTACCTGGGAAGTTTAATCACTTAAGCAAACCATATTGGATAAGGGAAATCATCTATAAAGAAGATCATGAAAACATGCTCAAATCATCATTTTTGTTTTGATCGTCACCACTAAAAATATAAATGGATTTGAAAATACTGTACTCTTCTATCCTATATCCCTAAGGTCTGAAGTTCTGTAAAATTTAAGTTTTATAAAATTATGTATGACATAGGGAGAGATTTTTTCTTTTTCTTTTCTATTGATAGCTTGAAGCTATAATACACTTCTCATACGTTAAGAAATCACAGCAATAACTAAATTTTGAACAGAATAAAACATAAAAACCAAGAGAGAAAGCACCAACCTTTAACACATTACTTCTCCTTGTCCAAAAATGTAAAATGCCTGGAAGCATCAAAGCAATCACTTTCCTCGCATTCACATTTATTCACGTTTATTTGCAGAAAAGTTACATTTCTTCTTCCTCTTAGGAAGGGCCACCATCAGCACAGCAGCACCGAGGTCACGCAACTCTCCCCTTATGAAAACTTTAACCTCCTGACTCAATAATTCAATAAGCACTTATGAAGGACCCGCTCAGTGCCAGGCAGTCTGCTAAGTGGAGGGGACACATCATGCATCAACTAATAAGGCATTATCCCTGCTTTCTAGAAGTTCATCTAATGGGCTGGTTCCAGAGAAAACCCTAAGATCGGTATCAGCTAACTTCCTTTATTCAGCAAAGATTTACTGAGTGCCAGGCACTAGAGACAGAAAAGGATGGCACGGAAATTTTTAAAAGTAAGAGGTCTTTTCAAAATTTACTGAACAAGTTCCTCTTTTGGATTATAAAAATCACATGTTCTTCTCTAAGAACACCAATCATCAGAAGTTGACTGTAAAGGCTTTTAATGATAACACCTAACCAAATATTTTGGTCAAAGGCACTGTTTCCTCAGTCTTCCTACACTGGGAGGCCAGGCAGATACTATCCTGGACCAACATAATTTTGTTATTTATTATAAGATCCATAATATAGGAATGTGGTTGATCTTACCAATAAACTGGGATGAGTTGTTTTCTATGTAGACAGATGCTTCCAGTAAAATGTACTATAAGCCTCTAAGGTCAAACAGATGATAAATCCTGTTAAATTTTCTTGCCACCACAGAGCACATCAAAGTAGTATAGGTAACCCTTCACGAAGACATAGCACCAGGCCAAGTTTTCAGGGTGTCAGGTCTCTGCTTTTCCTTCTCCCTTCCACAAAAACTACAAAAGGAATCAATTAGTACACAAGTCACCTGGCAAATATCCCATTGTCCTCTGAGTTCTTCTCCTTGAAATTAATCCAGGAAACCAACCCCTGTAAAAATGAATCCCATTCCATTAATATTTTTTTTTTTTTTTTTTTTTGTGGTATGCGGGCCTCTCACTGTTGTGGCCTCCCCCGTTGCGGAGCACAGGCTCCGGATGCGCAGGCCCAGCGGCCATGGCTCACGGGCCCAGCCGCTCCGCGGCATATGGGATCCCCCCAGACCGGGGCACGAACCCGTATCCCCTGCATCGGCAGGCGGACTCTCAACCACTGCGCCACCAGGGAGGCCCTCCATTAATATTTTTAATGTTATTATTAGTAATGATGGTGGTGGTGATAGCAACCACTAGCTTTGTGGTTCACAAAACACTTTCAAATATATTATCTTATTTACTAAAAAAAATGGAGAGGGGATAAAAGGAAACATCATAGGCAACTATCAAAAATCAAACCCAGTTTAACTGGAATTGAAAAGCAAGCATTTTTAATTCTACCAAAGAGCCAAGAAGTTATTTCTATTAAAAAAGCAAAGGGTTGACTCTAGCAAAGCAAAATCACAAATACCCCCTTAAATGCTAGGTCTAACTGATTCAATTTATAAATGTTAAGTCTCAGCAAGAATCTGATATTATAAATCTGTTACCCCAATCCCTTTCCCAAATGCTTTACCCACAGTTAAAGGCTCAACAAATACTCTTCTAAAGAACGAACAGTTAATGATGAGGAAGCTGCCCTAGGAAGACAAAGTGATAATACTCAGCATTCAAGTAACTTTTTAAGATTTAACTAACGTTTATTGTGCACCAAATCAAGTATCAGGCACTAGGCTAGACACACCCACATAAATCATGTCATTAACCTCATGAGCCATGCCCAGATATTCCTGGAATCCAAATACTAAATTGACTGGATCCCCATTACTAAATAGTTTTGACACTTACAACCTTGATCCCACCTTATTAATCCCTAGAATTCAACTCCTACTGGAATTTAGCTCATCACTCTCACAGACTTAAGCATCTTTTAATGCTTTCTGCTAGGTAATGCTCATGAAAAAACTCCCTGTGCCTGTTTTTAAGCTCCTAACTCCAGAAGACCACTCATTCCAGATATGGCACATGGTGATAATGGCCATAATCTAACAAGTATTCTCTTGGATCACACTTGCTAAAGAATAAACCTAAAATGCTAACAAAACTGGATTTCAGCTGGGCAGAAGACATTGAATATTAACAGTCTTCTCAACCTCGAGACTATTTTCTAGTCCTCTGAATACAGAAAGTCTTCTCTATTTGAATGAACTGCGAAAAGCAAGTGTGACCCAAGAGTCACATACTCATCAGAAAGAACCAAGGGAAAAAGAAAAAAATATTCCAACTGGCATGACCACATCACAAGGTTAACAACACATTACTCATCATTGTCCTACAAGAAAGAACTTGCAAGCAGGCAAGGAAGTCAAGGAAACAAACAAAACTCTCCCAGTGCTCAAAGCACAAACACATCCAAATGCCAAAGCAGGTCTCGCTGTCCAGTTCATGCCCAGGTATGAGTGGGTTCAGAGAGAGTGGGTAGAGGGGAGGGGAAGAGAGGAAAAGCATTACTGTGCAGGTGTGCTTGCCAGCACCAAGGCAGATTTCTTTCTCAGATTCATCAAGAGCCTTTTTAAAAAGAAATACTGGGGGAACCCACCTATTTTTATAGCTTGATTTGTGCAATTACAGAGAACATGTTGTATATGTAAACAGCAGCATATTGTACTGATAATAACTGTTGCAGACATTCCCTTTGGAATCCATCGGTTCTATACCTAAATCCTAGATCTGCCACTTTATTGCTATGTGACTTTGGGCAACTTACTTCTCTGTGCCTTAGCAGAGACTTCATCTGATATTCACTGTGATATCCCTCAGCACCTTAAACAGTGCCTAAATATTCTGGTGAATTAATATTTTATTAACATAGTAATAAATACTTCGGATGAATTACCTGCGAGCAGGTATAAGAATATCTACCTAACTTACGGAATTGTTATCAGTATTAAATGAGGTGATTATATAAAACACTTAGTACAGCTCAGGGTAGGGTCTTCACTATTAAATAGCAAAGTTTTCTTCCCTTTATGCCCCAGGCAGGTCACAAGTTATAAAAGAAGAGTAGTCATGGTAAGGATTAAAATGGGATAAGAATTGTTGAAGCCAAACCATGGAATATGTTGACTACAAGGGAGCTAACATAAAATCCAGGAATATTTAATCTTGGCTGATGAAATTACATAACAGTGCCAGATCCTTATAGTAGATACATAGTGTTAGCTGATCCAGAAAATGCTATTTTGCATCTGCAGGTATCTGTTACCAGATAGATAAAAGCCTGGTAGAAAGGAAAAGGAAAGGAAAGGAAAGGGGGAAAAAAAGGGAGTAAGAAGGAGTCACTTCTTAAATATGCCTGACTACATATTTAAAAACAAAACATAAAGAATTCTTCAGAAGGCCATTCAATTCTCTAAAAACACACCATTAGCAAAAATACCCTATTGATTCACAGTATTTACTGCACTTTTTAGGTAATAAGATCTGTGTAAGGAAACTGTTCATAACTGCTGACAGGGTAAATAAGCTTGAAAGATTTGGGTCCAAAACTCTCCTCCTCCAAAAAGACTAATGTGGCCTTTGAGGCTACTTCACCTATAGTTTGTAACCAAAGCAACCTAACTACATGCAGGGGGAAGGACTATTTTATCTTGAAAATTGGCGGTCAGAGAATATATGCAATTAAATCCAAAATCTGAAAGAATCTTTTTCCTTGACTGTGAAGAAGTGAAACTCAGAAGAAGATAGCTCTAAGAAACCTAGATTACCGTTACATTATGAACCTGACAGAAGTATACACATTTACCGCCTAAATATAAGGAAAATCTATGCAGAACTGAAACAGCTTGTGGTTAAACCTCATCATAATGTGGTCTTCAACTTCCCATTTCACTTCCAGGCATTTGCTCTGTGTTTTTAACCACCTGACCCACCTCCTCGTAAGCCGTATGATATAACAGAAAGAGCACTGAACAACAGTCAAAAGAATGGGCTCTACACCAAGTTCCACTACTTACAAGGCATGCACACCAGCCACTTAAACTCTTTGCATTCAGTATTATCTGAGTGTTGGGCTAGACTCAGTGCTTGCTTCCACCAGGGTATCCCTTTGGAGAGTAGATCAGAAACCAACCAAACCCAGCTCCCCTACTGCTATAACCCAGAATAAAAACATGAGCATTGTTCTCATCTATCCCTTTACCATAAAAGCAGTTACCAAATTCTATTTAGTTTTCTTCAAATCACTTGAATCTCTCCCCTTTCTCCATTCCCATCACCCCTGTAGAGACTCTTTTGTAACAGTCCTCTAACTGCTCTCTCTTCCTCCATTTCACACCACACGGCTGAATCAGTTTTCCTAAAATACTAATTTATACATACAATTCCCTGCTCAGGAATTTTTCACTGTAAGGATAAACCAAACTCCCCGGCCTGAGATTTAAGGCCCTCTCCAATTTACCTAACTCTCCAACTTTATTAATCTCATTGCTCTCCTAGGTGAAACACTATGTCTACTTGTTCTGCCTCCCAAGCAAGATGGACTCAGCTCAAAGTTCTTACTTCGAGTGTTTCCCCTCTGTAACTACCCAGTCTTCTCTCTTCTCTAAGGCCTAGATTATCCTAAGGGTAAAAATTTTCCCTACCCACTCCCTCTAAACTTCTGTATAACTGTATATAACTGTACCCCTCACTTGACACGTAATGCCCATGACTTTGTATTACTATTTATCTTTTTATGCAAACATTCAGTCTTCATAACTTACTAACTTTTTGATGACTTTAACTCTTTCTATACCTGAGGCCTAACTTTTCAGAGGGCAGATATCTAACAAAATGTTTGTTGTTGAGGGTAACTACCTTGAACAAGTCATTTAAATATTCTGGGCCTCATTTTCCTCACCCAGACAATGATGACAATATGTAAATTTCCTTTCCATTCTAAAATGCTATGTGAGATTATACATAATACTACATAGCCTGTATTTCTTTTTTTCTAAATATGTGTGTGTAAATATATAACACTATGTCCTATTTTAACCCAGAATATAAATTCCCAAGGGGCCAAGTCTCCTACTACTTGTTTAGTTTATTTACTGGGTAACACTTCCTTGGCATCTCCTTAGAGCATCTTGTCCAAATTCCAGTACACAGCAGGTGTTCAGTAGAAAGGAATTTATAGTCTCAGCCAGACAGCAAACATCAAGGGAAATCTGCGTAGATGATTTTTTTCAATCTTAATTTCCATAATGAACTAGTATATTACCAAAAATTACAAAGATGATGTGAGAGAGAAGGAACTTAATATTAAAATGAGAGGTCACTTTGTGTCAAATAGCTAGGAATTTATTTTAGGCATCCAAAGAAACTAGGATGCAGCAAATCTTAAGTCTAACTCTCAAATTCTATTTTCAGAATTCTGAGGAGTGTGTGAAGTCTCTATCCCTAGACAGTAAACAGGGACCAAGTATTCTTCATATCAGATAAGATTGTCCTTAGTACTGATGGAAAATTTCAGAAAATGAAGAGTCCAAACACTCAGCCAGGTGAGCTCCTAGTTCAAAGAAGATAAAAGCAAACACTCACAAAGGAACTCATTAGAGCAGTAAAGTTTTAAAATGAGAGCATGCTATCCAAAATATTTTTGTTAGTAGCATTATATTTTCCCACTGTCTTGCCTCCATTCCTCACTTGGGAATATCTTCATGTAAATATCAAGACTTACTCATTCTAAAGCCTCAGAGGAATTCTTTTCTTTTCCTTTGAAGTCAGTTATTAATGATTCAAAAGGCACTAGCAGACCAACTCATTTAAAATGACCTAACTTTTCAAAGAATTATTTTAGAACACAAAGCTGATACTTTCAAAGCTGACGTCTATATATGATGTTTTCCAAGTAGGTATGTGGCCTGGATACAACTTTGATATAGTTCAGGTACAAGGTTTATAAAGAATTCTAAGCGGTTTTGAACGATGAGAGGAAACAGAACCTCTTTAAATTTTTATACATAGCCCTTTTTCCCATTTCTGTTCCTCTGCTAACTCTCGCTCTCTACTCTGTTTCTTTGCTCTTTCTCCTGACTTCTGCATTCCTCCTCGCTCTTATCCTAAGAACTGTTTGGGGAACCACGGGTAAGAATCTGATGCCAGGAGCGAGGGCTCTTACCCTCTTCCCTGTTAAGTCTCCAAATATCAGTAAAATCAAGGGCCACAAGCAATTTTCTCTTCCCACCACCAGATCTCCCTTATCAAGACTAGAGACGAGACATGAGGGGGGCAGGAAAGGATAGTGGGGTAGTCATCCACTCAAAGGAACTGTAAGCTCATTAAAGCCAATTCAATCAATTATACGTAGCTACTGACAGCATAAGTTTTCATCTCAGCCTTATCTTCCAGGTACTCTGGCCTATAACCTTCACACATTCCCCTACAACCTTCCCAAATATACTAAATGTGTGCTGAGAAATAAGAACATTTTATCAAAAATTTGAGCTAAAGATAACTACAAAAGATAATCGGTTGTAAATTAAAGTTCAGAAGTGCATTTTAGAATTATAAATAGATTTGGGATTAGCCCTCAGAAAGGTCCATAATAACGTTCTTCAGAACCCCCATAGGAAATCAAGATGTGACATGTTAAGTTTAACCACAGTTTAAATTTAAGCAATAACCATTAAGTATAAGCTTAAGCAATAACCATTTAACATAATAACCATTAAACATAATAACCGTTTAACATAACAACATAAACATAAGTTTAAGCAATAACCATTGGTGATATTTTACTTACTTTATCTCTAAAATTGCAATTTCATTATAGTTCAACTTAACATTTAATTTCTTCCTGGTGGGGGAAGGGAAGGGCTTCCGTGAGGCCTAAACAATGTTATACTGGTACTACACATTCCAGAATTAAAAGCTTAAAAATATTTTGCTGAGATACAATCTGGTCTCATCAATAAAAAAGGTGCTGTTAGGGCCTCCCTGGTGGCGCAGTGGTTAAGAGTCCGCCTGCCGATGCAGGGGATACGGGTTCGTGCCCCGGTCTGGGGGGATCCCATATGCCGCGGAGCGGCTGGGCCCGTGAGCCATGGCCGCTGAGCCTGCGCGTCCGGAGCCTGTGCTCCGCAACGGGAGAGGCCACAACAGTGAGAGGCCCGCATACCGCAAAAAGAAAAAAAAAAAAGGTGCTGTTAAAAGTGTAAGTACAGGGCTTCCCTGGTGGCGCAGTGGTTGAGAGTCCACCTGCCAATGCAGGGGACATGGGCTCGTGCCCTGGTCCAGGAAGATCCCACATGCTGCGGAGCAGCTAGGCCCGTGAGCCATGGCCGCTGAGCCTGCGCGTCCGGAGCCTGTGCTCCCCAACGGGAGAGGCCACAACAGTGAGAGGCCCGCGTACCGCAAAAAAAAAAAAAAAGTATAAGTACATATATATGTACTAATGTGTACATTATTTAGGCTTTCTTTTTTAGAGGCCTAAGAATTCCTGTTTCTCAGCAGTATTTATAAGGTGAACAGATGGGCTACTTTTTCCCAATGCCAATATAAATCTCCAGTGAAGGTGTCAAGACCTTGATGACAATAGCAGAATTTGATAGCTGGTGAAATGAGTCTGGCCACAGGAGCACATTGCCTCAAATGCCATCAGGATCACTTCCCAGGAGTTTCCTCATTGGAATGATATCACCAATCAATTCCTATTTCATTTTTCAGGGAATGTTTGCTCTCATCTCCTACAGGAAGTGAGTCTTGACTGCTCTCAACTTTTATGTGCATTTCTATATAATTTTCAGTGCTGAATGTTTCTTTATAAGCTTTATTTTTCATTAGGGCCACTATATCGCTCATAATTAAACAGTTCACCAACTCAAAGGACTGTCTTTATTTTTTTATTCATTAATTAACCATTTAGTCACTAATAGCGACTAAATGCCTACTATGTTTAAGTTACTGTGGCAAGCCCCTGAGGGATACAAAGATTAAAGAAACTACTTATCTGCTCTCAAGGAGCTCACAGTATAGTAGAAGAGCCATGCTAAGGGCACAAATAAACTAAAATACAAGAATATACAACTACTACCAGATCAGTACCAATAAAATGACAGGCGGATTCAGAAGTAGGAAAGATCACAGCCTGCAGGAGAAAAAAAAACAGGAAAGTTTTCATGGAAGACAGGGTTTAAACTGGGACTCTGATGGGTAGGATTATTTCATGAGCAAGTGGGGAGGGCAGTGGAGGAAAAAGGCTTCAAGATTAGGTGATTAAATGAACTAGATCTACATGTACACAAATGTGAAAAACAATGTTGAGAGAAAAGGTTGCAAAAATATACATGCAATATGACTCTATTTATGATTTCAAAATAAAACTATATGTTGTTTGTGTCTATATTACACATTTTTTTAAAAAGTATAAAACATGAAATGGAATGATACATAACAATTCAGAACAGGATTCATTTCCCAAGAAAGAAGAAGGGGATAAGGATGCAGAGTAGGACTTTGGCTATATCTAATACCTAACAGTTTATATCTTAAGGACAGTGAGAGATCTAAAACAAATATGACAAAATGTTAATATCCATTAAATTTGGGTTGTGGGCTCAAAATTGTGTTAGGGTTTTTTCCCCTGAACTTTTCTAAATATTTAAAATATCTTAGTATTCAAACTTTTTTAATTAAGAAAGGGCCAGGTGACTGGAAGAATAGGGGAGTCATTAACACAAAAATAATCAGGAGCAGGTTGGTTCCCCTAAACTTTAAGCAAACAGTTGATAAGCTCAGTTTTAGACTGAAGAGGGTCCTTCAGATCCCCCACCTAGTGTGCACAAAAGGCACTTAGAACAGAGTGAGGTGGAGGCTGACATATATGGACAGAAAGGAAGTTTTTATTGCCATCCTAGGTCAGATAAGTGAAGGGAGAGAGAACCACCTTCCCACGTAGCTTAAATGCCCTGTAACCAAGTCATCTGCCCCAAAACAAAGCCAAGGAAACTTCCAGTTACACAGGAGTTCAGATAAAGACTCACTGTGAGTAGCTATTCTATGCCGCCTCTCTCCCCACCCCTCCCCCAAACACTCATAAACAAAAACGAAATGTACCCTTGCCCACTTGAGAAAGAATTAAGAATTGGCAGCTCTGCTAAAGTGGACAGTATCCAATCCAAGGCCCTTCTCTGGAGATGTTGACAGAGCCCAGAGAAAGGAGTAGAGAAATAATAATTCAGTTAAGTTTCGATGAAGAATTACCAGTGGAAGGCATCCATCCTTCCACAGCCCCTCATGTCCCAACTTTCCCCAGGGGAATCTAAGGACCTCTAAGATGTCCTCTATCCTGTTCTGTTCTTCTCCAGCAAAAAAGACTAAAACACAAAATCCAAACTCTCACTTCGCACTTTAAACCCAAATAATTTACCCTCACAAAAATCCAATGAAATTAAAAACATGGGGAAGAAAGATTTAGAATCCAAGTATAATGACAAATCTTGTTTTTTAGATATACTTTTTGTCGGTGCCCAATTTATCATAGCTTATTTCCTTTACCAAAGTTTCATTGGTACAATTTAAAATTAAGTTTAAAGGAAAACTTGAAGGCAACTTAGCAGGAGAGATAAATACATCTGCACACACAATAACACAAATACCTTGACATTCTTCTACATCTGAATCACTATCGCTGAAGAATCCTAACATCCTATTCACTCCACTCCAGAGCATCCAACTGCCCCAGGTCAAAGTCCCTATTCTCCATGGTACTCTCAGGACAGATCTTCCTCAGTCAGACCTGGGAAAATACCACTGTTCACTTTGGACTAGTAAAAAGGACAATGGAGTGAAACGTCAGAAGTCCTTCTGTCTTCTAGCTCAATGCAGTGTGGCAGAATGGAACAAACACTGCAACGGGACTTGTGAGGGAATGAGAGAAGTGAGCTAACATTTATTAATCACCTACCACATTACAGCCACTGAAGACTGAATTCCAGACCAAGCTATCACTTCACTGCTTCTGTGATCCTAAGTAAATCTCAGGTATTCCATTTGAAAATCAATGAGGGAGACTAAGAAAGCCTAACAGTCCCTCTAGTTCTGATTCCATGATTCCACAAACATGATCACTCAACAACAAACGTATTACTGTTAAACATAATAAAGTTATTTTAAAAGTCTTTTGCTTTGTTCCTCTCCAATACACCCTCTATATACCACTAACAAAATAATCTTTCTAGAACATGAAACTTACTTTATCATCCAATGCTTAAAAACCTTTAAATGGCTTATCATTTAGTGTAGCACAAGATAAAGCTGTCCATGATGGGCCTTACCTACTTCTCCAGCCTCTTCCCTCCCCTCCAACCCTGTCCTCCAGCCATAATAATTACTTAAAAGTTACCTGAAGAAGCCTGACTGTTTCGTTCCTTTAAGCTTTTGTTCATGCTGTTTTCTCAGCCTGGAGTGTACTTCCCTCTCTCATCTGCAGGGTATATCCTTAACTCATCTTTCAAGACTCAGCTCAAATATCATCTCCTCTGGGAGGCACTTTCCAACCTCTGAATGTCCAAGGCAGAACTGACCTTTAGGCCCCCACTCTGCCCCCGACATACCTCTATCACAATACCTATCACACTTCATTCCATCTATATACTGACACATCTCTCTCCTCCCACTAGACCCATAACCCCCTTGTGGTTGAGATCTTGTCTGACTCATCTGCTTCCTTAGTGCCTAAGACAGCGCTTACAAGAGACATTCAAGGGATATTCGATGGAGTGGGGAGCAGAGGAACGGAAAACATGAAAGGAGACAGAAAACCTCAATTAAGATGGCCTGAAGAGTGGAGAATAGCAGTATTTATCAGTACCACTATCTTTGGCCTTCTGCTCTTTCCCTAAACTCTAGTCTTCAGAGAGCTTATTCATCTTCTTGGCTACAGCTACCACATCTATGCTGATGAACTGCAAAACCACACTTTGAAGCATGATTAACCCTCACCTCCCCACCAGCTGTAGGCTCTTCTCTAACAACTGGAACACCTTTCATTTGGATGTTTCATTGCCATTTTAAATCCAAAACATCTCAAACTGAACTCATCATATTTCCCTAAGAAATGAGGAAACCTCCCTAACTTATTTACCCCAGTCAGTGTCTCAGAAACCCAGGCTTAAAATGCCATCGTTATGTTTGATTGATCACTCTCCATCATCTTCCACATCCAGCCCGCACTGATTTCAATTTTTTCCATCACAATCTCTGTCACTCTTTCCCCTCCTTAACCCACCCTCCACAACTCTAGCTCAGGCCTTATCACCTCACACATCCCAGCTGCTAATCTCCCTTCCCTCCAAGCCAATCTATTTCCCAATATCATCATATTACAATCCTAATAAAAAAATTCTCAGTGGTTAGCTATTTTCCATTGTTTAAGATCTAAACTTATAAGCCCGACTTTTAAGACCCTCTATAAACATAGCTCCAGACCATCCTAACCACCTGTGTTTTACTACTATTCACTGCAACTCAGGTCAGTCTCATCACTGCCCCAAGAACATTCCAAGTACACTTCTGTGCCCAGGCTTCTGTTTGATCCCTCTCAGTTCCAAATTTAAATGATTTTTTTTGTTATTTGCTTCATTTTCATTTCTTGTACCTAATACAATTTTTTTTAAGATCTGGAGTAAGTGACAATTCCTCTGTGACATCACACATAACTACCTGAGTACTCTTCTCCCAAAACACCTATGGTATGAGGTCTGTATTATGCAAATGATAATACACTTTCACATTTTAAAATTTTCTCTGACATAAAGAGGCTCAACAGGTATTCATTCCTTCCTATTCCCCTTACTCCCAACTAGGCTGTAAATTCTTCAAGGGCAGAAAACTGTCATTTTTCCTAATCCTCCATACCACTTAGTAGAACTAAATTCACAGCAGGTCACTAAAAATAACAGCTTAGTAGTCTCTCCTATCAAAAACTATTTCTTATAGTATAAGGCATAAGAGATAATCCTAAAAAACACAGTTAAAAATAATCCTGAACTAAACTGTATAAATTAAGATGCCTGATTTTTCCACCTCTGAATTTTAGCTCAGAAATACTTCAATCTCCTGACTTAAGTGGTAAATAATAATCCTGTGCCCATGACATCACAAGCACATAGTTTGGTAATGATTATGAGAAGGCTGGGGGTAGGCAAGGATGAAGGAAAGCAAGTCAACTGAAAGAACAAGGATGGGAGAACAGCTGTGTGGTTTTTTTGTTTACTTCTTAAGTGTGGACTTCTCCTCATTCCTTTTTCTTTTTTTTTTTTTCTTAAATTGGCCACATTTTCAAACAACTTTACTTCAGGAGGAAAAATCTAATAGATTTTCAAAGGAGCTAATATCTGAAGAGCCTCTACAAAGCCCAAGTCCTTCAAAAAAGCCAGCTTAATCTTCAACAATGCAGTATCACCCAGTAGGACTCTTCCAGATATTGTGAGTAAAGACTTATTCAGGCTGCAACATAGGCATCTTCTACCAATAGCTCTTAGGAATAAGGCAGACAGCCTGCGGCCCCATTGGACACACACAGATTTTGAAAAGAAATTGGTCTTCATTAACATACTCAGTATAGCCCAGTCTTAATTACCCTCATATGGATGTTTCATTTTATGAATTTCTGAGGCAAAATCTTTAACTCAAGACTGACGTTTCTTCACCATCAGTATACTTTCCTCACTATCAGGTAATTCAGGCTTAGAAATGCCAATTCATTTCATCAGTATGATCCCCAAAACACTAAAATAAGTCTGGTTTTTAAAATAATGCATTTTCAAACCAAGAAATTGCTTTCTGAAGTTCTGACTTACCTAAACTAGTGCTCCTTACAATAGCAGAGATAACTGAAAGTTCAATGCACTGGAAACATGACACTGCCCTTACCATAAGCTCTTGAAGAGAATCCAGCCATAGCCTTGAGACTTCCCCACAGGTTGGTACAACATCAGACAGTCACAAGCAGAGCTCAACATGGTGAGTAAGGTGTGTAAATACAAAAATTTCTCCAATGAATCTTATGTCTCCTGGCTGACCTCTTTAGGCCAGGATGGTCCAGAGGAGAAGTAGGAGAGTCACAATTTACCGGTGCCTGACTCCTTGTCCCTGAGTTCTTGGATCAGAGGGCTCAATACTTCTCATTAAATCCATCCTTTGTTCAAGGACCTACAATGACTCTATTGACCCTTTCATCAACACCCAACAGAGTCTGGCCTCTGAGTCCCCTCCACCCTCTCGCCTGCTCTACCCATGACTTGACCAACCCACATTGTCTCCAGTCATTCTCATTTATTCTCCCCACAAACACAACTTAGTCATTCATACCATCCTTGCACACTGTACATTCTATACTTTCTGCCCAGAAGACCTTTTATCTCCTTTTACTCCTAACACAGAATAACTATTTTATTTATTTGAATGCTCACACCTATTATATAGATAAGGATGGAGAAGTAAATTGCCCAAGGTCACATTAGTAAAAAGCAGAACCACAAGTTGAACCAAGATCATCTAACTCCATAGCCCATGCCTCATTATGACTCTAATCCATAGCCTCCCAAGTCCATTTCAAATTTTACTGACTCAGAAATCTTCCCTAATTTACTTCATTCATAATTTGTTACTTGGAATTTTCTAGTCTCTACATACTTCATTTGTAGCACATTAAACTTGGTTTTGTTTATATGTTTTTTCTTAAATGTTAAAGCTTATAATAGTCTGCTTTCTCATTTACATACTGCCTTCTCCAACATCACCCTTGACCCAAGGGCAAGAACACCTGTTTTTACATCTTTTATATCTCCCCAAAGCCTGTCACTGGCACTTGGAAACTGCCTTATCCACAGGAGTGTTCAGTCATTATGCAGCAAGCATTTATTACTTTAAAAAAAAATCAACTTCCTTCTTCTATCATATTAAAAAATCAACTAATTTCAGGCATTCATGATGAAACTGTCCTGCATCTGCATTCTAGTTACACAGATTTTAATTGTCTGATTTATCAGGGGCTGTTGAGAAGATTCCAGGCTGCCATTCCACAGCTCCTAAGTTTGCACAGGAAAGATACTGCTGAAGTCACACTTCAAAGCATTGTTTCAGGATTTTTCCCTTGATGGGATGAATGTCTGGCATAAGGAGAACGTCTGCTCCCTTATAAAGTCCTCTGCCAGCATACTTAGCATGCTTGAGACATTCAGGAGCTCTAAAACTTCAACAAGTGGCACTTAGTGCCCCCGTAACAGTCTGAAAACTTATTTTTAATACTGAGTTATTCCACCATAATTCACTTGGTTACATATATATTGAATCTCAAAATTCCAAACAAAGCCTTCTGAGAACTGAAAACAGTGATGGGCTATTGGGCTGCCCTACACTTATTCCTAGAGTTTATTCACTCCTTCAATCCCCACCCCTAACCCCTGGAATAACATGTGTAGTTCAACTAGGGGAAGTTGCTAAATACAGATATGAATTGAATTTGCCAGATATCATCACTAATATTGGCATGAACTAACTCATAAATTAAAACAATACTGATAGTCAACAGACTCTGGAACAGCATGTGTGGTTTTTAAAAATTAGATATTACCCTTCAAATTAAATCATTTTCAATAGGAGTCCCAAAAGAAAGAGATTAACGAAATAAAGCTTCAGGAAAATTTCCACGTTGTTGGTAACTAACTACACAAAGTCCAACTAGTAATTAACATTCATTACTGGTCAGCCTGCCTTATACAAGTCGGTAAACAGCCCTTTCTTTGGCAAAGGTTTACTTTTTTTTTTTTCACAAGGGAGTCTTTGGCATTAAATGAAAGGGATAAGTCAAAGCAGGCAACAACAACAACAAAAATAGTAATAGTTTGGAAACTATCTTCCTTCCATCTTTCCTTCCTGCTTGAATGCGTACTGTCCAAAGTAGATATCTGTTCAACTCTAAATTATTCATGTTAATGGATGATTATCGGTAGAAAGGTGCTGATAATCCGAAATGGAAAAAATCGAAAAATAATCTATTTCAGTTTTGGAAAATCTTTTCAGCGTATTTATCATTTCAATTATTCCTAGCATGAGCTAATATGTGTATTCATTTGTAATCTCTAAGTACATAGTAACTGGCCACTAACTCAGGGAGGTGCTCTGAGGCATGCTGGGTAGCTAGTGGAAATTAGAACAGACTGGTATTCAGCTTCCAGATGAGCAACATCAATTTCATTTATTTTACAGTTCTGTCCAGCCTTCAAAATATCAATAGACTAGCACAGCAGGTTGGTTACTAACCTTTAAAAGAAAGGCTCGGAAAAACAATGAGGACAAAGAGTATAATTGTTTGCCCATAATGTATTCATTTGTAAATTATGCACAGCAAATGTTTAATTACAAGTCTGATTCTCTCTAGGCACCCAGCATAAGCCCCTGCCGTCTTCTCCATGCCATCAAGAATGCAATCTCATTTATTAGGAAAGAAAGTTTCTGTTTTTTAAAGTTATACAGTATAGAAAATGTTTTTTAAAGATTTAGGACTAGCTACCCTTTTGGACCCACCTTATCACTACCTCTTCTACTTTGTCCTTTCCCACTTTAGAAATAGGTTGAAAGACAAAGGGATCCTGCGTCCTCTAAGATCTAAATATACAGTATGAGAAGCCAAAGACTGAACAATTACCCGTTTCGGATTTTCTAGAAAGTATTTTATACATATATGTACTAAAAGTCAACTAATTTTTGCCTTTGCATTCATGAAAAGAAAACTCCCTGAAGAGCTGGGGAGAATCTCTTACAGAAAATTTCTTTGAACTTAATTTTTATATCTGTATTGTGCCCAGAGAAGCCACCTGGGCTCCAGAGAGACTATCTAGACCGTGGGGGCGGGGGGGGGGAGAGGTGAGAAAAAAAGAGAGGAAGAGAGAGAAGGAAAGACGGAGGGGAAGAGAGAGGCGGAGAGAGAGACTCAGAGCGCTGGTCCTTGTGAGCCGACAAGCTAAAAATACGCCGGCCCAGTAAACAAATCCCGTTCCATCCCGACCGGAGCCACACCGTTAACCTAGTAATTATGAGAAGAGGAGTGAGATCACGCAGCCCCCGGCTTACTCATCATCAGCTTCTAAAGTTTCCATCGGCTCATGGCAACTTTTCTTTTTTCTAAAGTTCATAAGCCTGCCCTAGTATCAATCTCTCTCTCTCTCTCTCTCTCTCTCTCTCTCTCTCTCTCTCTCTCTCTCTCACACACACACACACACACACACACACACACTTCTTTTTCGCTCCCTTCCTCCATTACTGGACGCACCTCAGTTTGGCTATCGATAGGGGAGAACAGCTTGTTTTCGTTTCCTTTTTTTTATATTGAGACTTTAAAATGAACTTTATCCTACAATGAGGGTAGTACCCTGCACTCCTAGCCACCTTAAAACTCCACCATCCCTCCCCGAAAGTCTAGCTGACAAGGGAGGACCGTCCAAACTGCCCAGCACAGCTGAGGAAGGGAGGCCACGAACGGGGAAGGGGGGCTGGGAAGGCGGGACGCAGGTGAAAGGGAGGAGTAACCGGGGAAAGGTTGGGGCCAAGCAAGGAACAGTCAGGGCGAAGAGGGGGTGCCGAGAGGAGATGGCTCAGGGTGAAATATAATCAGAAAGGAGATGGGGAACAGTGGCGATCAGAGGGTCAGAGTTTAGGAGTCTGAAGAGGCGGGAGGGGCGGGAGCAGACGGGGGAGGGTGACAAGGCGGGGGCTCCGTTACCCTCGCGGCTCCCGGGGCAAGGCCCTAGGCCGGGGCGGAGCGCGGGGCCCGGCTGCCTCTCCTCATTCCTCTGCTGTGACCCCGGGGTCCGGCCGGCCCCTCCCCCGTCGACGATGGAGGCGGAGGCGGTGGCAGAGACTGAGACCGCGGCTGTTGTTCCGCACAGGATCAGGAGCTGGAGACTGATCTGGACTGGCCTCCCCCAGTGGCTTTTTGCCTGCTCCACACTCGACTCCGGCTGCTGGTTCAGGATCGGTGGTTTTCGGCCGTCCGGCCGGAAACAAGCGCCAGTTTCCGGCCGGAGCGGGTTGGTGGTGACACCCAAGCTGTCCCCGGGCCTCCTCCCGCCCCACCCCGCCCCGCCCCACCCCGTAGCAGCCCCGCCCTTAGCGCCACTCCCCTAGCTACGGCCAGTTTGGCGCTTGCCCCGCGCGTGACCCCGTGTTTTCCTGGCCCGTGTACCTAAAGCTCCTGTTCTGGAGAGTTCTTGAACCGGAGCTGGAGGGCTACTGGGTGGACTCTTGAGACTTTGAGGTGTAGTCAGTTGGACACAGCCCTTTGGGAAGAAGCAGAAAGAGGCGGGGTAGTTGAAGAAAGGTGAGAGGGATGAAAATACTTAGAATGAGAAGACTGAAATTCTAGTTACTCTACACGATCATTCTGGACTGACCGGAGGAAAATTAACACTTCTTCCAGACCAATCTCACCCAGTTAAGCACTCTCCCTCCTTCACTCCTGCAGTGAACATGGTGAAAGATGTTAGGGGAAAACCCGAACGAACTTTTTGGCCAACCGAATACTTTTCTCTGTAAATACTCAGTATTTATTTATTTGCATAATGATGATACCCTATTGACATATCTGCCTTAGACTGTTAGCGCAAGCAAAACAAGTTATGTAGTGCTTTTTTGGTAATACCTTTTAACAGCCTTGTACAACAACTATGCTGTAGCATAGTTCAATTCACAAATATTGAGTCCCTACTACGGGCGAGGCACTGTGCTCATTGATATTGGGGACGCAAAAATGAATAAGACATAATTCCAGGCACCAAGGGTCTTACGCTTTAGTAAAACACATAAAACTGTGTTGTATAAGGCAGAACTCACATATGTGCTGTGTGATTTACAAGGACCTATGGCTATGGGAACATAAGCCTTGCCTGGCACTAGCAGACCTTCCATATTTGTTGAATGAATAAATATTAGATGAACGTGGACAGTTTCAAGTAAGAAGAGCCACTTAATAAATACCTCTTTATGACAAACACAAAGCGGAGCCAGCCCCTGCTATAATCTGACCAAAGAAATGCTAAGTATTTTTAAGGTTTATTTATTTTATTTATTTATTTTTGGCTGTGTTGGGTCTTCGTTGCTGCATGGGGGCTTTCTCTAGTTGCGGCGAGCAGGGGCTACTCTTCGTTGAGGTGCGAGGGCTTCTCATTGCGGTGGCTTCTGTTGTTGCAGAGCACGGGCTCTAGGCACGCGGGCTTCAATAGTTGTGGCTTGTGGGCTCTAGCGCTCAGGCTCAGTAGCTGTGGCCCTCGGACTGAGTTGCTCCGTGGCATGTGGGATCTTCCCGGACCAGGGCTCAAACCCTTGTCCCCTGCATTGGCAGACGGATTCTTAACCACTGCACCACCAGGGAAGCCCAAGAAATGCTAAATTTTAATTCAGATTCCTAACATTGTGGCAACTGGTTTGCGTTTTCAAAATGTTGTGCCCGTTAGGCCTATTTAAAAACAAATATTACAGTCAACTTTTCTGTCCCCTCACTACTTTCTGAAGTCTTCAGTTTCTAAAGGGAAAGAGGGGAGCATAGACACTTTAGAATTATCCAGCTCAAGACTAGAAAATTGACATCTGAAACAAGAAACTTCCTAGACAGCTGTATCTCTTGGGAGTATCCTGGATTTAGAGTTGAAGATTTAGGGCCTAGGGCTATACCAAGGTCAAGCAGGTCAGAGTACCTAGCATGAGGCACATCCAGGACCAACAATACAGGTTGGCAGGCAGAGGCATTTGGGGGACAAGCATGTGGGGACTACAAATTTTGGATACTGTTCAGTGGCAAATTTGAGGAGGAGTAGGATGAGACTTGGTCACCGAACTCCGTGGATCACACCCACCCCTTGCCAGCTAGATCTGAGGTAGGAGGAAAGGTCCACAGATGAGGAGCCTCAAAAATCTAAAGCTGTCTTGTTTCACCAAGGCCCTCCCAGGACCAGGTTATGCCCATCTGTTAACTATGTCTTTCTAGTCTTAACTCCACTACCGCAGACTTATTATGACCAGGTATGACATTCAAAGGCCCTCTCCACCCCTCGGTACAAGGCCGACTTTTACTTTTGGCAGTGACTACAAAAAGTTTCCAAATTTGAAAGCTGGGCCAAGTTGCTGGTCAAACTCATTTAAGTGACCACACTTTATAGGCTTGCCTGGAAATTTAGGGGCCAGGAAGTGATGGGGTTGCAGTTGCTTTGTGCCTGTTTCTTGCTGTGACCATCCATCACTCATTGTTGTTTGTGCAGTTGTTCAATGGGCTGCTTGTTTTGGGTCAGCCCAGGCTGTATGGGTAGCAGTGTGGTCAGCCGGGCTGGGAGCCAGGCCACCTGGGTCCTGGTCCCAGCTCAGCCAGCCCCTAATCCATTAAGTGATTCCCTATTCCTATGTGTCAAGTTCTCTGCCTAGAAGTAGGGGACCTCTTTTGTAGTGATGTGCAGCCATTCAGGCTGTCACTATGCTAAATGCTCAGAAGCAGCTGTCCAGTGTCATTGTGGGAAGTCAGAACACAGGTGATTATTTTTTGCTGGCAGGTAGAAAAACAGGAAGGAAAGTAAAAACAGCAGAGAAAACACTACCAGTATACACAGGGCCACACAGCCTTATCTGCCATTCAGTACAAAGTTCTCCTCCACCCTAAAGGCCTGTTTACTCATTTTAGCAATTCTAAGGGCTACTCCAAGGAGTTCCCTGAGTTTTCACTTCACTTTAAGCAAGAGCAGAAAAAACAGAGCTTTGCCTTTCAGCAGAGAAACTAAAAGGAGAGATTATTTCAACACCTGGGCTAATGGATAGAGTAGAGGGAAATGTTCAGAGAAAGCTATTTTGCAGCTAACCAGGAAAACAAAAAACAAACAAAAAAAGCCACCCGGCAATTGTTTGCATTTATATGCTTTTGTGGTAGAAAAGAAAATCAAACCAAAATAACTTCCTTTCCACTACCACCACTATAATTTAGACCAGTGGTTCTGTGGAGTCTTAAAAACTACATACCGTATGTGCCTAGGAAACTCAGATGACTAACTCAGAATTCTTAGGACTGAGGACCATGAATCTATATTTTTTTAAAATATCCACTGTTCTTATAAAGTGAAACGTTTTCCTACTCTGTGACCCAGCAAGTCCACTTGTAGGTATTTACCCAATAGAAATGAAAACAGATGTCCACAAAAAGCTTTTACGTAAATGTTCATAGCAACATTATTCATAATAAACCCAAACTGGAAACATCTCAGATGTCTACCAACAGAGAAATGACAAATACACTAATCAAACAATGGAATACAATTTTTAAAAAATGAACTCCCTTTAAACACAACAACATGGATAAATCTTAAAATCATTTGTTGAGAAAAAGAAGCCGTTTATATGAAATTCAAGAACAGGCAAAAGTAACCATGATGATAGAAATCAGAACTGTGGTTGCAGGGACTTCCCTGGTGGCACTGTGGTTAAGAATCCACCTGCCAATGAAGGAGGACATGGGTTCGAGCCCTGGTCCAGGAAGATCCCACATGCTGCAGAGTAACTAAGCCCATGCACCACAACTACTGAGTCTGCGCTCTAGAGCCTGTGAGCCACAACTACTGAGCCCGAGTGCCAGAACTACTGAAGCCTGTGCACCTAGAGCCCATGCTCCACAACAAGAGAAGCCACCGCAATGAGAAGCCCGCGCGCAGCAACGGAGAGTAGCCCCTGCTCACCGCAACTAGAGAAAGCCTGCATGCAGCAACAAAGACCCAAGGCAGCCAAAAATAAATAAATAAATTTATTAAAGAAAAAAAAAGAACTATGGTTGCATACTGGGGGGAAGTGGGGATTGAATAGAAAGGGGGCATAAGGGAACTTTATTTTTATTTTTTTTTTTTTTCTTTTTGCGGTATGCGGGCCTCTCACTGTTGTGGCCTCTCCCGTTGTGGAGCACAGGCTCCGGATGCGCAGGCCCAGCGGCCATGGCTCACGGGCCCAGCCGCTCCGCGGCACATGGGATCCTCCCAGATCGGGGCACGAACCCGTATCCCCTGCATCGGCAGGCGGACTCTCAACCACTGCGCCACCAGGGAGGCCCCATAAGGGAACTTTTTGAGGTGACGGAAATGTTCTATATCTTGATGAGGTAGCTGTTACACATGTACATCAAATTGTGTACTTAAGATCTGCACATTTCACCATGTGAACTTTACCTCAATTTAAAAAGTAGAAAACAAACATCTTGGGTTCCTTCATAACACTTAACCAAGTTATAAATTTACATTTACTTGTAGATTATTTCATCGATATTTGATTCATCAGTTAAAAAGCTCCACCAGATATGTTCACCATTTTATCTATAGTACCTAGCATAATGCTTTACCCATGGCAGTCATTCATTACATATCTATTGAGTGAATGAATGAATGAAATGGCTGTTGAGAACCATTGCTTTGGTAGTACATATCAGACTCTATTTTATAATAGAGTCACATCTAGATTCATAATAATATAACTGGGTCTATTTCCAGGCCTTCTATCTGCTCGCATACCATTGCTAGATTATGCTTCCTAAAATGTTTCACTGATATTTTCTCTCTTTTCAAAAGCTGTAGCAACATGTTGCTTGCTTAACCACTGTCCATCCCCCTTCCCCTCCCTTGCTTATAGAATCCTGATCATGTTTAAGCAGCCATCCTTCTCTATGTGACCATGGGCTTCAGAGGAGATTGACTCCAGTGGAGGGGTGGGGGCTGAGTGGGAGGGAGATGGGTGAAACACTGATGGATCTAAACCAATCACGGGGTTCCATTCCCCTTGCCAGTACTTGGTTTAGGGCTATGATAAAATTCTCTCCAATGTGAGATTTGAGGAAATATGATGGACTTGCTTGCTCCTACAAAGAGACAAAGAGAAATAAGAAATGATTCTCTTTTGCTGCTGAGTGTTGCTGGATTTGGAACTGCTGTTCTGTTTGGAGGACAAGGTGACATACTAAGGATGGCAGAGCAAAAAAAATGAAAAGAATCTGGGTCTTGGGTGAACTGCTGAATTAGCCAACCCTCAGCCGTCCTCCTTGAAATTCTTATTATATAAGAATACGTCTTCCTTATTGTTTAAACAATTTTGAACTTAGTTTTTCTATTGCTTGTAACAAAAAGCATCTCAGCTAATATAAAGCCATCAACAATTCCTCAATATCTATAGGATAAAGCCAAAATTCCTCAGTCTGCCCTGTACAATCTGACCCCAGTCTAGTACTAACTCCAGAATGTGACTTGCTAATTTCCATCTCTCCAATGGTGTTCTGCTTTCTTTACATCAATGGTAAATATTAACAACCAGCTCTCCAGGTGGAAAAGGCCCTGATTTATAGCCTTTACCAATTTCCATTGTGTAAATATTTCTACTCCTGATAATTTCATGCCACTAATATGACGTCATTGAACACAGAGTCGGGAAGAGACATGCAAGCAGCACTAGCAAGCCAGTTAGAGGACTCTACCATGCTACTACCCACCTTCCTTTCATCTGTCTATAAGTTTTCTCCCTAGAGTTCAAGGCCCAACCTGTATCATGTCCTTTTGAAGACTTCCCATAAAATCCTAAACTATAAATGGCTTTACCAGTCAATTGGAATCTAACAATTGCCTTGAACTGTTAGTCTTCACAAGCATTTGCTCATCAGTCAACTATTTAATCAATTAAGTTAAGAACCTAGGAATAATAAAACAGCAAGAGAGAAGAGTTCAGTGATACCATTTACATTCCCACATCTTCTAAAGGGTTCCTAAGATTAGGCACTAGGGGAAATACTAAGCAGAAAATCCTGCCTCCAGGCCCTAGAAGTAGTAAAGATCACTGGAGGTACATTGTTGTAAATAGAACCTATCAGCTCTCAATTATTGCAAGTGCTGGTCCCCAGGAGAGCTATGTTAGGACATTAACTACAAGGCTGTTGGCAAGATTTGGGCTTGTTCCTATTCTGGTCCTGACAAATCCCCTGAGGATGTAAGAATGGGAGTTTAAGGCCATCAGAGGCCTAGCAACAGGTAGGTAAAGAAGAGAAGCCAGTTCCTGAGGCTTTGAAGAGAGCAAGTGCTACCTTACCTGACTGGAATGCCATCCAGGTGGATCAGCTTCATCTCCACCTCACAGGTGACACACCCTTAGGTTTGGAGGAAAAGCAAATAATTAGACTGCCAACACATTGGCTGAGGCAATGAGGAAAGGCGGGGGAATGGAGTGACTAAGTCACTCTGTCCCCTGAGTAGGTCAGCCCTGGGAGGCAGGCCAAATTCGGGCTACTGGAAACTGACAGAGCATTCAAGGGATAGGAGATGTGAGACTGCACCAAACTCTCCTTTTTTAATGAGACAAATGGCCCATATTGAGCTCTATGTGTACTGAACACTAGGAATGTTTTCTAAATTATAAATATGTGCTTATTTCCTGACTTGGAGAGCTACCATCCAGCTATAAGTGGTATAGTTGAGTGACTATAGGTACCCTCTGACTACCGCTTTCCAGGTTACTGAACTGAATCAGCATTAGGGTTTTTCCCATGTTACTTATGGTCTGTAGACAAGCCTGCAGATCATAGCAGCTCCTCATAGAGAAGTAAATGGATGATAGTTTTGTCTGCTGGAAAAAAAAATCTGGATTTGAAAAGCGTCAAAATGTTACCTTAGGTTACCCTTACCCTAGCATGTTAGGTAACGTTCCTAGTCGAAGAAGAGATGAAATCCTGAGGTCAGAAGAAATGAGAACAATACCAAGAACTAGGGAGATCCATGGATGAGTAAAGTACTCTAGGAGCACCCAAGAGAAAAGTGTAAGGCCTGAGGGATATTGATTATGAGAAAGCATTGACTATGGGAAAAGAAAGGAAGGAAAACTGAGGCACTGAAAAATGAGACCTGCTCGAAGAAGGTTACAAGTGCTAATCAGGGATGCTGCCCCTGCAACAGTGTTTAAGTGGGCTAGCTTCCCCCAAGCAGTGTCCTTTTTCTCCTCCCCTGGGCCAGAGATCACACACAAGTGGCAGCTCTGCTCTTACTTGCCAGTAAATGATACTGAATATAGCGCCAGAACGCTTGCCTCCTTTTTTAGATCCTCTACAGGAGCAACAAAATGGGAATTAATACCATTCAGTGAATTCTTTTACTATTTTTAGGTACCCACCATGTGTAAGGCATGCAAAAATACAATCATAGTCTTTAAGGAGATTTCATGAGCAAGACCAGGCATTAGAAGTCCAAATCCTTCTCTGACACATAGCCTTCACCTAATCCAGAAAAAAAAAGGAAGGTGGGACTTCCCTGGTGGCACAGTGGTTAAGACTCCTCACTCCCAATGCAGGGGGCCCGGCTTCGATCCCTGGTCAGGGAACTAGATCCCACATGCATGCCGCAACTAAGAGTTTGCATGCCACAGCTAAGGAGCCCTCAAGCCTCAACTAAGGAACCCACCTGCCACAACTAAGGAGCCCACGTGCCACAACTAAGACCCGGCACAACCAAATAAATAAATAAATATTTTTAAAAAAGGAAGGTGATGTAGACTATAAAAGGACAATGTGGCCTTTGACTACAGACATTCATTTCTAAAAGAAGCTGAAAGGGCCAATTCTTACTGCCCGTACTGTACATTCTGTCATTGATTTCCTGCTTCCTACATGACTTCCTTTTGATCTTTAGTTTCCTCCTCGCCTCCTTCTCTAGATGAATAGTATTTATAGGCCCTTATGCAGCAAACTGCTTCTAACACTCAGATAATGGTGGTTACTTCTTAACACTGAAGCACAGCCCAGTGCTCTGGCCTAGTCTGTGGGATACCCCTAGCACTGGACATACACACATCTACAGTTAGGTTACACCACAGACTCAGTTTGTCACTAGTGTCCCTGCTTAAACCCAAGTTAGTTTTCATTTAATGTCTGAATCTATTGTCAATACCTCTACATCGAATCATTAAATCTATTCCTTTCACCCAATTCCCACTGCCATAATCCTAGCTCATGACCTCTGACCTAAGCTACTGTAAAATAACTCCACCACTGGTCTCTTGCCTTTCATCTCTCTCTTCTCCTACTATCCTTCATGCCCTGTCTAAAACTAAGGTCTGGTCACATCATTCCTCTGTTCAAAAACCTTCAATTATCCTTGAAACAAAATGTACCTACTGCCAATAATAATAATGATGATAATAATCATTATAGGTATATTATAATATTAAATTAAATATTATAATTCTATTGCACATATATTATTATATTATAATCATATTATCATATACTTATAGAATACTTTTTTTGGTCAATGTGGTTGACACTATACATCCCTGAGGGACTAAAAGAATTCAAAGAGCTCGTAGCTTACTTTGTGATCATTGCGTAAACTGAGAAAGAAAATATGTAATGTTATTTAAAACCAAAATTGACTACAGCTGCTGCCTTTTAAAGGCAATGATGTAATTCATATAGCAAACAAAAATTTCTTCACGCTGCCTGCTTCCCCTCACAGAAATGGAAGAAGGGAGTGGTGGCCTTTGCAAGCCTCAGTTGGTCCTTCTGAGTCTCAGGATGGGAACTAGAACTGATGATCCACAAATTGGCATGACACATTACTGAGTCCTTGGCTCTAACAAAAAAAGGAAAATAAAATTATAAAAGGGGAGCCCCGTGGAAGGGGATCAGGAAAATGAGGAGTCTTTTTCATTTATTTATTTATTTTCTGTCTGTGCTGTGTGGCTTGCGAGATCTTAGTTCCCCGACCAGGGATTGAACCCAAGCCCTCAGCAGTGAAAGCGCAGAGTACTAACCACTGGACCACCAGGGAATTCCCAAGGCGTCTTTAAGGGAAGAGAAAGGAACAAGCAATATGGCAATATAAAACTTCTTCATCGCCTCCAAATCTTCAGCAAAGCTTAACACATACACAAATATCCTGTGTGAGGAGTATTTTCTGGGGGAAATGAAAGTGGTCCTTTCACATCTTGGGGCAATGTGGTGGAAAACAGCAACAGCCCACTATAGATGGTGAACCGATCCATCCATTGAACCAATCAGTAACAAGGAAAGGCATAAGGCACACCCCCACCTCCAGAATTCCAGGAAAGACTAAGGGCTCTTACCATACAGGAGAACGGGCTTAAGGCAGTTTCCTTTGAATCTCACTGGTATCTGTACAAAAACACTGGAACCTTCACAGAAACATGGGTTACGATTTGATGAGAGATGTGTATTCTCTTTTGACTCCTGTTCCCTGTGAGTATTCCGGGGGCCCAGTGTGTGCTCAGTGCCCACTACATGAGTACTAAATAAATACCTATCTGATAATGGTGTTGACATTTTTTCATTTTCCTTTCATTCAAAATGGTCTGCTCAGAGGCCTGTTCCATCGTGCATTTTCTGTTCCTCCAGCTGTGGTCAGCAAGCAGTGTTCCCTCCCTCCCAGTGTGACTGTTACAGGGGCCACCGCTCCTCTACCCAGGGGTGGAATCTGCCACAAACCCTGAGAACAGTAGTATTCTTAAGGCCTTCTCCTCAGTGAAAACAAAACGCCATGTCTCTTCCCCAGACTTATTGCCACCCACATTCTTTCCTCCCCTGGGTTAACTTTGCTAATAAGAAAGGTCCCAGATAATTAGTAGAGGGAATTGGAAACAAAGAGAGAAATAATGGAAGATACCATCCTTGTGTCCTATTTAGTAAAACTAGTATCTGAGCAGAACAGTTGGTAACCTCTGTGTATTTGGAGGGAAGACAGTAGACAAGAAAAGAAGCAAAAGACAGGGGCTTTGTAGTAGAGTAGGAATTATAAAGGGTGGTTCCCAGGTGACAGATTATACCACCCACTGGGCTCATGCAAGGGCCCTCTGCTTTGAGCCCTGAACTTGAAAAGGTACCATTCTAACCTTCCTCCGATGGCCATAGGATTCTGTAGAATCAGGAGACATACGCATCTGGAGCCTGGGACCCACTTCTAGAGCACATTCTGGGTGCTTGGGAATCTGGAATTCCTGAGCCCACTTCCAGGTCCTGTGTGGGCCTCTTTCTGGGTCAAGATTCCTGAGGGTGATCACCAACACCAGTAGGCCAGCTCCTCCCACGCTGCCACACCCCAGGCCACAACCCCAGGAGTCCAATAATTCTAAATTTGAGCCTTGCCTTCCAAGTTGTTATGCAAATATATTTGTTAAGGTAGGAAGATAAAACATATTTTATCTAATAACTTCTTAGCTCTATGCATAACTTTTAAATATTTAGGCTTATGGTATATGGGCCTCTATCTTTACTCTTGCCCCATGCCTATGAATGTTAGAAGTGACCCTATTTAAAATAAAGTGCTTGGGACTAGAGAACTATATATTTAAGAGAAAATATGCTTCCCTGCTATTGATTAAAACTTGACTACAAACCTAGATTTTTATTTACAGCTACTGATTTATCTGGAAATTTTTTTCTAAGGTGAAGTAGACCCCTATCAAATAATTGTCTGTATCTAAAAATTATACTTTCCCCACACATGTTTCGTGTAACAAAATAATTATGGGCACTTGTTGATTTCTTAGCTTCCAAACAAGGGCTTGGATCCTGGCCCTAGTCTGCCTTATCTGGTCCTGCTCTGGTCTCTGCTGGGGCTGCTGCTCCCACCTTTTCTCCTCTGCTTGGCCTCAGTCTCCCTCTTTCCACTTCCATCAGCCTTCTAATAAAAGGAAAGTCACATATTTTTTAAGTACATAGATTAAAAGACTTTTTATTCAATAGCAAATGAATCGACTCTTTTGTATTCCTTTCTCTCAAAAGAAAAAAAATCTAACAATTTTTTTTCAGTGACTCAGAATTTCCCCCTTTGGGTCATATACTTTTAGTAGGAAATGCTCTATTTTGCTCTAATAGTGTATTGTAAGGCTTTTGATGTCTGATTTTTTTTTCCAGTGGGGGTGAGGAGGAAGGCAGGCCAGCCTTGGGCAGGGTCCCAGAGGCTAGGAGGACTTGAGAAAGGTATTTACTCACAGCCGCTGGGAGTGAATGAAGCCAGAGGGTGAGAGTAAAACTATATTAGGGAGGTCTGGCAGGGGTTAATTATTAATCTGGAAAAGCAAAATCTTGTCATCAAGTCCAAGGGGCAAATTCAGAGCCAAAAACAGAAGATGAAGTCAGAGAGCAGGAACTCAGTAAACTCAAGTACCATGATTAAGGCAGGTATGAGGTAAAAGGGCCCAGTACAGAATGAAATAGACTGAGCACCAGAGCTCCCCGGTATGAGATGAACAAACATGGGCTAAGCCCAGGTCAGGTTTAGTGAAGAAGACATGACAGCAGCAGCCCAGTGGAATCCAGGCTCTTGTGCTCAATGGATACTTTCAGATGAGGAAATCCATTTATTAATTAGTCAACAATATGTATGAAGAATATATAAGATGTATTAAAATAAGCCTATGGCCAGCAAACTCAGCAGCTTTCCTGAAGAGAGGCAAAAGGGAGAAAAAGGTGTGAACGTGGACATTTAAAATTCACTAACATTATACACACAGTGGTTACACTAGACTTTCTCTTGCCACCAAATACAACATCTAACCCAGTCATTTCAACAGTTTCAACAGTTGTTAAGAAACAACAGTTTCTTATTCCAAAATGAAGAAAAATCTAGCATATCTCTCTCTTTAAAAAAAAACTATTCTTCCTGCTTCCCTGCCCCAGCTTCTGGAACTCAGAATGGAAGTAGTAATGAGTCAGAGTTAGTTCCACAGTCTTCAACTGTAACCAACACTATAAAGCCTCATGCCTAAGTCTGAAGCAGCTGATCTGGCTGAGGGAGCAACTCCAGCCCTTGGTACCTGGAACTGTGCAAAAGAGCCACGTCCACACATGCTCACGTGAACAGAGCACGTACTTCACGTGGTTCTCAGACCAGCAACAGTACATCACCTGGGAGTTCATTGGAAAGTAGACTTGTGGGCATAGACAGATTCCACAGGCCATATAATGACATCTTATCACCATGTCTCTAAAACAGGGTCTGCAAACCACAAACAACGGATGGGAGTCTGTCCCCTGGGCAAGTCAGTCAGGAGTCACTCTCCATTTACCTTCAGTTTTATTCAGCTATCTAATATTTCATTGGATTCATCTTATGTCCAATGGTAGGTATATTTTTAAGAACATAAGAGAAAAAAGAAACACCTCAAAGTGCCCTACTACTAAAAAGCCCAAGGAGTCTCTTTACTAAAAGGCCAGAACATTATCTGCAGGAGCCTCAGCTAAGGGACATTAGTATCCAATAAGATTTTATTGTTTGCCATCTTTGTGGCAAGAGGTTTATACAATTAAATGATACCTGGCTGTGGGGAACTAGGCACTAGAAAAGACTGGGAGACTTCTCTTACCTGGTGTATAGTGTGAAAGCAGAATCAGGAAGGGCTATTGACTTTAAATACAGAAAGGTATTGTAACCTGACCTAGTGACATCCATACTTCCTGCTTCCTTCTACACGTGTTAGTGAGTGATGACAGAATTTAACTACTTTAGCCGAGAACTATTTCCTTCCTAGTTGTGACACATCAGTTAGTGGTGGGTTCTAGAGACATGAAAGGCAATTATTTCTCAGTGGAGCACCACTACTTAGCATATTAATAAAAAATACTTCACAAACATTTATCTGCATAAGGCAATGGAATAAATATTCCATTTTACAAGTCAAATCTAGTTCCTGCTTAGCTTTTCTAAGCCCCTATGATCTATTTTAGATCACAAATTATAAGTCCCTTCAAACAGAGCCATTTTCATTTTTGTGTCAAGGATGAGACTACAGCAAACAATAATGTCTGGGGTAACAGTTTTTCTGGCAGGAGCTTGTCCCTGATTATTGCCTAGGCACTCTGGGGAATAAAGGATCTCACAGGCTTATGAGGGAACATTAGCTTAAATAGGAGGAGAACAATAAAGAGGATAAGGGATTTGAGTACAAGGTGATAAAGCCTAGGAACAGACGGCTTGATGAAGAACACTAAAAAGGGTTAAAGATATTGATCTGTATGCTGCTTTCCATGTTCTTCACAAAAGCTAGAAAAATTATTTTTGATCTTTTAGGAGTTTAGCCTGAATGACATTATATGACAAGAATTGTAAAGACATAAATATAGCGATTTGAGAACAAATATCTCAATAAATAGAAATAATTGCAGCTATCATTTTAGAGTGTATTGTATGCCAGGCACAGAAAACTAAAGGACTGATGATAGTTTTCTCACTTAATCCTCTCAACAATTCTTCTTTTAACCCCAAGTCTTCAGTGAAGTTTTATAAAACACCACAACCTGAGCTGAGTTGCGGAAGGTCCAACATATGAGCGATCTCAGGAAGGAGTGACTGAAACCAAGGACTCAAATGTTTCCAGGATTCTCTGCAGACTTCATCATGAGTAAAGTTCTTTCTACGTTTGAGCTTTACTCTCTCCCAGCACAGACTGGCTTCTTTCACACAAGAGGGAGTAACAACTCCAAGAGCCACACGTCTCACAGTGCTCTCACCACCAGAGAAGATCTGAGACCAGCTTTCTCTGGCCAAGTTAAAAAATCTGGAAGAAGGGCTTTTATTGAACCACAGTGGGTCTGGTGCCCATCATCAGACCAATGAATTATGTCTAGTGTTGGGGATAGTGAAATATTATGTTTGAGTCCTGTGTCTGGCCCTAGACCAATGAGCATGGCCAGCTACATGGAGTCATATAAGAACATGGAAGCCGGGACTTCCCTGGCAGTCTAGTGGTTATGACTCCATGCTTCCACTGCAGGCGACACTGGTTTGATCCCTGATTGGGGAAAGGGGATCCTGCAGCATGCAGCACAGCACAGCCAAAAAAAAAAAAAGAACATGGAAGCCTCCATAAGAATTACATGATTGGAGAAGGCAATGTGGTCAGGGGCTTATGTTCATACTTGGAACAAAACAGTATAGGGGAAGCAGAGTGGGGAGAGTCTTATAGGGCTGCAAGGGGATCTGGAGAGCTCTGGAGCAACAGTGGCCTTGAGTGAGAGCTTTCCAGTGTTCCTCAAAAGGAGGAGGAAAAAAATGAAGAAGCACATGTTCTTTTAGAACATTTCCTGGACACTGCACACAATAGTTCTGCTTACATCATTGGCCAGAACTTGGTCATGTGACCACACCCAGCTGCAGAGAAAGTTCATAAATGTAAATATATTATTTATTCTGGGTAGCCGTTTGCCAAGTTAAAATGAGAAATTCTTTTACTAAGGAAGAAGATCGGAAGGAATAGTAGAAGAAAACTAGCAATATAGGCCATGCAATGAATATTTACTATTTTGTCTGATTATAACAGTACTTATCTTCTTCGGGGAACTTTTTCTCTCCAACTGTAACCATGTGATATTGGAGGGACTTGCCAATAATAATATTCCACTTCCCTGGCCACAGAGATGAGCTGCTGACCCAAGTTCTTTCAAATGTAACATCACCATCCACCTTGACCTCAGTGATTAGCAGAAAGATGACACATAACCCAAGTTCAACATATCAGAGACCCTCCCTGGAATTTTCTAGTTGGATTTTTCTTAGGTTATGAGGTCATAAGGATATAGCTCAGGGCTACTTAAGGCTATGCTTGAAATATGGTGACAGCAACTTAAAAGATTAAAGCCAACACAGAGAAAGAAGTAGAGGTGAAAAGTGAAAAGAAAGAAATGAGGAGACCCTGGATGATATCTAAGATCTTGGAGCCAGTCAGCTATGAGAACAACTCGACTCCTGCCCTTTCTTCAGTTTGGCAATACGAGCCAATACATCCCCTTTCTTGCTTAAGTTCATTCCATTTGACTTTCTGTAATTTGTAATCAAAAGTATATTTGTATTTAAATTTAAAATATTTTAAAAAAATTAATTTCTAGACAAAGCTATACTGTATGCATATACATTGTATGCCATTAATGGTGTGATGAGCTCCTGCTTAAATAATCTTTAACTTTCAGGCTTCAGATAATGTAAATCAAATATATTGTGTTCTATAGTATTGTACTGAGTGCCTTCTATATGTGATAGGCATCCTGATAGGTTGGTTCCAGGGATATAAGATTATGCCTTTATCCCTATCCTCTGTAGGGGAGGCAGAGGAAATAAATAGTTACAATAGTATAGAGATAAGTAAAAGGTGGGCAATGGTACAAAGGAAGGAGTGATCAGCTGGACATTTCCAACTTTATTTATCAAAGAAGATTCTTTATAATAACTAATTGACTACTCTACTAGTCTCCTCCAGTGCTAAAAGAGTAAGTGCTAAGACAAAGTGCATTTCCTTAAAATTCCAAATTAGAAATAGTTCTTTTCCTTATCCCTTCCCTATGAAATATATAAATTCTATTCTATTCTATCATGAGAGATTTCAAGTAGAAAAGAAACTTCCTCAACTAATTTGACGAGTTCAAATTATTAAGATGATTAATTAGCCAAGACCAGAAGACATTTACAAATTTTATTTATTTATTATTTATTTTTGGCTGCATTGGGTCTTCATTGCTGCACGCGGACCCCCTCCAGTTGCAGCGAGCGGGGGACGCTCCTTGCTGCAGTGCGCGGGCCTCTCATTGTGGTGGCTTTTCTTGTTGCGGAGCATGGGCTCTAAGCACACGGGCCTCAGTAGTTGTGGTACACGGGCTCAGTAGTTGTGGCTCACAGGCTCCAGAGCTCAGGCTCAGCAGTTGTGGTGCACCTCGGCAGGTGGGATATTCCCAGACCAGGGCTCAAACCCATGTCCCCTGCATTGGCAGGCAGATTCCTAACCACTGTGCCACCAGGGAAGTCCTCAGACATTTTTAATACAGGGAAAAATACTAGAAAAAAAGCTTTCTGAAATAGCCAAAATAATATATTAATATCCAAATAATGAAACCAGAAATTTAAGTTGAATTCCTTCAGATAGAAAAATTAGGTTATTAGATAGTAGGTAATCTTCAATGATATTCTTGTTTTCATTAGGTGATCTGTACATAACCATTCTGCTCAAAAGCGTTATTTGTTTAAATCAAACAGGTTTGGCAAGGCTCTAGGATACAGTTGTCAACTGTGTCCTTAATTCCACAGACACTGTGAAACTAAGCACAAGGAACCAAGCAGGTAGCAGCAAGCTCTAAAGAGCCTGGCTTACACTATAGTAACCACTGGAGTAAATCCTATCAAGATCATTTGGCCTAGTATAATGTTGTGTGAGGTCTATGTTTGAACTGTGACTCAGGTGAAGTCTTATTTCCAGCAGAGAAGTAACTGAAGTTTGACCCTATCCCTTGAGATTGCTTTAGATTTGTACTACTAAATAGCTTAGATAGTATTTTAATAAGTATACTTAGTTCTACTTATTAAGATACTTTAATAAGTAGAACTTATTAAAGATTCCAGGAGAAGTTTCAGAATTTAACCCAAAGCAAATCTAGGAACACATTTATTTACAGCTGCCTCCAGCAGAGGTTGTTCATTCTTTCAGGCTCCACAGTCCCTGAAGATAAACAATTTGGTATTAGTATTCTTCTGGCTTCCCATTTTTCATATAAGGAAACAGAGGATCAGAGTGATTTAAGTAAGTCATCCTAGGTCAGATAACCAGGAAATGCAATGTGTTCTCCAAAGTCTTTGCTCTTTTTACTGCACCACATGGTCGTCTCTGAATTTTAATTTAATTTGACTTAATTTATTTATTATTTTTGGCTCCATTGGGTCTTCATTGCTGCGTGCGGGCTTTCTCTAGTTGTGGCAAGTGGCAGGTATTCTTTTTTTTTTTAACATCTTTATTGGAGTATAATTGCTTTACAATGGTGTGTTAGTTTCTGCTTTATAACAAAGTGAATCAGCTATACATATACATATATCCCCATATCTCCTCCCTCTTGCGTCTCCCTCCCACCCTCCCTATCCCACCCCTCTAGATGGCCACAAAGCACAGAGCTGATCTCCCTATGCTATGCTGCTGCTTCCCACTAGCTATTTTACATTCGGTAGTGTATATATGTCATTGACTCTCACTTTGTCCCAGCTTACCCTTCCCCCTCCCCGTGTCCTCAAGTCCATTCTCTATGGCTGCATCTTTATTCCTGTCCTGTCTCTAGGTTCATCAGAACCATTTTATATATTTTTAAAATTCCATATATATGTGCTAACAAATGGTATTTGTTTTTCTCTTCCTGACTTACTTCACTCTGTAAGATAGACTTTACTTCACTCTGTATGACAGTCTCTAGGTCCATCCACTTCACTACAAATAACTCAATTTCATTTCTTTTTATGGCTGAGTAATATTTCATTGTATATGTGCCACATCTTCTTTATCCATTCATCTGTCGATGGACGCTTAGGTTGCTTCCGTGTCCTTACTATTGTAAATAGAGCTGCAGTGAACATTGTGGTACATGTGTCTTTTTGAATTATGGTTTTCTCAGGGTATATGCCCAGTAGCAGGATTGCTGGGTCATATGGTAGTTCTATTTTTAGTTTTTTAAGGAACCTCCATACTGTTCTCCATAGTGGCTGTATCAATCTACATTCCCACCAACAGTGCAAGAGGGTTCCCTTTTCTCCACACCCTCTCCAACGTTTGTTGTTTGTAGATTTTCTGATGATGCCCATTCTAACTGGTGTGAGGTGATACCTCATTGTAGTTTTGATTCGCATTTCTCTAATAATTAGTGATGTTGAGCAGCTTTTCATGTGCTTCTTGGCCATCTGTATGTCTTCTTTGGAGAAATATCTATTTAGGTCTTCTGCCCATTTTTGGATTGGGTTGTTTGTTTTTTTGATATTGAGCTGCATGAGCTGCTTGTATATTTTGGAGATTAACCCTTTGTCAGTTGCTTCATTTGCAAATATTTTCTCCCATTCTGAGGGCTGTCTTTTCATATTCTTTATGGTTTCCTTTGCTGTGCAAAAGCTTTTAAGTTTCATTAGGTCCAATTTGTTTATTTTTGGTTTTATTTCCATTTCTCTAGGAGGTGGGTCAAAAAGGATCTTAAAAGGGCCTTAAATCTAGGTCTTTAATCTATTTTGAGTTTATTTTTGTGTATGGTGTTTTTAAAAATAGTTTGCCCATTTATTTTCTTGTCTGTAGATCATCATGTCATCTTCAAATAAAAACAATTTTCTTTTTACAGTCTGTATGCCTTTTATTGTTCTATGTTTTCATATTTGTTTGCCTCCCAATGAATGTTGGATAGGAGTGATGAATTCCCCTGTCTGGAAATTCTTCTAAAGCTGCACTATTAAGTATAATGTCTGTGTATACATTAAGAACTCTTTATCAAATTAAGAATTTTTCTTTCTATTCCTTTTTTGCTAAGAATTTGTATTATTTATTCAGGAATGGGTGTTGGATTTTATCAAATCTTTTTTATCCATCTACTGAAATGATCTTTCCCCTTTTAGTACATTAATCTAGTGAATTATATTTATAGACTTTCTAATATTGAACTATTCTATAAACGTGGAATAAATCCTATTTGGTGATGATGGATTATTCTTTTAATACACTATTTGGGCTTCCCTAGTGGTGCAGTGCTTAAGAACCCACCTGCCAATGCAGGGGACACAGGTTCGAGCCCCGGTCCAGGAAGATTCCACATGCCGCAGAGCAACTAAGCCCATACACCACAACTACTGAGCCTACACTCTAGAGCCCATGAGCCACAACTACTGAACCCCGTGCACCTAGAACCCATGCTCCACAACAAGAGAAGCCATGCAATGAGAAGCCCGTGCACCACAAGGAAGAGTAGTTCCTGCTCCCCGCAACTAGAGAAAGCCCATGCGCAGCAACGAAGACCCAAAGCAGCCAAAAATAAATAAATAGATAAATAAATAAATAAATAAATAAATTCATTAAAAAAATACACTATTGACTTTATTTGTTAATATTTAAGATTTTGCACTGTGTTAATAAGTAAAAATGGGGTATAATATTCTTTTCTGGTGCTAATTTGTATGTTTTTGATATCCTGGCTTTGCCAGGTTATAAAGTGAACTGGAGCATTTTCTTTCTTTTTTTGTGCCTTTACACTAGGCTAAGTTATAATTATTTCTCTGTCTTCAATGTGGGAATATGAGCTCAGTGAGAGCAGGAACTGTGTTTGTCTCGTCATCTGCAATCTTCCCAGTATCAAGAACAGTGCTTAATAGGTGGCAGGGGCTCAAAAAAATTTGGATAAAGGAAGCTCTCCCTGCACATTTAATGTACAGCATGGTGACTATAGTTAACAATACTGTATTATATGCTTGAAAGTTGCTAAGACAGTAGATCTTAAGTGTTCTCACCACACACACACACACACACACACACACACACACACACACACAAATGGTAATTAAGTGAGGTGATGGAGGTGTTAACTAGCCTTATTGTGGTAAACATTTTGCAACATATAAGTGTGTCAAATCATCACCTTGTATGCCTTAAATTTATACAGTTATATATCAATTTTATCTCAATAAAGCTGGAAAAATACAATAAAGCTCTCCCCACTTTGACCTCTCAAGGTACATAGTATCTTTTTACTGTAGTGATCATTTTCTAGTACTCCCTAATCTCACTTACTAAGGTATAGACTCCTTAAACAATTTTTAATTGTGTGCTCAATTGTGTCTAGCAAGGAGGAACTTAATGATTATTTGTTAAATACATCAATGAAAATTTTAAGTGATATGGAAGAGCACTGTAACATATTTTAGATGAGGTATAGGGGCAGGCCCAAACAAAACTGTTCTCCAGCAATAGCCACCCGCATTGCATTCCTCATTAACCTAGTCTTGCTCTTTCTTGCTCAATGCTCTTCTGCTGTCCCAAAGAACCTGTTACTGATGTGCTTTCCCTTTCACCTCCATAAAATTTACCTGTCCTATTTTTTATTTCCTCAGGGTCTAAGGTTTCAGCCAGCAAATCAGACAAACTAATTTTCATTAATGGAGAACAGTAATTAGAGAAGCCAAAAGGAGCACACACTTAGGCAATAAATGTGCACTTTTAATAAAATATTGTGCTTTTTCTCATTATAAAATACATATTTTTAAACATCTTTATTGGAGTATAATTGCTTTACAATGGTGTGTTAGTTTCTGCTTTATAACAAAGTGAATCAGCTATACATATACATATATCCCCATATCTCCTCCCTCTTGCGTCTCCCTCCCACCCTCCCTATCCCACCCCTCTAGATGGCCACAAAGCACAGAGCTGATCTCCCTATGCTATGCGGCTGCTTCCCACTAGCTATCTATTTTACATTTGGTAGTATATATAAGTCTACACCACTCTCTCATTTCGTCCCAGCTTCCCCTTCCCCCTCCCCGTGTCCTCAAGTCCATTCTCTACGTCTGCGTCTTTATTCCTGTCCTGCCCCTAGATTCACCAGAATCATTTTATTTTTTTTTAGATTCCATAAAATATGTGTTAGCATACAGTATTTGTTTTTCTCTTCCTGACTTACTTCACTCTGTATGACAGTCTCTAGGTCCATCCACCTCACTACAAATAACTCAATTTCATTTCTTTTTATGGCTGAGTAATATTCCATTGTATATATGTGCCACATCTTCTTCATCCATTCATCTGTCGATGGACGCTTAGATTGCTTCCGTGTCCCGGCTATTGTAAATAGAGCTGCAATGAACATTGTGGTACATGACTCTTTTTGAATTATGGTTTTCTCAGTGTATATGCCCAGTAGTGGGATTGCTGGGTCATATGGTAGTTCTATTTTTAGTTTTTTAAGGAACCTCCATACTGTTCTCCATAGTGGCTGTATCAAGTTACATTCCCACCAACAGTGCAAGAGGGTTCCTTTTCTCCACACCCTCTCCAGCATTTATTGTTTGTAGATTTTTTGATGATGGCCTTTCTGACTGGTGTGAGGTGATACCTCATTGTAGTTTTGATCTGCATTTCTCTAATGTAAAATACATATTTTTTATGGAAGACATTTTAACTACCAAAAAACATAAAGAAAATAAAAAACACAAAAAAAATCTCAGAGAAGAAATCATAACTTTTTTGTGTTAGTATAGCATAGTAGTTAAGAGCCCAGACTCTACTGCCTTAGCTTGAATCCGATCTCTACTACATTCTAGCTGTGTGACCTTGAGCAGATTACTTAACCTCTCTGCATTTCAGCTTTATCATCTATAAAATAGGGATAGTGATAGAATCTATTTTTGCCCTGAGGATTAAATGAGTTAACATGTATAACGTGCTCAAAACAATCCGAGGCAAATAGTAAGTTCTATGTAAGTGTTTGCTATTGTTGTTTTGGCAAATATTCTTCCAGATAGATAAGACCAACCAACAGACAGGAAAAGGATAGGTCTATAAAAACATGTTTTTAAAAAAATATTGGAATCATCCTTTACTATACCACTTTTCTTATTTGCTTTTGTCACTTAAAAGTATACCATGCATTGAAATAATGCCATTTGCAACAACATGGATGGACCTAGAGATTATCATACTAAGTGAAGTAAGTCAGAAAGAGAAAGACAGGACTTCCCTGGTGGTCCAGGGGTTAAGACTCCATGCTTCCACTACAGGGAGCGCAGGTTCAATCCCTGGTCAGGGAACTAGGGTCCTGCAAGCCGCACAGTGCAGCCAAAAAAAAGAAAGAGAGAGAAAGACAAATACCATATGATACCACTTTATGTGGAATCTAAAATATGGCACAAATGAACTTATCTAGGTAACAGAAACAGACTCACAGATATAGAGAAGAGACTTGTGGTTGCCAAGGGAGAGGTGGGTTTGGGAGGGATGAATGGGGTATTTGGTATTAACAAATGCAAACTATTAGATATAGAAGGGATAAACAGCAAGGTCCTACTGTATAGCATAGGGAACTATATTCAGTATCCTGTGATAAACCATAATGGAAAAGAATACGAAAAAGAATGTATGTATATGTATAACTGAATCACTTTGCTGTACAGCAGAAATTAACATGACATTGTAAATCAACTACACTTCAGTAAAGTAAAAAAATTTTTAAGTATGCCATGAATATTTTCCCACACTTTAATATTCTTCAACAGTAGGTGTCTCAAGCTGGTAAACTTATGGGCAGAATTCAGACTTCACCCTTTTTTGGCCAAAAAATGTTGTTTTATAATTTGAATTTTAATGCCTTAGAGTGGTGCACGAACTCTCCAGTTTATCATTGTCCTCACCACTTGCTAGAGTCTCATACTCAGATGTTTCACACATTTAGTTTACTGGCTAAGCTTTTTATACCCAACGTGATTTTTAGCAGTTACATATTCTTTCATTCTATGACTAAGCCATACTTTACATAAGCTGTTTCTATTGTTAGGCTTTTAACTTGTTTCCAACTCACTATTGTAAATAATGCTGTGAAGAACATCTATAAACACATATCTTTTTATACATCCTTGTCTCTTTTCCTTAGAAAAATTTCCTAAAGAATAGAAATGCTGGGTTAAAAATCTTTAATACATATTGCTGAATTGCCTGACCAAAATATTGTACCGCTTTACCTTTCCACTGGCTCATTTCCTTGAACAGCTATTGATACTGCCCAGAAAAGGTCTACTAAACAATAATAAGCAACTTTTAAATATGGCCTTTGAGGACAAAATATTTTTTCCTCCAGCTGGCCAACCTCATTCTTTTCCTTGCTGTCCAGACAACTAAGTGAAATGGTCAGAAGAAGATAAGAATCTTAGCTATGTCCTTAACTGATATCAACATTACCCAGATGTCTCTATGCCTCAAAGAACTTGCCAGTGGTAAATAATAGGAGTAAGATATGGAATATCTTCAGTCTCTCCTAACCTCTGTCATTATGGTATGAAATTACCATCAGTGTAATTATTATTGTAATCATTAATAACAGCAGCTATCATCTACTGCACACTTTATTATGTTGAGGGGCTGTAATATAATTTCAGTAATCTTCACAGTAGCCCAGGAGATAAGTATTATTTTAAGTATTATAACAGATAAAACTGAGGGTCACACGGGTTAAAGAAACTCGTTTCAAGTTACATGATTATCGGTGGCAAAGTCAGAATTCAAGCCTTGCTAGTCTAACTCCAAAACCACTATACTAAAATGTCTCTAAGAATATTGTTATCAAAAATAAATCTCTTCCATTAAATGCTTTTAATTTCTCAAAAGGATTTCACATATATAGTTTGGTGCTGATGATAATAAGTCTGTGGAACGTAATGAAGAGACCTCGTGATCAGTTCACAGATTAGGTAACTGCAGACGTCTGTTGCAGGATAACAAGAAACACAACATCTCACATGGTCATTGCTCTCCATTAAGGTCATAACCAGTTCTATACTTGCATTAGAACTTAAAAATTACTCACATCAGCACTTTGAGTTAGATGTAGATGACAGCCTTATAGATCTCCCACACAATTAGGTTTCTCCTAGCGGCAGCAGGAATGCCAATTACAGAATTATGACAGAAGTTCTGGCCTACTCCAAACCATCCTCATTCAGCAAGTTTGTTCTTTTTCTGTTCTCCAGCTGACAGAGCTACTTTAAAAAAAGAAATCATTTCTGCAAACATTTGAAGCAGCTCAGCCCTCTGGCTTTTAGCATAATAGGACTCTGTCAGAATAATATAGAAATCTGTTTTCCAATGCTTGTATAAAAGTTCCTAAGGTTTTTACTGTAAATTTTTGGGGGCTGTTATGGCATTAGATTAGGCCAAAAATATAAATATAAATGCAAGCTTTGACTTGTACAAAATAACATATTTTATTTTTTTAATTTACTTAGGGGCCTTTAAAAAATGTCAATATGACTTAGAGTAATAACAAGGTTCATTGCATACTTAATTTTAGCAGCTTTCTTCATAAGATCAACACACAATAAAATGTCATATAAAAAAAACTTTTAAAAAAATGTCATATTAAACTTCTGTTTCAGTGCTCTCAATCTTTTTGGTCTCAGGAACACTATACGCTAAAAAATTATTGAGGACTTCAAACAGTTTTTTTATTATGTGGGTTATAGCTACTGATATTTACCATATTAAAAATTAAAACTGAGATATTTCAAAACTACTTATTTTTTTACTTTTTTAAATTAATTAATTTATTTATGTATTTATTTTAACATCTTTATTGGAGTAGAGTTGCTTTACAGTGGTGTGTCAGTTTCTGCTGTATAACAAAGTGAATCAGCTACACATATACATATATCCCCATAACCCCTCCCTCTGTCGTCTCTCTCCCACCCTCCCTATCCTACCCCTCTAGGTGGTTACAAATCAATGAGCTGATCTCCCTGTGCTATGCAGCTGCTTCCCACTAACTATCTATTTTACATTTGGTAGTGTATATATGTCCATGCCACTCTTTCACTTCATCTCAGCTTACCCTTCCCGCTTCCTGCGTCCTCAAGTCCATTCTCTATGTCTGCATCTTTATTCCTGTCCTGCCCCTAGGTTCATCAGAACTTTCTTTTTTTTTTAGATTCCATATATATGTGTTAGCATATGGTATTTGTTTTTCTCTTTCTAACTTACTTCACTCTGTATGACAGTCTCTAGGTCCATCCACCTCACTACAAATAACTCAATTTCATTTCTTTTTATGGCTGAGTAATATTCCATTGTATATAAGTGCCACATCTTCTTTATCCATTCATCTGTCGATGGACACTTAGATTGTTTCCATGTCCTGATTATTGTATATAGAGCTGCAGTGAACATTGTGGTACGTGTCTCTTTTTGAATTATGGTTTTCTCAGTGTATATGCCCAGTAGTGGGATTGCTGGGTCATATGGGAGTTCAATTTTTAGTTTTCTAAGGAATCTCCATACTGTTCTCCATAGTGGCTGTATCAAGTTACATTCCCACCAACAGTGCAAGAGGGTTCCTTTTCTCCACACCCTCTCCAGCATTTATCATTTGTAGATTTTTTGATGATGGCCATTCTGACCAATGTGAGGTGATACTTCATTTCAGTTTGATTTGCATTTCCCTAATGATTAGTGTTGTTGAGCATCCTTTCATGTGTTTCTTGACCATCTGTATGTCTTCTCTGGAGAAATGTCTATTTAGGTCTTCTGCCCATTTTTGGATTGGGTTGTTTGGTTTTTTAATATTGAGCTGCATGAGCTGCTTGTATATTTTGGAAATTAATCCTTTGTCAGTTGCTTCGTCTGCAAATATTTTCTCCCATTCTGAGGGTTGTCTTTTCATCTTGTTTATGGCTTCCTTTGCTGTGCAAAAACTTTTATGTTTCATTAGGTCACATTTGTTTATTTTTGTTTTTATTTCTATTTCTCTAGGAGGTGGTTCATAAAAGATGTTGCTGTGATTTATCTCAAAGAGTGTTCGGCCCATGTTTTCCTCTAAGAGTTGTATAGTGTCTGGCCTTACATTTAGGTCTTTAATCCATTTTGAGTTTATTTTTGTGTATGGTGTTAGGGAGTGTTCTAATTTTCCCAGCACCACTTACTGAAGAGGCTGTCTTTTCCCCATTGTATATTCTTGCCTCCTTTATCAAAGATAAGGTGACCATATGTGCATGGATTTATCTCTGGACTTTCTATCTTGTTCCATTGATCTATATTTCTGTTTTTGTGCCAGTACCATACTTTCTTGATTACTGTGGCTTTGTATTATAGTCTGAAGTCTGGGAACCTGATTCCTGAAGCTCCGTTTTTCTTTCTCAAGATTGCTTTGGTTATTTGGGGTCTTTTGTGTGTCTATCTAAATAGTGAAATTTTTTGTTCTAGTTCTGTAAAAAATGCCATTGGTAGTTTGATAGGGATTGCATTGAATCTGTAGATTGTTTTGGGTAGTAGAGTCATTTTCACAATGTTGATTCTTCCAATCCAAGAACATGGTATATCTCTCCATCTATTTGTATCATCTTTAATTTCTTTCATCAGTGTCTTATAGTTTTCTGCATACATGTCTTTTGTCTCCTTAGGTAGGTTTATCCCTAGGCATTTTATTCTTTTTTGTTGCAGTGGTAAATGGGAGCATTTCCTTAATTTCTCTTTCAGATTTTTCATCATCAGTGTATAGGAATGCAAGAGATTTCTGTGCATTAATTTTGTATCCTGCTACTTTACCAGATTCATTGATTAGCTCTAGTAGTTTCCTGGTAGCATCTTTAGGATTCTCTATATATAGTATAATGTCATCTGCAAACAGTGACAGTTTTACTTCTTCTTTTCTGATTTGGATTCCTTTTGTTTCTTTTCCTTCTCTGATTGCTATGGCTAAAACTTCCAAAACTATGTTGGATAATAGTGGTGAGGGTGGTCAACCTTGTCTTGTTCCTGATCTTAGTGGAAATGGTTTCAATTTTTCACTATTGAGAATGATGTTGGTTGTGAGTTTGTCATATACGGCCTTTATTTTGTTGAGGTAAGTTCTCTCTATGCTTACTTTCTGGAGGGTTTTTATCATAAATGGGTGTTGAGTTTTGTCAAAAGCTATTTCTGCATCTATTGAGATGATCATATGGTTTTTCTCCTTCAATTTGTTAATATGGTGTATCACATTGATTGATTTGTGTGTATTGAAGAATCCTTGCATTCCTGGGATAAACCCCACTACATCATGGTGTGTGATCCTTTTAATGTGCTGTTGGATTCTGTTTGCTAGTATTTTGTTGAGGATTTTTGCATCTATATTCATCTGTGATATTGGCCTGTAGTTCTCTTTTTTGTGACGTCTTTGTCTGGTTTTGGTATCAGGGTTATGGTGGCCTTATAGAATGAGTTTGGGAGTGTCCCTCCCTCTGCTATATTTTGGAAGAGTTTGAGAAGGTTAGGTGTTAGCTCGTCTCTAAATGTGTGATAGAATTCACCTGTGATGACATCTGGTCCTGGGCTTTTGTTTGCTGGAAGATTTTTTTTTTTTTTCTCCCTGCCATACGCAGGCCTCTCACTGCTGTGGCCTCTCCCGTTGCAGAGCACAGGCTCCGGATGCGCAGGCTCAGTGGCCATGGCTCACGGGCCCAGCCGCTCCGCAGCATGTGGAATCTTCCCAGACCAGGGCACGAACCTGTGTCCCCTGCATCGGCAGGCGGACTCTCAACCACTGCACCACCAGGGAAGCCCTGCTGGAAGATTTTTAATCACAGTTTCAATTTCAGTGCTTGTGATTGGTCTGTTTATATTTTCTATTTCTTCCTAGTTCAGCCTTGGAAGGTTGTACTTTTTTAAGAATTTGTCCATTTCTTCCAGGTTGTCCATTTTATTGGCATATAGTTACTGTAGTAATCGCTCATGATCCTTTGTATTTCTGCAGTATCAGTTGTTACTTCTCCTTTTTCATTTCTAATTCTGTTGACTTGAGTGTATTCCCTTTTTTTCTTGGTGAGTCTGGCTAATGGTTTATCAATTTTGTTTGTCTTCTCAAAGACCCAGCTTTTAGTTTTATTGATCTTTGCTATTGTGTCCTTCATTTCTTTTTCATTTATTTATGATCTGATTTTTATGATTTCTTTCCTTCTTCTAACTTTAGGGTTTTTTTTCTTCTTTCTCTAATTGCTTTAGATGTAAGGTTAGGTTGTTTATTTGAGATTTTTTTCTTGTTTCTTGATGTAGGATTGTATTGTTATAAACTTCCCTCTTAGAACTTCTTTTGCTGCATCCCATATGTTTTGGGTCATCATATTTTCATTGTCATTTGTTTCTAGGTATTTTTTTATTTCCTCTTTGATTTCTTCAGTGATCTCTTGGTTACTTAGTAGTGTATTTTTTAGCCTCCACGTGTTCATATTTTTTACAGATTTTTCCTGTAATTGTGATATCTAGTCTCATAGCATTGTGGTTGGAAAAGATACTTCATATGATTTCAATTTTCTTTAATTTATCAGGGCTTGATTTGTGACCCAAGATATGATCTATCCTGGAGAATGTTCCATGAGCACTTGAGAAAAAAGTGTATTCTGTTGTTTTTGGATGGAATGTTCTATAAATATGAATTAAGTCCATATTGTTTAATGTATCATTTAAAGCTTGTGTTCCTTATTTACTTTCATTTTGGATGATCTGTCCATTGGTGAAAGTGGGCTGTTGAAGTCCCTTACTATGCTTGTGTTACTGTCGATTTCCCCTTTTATGGCTGTTAGTATTTGCCTTATGTATTGAGGTGCTCCTATGTTGGGTGCATAAATATTTACAATTGTTATTTCTTCTTCTTGGATTGAGCCCTTGATCATTATGTAGTGTCCTTCTTTGTCTCTTGTAATAGTCTTTATTTTAAAGTCTATTTTATCTGGTATGAATTGTTACTCCAGCTTTCTTTTCATTTCCATTTGCATGGAATATCTTTTTCCATCCCATCACTTTCAGTCTGTATGTGTCCCTAGGTCTGAAGTGGGTCTCTTGTAGACAGCATATATATGGGTCTTGTTTTTGTACCCATTCAGCCAGTCTATGTCTTCTGGTTGGAGCATTTAATCCATTTACATTTAAGGTTGTTATCAATATGTATGCTCTTATTGCCATTTTCTTAATTGTTTTGGGTTTGTTATTGTAGGTCTTATCCTACTTTTGTGTTTCCTGCCGAGAGAAGTTCCTTCAGCATTTGTTGTAAAGCTCGTTTGGTGGTGCTGAATTCTCTTAGCTTTTGCTTGTCTGTAAATGTTTTAATTTCTCTGTCGAACCTGAATAAGATCCTTGCTGGGCAGAGTAATCTTGGTTGTAGGTTTTTCCCTTTCATCACTTTAAATATGTTCTGCCACTCCCTTCTGGCTTGCAGCATTTCTGCTGAAAAATCAGCTGTAAACCTTATGGGTATTCCCTTGTATGTTATTTGTTGCTTTTCCTTTGCTGCTTTTAATATTTTTTCTTTGTATTTCATTTTTGATAGTTTGATTAATATGTGTCTTGGCATGTTTCTCCTTGGATTTATCCTGTATGGGATTCCCTGAGCTTCCTGTACTTTATTGACTATTTCTTTTCCCATATTAGGGAAGTTTTCAACTATAATCTTTTCAAATATTTTCTCAGTCACTTTTTTTTCTCTTCTTCTTCTGGGACCCCTATAATTCAAATGTTGGTGCATTTAATGTTGTCCCAGAGATCTCTGAGACTGTCTCACTTTTTTTCATTCTTTTTTCTTTATTCTGCTCTGCGGTAGTTATTTCCACTATTTTATATTCGAAGTCACTTATCCATTCTTCTGCCTCAGTTATTCTGCTATTGATTCCTTCTAGAGAATTTTTAGTTTCATTTATTGTGTTGTTCATCATTGTTTGTTTGCTCTTTAGTTCTTCTAGGTCCTTGTTAAATGTTTCTTGTATTTTCTCCATTCTCTTTCCAAGATTTTGGATCATCTTTACTATCATTACTCTGAATTCTTTTTCAGGTAGACTGCCTATTTCCTCTTCATTTGTTTGGTCTGATGGGTTTTTACCTTGCTCCTTCATCTGTTGTGTATTTCTCTGTCTTCTCATTTTGCTTAACTCACTGTGTTTAGGGTCTCCTTTTCACAGGTTGCAGGTTCATAGTTCCCGTTGTGTTTGTTGTCTGTCCCCACTGGGTAAGGTTGATTCAGTGGGTTGTGTAGGCTTCCTGGTGAAGGGGACTGGTGCCTGTATTCTGGTGGATGAGGCTGGATCTTGTCTTTCTGGTGGGCAGGACCGCATCCGGTGGTGTGTTTTGGGGTGTCTGTGAATTTGTTATGATTTTAGGCAGCCTTTCTGCTAATGGGTGGGCTTGTGTTCCTGTCTTGCGTTGTTTGGCATGGGGTGTCCAGCACTGTAGCTTGCTGGTCATTGAGTGGAGCTGGGTCTTAGCATTGAAATGGAGACCTCTGGGAGAGCTTTCTCTGTTTGATATTACCTGGGGCTGGGACGTCTCTGGTGGAGCAATGTCCTGAACTCTGCTCTCCCATCTCAGAGGCTCAGGCCTGATACCCAGCCGGAGCACCAAGACTCTGTCAACCACACGGTTGAAACACCATCTGTAGGCAACCTCTTCTTCTCCAACTTGTCAGGATGAGTGGCAGGAGAGATTCATGAGCTGAGATGCTTTGTTAACTGGAGGTCACACTGCCAGTTCAAGTGGAAAATCTGTATCCGCCAAACCTTTAAAATAACTTGTAATAAGTTTTGAGCTCTATAAATGTTTACCTATTTAGCAAATGCTGGAGAAAACATCAGAAACTTTGAGGATGAGGCCAACTCTCTGTAAGTGTGTCATTTCTGTTGCACGTGATCATAGATCTTGGTAACCTCAGTATACGACTTTTTTTTCTCTTCTTATTAAGTCGAGAACTTTCACTTTTCACTTAAAGGAAGCACTTTACAGCTTCTCTTTGGCATATCTGAATTGCCAGCATCACTACTCTTGCAGTTAGGGGCCATTTTTAAGTCAAATAAGAGTTTCCTGAACATAGTGCTACCATACTGATACCTCAACTGTCCATCTGGTCAAAACTACTTATTAATTCATTTTAAAATAAACCCATTATATGTTAACATAGACAACGTTTTAAGAAAAATAACTATATTTTTCAAAATAAAAAAATAGAAGAGGATGGCAATGGTTTACATTTCTGCAAATCTCTTTAATATATGGTTTAATAGAAGACATCTGGATTCTCTCTCATATCTCTTTTCCATTCAATTTGTTGGGATATGTTATTTTAAAAGGTTAAAATAGTTGAAGAAAATCCAGCCTCACACAGATGTATAGTTATAAAAACGAGGAATATTTCAAGGGTTTCTTCAAATAATTGTGGATATTTTTCTTTGATACTACACCAAAACTCAACAAGTAGTAGTCTCTAAAAGGCTAGTTGCAATATGGAATCTGAAAGCATATCAATGAATTTTTCACACTCTGTTACATTAAACCCCATTACTCTATCTTGCACTTATTTTGTACTGGTCATTTGAAAAATACTGAGCCACTGAATTATGCAGATCTTCCAAGTGTTAACACACTTCATTGTATAATATCAATATATTACATTTATGAATATAATCTCACTAGAAAATCTTTAAGTGTGGGAAGCTGTCAAGTTTACAATGGCAGATACAACTTTCCCCAGATTCCTGTATTTGTTTGAAAGCCCAGATTTTATCATTGGCAACAAATTTGGTCAGTTGTTTTCCTTGAAGTGATGGGCTCACTTTGCTCATTTTTGAGAAAATACCTGCCATATACCCATGTCTCAATATCCGTAGACTGTCAGACATTCTTTCAAGTAGAATGGTGTTCCATGACAAAAAAACTGGGTAGTTCAACTCACAATTCAAACAATTGCAGAAATGTTTTTCCACAAAACAACCTTCATACCATGGTATACAGCAGGAGTGCTTATGTTCACCTATTTCATCACCCAGCATATCAAAAACACACGTACTCAGTGGTCGAAGTTTTATAAAATAAAATTTCCTGCTTCATCAGCAGTCTTAAGTGAAACTGGCATTTCTTTCTTTCCTTGCTTTCTCTCTTCCTTCTTTCCTCTTTCTTTTTTCTTCTTTCTTTCCTTCCTTCCTTATTCTTCTTTCCTTCCTTCCTTCCCTCCTTCCTTTCTTTCCCACCCTCTCTTCCTTGCTCCTTCTCTCCTCTCCTCCCCTCTCCCCTCTTTATTTCTGCAATTGCCTGGCAGTGAAGAATATAATGACTACAAATAGTATAGTTTGGTGCCTTGCTTAATTTGTGTTAAGGGACTAACAGTTTTATCCACAATTGCTTTTGCACCATCAGTGTAATATCAACAGAGGGGGAAAAGGGTACATTATGTCTAAAAATTTTTTGAAAATAGTTTAACCTTGCAACTCCTATAGTCACCAATATACTATACTACTATAGTAGTCACCAACTACTATTGTCAGCAATACTCTTGCTAACTAAGGTCTACTGATTAGCAACCTTAATTCCATCTGCAACCTTAATGCCCCTTTGCCATCTAACATGACATGTTCACAAGTTCCAAGTATCCTAATGCTAATAAGAAAATCTTTCAGGCGGAGGGCATTATTCAGCTTACTATAGTAAGCTCCACCCTTGAGTTACCATCCCAAAGAGAAGCAGGTGCCATAGCCCAATGCCACTATTACAAGAACTTCATGTGCTTTGTAATTTCCCAGTGTTTGCTCTTTGTGACTCCCCAAAGTGGTTTGTAATAAAAATTTTTAAGTGAAAAAGTCTGGGAGGAATGATAAATACAGTCTTCCAATCCAGAGCTAGGCTTGGAAGAGATTGAGCCCAATGGTGTTGCATTGGGGAAGAAAAAGGCAGCCTGAGTCCCTGAGGCCAAAGCCTCAGAGAGAGGAACACATGGTGCAGGTGTGTGTGGCATGGGTGCCTTCACTTACAAAATACAGTGACATTTAGAACATCTAATATCCTCTTACACAGAACTGTCAACTGCCTGGGTTCCAGTTTCTAGAAAAGCAACATACCAACCATATCCCTAGCACTGGGGTTACCATATTTGTATGTTTCTACTATCTCCCTTAGGTTTAAGTCTGTTTTATGGTTGCAATAGTAGTAGGTGCTCAAAGAATGTTATCACTGTGTGCCAAGGGCAGTGCTAGGTAGGGGTTTAATTCTCATCTTCACAATAAACTTGCAGAGTAGCTAACAATATCCCATTGGATAGACGGGGACACAGGTCCAGGGAGGCAAGCACACAACTTGTGAGGGGGTTACACTGAGATTGAAACCTTGGTTGCTTTGGGTTCAAAGTCAGTGTCTTTTCATGACATCACACTGCCTCCCGCATGAAATAACTTTGCCTGCTACTTGCTCACACATTGTTCTCTTGTGAGAATTTACCATGTAAGTGTGTTCTTCATCATAACTTTTATGACTGCTCAGTATTCCAAGGAGGACAGCCATCATTATGTAATCAATCATTTTTCCACTGCTGAAATTTTTATGATCATAAATAAAGCTATGGTGAATATAAGAAAAATCATTTCAATGGAATAATCCACAAGGGAATGAATCCAGAAAAATATTGTGAAATTAAGATATGCTTTAGGGTGATTTTCATATTGATTGAAATAACTCATCTTACTTAACAAATATTTGCCCCACAACAATTTAACAACAACAGCCATAAAACTGAATCATTTGAGCTCGTGTATGTCTTAATTCATTCCTAGAATTGAATTATTCATCAGGTAGATTTATACTAAAGCTACATAAATACTCTGTGGTCCAGGCCTTTAAAAAGTAATGGTAAACTGCTTTTCCACTGCTCATATTCATCCTATAGACACAAAAGACAATAGTTAATTTTTACATTAGGTATTTTCTTTAGTTATGCATATTTTCAAGCATATATGAGAAAATAAGAGCTAGCAAAAATTAGGTCAGATATGGTCCAGTCAACTCAGAATTTTATCTAATGAAAGTGATACTGAAGATCAATTTCTAAGAATGTATGCTAGCTGTCCGTGGTAGATCTCAAAATGTTCAACAAGTAGCACAAAATACTACCACCTCCCTTTTAAAATAAAATCTTTTTTACCTTATTGCTCATTTTTTAATCTGAAGAAAAAGACTATAGACAGTGGATTCAAGTGTTTACCTTGTGTAAACCCCACTAAAATGGCAATAAAAACATATGCGTTCTGGAACAAATAGAATGAGAGACAAGATGACAGCAACAAAATCTTGAAAGTTGGGTAATAAGTATCTACTTTAACAGACTTCACATCTTATTTCACAGATTTCAGGCCTTATCATATATTTTCCTTTTTTTTAGTTAAAAAATTACATGAATATTTGCTAATTATAAAAAGTCGATACTCTGGGTGTAATCTGGACAGTATAGAGTTTTTTTGGTGTTTTTTCTAATTTATTTATTTTTGGCTGCATTGGGTCTTTGCTGCTGCATGCAGGCTTTTCTCTAGTTGCAGCGAGCAGGGCCTACTCTTTGTTAGGGTGCGCGGGCTTCTCATTGTGGTGGCTTCTCGTTGCAGAATACCAGCTCTAGGCGCACAGGCTTCAGTAGTTGTGGCACGCGGGCTCAGCAGTTGTGGTCACGGGCTCCAGAGCGCAGGCTGTGTAGTTGTGGCACCTGGGCTTAGTTGCTCTGCAGCATGTGGGATCTTCCTGGACTAGGGATCGAACCTGTGTCCCCTGCCTTGGCAGGCAGATTCTTAACCACTGTGCCACCAGGGAAGCCTTCTAAGTGCATTTCTAAAGCTATGTATTTTCTTTTTAATACTACTTTCTGTATGCTATAGGTTTTGCTATGTAATGTTCTCAGTATTGTCTTCAATTTCAATTTTGCTTTTTTTCAACCCAAAAGTTATTTACAAGAGTTCTTCTTATGTTACAAGCAGATAGTTACTTTTTAGCTACTTGTTGGCAGTATATATTTTTTTCCTCCCACCCTCCCCTCCCATATATCTGCCCAGAGAACCAGCACCCACTTCAGGGAAGACTGCCCCCAAGACTGGCGCCATCAATTTAGCTAAAGATCAGCAAGCTTTGTCCAGCCTGTGGTCCCCAACGTTCATTTCACCCTGTTCTGCCTTCTAAGGGTCATTTTACACATTCATCTTTCTCACCAGCTGAGGCCTTATGGTAAGGAATTCAGAGATCTCTTAGTACTACATTTTGAAACAATATTTCTCAAAAGGAGGCCCAGAGACCTCACCCATCAGAATTACCAGGCAGTACTAATTAAAAGCAGAGCTTCTACAGCCCCATCTCAGATCTATTAAGTCAGAATCTCTGGGTAATAGGATCCAGGAATCTACATTTTTTTAAATAAATAAATTTATTTACTTTGGCTGCATTGGGTCTTCACTGCTGTGCGCAGGCTTTCTCTAGTTGCAGCAAGTGGGGGCTACTCTTCCTTGGGGTGCGTGGGCTTCTCATTGTGGTGTCCTCTCTTGTTGCGGAGCACCAGCTCTAGGTGCACGGGCTTCAGTAGTTGTGGCACACGGGCTCAGTAGTTGCAGCTCGCAGGCTCTAGAGCACAGGCTCAGTAGTTGTGGTGCACAGGCTTAGTTGCTCCGCGGCATGTGGGATCTTCCCGGACCAGGGCTCGAACCTGTGTCCCCTGCATTAGCAGGGGGATTCTTAACCACTGCATCACCAGGGAAGGCCTGGAATCTACATTTTTAACAAGCACCCCATATGAGTCTATTCTAGCACACTGAAATTTAACAACTATTGCTTTACATGAAACCCTGATAAGCTTCAGTAAGTTCAGAGCAAGTCAACCAGGTAGGAAGGTCTTAGGAACCATGTCACATAAAGAATTTTGAAGAAACCTGGGATGTTTAAAGCTAGAAAAAAACTTGATAGGAAGAACAAAAGAGATGGCACTCATATGAAAGATACTTTAAATTTATGCCATATAATTTTTAGAGGGTAAGTCCAAAGGGCAAAAAATAGAGGTAGACAGATTTCTAACAATTTGAACTCTTCAAAAATGGAATAGCCTTCTTGTGAATTAGTGAGTTCACTTCTATTTGGACATATTCAAGCAGATCACAGATGATTTTGTACCAGAGATGTTGAAGAGAGACTTTACATCAGGCCAGATGATTTCTACATTCCCTTCCAACTCCTAGGATTCTTAAGATTCTCTAATTTTAGGTTCATGATCTCAGTAAGAGTTATAATCATTATAACACTTCCCGACGATACTGGAAGCCTATTTCTCCATAATCAAGCATTCAAATACATTTGGTGGTTTAATACAATGTATACAAAAACTGGTCTGAGTAAATAAAATCTCACACAATTATGTTTTTTTCAAATTTAAGAGTTGTTAAAGGTTTAGTTTAGATCATATTTCTGTGTATATATATGTGATGGCTAATCCCAACCTAAGAGCTAAAAATACAAAACTCTTATCAAAATCAGGTGTGCAATGAACAAATAAACTCATTCATTGCTTACCTGAAAGTCAAGGAAATATGGCAAAGAAAACTATATATAACAAGCCAATATTATAATCTATCTACACAATAATTCATCTACTCCTTCCATCTATATAAGGTGAAAAAATGAGTTTAAAATTTAAAGCAGAGACAAGATGTATTAATCTGTGAAAATGGTTCTTCAACTGTGTGCCTTTAATAGAAAAAAGAGACACTTAGTATTAAAATAGATAAATTATATATCACTATGTTTATGTAGTAGTTGTAGCCAAGGTCCCTAAACAGAATATTGTCCAGCGGTGCCAAGGGGATCGTAATAGTATCAAGAAGTGTTAATTCAGATTTCAAGTTCTAGTTGAAAAAAGGATAACATTTTATTTGTTTTTAAACTAAGCTAAGCTCTTAAGGTCAGAAATATTCCTCAACTGTCATCCTCCAGAGTTGAGGGAAGTTTTTGGGAAAAGGAGACAAAAAAGCATTGAGAAAGATAACATTTTCTAGAGAACTCTGCTAATATTAGAATTAAATGTTTTAATTAGATAGTAATTTACTTGCTTTCTTGTACGTTATATCATCTTCTCTAGTTTGTGTTGTTACAGTTCTGCATGTGAAATAACAAAAACATATCATATAACATAACAAAAACTGTTCATATTTTACATGATCAGTATGTTACAACATTAAGATCAGACTAATAATACAAATCCACTCCATTGCCAACTTTTAAATTCCCTGCAATCTTACAGCAAGTCCTCAAGAATATTAAAATGTGAACAGGCTTTATATTTATCTTACAGAAGGTATAAACATCAATTATAAAGAAGAGATGCAAGCCTTTTTAAGTAAAACATAATTAACGTGATTATAAACCATCTCTAATAAACCAGAGGCAATAATTATATTGCTTGTAGTTCTATTTAGCGTTCATTGAACAATTAAAAACTTCAAAAACAAATACAAAGGCAAATCCTTGTTATAGAAACAAAATAAATGCATTAGCTATTGATCCAGCATTTGCTTTTCCCCAATCTAAACAAACTAATCTTAATTCCTATGGCATACAGGGTGGATTGGAAAAGGAAGAAGCTAAAAATCTGTTGTTGCAGAGTTCCTGGTGCGTAGCATGTGAATGATGTAGTAACAGTGAAATTGAAGGGGGAAGGGCAGTCTTCCCTCACAAAACCTCTTTTCCTGCAGTCTTCTCCATCTCAGTTCATGGCAGCTTCATCCTGCTAGTTGTTCAGGCTAAAAAAAAAACCTGGTATGTTGTGGGGACTCCTCTCTGTCTCACATATCCTTCATCCAAACCACCAGCTAATTCTGTCACAGTCTCCAGAATCTATCCACTTCCTCACCACCTCCATCTCCCTGGTTAAGACCTCCTACCTCTCACCTGAGTTATTGTAAATGCTGCTAACTAGTCTCCCTGCTTGTTGCCTTTGCTCTCTGTAGTTTACTCTCAACCCAGCAGCTGGATTGATCCACTCCTTAAAGCTCTCCAGTGACTTCTCATCTCATTCAAAATGAAAGTCAACACTCTCACAATAGGGTCCTACACAAACTGTTTCCCATTATCTATCTTTCCCCCTCCCGGCCTCAATTCCAGCTACACAGGCCACTTTGCTCTTTTATGAACAGGTGACTCTCACCTCAGGGATTTTGCAATTGTTCTTCCTTTTACCTGGAAGTTTCTTTTCTTTCTTTCTTTCTTTTCTTTTTTTTTAGAATTCTATACCCAGTGAAAATATCTTAAAAAAATTTTTTATTGGAGTATGGTTGATTGATACCTGGAAGTTTCTTTATTTAGATAACACATGGCTTACTCCTCTCACCTCCTTGAGGTTTTTGCTCAATGTCCACTTCTCAGTGAATGATTCCCTGACCACCCTATCTATAACTGTGAACTTTATAAAAAAGAGACACAGTATTAAAATAGATAAATTATAGATTTATCTATAATTTTATAATTTATAGATTTATCTATAATTTATCTATAATCTATAAATACTCCTCCATCTCCCTTCTTTAAACCTGTTTTGGTTTTCTCTATAGAATTTATTACCATCTAATTACCATAAATTTTACCTATTTTCTTTGTCTGACTGTCCTCACTAGATTGATTGTAAACTCCATGAGATTAGGAATTTTTGTCTGTTTTGTTTAATGCTTCTTTCTTTTTTTTTCTTTTTTTTTTTTTTTTTGGCCAAGCCGCATGGCTTGCAGGATCTTAGTTCCCCGACCAGGGATTGAACCCCAGTCCACGGCAGTGAAAGTGCCAAGTCCTAACCACTGGACCGCCAGGGAATTTCTGCAATGCTTATATCCACAGCTAGCACACAGTAGGTATTAAATAAATGCATTTTGAAAGAATGAATACACTCTACAAATCCTCTAGTAACCAGAGTTGAGAACTAGATGTTTTTATAAGTAACCCAGACAATTTTCTCTAAGAACCACACAGAAAAATGACTTTGGGGAAGTTAAGTGTCATTCAATTTAGGTGTTTTAACTCAATTAAAAATAGCAGCATTAGGGCTTCCCTGGTGGCGCAGTGGTTGAGAGTCTGCCTGCCGATGCAGGGGACATGGGTTCGTGCCCCGGTCCAGGAAAATCCCACATGCCGCGGAGCAGCTGGGCCCGTGAGCCGTGGCCACTGAGCCTGCATGTCCGGAGCCTGTGCTCCGCAGCGAGAGAGGCCACAACGGTGAGAGGCCCGCGTACAGCAAAAAAAAAAAAAAAAAAAAAAAAAGTAGCATTAAATAGTCACATAAAAATTAGACCACCATTCCCTTTACCTCTTTCCTATCTTAAGTCTGGATGCCATTACTTTACTTCCAGAAAGGAACAGTTCCTAAATACTCTGCAGGAGAAAGCAAAAGAATATTAATAGAGATACTCTGCCCTTACATTTACACAGTCTTTCCTCAAAAAGTTGATAAAATCCACACCCCCCTCCAGGAGTTTAAGAAGGGAGATACATCCTTCTTCTTCCCACACTTCAGGAAATGCTTTAACCAACATTTAAGAAAGCAAGAACAAGCTATCCCCAGGAACCTATGCAAAGAAAGAAAATGACAGCATGTCCTAAGAAATGTCAAAGACAAATGACTGTATTTCCATGGCTAGTACATAGTAGGTGTTCAATGCTTGTTGATAGAATAAATACCCTCCACAAATCCTCTAGTAACCAGTGCTGAGAACTAGATGCCTATGTAGAACTATTCTGGGGGCTGGCTCCACACCAGTGCTAAAGCAGGCATTACACTGTTAGATTTCTATTAATATATTGCTCCCAGAAATTGAAAAAGATGTATAATATGAAGATATAAAACAATTTCCATATGCAAAATATAAAACTCAAAGATTTATGAACTGAGGTTTTCTAGTCCATTTCCTTCATTTGAAAGACAGAGGTCTAGTGAGCTTGAATCATCTCTGAAACTCATCTAAATATTAGTAGTGAAACATACTATAAATCAGATTACTTGGCTCCCAATTCATTACTCTTTTCATTCTATCATGGTACCCTCTAAACTTGAGTGTTCCTTGACCAGGAGTTCTATAGCATCTGAGTTTAAATTACTACATCACCAGGAAATTAAAAGCCTAATTTCCCAATATTATGTCTAAATTAAGTTTTGGTGGGCCTGGATGTTGCTGTAGTCTTTCAACAATAACTGGAAAAAAACTAATTTCACAATTAATTGCATATTTCCTGCCATGAACAGAGGAAACTGTCATTTGCAGTATAGTTTTCTGGTATAAATTTTCTGGTATGAATTCTGGTGTTCACACCTCCCAGGTTCATATCCCAGTTCTGTCACTTTTTAGCAGAAATCTTCTTAACCTCTCTAAGCTTCAATCTTCTCATTTTAAAAAAGGAGTAAACAGGGAATTCCCTGGCAATCCAGTGGGTAGGACTCTGCACTTTCACTGCCAAGGGCCCAGGTTCAATCCCTGGTTGGGGAACTAAGATCCTGCAAGCCACATGGCAAAAAAAAAAAAAAAAAAAGGATCACATGCTGTATTTAGCTGCATGGAAAGTACCCAGCACATGGCCTAAAACATACATATTCATGTTGACAGATTTACTGTCAATTGCAGTCAGACATGAATAGAAGTTATAATCAGATTCCCACCCTTCAAATTTTAGACTTTATATTTATTAAAATAATCTCCCAAACTGAATGCCTGTTGATTTGAACCTGGTAGCTATTAGTTTTGTCTAGTTCCTCAAGAAATGAAAAAATTATAGAGCAGTCAATTCATGTAACAGTTCAATAAGATTTAAAACCAAAACAGATTAAACTCAACATTAAAGCATTTTGTGATCTATTTTGGCCAAAAAATGCATTTTTCCCTCATTCGTGTAACCATTACTCGGTGAACCAGCACCCAATGTTACAAAGATCTTGTAAGTTTGTGTGTGTGTGTGTGTGTGTGTGTGTGATATTCAACACTTTATTATAAAATAGGCTTTGTGATCAATAATTTTGCCCCACTGTAGGCTAATGTAAGTGTTCTGAGTACTTTTAAAGTAGGCTAGGCTAAGTTATGAAGTTTGGTAGGTTAGGTATAGTCAATCCATTTTCAACTTATGATATTTTCAACTTACAATGGGGTTTATTGGGATGTTAACCCCATTGTAAGTGGAAGAAGAAAAGATCCTGTAAATTATTGATACCTTCTTAGTGGTCCAAGGGCGCCCTCTGTCTGAATGCAGAAAAAGTTCAACGCTAAATTACTTTTTTAAAGCTGATGCTTTTCAAGTAAATTCTTAACAAGTCTATGAAATTAAACTTCTCTTTAATCACTGCTAACGTATTGTCAGAAAAGACAATGTCATTGTTACAAGAGTACCAGAATGGTTAGGTCTTACATCCCTATAATTTACCTGGGAATTGGAAAGAAAACCCATGCTATTTTCCCCAGAATTTATTCTACATCGTTCAATAAAATTGTTGGCATAGATCACCTAGATAAGTATATTGATCTCTTTGTTTGTCTTGTCCATGTAAAACTCTATACTTTATTTAACATGCCATTGTAGCCGTTTGCCCAGTAATGAGTATCACCAATGTTAAATATTTATTGGGCATCTCTGTGTACATGACACTGTACTTGGTGAAAAGGATGGGGAAAAAATTCTCTATCCTCAAAGAAATGACAATCTACTTTCTTAATAAGGATGTGAACAAAGAAATATAGGGTAAGATGTCCACTGAAAAAGATATGCTTCTCTCAGTGCTGCTTTCTGTGTTATCTCAGGAAAGTTATTCAACTTCTCTGAACCTCAGTTTATCTGTAATATGGAGATAATACTCAACTCAAAGGAAAGTTGCACAAATTAACTGAGATATTTGCAATGGACTCAGCATATAGTAAAAGCTCAGTAAAAGGTGGTTGTTTTTATTTATTAATATTAAGAGAGATCTTAAATAACAGCATCCTACATTAAATTTCACTTGCTTCAAATGGAAAGATGCGTAAACAAAATATTTTATATCTCACTTTTTCAACATTATTCTTTCTAGCAAAGAAAAATAAGTGATCCTGATCAAATGCTTGATTAAATCAATAATTAGGCATTTCTAAAGGAATTATTTCAGTATAAAAAATATAGTTAAGACTCCTTTACCACTACCGAAATTTAGGATTCATAAGAACATGCATTTTCTGGTACTCATTTCATACGCCTTGCCTATTCTCTTGAAATATCTAAAATGTTGAAAATAACTTCATTGCGTTTCATGATCAGCTACATTTCTAACATAAAAGCAGCCCAAGAACAGAATCATGATCATATAAGGGATCTTAGCAATTTCTAGTTCAATCTTTTTTTTTCTTTTTAGAAATAAGAACTTATGCATCTCCTTAACATTACAAAGCACTTTAAAATTTATTTTGTGAATTTTAATAATTTCTCGGGGGGCAAGCACATAACAAAAAAATTTTTATTCAGTTTGTAGGTGGGGAAACATAAATAGCAAAACTAAGCACAGTACAAAATATTCACTAAGAAAAAATAGTTAAAGCTAGGCTAAAGACTACATGTATTATCTCACATTAACCTGATATAGGTGCTATTTTCTCCATTTACAAATGGGGAAACTGAGTCACTAATCACTTATGTAACTTACCAATGTCCTGTAACTAGTACACAGCAGAATCAAATCCAGGCTGCTTGATTCCAGAGTCTGCACTCTCAACCTCTATCTATACCTTTCTATTACTTAAAAGTGACAATTTTCTTAAATATCCATGAGTCTGACATAAATGATTGTATAACTAAATGGGGGAAAAGGATCACTTTTTTACAGAAGAATTCCAAATAATAACTATAGAAGGAATGAGGAAAATAATTACTATTCAGTAAACACCAACTGTTGCAAGGAAGAACCATCAACAGATTCCAGTTAAAACTAACAGGTGCATGACGAGAATAGGATATTTGCAACTCATCAAGGCATCTCTCCATATGATATTTATTAATTATAAGGAGAAAAATAGTAAATTTACAGTGGAGAAATCCAGCAGATACAACCTAAATAAAGTGATCAAAGTTAACATCACCACCAGAAAGGTGGAATCACTTTAATTACTGAATGTACAGACAGAACCCTCCATGCAAATAATTTTTACTTAATGATTTAAAGCTCTTCAGTGTTTTTGCTACCATAAAGTTTGGTACTAAACTACCAACTGTGACAAAAACTTAACAAATTCTGTTTGATTTGAGGCTGGGTAGGCACTAAGTCTCTGAAATCACTTGAAGCATTTTTCTTAAGTTTCGTCTTCGTGAAAACTGTATGCTTTAAAGAAATTATGATGGAGCAGGCCAAATATTCCCATTAATATTTCTATTATCATATAGTAATGCAAGATACAGTTATTATGGAAATTATATTTGGAAGATAGTTTACAAATTCTGAAATCCATTCTATTTTTAAATATTATTGACAAAGGAAACTGAAATATGCCATATGTAAAAAAATAAAAGTTATGTGTACCTTTTGATTTCAAATAAGTAAAGCTGATATTTATTGAGCCTTTACTATGTACCAGGCACATTTTTTTCTTGCACATTATTTCATTAAATTCTCACAATTTCATAAGGTAGATTATATTACCACCACTTCTCAAATGAGTAAATGGCTAGAAAGGTTAAAAACACTGCATAAGGATGGGTTGTCTGACACAAGCAATACTGTCATTCTTTTTCTAAATATTTTTCCAATTGCTAACAAGCAGAAAATCTAATTAATTTGAGTTTCATTGACTTTCATCTTCACTTCCCTCCTATGCAGGGCTATGTTAACACATAGCAACAATGAGAATGGTAAATAATTAATAATCTAAGATAATTAAGAGTTGGCCATATTGTTATTATAATTATACTAAACTTATTTACATATCCTTTGTTTTATATCAAACTCTGAGTTCTTATGGAGGAGAAACATGATTTTGATTAAATATAAAATGGACAGTTAAACCTCTAAATAGTACACACCTTGTAAGAAGCTGAAGCACATGTCATTATTCAGGTAATCATTCTTGATTACTTCATTTACACACATCTTTACAAGTCTAAACAAAATGTACAGATATAAACACCATAACTTTTAACTTCCTGTTTTCCACCCTTAAAACACTGATTCCTTGAACCTAGTAAAAAAATTTTCAAGTAACTGCATTAGAAAGTTTATAATTAATGTAATCATTTATATTTAAAGTATTTATTGTTTAAATTTGAAGTTTCTATTATTAAAAATATTTCTTATTATTATGGTTTATTTACACCCTTGATTTTTAAAAAAAATAAGTAAGGTGCTTCATATTGGCTTCTGGATTTGCTGTCTTGCCTACAACAAAACAAGTCACTGGGTTTATCCTGGATGAGTCACAAAGCAAAAGTTTGGACTTGATCATTGGTTTCAGTCCTATTTTTAGAGGTATGGGAATACAAAAGAAGTTCTTAATCTGGAGACATTTAAAATGGCTTTTTTAGTTTTCTTCAGAAAGGAAATGGGCTGCCAAACTTCAGGACCATCATAGAATCCATTAAATATATAATAAATATTTTGTACAAAATGTTTACATTCTATTAAACATTGTATCTTACCCACGTGTAAAATAACACTGCCACTGACATCAGTGGAATTTCATGGGCAAAGGAATGACTCTGTAAGTCTTGTCAAAATAGGCATTTTTCTTACTCCTCTAAAATGTTATAATTGTCCAAATATAAATACTTAAAAGGATGCAGTTTCCATGTATTACTTACAGATTGACAATTGTCTAAAAAAAGCACAAAGTTCATAGACAAGCCTCTCTCTCCTTGTTCTTTCTAAAAAATGCATAAAATGGAAAACAACCTTATACTATACTGAAATCCAAATTATAGGTAAGAAAAAACAAAAACCAAGTGACACAAGAGTGGAAATTAATTTTCAAATATTGGTAACTTACAGGATTTGCAGTTACTTAATTTTTCATTAGCATTGGTTTGCTGTTTTCTATATTTTAAATTGTAATATACTTTGAAGAAAATATTTAATGTATTTAAAATTTTAAAAAACATTTTAAATGAATAAGAATAGAATTTTCAGATAACATAAGATTTTTCTCATTTGTATCCATTTAAAGATTCATTTTCATTTTAATATAACTTTTCTTGCAAAATGTATCTCAAAAATAGAAAAAAATGCCCAAAGGAAAGTTTTATTTATGTGGTAGAAAAATTGAAAAGGAAAGAAAATAAACACATCTTCACAATTTCAGAGGTGACAAAAACCTATGGTATTTCAAGTGGTTTCTGATCTCCCTTAAAGGATTTGAAAATTGTATACAAAGTTTTATAAAGTGATCTTAACAGCCAGATTCCTGTTGACGTGCTCTGGGTCTAGTTTTAACTGTAAACTTCATACAATGTAATGAAAGAAAATTGATTTGGTAATGCTGAACCTATTGATTAAACTGTGAACACAACAAACACTGGTCATTTTTTGGGTAGAAATATTTACAAGCAATTAAAGTCACTGATTTCTTGCAGTTGTTTCTTGTTGCCTTCCTGATTTTACAATTCCCCAACGCAAAGGTGCAGAAAACTAACATTTACCATCCTTTTCGAGAAATGGCACGATGGAGAGAAGACCTGCGGGGTATAAACACAAATGCAGACATGTGGAAGTTGATGGCTTTAAGATTCATTTTGTTGCTAAGTTTTTGTCGTTTCTTAAATTAAAATTTTGAGTTTTTCCTTAAAATCCCCGCGCTACTTTGCTTTAGCCCCACCGAATACATGCCCCCTACCCATTTTTGACTCTGTTAACTCTTCTCCTGCCGCCGTTTCAGCATCGCAAGTCCCCAGCAACCCGGGAGAGTTTAAGCCCACGGAGTCCAAACGCCCAGGGAGCCGAAAACTGGGTGGTTCCGGGCTCCGCTGGACCCACGGCCTGCGAGTTCCGGCGGCAGACCCCACCTCCAGGCCTTCCTGGGAGATCCGAGGCCTCTCCCAGAACATTCCTAAAGGGCGTTCCCTGTTTATTCGTTCAGTAAGTATTTGTTCAATTTCCGATGCCCCTCATTCTTCGGAAAAGCAATTCGGGCCTCACTTTGCCCGAACTGTGTCCTCGCCTTGTTAATGACACAAATATGCCGGGGAAGACGAATCTCGGCCACTATTTAGCAAATACCGCGTGAGATTTACCAAATGCCGTCCCTCCGAGTCCCTAGCATCTGCCGGGAACACAAGGCCATCTCCCTTCCCTCCATCATTCACTGCCACCCAAGAAAGCGTTAATGGCAAATAGCGACCACGGCCAAGCTCTGCTGTTCTTGCCTCCGAGCCAGCATTATGCCAAGTTCCTCCACACCGCGAGGCGCCACCCTCTCCCCAAGCCAGCAGGAGGGGCGTCAGGCCGCGGCCCGGACCCCGGGCCAAGGGCCGGGAGAGATCTGAGCGTCCGGGCCTCAAACACCTCCGGGCTGGAGGTGGATCGAGAATCAAGTCCGGGCGTGGCGGCCTAGGGTGTCTCAGCCGAATTCTTCCATGCAGCCGGGAGGCTGGGTGTCCGAACCGCGTAGCGGAACTACAACTCCCAGGACCACAGCTGACCGGACTTCCGGAAGCCAAAGCCCGGCGGGGAGGAAGCTGCTGAGATCCGGACAAGAGGCCGGGGGTTAATTTAGCAAGAAAAACGGGGGGCGGGAAGAGCTATAGTGCTAACCTGTCAATTCGCTACCATGAACGTGGTTTTTGCTGTGAAGCAGTACATTTCCAAAATGATAGAGGACAGCGGACCGGGCATGAAAGTACTTCTCATGGATAAAGAGACGGTGAGTTTGCTTTTGCTCAGTGTTTGTGAGGGAATCCTCCTCCCTTGCAATAGCTGGTCCCATTCCACTGTAGGATTTAGTATTTAATTAAAGATTTATAAGTGAGGGTCAGTTCAGTGTGGAACTGAAAGGTTGTATAAAGCTTGCCTAGAAGGTTTTCAGTCTGAATGGCTCTAACCACTGCCAGAGGTTCTCGTACCCAGAACAATTTATTGAAATCAGAAATCGTTTTTCTAAATGCCTCTGCCAAGAAATAATATATAAGACAGCGCACTTGGAGGACTTTGGGATGGTCCTGTTATTTCCACTCAGCGTTATGTTTTTAAAGGAAAGCTGTCAGGGCTCAAACTGAGGTGACAGGTTATTATTTATTGGTCACAAAATTTAAAAAAAGAACTCTTTAAGGTGATGGGAAATTTTTTATTTGGAAATTTATGGGTTGTTCGTGTTCAGAGAGAACGTTTCATTTTGGTACTATTACTTATTATTTTAGATGCTCAGTAAATGTTATTACATATGTTAGTATTTAAGTTATCCAACTAAGTAGTATTAATGAAAAAAAATTTTAAGGCTTAGGTATGGCTGCTTGTTTTTATTATTCTGGACTAGCATAATATTAGTTAATTCTTTTTCTTTACAGACCGGCATAGTGAGTATGGTATACACACAATCGGAAATTCTCCAGAAGGAAGTGTACCTTTTTGAACGCATTGATTCTCAAAATCGAGAGGTCATGAAACACCTGAAAGCAATTTGTTTTCTTCGACCTACAAAGGTACTACGTAAACAGCTGCCGTCTGCTTAGGCAAATACAGCACACTATGATCTGGAAGTATTATTAAGGCAAAATAAATTTATATTATCATCATTTGTGGCATCATAATTATCCTGGTTTATCAGAGTTATAACCATGACTCTCCTCCTTTCCACATCTCAGTCACTGCTTACAGCCAGTTTTTCCTTCAAGATGTCTTTAAGGTTCTCAGCTACTTCCAAAGCCACTAACTATCCCAACAGAGACCCACATCACTTTATTCCTGGATTAACCTCCATACCTATCACACTGAACACCATTGCCATTTATTTATTTATTTATTTTTAAATTTTTGAATTTTATTTTATTTATTTTTTTATACAGCAGGTTCTTATTAGTCATCAGTTTTATACACATCAGTGTATACATGTCAATCCCAATCACCCAATTCATCACACCACCACCACCACCTCCCACAGCTTTCCCCCCTTGGTGTCCATACATTTGTTCTCTACATCTGTGTCTCTATTTCTGCCCTGCAAACTGGTTCATCTGTACCATTTTTCTAGGTTCCACATATATGCATTAATATACGATATTTGTTTTTCTCTTTCTGACTTACTTCACTCTGTATGACAGTCTCTAGATCCATCCACGTATCAACAAATGACCCAATATCATTCCTTTTTATGGCTGAGTAATATGCCATTGTATATATGTACCACATCTTCTTTATCCATTCGTCTTTCGATGGGCATTTAGGTTGCTTCTGTGACCTGGCTATTGTAAATAGTACTGCAATGAACATTGAGGTGCAAGTGTCTTTTTGAATTATGGTTTTCTCAGGGTATATGCCCAGTAGCAGGATTGCTGGATCATATGGTAATTCTATTTTTAGTTTTTTAAGGAACCTCCATACTGTTCTCCATAGTGGCTGTATCAGTTTACATTCCCACCAACAGTGCAAGAGGGTTCCCTTTTCTCCACACCCTCTCCAGCATTTGTTGTTTGTAGATTTTCTGATGATGCCCATTCTAACTGGTGTGAGGTGATACCTCATTGTAGTTTTGACTTGCATTTCTCTAATAATTAGTGATGTTGAGCAGCTTTTCATGTGCTTCTTGGCCATCTGTATGTTTTCTTTGGAGAAATGTCTATTTAGGTCTTCTGCCCATTTTTGGATTGGGTTGTTTGTTTTTTTAATATTGAGCTGCATGAGCTGTTTGTATATTTTGGAAATTAATCCTTTGTCCATTGAGTCGTTTGCAAATATTTTCTCCCATTCTGAGGGTTGTATTTTTGTCTTCTTTATGGTTTCCTTTGCTGTGCAAAAGCTTTGAAGTTTCATTAGGTCCCATTTGTTTATTTTTGTTTTTAATTCCATTTCTCTAGGAGGTGGATCAAAAAAGATCTTGCTGTGATTTATGGCATAGAGTGTTCTTCCTATGTTTTCCTCTAAGAGTTTTATAGTGTCCGGTCTTACATTTAGGTCTCTAATCCATTTTGAGTTTATTTTTGTGTATGGTGTTAGGGAGTGTTCTAATTTCATTCTTTTACATGTAGCTGTCCAGTTTTCCCAGCACCACTTATTGAAGAGACTGTCTTTTCTCCATTGTATATCCTTGCCTCCTTTGTCATAGATTAGTTAACCATATGTGCATGGGTTTATCTCTGGGCTTTCTATCTTGTTCCATTGATCTGTATTTCTGTTTTTGTGCCAGTACCGTATTGTCTTGATTACTGTAGCTTTGTAGTATAGTCTGAAGTCAGGGAGTGTGATTCCTCCAGCTCCATTTTTTTCCCTCAAGACTGCTTTGGCTATTCGGGGTCTTTTGTGTCTCCATATAAATTTTAAGATTTTTTGTTCTAGTTCCATAAAAAATGCCATTGGTAATTTGATAGGGATTGAATCTGTATATTGCTTTGGGTAGTATAGTAATTTTCACAATATTGATTCTTCCAATCCAACAACATGGTATATCTCTCCATCTGTTGGTATCATCTTTAATTTCTTTCATCAGTGTCTTGTAGTTTCCTGCATACAGGTCTTTTGTTTCCCTAGGTAGGTTTATTCCTAGGTATTTTATTCTTTTTGTTGCAGTGGTAAATGGGAGTGTTTCCTTAATTTCTCTTTCACATTTTGCATCATTAGTGTATAGGAATGCCAGAGATTTCTGTGCATTAATTTTGTATCCTGCAACTTTACCAAATTCATTGATTAGCTCTAGTAGTTTTCTGGTGGCATCTTTAGGATTCTCTATGTATAGTATCATGTCATCTGCAAACAGTGACAGTTTTATTTCTTCTTTTCCAATTTGTATTCCTTTTATTTCTTTTTCTTCTCTGATTGCCGTGGCTAGGACTTCCAAAACTATGTTGAATAATAGTGGTGAGAGTAGACATCCTTGTTTGTTCCTGATCTTAGAGGAAATGCTTTCAGTTTTTCACCATTGAGAATGATGTTTGCTGTGGGTTTCTCATATATGGCCTTTATTATGTTGAGGTAGGTTCCCTCTATGCCCACTTTCTGGAGAGTTTTTAACATAAATGGGTGTTGAATTTTGTCAAAAGCTTTTTCTGCCTCTATTGAGATAATCATATGGTTTTTATTCTTCAATTTGTTAATATGGTGTAGCACATTGATTGATTTGCATATATTGAAGAATCCTTGCATCCCTGGGATAAATCCCACTTGATCATGGTGTATGATCCTTTTAAAGTGTTGTTGGATTCTGTTTGCTAGTATTCTGTTGAGGATTTTTACATCTATATTCATCAGTGATATTGATCTGTAATTTTCTTTTTTTGTAGTATCTTTGTCTGGTTTTGGTATCAGGGTGATGGTGGCCTCATAGAATGAGTTTGGGAGTGTTCCTTCCTCTGCAGTTTTTTGGAAGAGTTTGAGAAGGATGGTTGTTAGCTCATCTCTAAATGTTTGATAGAATTCACCTGTGAAATCATCTGGTCCTGGACTTTTGTTTGTTGGAAGATTTTTAATCACAGTTTCAATTTCCCTACTTGTGACTGGTCTCTTCGTATTTTCTATTTCTTCCTGGTTCAGTCTTGGAAGGTCATACCTTTCTAAGAATTGGTCCATTTCTTCCAGGTTGTCCATTTTATTGACATAGAGTTGCTTGTAGTAGTGTCTTAGGTTGCTTTGTATTTCTGTGGTGTCTGTTGTAACTTCTCCTTTTTCATTTCTAAGTTTATTGATTTGAGTCCTCTCCCTCTTTTTCTTGATGAGTCTGGCTAATGGTTTATCAATTTTGTTTATCTTCTCAAAGAACCAGCTTTTAGTTTTATTGATCTTTGCTATTCTTTGTTTCTATTTCATTTATTTCTGCTCTGATCGTTATGATTTCTTTCCTTCTGCTAACTTTGGGTTTTGTTTGTTCTTCTTTCTCTAGTTCCTTTAGATGTAAGGTTAGATTGTTTATTTGAGATTTTTCTTGTTTCTTGAGGTAGGCTTGTATAGCTATAAACTTTCCTCTTAGAACTGCTTTTGCTGCATCACATAGGTTTTGGATCATCGTGTTTTCATTGTCATTTGTCTCTAGGTATTTTTTGATTTCCTCTTTGATTTCTTCAGTGATCTCTTGGTTATTTAGTAACATATTGTTTAGCCTCCATGTGTTTGTGTTTTTTTACTTCTTTTTCCCTGTAATTCATTTCTAATCTCATAGCATTGTGGTCAGAAAAGATGCTTGATATGATTTCAGTTTTCTTATGTTTACTGAGGCTTGATTTGTGACCCAAGATGTGATCTATCCTGGAGAATGTTCTGTGCGCACTTGAGAAGAAAGTGTAATCTGCTGTTTTTGGATGGAATAGCCTATAAATATCCATTAAATCTATCTGGTCTATTGTGTCAGTTAAATCTTGTGTTTCCTTATTTATTTTCATTTTGGATGGTCTGTCCATTGGTGTAAGTGAGGTGTTAAAGTCCCCCACTATTATTGTGTTACTGTCGATTTCCTCTTTTAGAGCTGTTAACAGTTGCCTTATGTATTGAGGTGCTCCTATGTTGGGTGCATATATATTTATAATTGGTATATCTTCTTCTTGGATTGATCCCTTGATCATTATGTAGTGTCCTTCCTTGTCTCTTGTAACATTCTTTATTTTAAAGTCTATTTTATCTGGTATGAGTACTGCTACTCCAGCTTTCTTTTGATTTCCATTTGCATGGAATATCATTTTTCATCCCCTCACTTTCAATCTGTATGTGTCCCTAGGTCTGAAGTGGGTCTATTGTAGACAGCATATATATGGATCTTGTTTTTGTATCCATTCAGCAAACCTGTGTCTTTTGGTTGGAGCGTTTAATCCATTCACGTTTAAGGTAATTATTGATATGTATGTTCCTATGACCATTTTCTTAATTGTTATGGGTTTGTTTTTGTAGGTCCTTTTCTTCTCTTATGTTTCCCACTTAGAGAATTTCCTTTAGCGGTTGTTGTAGAGCTGGTTTGGTGGTGCTCAATTCTCTTAGCTTTTGCTTGTCTGTAAAGCTTTTGATTTCTCCATCGAATCTGAATTAGATCCTTGCCAGGTAGAGTAATCTTGGTTGTAGGTTCTTCCCTTCCATCACTTTAAGTATATCATGCCATTCCCTTCTGGCTTGTAGAGTTTCTGCTGAGAAATCAGCTGTCAACCTTATGGGAGTTCCCTTGTATGTTATTTGTCATTTTTCCCTTGCTGCTTTCAGTAATTTTTCTTTGTCTTTAATTTTTGCCAATTTGATTACTATGTGTCTCGGCATGTTTCTCCTTGGGTTTATCCTGTATGGGACTCACTGCACTTCCTGGACTTGGGTGGCTATTTCCTTTCCCATGTTAGGGAAGATTTCGACTATAATCTCTTCAAATATTTTCTTGGGTCCTTTCTCTCTCTCTTCTCCTTCTGGGACCCCTATAATGCGAATGTTGTTGCGTTTAATGTTGTCCCAGAGGTCTCTTAGGCTGTCTTCATTTCTTTTCATTGTTTTTTCTTTATTCTGTTGTGCAGCAGTGAATTCCACCATTCTGTCTTCCAGGTCACTTACCCGTTCTTCTGCCTCAATTATTCTGCTATTGATTCCTTCTAGTATAGTTTTCATTTCAGTTATTGTATTGTTCATCTCTGTTTGTTTTTTCTTTAATTCTTCTAGGTCTTTTTTAAACATTTCTTGCATCTTCTCGATCTTTGCCTCCACTCTTTTCCGAGGTCCTGGATCATCTTCATGATCGTTATTCTGAATTCTTTTTCTGGAACGTTGCCTATCTCCACTTCATTTAGTTGTTTTTCTGGGCTTTTATCTTGTTCCTTCATCTGGTACATAGCCCTCTACCTTTTCATCTTGTCTGTATTTCTGTGAATGTGGTTTTTGTTCCACAGGCTGCAGGATTGTAGTTCTTCTTGCTTCTGCTGTCTGCCCTCTGGTGGATTAGGCTATCTAAGAGGCTTGTGCAAGTTTCCTGATGGGGGGGACTGGTGGTGGGTAGAGCTGACTGTTGCTCTGGTGGGCAGAGTTCAGTAAAACTTTAATCTGCTTGACTGCTGATGGGTGGGGCTCGGTTCCCTCCCTGTTGGTTGTTTGGCCTGAGGCAACCCAACACTGGAGCCTACCTGGGCTCTTTGGTGGGGCTAATGACAGACTCTGGGAGGGCTCACGCTAAGGAGTACTTCCCAGAACTTCTGCTGCCAGTGTCCTTGCCCCCATGGTGAGCCACAGCCACCCTCTGCCTCTGCAGGAGACCCTCCCACACTAGCAGGTAGATCTGGTTCAGTCTCCCCTGGGGTCACTGCTCCTTCCCCTGGATCCTGATGCGCACACTACTTTGTGTGTGCCCTCCAAGAGTGGAGTCTCTGTTTACCCCAGTCCTGTTGAAGTCCTGCAATCAAATTCCACTAGGCTTCAAAGTCTGATTCTCTAGGAATTCCTCCTCCCGTCGCCGGACCCCCAGGTTGGCAAGCCTGATGTGGAACTCAGAACCTTCACTCCAGTGGGTGGACTTCTGTGGTATAATTGTTCTCCAGTTAGTGAGTCACCCACCCAGCAGTTATGGGATTTGATTTTACTGTGATTGTGCCCCTCCTACCATCTCATTGTGGCTTCTCCTTTGTCTTTAGTTGTGGGGTATCTTTTTTGGTGAGTTCCAGTGTCTTCCTGTCAATGATTGTCCAGCAGCTAGTTGTGATTTTGGTGTTCTCACAAGAGGGAGTGAGAGCACGTCCTTCTACTCCACCATCTTGGTTCAGGGCCACCATTGCCATTTAATCTTACATACTTATATCAGTGTTTTGAGTCTTTATCATTTTATTCACATCTATGCTCAGGAACCTTTAATGGCTCAATTTTACTTCCATGATTAAATTTATATTTCGCAGCCCTCAGAGCCCTCCTTTAGCTCGTCTGGTCTGCCCTTATGTATTCAACCTCATATGTCCTACCTCTGCTCCTCCACTGCAGCCAGATAGGTCTTTTTATGATCCCTTTACATGCTCATTCCTGTCCTCTGTTTGTTCTCTTCCCCAGATTAAAGATTCTTTAGCCTTCTGTCAGTTTTCAGCCATCATCTTCTAAATCTAACTTGAGTCCTCCTTTAAAAATCCTTTACTATTTCAATCTTATTTTTTATGTTCTCTTGTTTTATATTCACGTTCTTAACTCCAGTGCTTGTACATTATCTACTTTCCAATATACAAATCTGACCGTGTCACCACACTTGAAATCCTTGAATGATTGCTCATTGCTTTTATGATAAAGACAAAACTCCATTAAGTGTGGCCTGCAAGGCCCTGTATGGTCTAGTTCCTACTATTTCTATAGCCTCATTTCAAACCATTCCCCTTTTTGCTCTTAGCCACACTAATCTTTCAGTCCACTGTATTCTGTCATGCCGCAGGACCTTTGCACAGGTTCTTCTCTTTGCCTGGAACGTTTTCACTCCCTCAAGCAAATCTTTCCTGGCCTTGCTGACCAGGTCAAACTCCCCTCTCATAAACACTTATAGCACCATCTTCCTCTCCCTATTACTTGTCTTGGTTGAAGTCTTATATGGTTTGTGTGATTAATTAATATGTCTCACCTACCAGCAGTAAGCTCCAGGAGAGCAGAGATAATGTCCACATTTTCACACTGTTATGTCCCCAGTGCCTACCACATAATGGATACTCAGTAAATAGTTCCTGAATTAATTAATACATCAATTAATTCTTTGATACAGTAGTTTCCAATTGTTTCATATTAGTCATGAAATTTTGGCTCTGGGAGGGATCTTAGAGATTATCAGTCCATCATTTCCTAACATTTTTTATTAGAGAAGCTCTTTCAATGCCATATGTATGTTCTCTCAAACTCAAAATGTGTTGTTAAAAACAATTTTTCCTTAAGATTACATTATAAAGTTAATTTTTAATGTGTTTTTTAAATTTAAATGACAGTTTTTAAAGTCTCTTTCCCATTTAACAAGCAATATGTATTACTTACATTACTTTTAATTCTGTAAGGAAATGTATGGTTTTTTAACATTCAAAAATGATATATTATGTATAATTTGGGGATCAACTTTATACTGAAATTTAACCATATGTTATAGTATCAAAAGTAGATAAGACCTGCATTATGTTTGTATGTAATTGGAATTATTATGTTTTGACCATTTGAAAATCAACTATTTTTTAGTTCTAAATTTCATGTTTTATTTTTAAATAATGTAATTATACAAAAGGTCCTAGCCTACTGTTTGCAAATACTTCACAAATATTGCAGTTCTGCAGCCTCTGGTCCCAATTAGTTAAAAGCCCAAGTGAATATATTTAACTATATTTTCTCTTGAATGTTGGTTTTTAAAGGACTAGACACATTTTGATGTTCCACATAAGAATTTTGATCAGATGAATAAAATTTATAAACAAACAGCCTGAGGCAAATTTTCAGAATTATTGTCTATTTTATGTTGTATTTCAACATCTATGTCCTTTATATTTTTTAATCTTAATTTGGCCAAGGCAATGCAGCTAGTTAATGTTACATATGATTCCTGATCATTATATTCAATGTGGCTCTTTTTTATCCCCAGCCCTCACCTCTCCCAACATACACACACTTAACCTAGACCTCAGCACACAGTAGGCACTCAGTAAATACTTAAATAAATCAGTGGATGATACGTATTTATTACTTTTTCACTTAAGCAGTTCTCATATTTTATTTGTTTGTTCTTTTCTTTTCTAGGAGAATGTGGATTATCTGATTCAGGAGCTCCGAAGGCCCAAATACAGTATATATTTTATTTGTAAGTATGTTATTTCACCTGTTCAATCATGTAACTAAATCCTAGCTAATATGTTCTATTGGGTACTTCATATCATCAGTAAGTTAATTGAATCCATCACTGTAAGAGTCTGGTGAGTTTTTTTGTCATTTCAAAGTATTAAAAGTGTTGGACCAACATTCTGTTTCTGAGAGCTAAATGTGATTTCCACTCATCATAGACTGCTTAGGTTAAAAACAAATTTTTTTTTTAAGTTTTACTTTGCCCTTCAAGTTTCTTTGTAAGTCAAAAGTTGTAAGTAGTCAACTTTCACATTCCACCTTTGCCAAAAAAGTATGTATACTTATTTCTATTTTACACTTTTATGAACTGAGCTATAGAAGCTGATTTATTTATTTGGAGGGAGGATATACTTGAGTTTGTTGGAAAAGCAGAGATTTACTTTACATACCAGATGAAAACAGTCTACTTCTCTTTGCAACTTTATGTAATACTTGAAAGTACAAGTCATCAGGTAGATATCTCCTATTTGCATAACGTTTGGGGAGGGGAAAAGGGGTGGAGGCCTGGAAATAAACTGGGTTTGTGGTTACTATACAATTTATATGGATTCTTTTAATGTAATACATTCTGCTTTGGAAGTTACATCTTTTCTCCTCTAGATGTCCTTATTGATCTTCATAGCATTTGTATTGTTTACTTGAAGGCTTTGGAGTTTTAGGGTTTAAACTATAGTCTAAGATATATACTTTCTTCCGCATATACTACAATTTAATAATGGTACAAAAAATTAACATTTGTGATAAGACACTATAGTTTATAAGAACTCTGTCATATTTTATTCAGCCCTTAAAACAACCCCAGGAGGTAAAAACAGGCAATTTTATTCTCTTCTGTCATCCTACTTTTGTTTTTGTTTTATTTTTGGCTAATAATCACGGGTTTTCTTTTTCAATTAAGCTTTTTCTTTTTCTTTTTTTTTTCTTTTTTTTCTTTAATTTATTTGATTTTATCTTTGGCTGCATTGGGTCTTTGTTGCTGTGCATGGGCTTTCTCTAGTTGCTGCAAGCGGGAGCTACTCTTCATTGCCTTGTGCAGGCTTCATTGTGGTGGCTTCTCTTGTTGCAGAGCATGGGCTCTAGGTGCGTGGGCTTAAGTAGTTGTGGCATGCGAGCTCAGTAGTTGTGGCTCACGGGCTCTAGAGCACAGGCTCAGTAGTTGTGGTGCACAGGCTTAGTTGCTCTGCGACATGTGGGATCTTCCCGGACCAGGGCTCGAACCTGTGTCCCCTGCATTGACAGGCAGATTCTTAACCACTGCGCCACCAGGGAAGTTCTCATTTTATTTATTTATTTATTTTTTTAATTACTGAGTAGTATTCCATGGTATGGATGTACCACAATTTGTTTAACTGTTCAGTTGTTGAAGGACATCTGAGTTATTTCTAGTTTGGGCTAATACAAATAAAGTTGTTATAAATATTTGTGTATAGGTTTTTGTGTGAACATAAGTCTTTATTTCTCTGTAATAAATAATACCCAGGGAGCAATTGCTGGGTCATATGGTAGTTGCATGCTTAGTGTTTTAAGAAACTGCTAAATGTTTTCTGACATGACTATGCCATTTTACATTTCCATTAGCAGTGTACAGGTGATCTAATTTCTTTGTATGCTCACAAGCATTTAGTGTTGTCCCTGTTTTTCATTTTAGCCATCCTGATAGGTGTGTAGTCATTCCAGTATTTTTTAAGTCTGATTACAAGCTAGGTACTGAGGACAGGAAAGTATAAAAACTTTTGTATTCAGTGACACACATAGACACACACACACACACACACACATATATTTATAGAGAGAGAGAGATTGATTCCCCATGCTGTCAAATTTATCTGGACATCCAAAAGAATTACTGTTTTGCTGAGTCTCTTAGCTAAAAATTGAATAGATCATGAGATGAAAGACTCCCTTTTCCTCTGAAAAGAGTTATTTGATGCAGTGGTTGAGATTAATAACCAAAAATAAGTCTCATATTTACTCTTCTGGTTGTAAAGTTTGTTTGATTTCGGCTATAAATCTATGAAGTCGAAAAAAAATTATATATGTTAAAGTAGTTAGCACTAAAGCCTAGGAAAAATGGACTGTTGAAATGTCTTGGGTGGAGCAATCAACTTCACAATTTTATTTGATTGAAATAAACTAAAATGAGTATATATAGTGATGTTATTCTTTACAGACTTTCAGCACAATTTATATTAATTAGCACAAAACTGGCCTTCTGCTCATGTCATTTTTAATTTTATTTTTGTATATTCTTATGTCTACTAAACATCTTGTATAACAGGCTCCTCCCTTCCTTTATTTAAAAAAACTTTTTTATTATGGAAGTTTTCAAATATGTAAAAAGTAGACAGAATAGTCTAATAAATCCCAGTGTACCCATCACCCAGTTTCTACAGTTATTGTACCATGGCCAATCTTGTTTTAGCTATACTGCTATCTACTCCCCCATCAATATTATATTGTAGATAATCTAAGACATCACATGATTTCATCCATAAATATTTCCATGTGCATCTCTAAATGATAAGGACTTGTTTTTTTGTTTTTAAGAAGATGTTGGGGGTAGGAGTTTATTAATTAATTTATTTATTTTTGCTGTGTTGGGTCTTCGTTTCTGTGCGAGGGCTTCCCCTAGTTGTGGCAAGTGGGGACCACTCTTCATCGCGGTGCATGGGCCTCTCACTATCGCGGCCTCTCCTGTTGCGGAGCACAAGCTCCAGACGCGCAGGCTCAACAGTTGTGGCTCACGGGCCCAGTTGCTCTGCGGCATGTGGGATCTTCCCAAACCAGGGCTCGAACCCGTGTCCCCTGCATCGGCAGGCAGACTCCCAACCACTGCGCCACCAGGGAAGCCCCAAGGACTTGTTTTAAAGAGTACCATTATTATATCCAAATAATGAAAAAAATTCCTATTTATTCAAATATTCAGTGTTCAAATTTCAAATTCTTTCATGCCTTTTTTTCCCACCACTCTTTGTTTGAATCAGGATCATAGTAAGGTCCACACATTGCTATTGGTTGATATGTTGTTTAAGTTTCTTTAATCTTCTATAAGTCCTCTCTCTACCCCAACCCCCATGTGGTCTATTTATTGAAGAAACTACATTGTTCTATTAAAGTTTCCCACAGCCTGGATCTTGCTGATTGAGTCTGCATGGGGTACTTTAACATGTTCTTTGCAATTTAAAATGTTCCCTCTGTCCTCTAGTTCTTGTAAATTGGTACTTGGATACAGAGGCTTAATTAGATTCAGATTTGATTTCTTTTTGATGAGAATATTTCATAGGTAGTGTTGTGTGCTTCCACTGATTGTCTCTTACTGTGATACTAGCAGAGGTTAATGCCCAATGCCTAGTTCCATCCATTGATTCATTAGGGGTTGAAAAAAATGATGGTGTTTTAATTCTATCATTATCATTCCTTTGCTTTTTTAGCTGGAAAATTTCTTTAAAGTGGAGTTTCCCCTCATCTACTGTTTGGTTATCTGGTGGTACAGTTTGCATATAAAAGGATAAAAGCTTACTTCTTTCCCAGTATTTGCTATTTTCAATATAGTGATTTGGTTCCCTAGCATCCTCCAATGCCTACAATGATGGTTCCCTTCTTTTTTTTTTTAAGTATTATGAATTTACAGATTTAAACATATTTGTGCTGTTCATTCCAATGTGAAGGTGTTTGACATATACCACAATGTATACTAAATTTCACTTAGTCTTTAGCCTTTAACTGTCAGGCCCATTTATGTCTAATTGCAGCAGAGGTGATCTCCTCTGAGCCAACCACAACTTATATGCCTGTTTCAGATTTCAGTAATGTGATCAGCAAGAGTGATGTGAAGTCATTAGCTGAAGCTGATGAACAGGAAGTGGTGGCTGAGGTTCAGGTAAACATATTGGTCCTCTAATACATATCTTATATTGGCCCTTTCTAAAGATTTGAGTCTAAAAATATGGAAGGTGTTGTCTCATAAGAAAGGAAGCTATTGATCAGACACAATAAATATGCATTGCACCAGACTATACTCATATTTAGAAAGTTTGGAAGAGGTATCAAATTGAGTGGGAATAGAATTAAAGGAAGCAGTGGGAATGAGGAGATTGGAAAGGGACTGGATTGGTAGGGATGGTTTCACAGGGTTGGGGACAGAGCCAGATATGTCTTAATGCTAGTTTTATGAGCTATACTATAAGATTATTCATCTACACAGTTATAGTTTATGTCTGATTGGGAGAGAATAGGAAGTAAAGGATGTGAATGAGGTTTATTAAAGTTCTGTTTGTGATTATCTTGCTTTGGGAAGTAGTAAGCAGATTTGTCATTAGGTTAAAACTTGCAACTCCTAAATGTTTATTCTGCATGCTAAGTAATACTTCACATTAGAACATTTCATGTTACCTTTTCCTTCTAAAACCCTTTAGTGTTCTTGAATACATTTATCACAGATGTTTGAATACATTTATCAGCTAAGTGAAGAATATCGTCCTCAGGGAAGCAAATAAACAAGTTTTGGATTTTCAGGAGGATGTGCTAGGTGATAAAGGAATGAAAAAAGAATGACCTATTTTAAATCATATTCTCCCTCATGAGAATACACTGGACAGCAAAGTTCTTATTCATCTAACTGAGTGTAACATTGTATATCTTTAGCAGTGTTTTATTTTTACTAATTGATAAGTCTCCTTAAGTATGATATGTATATTTAAACAACTTTGTTTTTTGGGTTTTTTGTTAAAGATTTATTATTATTGCTACTATTTTATTTTATTTTTATTTATTTATTTATTTTTTGCGGTATGCGGGCCTCTCACTGTTGTGGCCTCTCCCGTTGCGGAGCACAGGCTCCGGACGCGCAGGCCCAGCGGCCATGGCTCACGGGCCCAGCCGCGCTGCGGCATATGGGATCCTCCCAGACCGGGGCACGAACCCGCATCCCCTGCATCGGCAGGCGGACTCTCAACCACTGCGCCACCAGGGAGGCCCGATTGCTACTATTTTATGATTATCTTATTAATTCCCTCACACTGACTATTGTTACTCAATTGTTAATTGATCAGTTTTTCTCTTTTATACCTGCATTTCCTCAAATTTGATTGTATCACATAGTATTATATCACACATGAAAAATATTATTGCATGATACAGTTAGGGGTTTATGGAATGACTGACTGATCTTGGTGCTCTGTTCACAGGAATTTTATGGTGATTACATTGCTGTGAATCCACATTTGTTTTCCCTCAATATTCTGGGTTGCTGCCAGGTATGGAAAGAAAGGATTTTTTTTTAAGTTTATTTATCAGGTAGGAGTTAATTCAGTAAGTAATTGGACTTGTAAGATAAAATTCAAATATTTTCTCTGAATATATGTTTTAACAAAAAGGGTCGAAATTGGGATCCAGTCCAACTATCCAGAGCAACTCAAGGACTGACAGCTCTCCTTTTATCTCTGAAGAAATGTCCCATGATTCGTTACCAGCTTTCATCAGAGGCAGCAAAGAGACTTGCAGAATGTGTTAAGGTATGGCATTCTCTATCTCCAGTTCCAAAACATCAAGACCATTCATTTCTTTTTCATATTTCAGAAATTAAAGAAATATTTTATCTAAAACTAAGGAGATGATGTGTTAGGTTTACTGGCAAAGAGGTAGGCATTTGTAATTCAAGACCAAGAGCAACAAATTAGAGCTAAGATTCTTAGGCTTAACCCAAGAAACATTTGCAAGCTACTTAACTTCTTTTGATCCTTAATTTAAACCGCTTGTAAAATAGAGTTTCAAATCCTAACCCCTTAAACAGAAAACTACTAAACTTTGTCAAGCTTTTGAATCCTTTTATGGAAGGCCTATGAAAGTGCAAGAAACTATCGTTAAATGTGGTTTTTGTGTATTAATTTTCTATTTATATCATCTCTGTCTGCTACTAATTGGTTCACCAAACCGTCTTTCTCTCTTACCCACAGCAAGTGATAACTAAAGAATATGAACTGTTTGAATTCCGGCGAACTGAGGTTCCTCCATTGCTACTTATTTTAGATCGCTGCGATGATGCCATCACACCATTGCTAAACCAGGTGCAGAGCCCTTTGTTAGCATAATGAAAGGATGATTTCAAGTGGTATTCGCCAAAATGCAGATGTGGAAATGAACAACATGGTCCATTTACTTGCCTCCTTATTTTCAGCTATTCTTGTTTTTGCCTTGTGTTTCCTAGCATTCTGGTATCAGTGTTCTTCCAGCCACAGTCATCTTCAGCTCTTTCTTCTGCCTCATCCTTCCTGTCCCTTTCTGCCACCATCCCTAATTAAGGCAACTTCTGGGTCTGTAGATTCTACTTTTCCAGTGTCAGTTCTTTTCCATTCATATTGCCATTATCTTGGTGTATCTAATCTCTTATAGGAATCCTCAAATAGTCATCTTCTTGATTCCCCACTTTTAATTTCTCTCCACTCAAATATATCTCACGGACACAATGTTGTTAAATTACTTGTACTAAAGCACAGTTCTGATCCTATTACTCTTGGCTTAAAAATCTTAATTGTTTCCCATTTGCCTACTGGGTGAAATACAGAGTCCTGAACTTGGCATCCATGAGCCTTCACAATGTAGGCTCAACGTTATAGAAAACCTGCAGCTCACTACTGTGTAGATATACCTCATGATTTCCTGCCATCATTTTATTCATGTTGTAACCTCTCTTTGAACTCTGGCATGTTTGGAATACATTCTCTTCCCATCTTTACCTCTCAAAATTCTTATCCTTTAAAACCACTTGAAACATTTTTAAGTGTTTTTGAAACATCTTATGTCTCATGCTGCACTTTCTATGTTGTACCTTTGATTGTTTTCACAGTCTCCTAGGTTATACATTCCTTCAAGGCAGACTGTGTCTTACTAATGTTTGTTCTTCTGTGAATACAAGCACAGTGCCTTACACTTTGTAGATACTTTATTAATAGTGACTTTAAATTTATAGGAAAAGGCACAGTCTATATTTCAGTTCCATCCCAGCTTATAATAGTAATGTTTTTTGTTTTTGTTTTTCTGTGTGTGTGTGTGGTAATAATAATGTTAATGCTAGGGGAAATCTGTGCTGTGGAATGCAACTTCTCTATGATATGATAGATAGCCTTATATTCCTAAAATTCAAAGTAATATAACTTTATATGTTCTATATATTACATATTATATGTTACATATTTTATATACATTTTAATAATATAACTAAAGAAATTTTGATGATATAAAAAAGTAGAAAGAAAAATAATTGCTTATAATTTAGTTTCCCAAAGAAAAGCAATCATTCATTCAACAGATTTCACTGAGGACCTATTATGTGCCAGGTACTGTATTAAGTACTAGAGATAAAAGGTTAAAAGATACAGTCTCTGCTCTCAAAGAGTTAATCATCCAATGAGGAGAAAGTAAACATCATTTTAATTATGAAGTATGTGCTAATGGCAAAAGCATGCACAGGATGCTGTCTATGGAAGCATAAAGCATTTTGTTGTACTTATTTTAAATGCTGTAATGAAACTTGCTTTTTCAAGGACTCACTGGCAAATATTTTAGGAAATAAAGCACCTACTTTTATAACCTCTGAAGTTATTTTAACAAATCTAGTATTTAGACTCTAGATTTAGAGGGTAATTTGCTGGAAAATACTTAATTTTCTCTAATGGACCTGTGACTAAAAGTAACCTGTTCTCCATAAAAGGTGAGAAGGCAAATTTGGAGGTTTCTCCTTTCCAGTTTTACAAAATAAGTAAGAATGGAAACCGGTCCTTCTTCACAATGCATATTAAGTAAAAATATAAAGTAAAATGGATTCAGAGGCAAGCTTCTGAATATGTGTGTTTTGATCAACTCACAAGGTTTTTTTCTGGTAATATTAGTGTTCCCAGGATAAATATAGCACCACTGAGATCTACAAGAACACACTTCTCATGCTGCAGAAAACCACAGAAGTGTACAGGAAATGGTACAGCTTGTAACTGCAGTACCAATATAGTCCTATCTATGAAGCCAAAAATATACTCTTAATTCACAGGCAAAAATTGGAGCTAATGATAGATCTAATTTGTTTTCTTTCTATCAGGAATATTAATCTGGCTGCCCTTCTTCCAAAAGTGTGAAATCTAAAAGTATTTTGACTGTCGGATGTTTAACCAATTAAAATGACAATCTTAATGCTTAGTATAGCGCAAAGTATTAATAAAATTTGAGCTAAATAGAGAACCTTCATGTAAACAAGACTAGTTACTAAGAATGTTATCAGTTTTTATTTGTTTTCCTGAACGTTTACTATTTCCATGTTTTGTCAGTTACCAATTTTTTTTTGTCATAATTCTTTACTTAGTGGACATATCAGGCCATGGTCCATGAACTACTGGGCATAAACAACAATCGGATTGATCTTTCCAGAGTGCCAGGGATCAGTAAAGACTTGAGAGAGGTGGTCCTATCTGCTGAAAATGATGAATTCTACGCTAATGTAAGTGGTTTTAAATTCTTTTAAATTTTTTTAGTTGTTTTTATGTAAGAAGGTTAATATTGATTTGTTAGACTGAGAGCAGGTTTGGGATTTCATGTAGAAGGATGATAGAGGCATCCTGTAGATAAACTGCATCTCAAGGGAAGGCAGACTTTTTTCTGATCCTTTAACAATATTTTTTTTCACAGTAATCACATACTTAGTTTTGTACTTTTAAAATTTATTTAAAATTTATTTACCAATTTATTTACTTCCCTCCTGTCCTTAGCCCTTTGTGAAAATGGTAATGTTATTCATCACCAGTGTCCTGGCCAATATCCAGATTTGGTAATGATAATGAAATTTTCTTGCCCTTCAGTTCTCACTGTATTCAGTGTTCTTTTTTACTTCTTTTAAATTGTCTGAAAGTCAGACTTGTTGATAGAACTGTGTTTCCAACTTCCTTTTTCACAGAATATGTACCTGAACTTTGCTGAGATTGGTAGCAACATAAAGAATCTCATGGAAGACTTTCAGAAGAAGAAACCAAAAGAACAGCAAAAACTAGAATCAATAGCAGACATGAAGGTAAATTGAACATGTACATGGATGATTAACATGCAAGACTTTGGAACTATTCATGTAAGCAGCATTTCTGGAATATTCTGGGTCTGATTTCTGCCTTGATTCCTTTTGTTTGGTTTGAGATTATTTTCTGTAATACTTCTCTTTAGGAAAAAATATAGTGAAAACTTCATAATAAGCCATGTACTTCTTTCCATTCATCAGTCATATTTGGACTATTTAAAGACTCAGTCTACTGACATATACTAGTTCTTCTCTTAAGCATAACAAAATGCCATGTGATTGAAAGTATTAGATGCCTTAGTCTGGGCAGAAGAATAATCCCTGCCTTTTTTTTTTTTTTTCCTTCTTCATACATGCCTATCCTCATCAAAAAATAACAGAACCCCCAATTGATGTTTTTCCCATGGCAGGCCTTTGTTGAGAATTACCCACAATTCAAGAAGATGTCTGGGACTGTATCAAAGCATGTGACAGTGGTTGGAGAGCTGTCTCGGTTGGTCAGTGAGCGGAATCTGCTGGAGGTTTCGGAGGTTGAGCAAGAACTCGCCTGTCAAAATGACCATTCTAGTGCTCTCCAGGTATCTATTCAATCCAATTTGATGAGCACCTACTATGTGTAAGGCACTGTGCCAGGCAGAGCAAGAGATACAAAGGCAAGTAATCCTTCTTAACCAACATGGAATTTACAGTGTAACAGGGAGTTGAGACAGAACACAAATTAGTATTATTTAAGATAGATGTATGATAAGAGGGACAGTAGAAGAAAAATGTGCAATCTCAAAGGGTTCAGGCAATTAATTGAGTGTTTAGGAGGGCAGCCTAGTCAACTAGAAAGAATGCTAGACTAAAATCAGAAGATCTGAATTTCAGTGTTTGATTTGCCACTGCTGGCTTTGTGACCTGGAGCTGTTGGCTTAATCTCTGAGCCATTTTCCTCATTTGTTAAATAAGTATAATGATATTTATCTCACAGCGTTGTTAGGAAGATTTTAAAGGTATAATATATTAAAATGCATTATCTAGGTTTTTATTATTGAACATCTGCTGTTTATTCCACAAACATGTGAATGCCTGCTCCATGTTCATGGTGCTGTGAGGATCTAGTGGTACAAAAATGAATAAGATACCATCCTTTTCCTCAAAAAGTTCACATTTTAGTAGGGGAGAAAGAAAGTTAAACCAGGAATTATAATATATGCAATAAGTGCTATACTAGAGGTATTACAAAGGGATATGAAAATACAGAGGAAGGACAACTGTTTTCCCTAAGGATGAATCTTCTTAGAGCTTCTTAGAGACAATGACATTAGGTTTGGTTCTGGACAAGTAATTAAGTAGAAGTGCACCAACCAGAGAAAAGGAAGGAAATTCTCAGCAGAGGGAATGCAGGCATGGAGATGTGAAAAAAAAAAACCATTTTTTTTTTAAGGGAACAGAGACTAATTCACTGTAGCCAGTGCTGGATATAAGATGAGGAGTGGTCTTAGATAAGCCAGAAGGACAGATTGAGGCCTGGTTATGGCCACTGAAAGGAGGTTGGGCTTTAATCTTAAAATGATGAGAACTATCAGAGGATTTTAGGAAAAAGTGACATAATCAAACCCTAACCTCATGAAATTTACAGTATAAGTTGAAGAGACAAAACTAAAGCATGAGTAACAATTAGGCAGTGTTTCAAATTAATATTTAATTAAGTCAAAATTGTGGTACTGACTATAATTAAAGATTTGAGGTTATTAAGGACGGTTTCTTAGAGAAGGTGATATTAAGATGGACCATAAAGAATGAATAGAATCTGGAGGAGGATTTCAGCAAAGAAAAGATGCAGAACTATGCAGAAAATAATAAACAGCATGACCTGTTGAGAGTGGGTGTGCAAGAGACATAGGAGATAAAATTGAATTGGTAAATAGGAACTAGTTTACGAAGACGCTTGTAAGGGGGATTTGTACTTGCTGAGGTAGGCAAAGAGATCCAGTGTAGAGTCTTACGTAGAAGTTGATATGATGAAAGCAGTATTTTAGGAAATTTAATCCAGTAAGGATGCTTTGGAGATGAAAAAAATTAAAGCCAGAGAGGCTAGAAGACTCATAGTGATAGTAGTAAAAATGTACAGAAGGGCAAATATGAAAGACATTTCAAAGGGAGAAAATAACTATTTAGTGACAGATTAGATATAAGGATAACAAGACAGAACAAATCAGAGATAATTCCAAAATTCCTGAGAAGTGGCAAAATGTGGTATCACTGAAAGTAAGTAACTTGGGAATGAGAGTCCTTTGGGAAATAGCTGTTTCTAAGCCACTTATTATAAGAAGCACATTTCCTTATTAATAGGACCCTATATTCTAAAACTTAGTCTCTTTCTTTCCCTGCTGCAATTCTGCTTTATAAAATAAAGCCAGCATGGTATAATGGAAACAACACAGGCTTTGGAGCCAGACAGTCCTGGCTTATGTCCTATCTCTATGTATCAAAGTTTCTCTGGGAAAGTTACTTATTTTGCCCAAGCCTCAGGGATAATGATTTCAAACTTTTAGGTTGTTATCAGGATTTAATGAGATATAAAATGCTTCCTATATGGTAGTTACTTTGTAAAGGTTAGTTTCCTTCCTCTAAGCATAATTTTTTAAAGATATGGTACAATCAAAATAAAGAAATTCACCCACCTGTGGTTGCTCTAGTTATACCAAAGTGTTCACTGTGATTTATGTTGATAGTTGTTGGTTTTTAATTTTTTAAAATGTTTATCAAGAGTTCCTCTGAAAACACCATCATTTTGAAAATCATAAAGATGCTATTGGCTTTATATTTATGAAAAGTACTTCTGTCAACACTTAATTTTATCTCTGTGTTCTTAAATCTTCACAAAGAACTTTTAGGCTGACTTTATATTTTTAGTTGTATTAAATGCTAATTTTTAAAATCTATTTTTTATTGAAGTATAGTTGATTTACACTGTTGTATTAATTTCTGCTGTACAGCAAAGTGATTCAGTTATACATATATCAACATTGTTTTATATTCTTTATATCATTGTTATGATAAACCATTATGGTTTATCATAAATTCTAATTCTTAAATAGATAATATAAGTACTTGATGAAAGAGATACATAGTAAAAACTGAGTCTGTTAGTTTCGCTTGCATCCTTACAGTTATTCTGTGTGTGTGCAAGCCTCTATGAGTGTGTATATTTCCTTCTCTCTCTTTTTAAAATTCAGATGATACCATACTGTACACATAGCTCTGCATTTTGCTTTTTCACTTAACTGTGTATCTCAGAGATTGTTCCAGACCAGAACCTAAACACTCATTCTATTAAATCACTAAATAGTATTCCTTTATAAAGATGCATCACAATCTATTTAACTTGGCCAACTTACTTTAAACAACACTATTAATAACAGTTTATAGTTGGTTTGTGGGCCTAATAGAAGTATTCCTATGAAAACTTTTTATTTTTCTTAATAAAATGAATTTTTTTCTCTTATTAAGTAAAAACAGAATTGTGTCCTATAACTAAATTTAAATTTCCTTATGTTTCTTTATTATTTTATTTTTCCCTTTAAAACAATAGAACCAAACTTAATCACTAGCCAATTTTAGTATCTTTATTTGTATCTCACCATGTGGAAAACAGTTAGAAAAGGCTACTGTAATTCCTTGCCTGAAATCTTATTTTCTTTTCATTTTAAAAGAAAAACAGATACTTTAAAATATGAATTCCATTTGTGATCCACTTTATATTTTTAAAAATTATCTTTTGAAGGTTTTCTTGCCCAGGGTATTAGGGTTTTACAGTGAGCAGTTGATTTGGACTCCCCCATTATAAAGGATTTCTTAGACAACATGATTTAAATAGTCAATAAAGAGAACTTTTTTTTTTTTTTTTGTATGTGTGTGTGTGGTACGCGGGCGTCTCACTGTTGTGGCCTCTCCTGTTGCGGAGCACAGGCTCTGGACACGCAGGCTCAGCGGCCATGGCTCACGGGCCCAGCCGCTCCGCGGCATGTGGGATCTTCCTGGACCGGGGTACGAACCCGTGTCCCCTGCATCGGCAAGCGGACTCTCAACCACTGTACCACCAGGGAAGCCCCCAAAGAGAACTTTTAATAATGAGTAGATGCCAGGGGCCTGATCCCTAGATGGGTTACAGCATTCCTTGGCTTGACCTTAGGTGATAATAAGCAATGAATTGACTTTTGAGTAAAGATGAGGTTTGCTTTATTGAGTAGTAACTGTATCATGGTGAGGCAAAAAAAGCTCATACATTGCTAAAAATTAACTTATAAATTGCTGCCACTTCTAACCAGTTACCCTACAGGGTAACAAAAAATTTGATTCAGAAGAATTTCACTAGAACCAAACTGCAATATACTATCATTGAGACATATGCATAGCCTTGGAAAAGACTCATTTGATTAGTAAGGAAGATTTTTTTTCATACCATAAAGAGAAAAATCTTCAGAAAGTAAATAATTTCTCCCCCTTTTGTTGTCATATTACAGCTTTTCATTTGGAAGGAGGATCTAGTCTTTTTATATCCTTCTTTCCTCACCTTGGGTAAAAGATCTCAAATCATCCCATTAATAACGTGTAGTAAGGACAATAAATACTCATTAGAGAAATGAAGATAAAGAGTTCTGTTTGAAGCAGTATAGAATAGTGGCTAATAGCTTGAATCTTTGATGCCTTGGGTTTGAAAATGATTCTTAACCACTCCAAGTCTTAGTCTCTTTGTCTGTAAAATAGGGGGAAATATCAGTACTTACTTCAAAGATTTTTGTGAGGGTGTAATGAGCTAATACATGTAAAGCACTTAATACGGTACCTGGTACTTATAACATTCAATGAATATTAACTATCGCTATTTTCAGTATTATTGTTTGATGGTACATTCTCTTTTCTTTATGGCATCCAGGACATGTTTTTTAATTCACTCATGATCTTGGAACTCTCCCTGATTTTAGAAGGGTTTTTTTGCTTCTCATTAAAATTGTAAGAAAATTGTTTTGGATACATTGAGCTGACAATTTTACTTTTACCAGCTAAGAGTAAAAATGATCTATTTCTCTCTAAACTATCATTTGACTAGTATTTCAGAAACAGTGTTGACCAGCAGAAGACCTACACCAAAGCTAAATTTGACTAGTCATTAAGTAAAAGAATACTGATTCATGTATTTACCAGTTAGTGGAATTGGGTCCTGCCTACTTTCTATCATTTTTCCTAGATAAGCTCTTTATAGTCCCATAACACTGTTCTCTCAAACTGTTAGATTAGACTCATTATTTAATCATATCAGCACGTTGAAGACTTCCACCAATTTCAGCTTGCTGTTCTAATCTGTTGGCTTATAATGCTATTCATTGAGTGTTTTACTACATTACTGTGATAGTTGATAACAAGGTACAGATCCTGTTTTCAGTTTAAATTAAAGCAAAAAAAAATGGGGACTATCTTTTTTTTTTTTTTTTTTTTTTGGCGGTACGCGGGCCTCTTACTGTTGTGGCCTCTCCCGTTGCGGAGCACAGGCTCCGGACATGCAGGCTCAGCGGCCATGGCTCACGGAGCTAGCCGCTCCACGGCATGTGGGACCTTCCTGGACCGGGGCACGAACCCGTGTCCCCTGCATTGGCAGGCGGACTCTCAACCACTGCGCCACCAGGGAAGCCCCCGGGACTATCTTTAATTGCAGACTTCAACTATAATTTGTACACTGGCTTAAAGTATAGGCATGTCATTACAAAAGTTTTTTCTTGTACTGCTATATCATAGTTTTGGTAGAAAAAAAACAGAAAAGTATAAAAGTAGTCAGCCCAAAATAATGGAAGAATCTCTAAATATCAGAAGAGAAGAATTGTTTTTTAATCAATGTCTTTTGAATGAACATTAGCTCCTTTTTGAAACTTGACCTTCAAAGATAGTGTTTTTGCATTTCTTTTCCTATTTCTTCATTGTGCCTACACTAATGTTAGAATTCAGTGGAAGATTTTTGAATCCCATCTTCTTAAGTGGACAATAGTTTTCTGTTTCACTTTTTATTCAGCCATTGTTATTATGTAACAGTATACTTTTCTCCCTTGATTATCTCAAGGTTTACGGGAAATTTAATAAGAAAAGAGATACCAAAAAGTTCATTATATAATTCAGTCATATTTCCAACATATAAATACCACTGTGTAACGCATACCTCCTATGTAATTAAAGTCTCTCAGATTCTTTTTCTCCTCTTCTCTGGTTAGTACACTGGAATCTCAATATAATGTATGTCACTGTCAGTCAAGTTGATGAGTCAAGTAGCCGTGAGGGAAATAGTTCAAAATTAAGTCAAAGGATAACATGGGATCCAGGCAGACAAAAAGACCCTGCTTCTTCAAGGACTTACATAGATGAAAAAGAAGAAAGAATTCAGCTTGTATCTACAGGTTTCTTTTCATGAGGGAATAGATAAGTCTAACTGGAAACTGACCTGAGCCATGGGTTGGGTCCTAAGGGCTCAAAAGTAAGCAAAGTACTCTACTCAGCGTAGTCTTGGACCAGATCTGGGCTATTGGATCAGAAGGCCTCCCATTGAGGGAGAGCTAAGAGTCAAGCTGGGGACTCTAAATACCAGTACCAAATCTCAAGGATTAGAAGTGGATTTTTTAAATGGGAAACAGAGCCAAGAGTCAAGATTCAAGGAAAGGTAATTAGAAAGGAGCAAATAGGAAGGGTATAAACTGATTGCTACAAATAGTCTTTGACTGTCCCCATACCAGTTTTTGTGGGTTTACAGTTACTTGAGTATCTCAGATTTGCTTAGAAGTACAGGGACAGGTCAGTCAGAAGTTGAGTAGATTTGAGGTAAAAAGAGTGTGACTGCAAGGGCAGAAAATGAAACATTGTGCCTATAAGAAAAGCGACAACAGAGATCCCAGATGGATGTTTTAAACTTATGCCAGGTTGACTGAGATACATATGAAATTGTGTATTTTTACTTGATAATTAATTTGTATCCTGAACTTTCTCCATATTATAGTAGAACTTAGTGGAACATTTAAACAAATATTCTAAATAGTCTGTATTTAGTCACTGCTGTGTGGAAATGTTACCACAAAAGGAAAAAGAGGTAAGGAAAATTTTATAACTGCAGGGTTTAAATCTGTACAAGAGAAATTTATTTCCTTTTGATCCTGTAAGGACGATGGTAGTGAAATGTTCACCTAAAAAGCAACAATAAGAATCCTACCCAGAGAACTTTCTACTTGAAAGCTAGCTGGGAGGTTCCCCATTTCATCATAGTCCCTCTTTAGTGTGAAAAAAAGAGTTCTTAGTCATTAGACCTGGTTGTTGTGAAGTACTAAAAAGACAATGTATGTAAATGCATCTTGTAAGTTGCAGAATACTATACAGATGTTAGTTGTTTGTTATGTCCTCAGAATCCAGTGCCCTCCAAGGCTCCAATGCTCTTACTAGTCTTTCAGCCCAACTCATTTCATTCTCTGATTTCCATATTCCTATTAATAGCATCTCTTTCAGTGTCTCAAACTAATTCCAAAATTTAGTTTTTAAGACCCTTTACAATTGATCCCTCAGTAACCAGATGAACTTCTCTTCACTTAGTGTCCCCTGTCCCCCATTACACTGATTTTCAGTTTTTGGTTTTTGCATGCATATGTTTCTGTTATAATACCATGTATGTGTTCCTGAAAAAGCCTCACATTCTGCAAAATCATGCACTAAAAATAAACAAAGGTTATGAGAAAATAGGGTTATAAGCAGATCACTTAAAATTTATATAACTAAAAAAGAGAAAGAAAAATCTATATAACTTTGTAATCAGAGCCCTGATAAAATAATAATCCTAATTAAAATGCTAGCACAGTTAAATTTCGCTGGCATTTGCACCTAGAGATGCACTCAGACCATCCTTTGTGGTTACTCCTGGGGCTCATGTTTTATTCTTCGACATATAAGGTCTCAAAAATATTTGCTTCTCATAGAGACTTGTGTCATCAAAATTAAAAATACAATATGGGGATATCAGTCAGTTTGGGGGTGTTGTTTTGTTTTGCTTTTTAACACAGAAATATCTTTGCATCCTTTTCATTTGCACTTGCCCTTTCCCCACATAGCTTAACATTGTGGAAAGCACAGCAGTTCTTAAAGCTGCAAAACCAGTTACTTCTAAAAAAAAAACACTTCTGTAGGATTTTCATCTTTTTTCCTTAACATATTGGTAAAGCTTCCTCTTTAAAGAGGAAACTTGTGCCTGATCTTTTCTAAATATTAACTTGCTGAAAAATTTACATGTAAACCAATATGCCTTCTATGTTATTCCCATAGTTACCAATCTCATAGAGCTAAGTGTATTAAGAAACATACTTTATAGCAGAATGGAACATACTTGTTTTATCCCCCTTTATCCCATTGTCTGTGAACTCACTGAGGCCAGAAACTGTCTCCAACTCATCTCTGTGTCCCCTCCAGTGCCTGGCATAGTGCCTTTTTCTTAGAGAGTGATCAAAAAGTATTTGTTGGCTCTAATTAATTTGTTCTGCTGCATAATAAATATAAATCTATAGTATTGGGAAGTCCCTTAATGTGAGGACTGATACAACCTAAACATGATTTTGTCTAGCTTCCTTTGCTGTCAGTACCTGCCCTCTTAAGATCTTACGTATTCAGTTTAGAGATTATATGCTGTTACATATTCATATCTCTGTAAGCCATGTTGAGACATATTGTTATATATGATGCTTCTTGGAGATTAAGCCCAGTCCTCCTATGTAAAATTCTACCAAATTGTCTCCATTTCACTGGTCGGCCACTGACACTAAGAAAAGGCAGTAGAGTTTTACAAGTCAACTGGTCAGTTCTCTTCTGTGCTGTATTGATTGAAGTGGTAGAAATAGTGGTGGAAATAGTATGTGTTCCTTATTTCAGTGAGGAAATTGCAACCTTTCCTACATGAGACCCTGGACCATCTCAATCAAAGGAAAGAAAAGGGGAAATAACCATAGTTAAACTCATATTTGTCTTAAAGCAATTACAATGAGAATTTATGTCCTTATTTAATTCTTATCTTAGGCAAAAGGCATTTGATTTTCTGTAGTTGAAACAGTTGCTAAACCTATGACTTGTACATTGCCATAGTAGTGATCTTAGTCATATGTATTTTAGTCAGATGTATCACTACCATTCAATAATTATTAGAACTAAGATATTATACATCACCCAAGTGAAGGGAGGATAAATTTTAGTTCTCTCTTTTTTCAGAATGTAAAGAGGCTCCTGCAGAACCCCAAAGTGACAGAGTTTGATGCTGCGCGCCTGGTGATGCTTTATGCTCTGCATTATGAGCGACACAGCAGCAATAGCCTACCAGGATTAATGATGGACCTTAGGAATAAAGGTGTTTCTGAGAAGTATCGAAAGGTAACCAGATTTATATATTAATCCCATCAAACAGGAACCAAACTCTAGTATTATAGCCTTAACTCTGACAAATTATGTCATACTGTTTTTATTCACAGAAATGTATAATTCTTTCCTCTCATGTTTTCATTTCCTTAATAAAGTTATTTTCTTCCTGTTCCACAAGCAATAAGAGGTTGTTTATCTTTTTTTTTTTTTTAAAGCTTGTGTCTACAGTTGTTGAATATGGTGGTAAACGGATCAGAGGAAGTGACCTCTTCAGCCCCAAAGATGCTGTGGCTATTACCAAACAGTTCCTCAAAGGATTGAAGGTATGATATCTCTATGCTTTCCTAAATGAGAAACAGTTGAAGCCCCTGAAGCTTAGAGTGAATGAATATGATCTTCAAAGTAACTTCAGGATTGCTGCTGATCTAGTACTATGTCAGTTAAATGAAATTAAAGCAGACATCCTCTTGAAAGCTTTTTCTTTAAATACTTTCTGTATTGGAACAGCATCATCATTGGCCCAAATAGCTGAGAAGGGAATAATGAGATATTTCCAGGAAATACCCAAGAGTAAAAAGGCAGACAGTTCTGTTAGTCATAGCTATTTTACTCCATTTGTTTAAGATTTGTTAGGTTGTTTTTTTTTCTCTGACGGAAATTAAAGATGAAGCAAACAATTGTAGATCTTTTAAAAATACTAACCTATTTTCTTAAAATGGTCAAAAATTAGTTTTAATCTGCTAGCCTTTCTTATGTTTCCTGAAATGTTTCCATTTTCCTGAGTGTTTCTAGTCTCCTTTGCTACATAGTCCTTTTATTTGCTCTACATATCATATAATATTTCCACAAAAGGAAGGTTGTCAGTGAAGAGATAATAAAGGATTTAAGCAACTGCATTTAAAAAATTCCTTTATAATAGCTAACCTTAAATTACAGAGTTTTTTCATAAGATTAGAACATTTCTAATTGATGAAAATAATTAACTATAAAATTCTCCTAAAATTCCTGCTTGACTCTTGTCCCATGAAATCTCTATTGAGTGCATGTCCTTTTCTGATATGAGTATCATTAACTGTTATATTGCAAGTTCCAAAAAAATGACATAAGAACCATTTCCCCCTGTCTTAGGGAGTAGAAAATGTATATACTCAGCATCAGCCTTTCTTACATGAGACCCTGGACCATCTCATCAAAGGAAAGCTCAAGGAAAACCTGTATCCTTATCTAGGCCCCAGCACACTCAGAGACAGGTAAGATAACAAAGATATTAATAATAAAAACCAGAGACACTAAGAAAATAGGAAATTTAGGGTAATGTAAGAGACTACAACAAAGGTTATATCATTCTAATCTCCCTTCCCCAGTTGTTTCAGTTCTAAGATTGTTTTGGTTTTACATGTGTCAAAGTTAGATTTAAATTCCCCTACTAAGCCTGAAACATTGTTTCTTTTGGAATAAAGAAACAGATGTTTTGGAGAGCCCCAAATACTGTGTACTGTCGTTTAGTATCAGACCAGTTTACTTATGCCATTTAAGGTTCAGTTCCATGGTATCTAGCATTTGGAGTTTCAAACATTAAGGCTGAAAATAGATTTGCTGCTTGATTGCCATCCAGAGCAGGTTGTTACTATTTTTGGTGAGGACTGGACTTTGCCAAATGTGGCCAGTATATAAACTGAGACCTAATTGACAAAGGCCTTTTGTCACACAGGAGAAAAGGATGGCTTTCTTTTTGGGTATTAACTAAAGGAAACAATTAATTGTCATTTTAATCCAGTGGTTTGTTAGTTTTAATAAAAACAAAAGTTGTCCAGAACAACTTACATAGGCCAACCTGAAATTTTAAATGTACACAAATTCTACCTAGTTATAAATTATATTCTTGTGTATTTTTTATTGGGACCACATATTATAAAGAGCCTAATATATGTAGCTGAGTCCTATTGGGTAGATTAATGTGAGAATTGTTACTGTTGGTATAATTCTTATATTATTTTAGCTAATCATAATCTAAGGCCTTGGAATAATAGTGTTTTATAAATGTAATGAATTTCTGAAAGGAGAAAAATATTTGAGGTACATAAATAACTCTTGTATGATAAAATATATTTTTTCACGTTTTTCCTTTAAAAAAAAAAACTCTGTAATTTGGTAACAGAACAGAAAGAAAGAAAAAAAAAGAAATCTTTTTAAAGATCCAAGGTTGAGAAGCAGAACATCTGGGGTTAAATTCAGAGAGTATACTCATTTGGCATCAAAATTTAGAAATGTCAGCTAAGTGGTAAGAATGAAAACCAGCCCAAAGCTATTCACCTATCTGAAAGGCTTTTTGAAAAACAGTATAACTCTATTAAATAGCCTTCTAATTAACATGATAAAAGTAAAAATATTAATTTTCTTATGAATTTCACATAAGAATTATTGAATAAGAAATTAGCCACTTATTGCTAAAGGGACATAATAGACCACCAGAAGAATATTGTGGATGATTAGTTCATGACAGCAAACCTTTCTAATTTGGGGAATTCATTTCCAAACAGAGTTCAAAATGAGGCTCTTCCAACAAAACACACATTTATCAGTTGTCAGCATCTGTTGGCATTTGTCACTATTACCTAAATATATATATAGTTAATAATTCAGTTACTCATCCTTTTATATAACAAATATTTGAATGCCTTCAATATGTCAAGAACTGCTGGGGAAATAGAAGTGACAGGAAAGACAAGGCACCTGCCCTCAAGGAACTTACATGAAGGAGACAGACAGTAAACTAGTAAACAAATAAAGAATATAATTTGAATGAGATAAGTGCTATTGAGGAAATAAATAGGGTAATAAGCTACAAAGTAACTTTGTAGAGGTGGGGAGGGCTACTTTAGATGGAGAGAACCTCTCTGAAGAAGTGATATTTAAGATGAGCTTTGAATTACAAGAAAGAACCAATCTCATAATGATTAGGAGGAAAAACATCACAAACAGAGGGAACACCAGAACAAAGTCCTTGAGGAAAGACAACTTGGCAAGTTCGTGGAACAGAAAGAAGTCCAGTGTGGTTGGAGCATAACAAGTAAGAAAATAAGAAGTTGAGAAGATAAGTAGGGCTGGATCACATAGGGTCTTATAGGTGCTGGTAAAGAGGTTTTTTAAATGTTTAAATGTCATAGGAACCCACCGAAGAGCTTTAATCATTCAAGTGACATAAACTGAATTATGTATTAAGAGATCACCTTGTGGGGAGAATGGATTATTGAAGACAAAGTTAGAAGCAGAAAGACTACTTAGGAGGTGGCTGCAATAGTCCAGGTAAGAAATGAAAGTGCTTTGGATAAGGAACCTAGGAGAGAAGGTAGAATCAATAGACTTAATGGAGTAGAGTAATGGGACAAGGGTAAGGGAGACACCAAGAATAACTCTCAGGTTTTGGGGGGAAATCAAGAGTTTTATTGTTAAATTGCAGATGCCTGGTAGATAATCAAATGGAAATGTTCGATGCTAAATTGGGAGTCAACAAGATTTTGGTGATTTAAAGCCGTGGGACTAGACTAGATCACTTAGGGGAAAAGAAGAGGATGCAGGACTAAGCACTGAATAGAGGATTGGAGTCAGCAAGGGAGACTGAAGAAGAGACAGAAAGATAGGAGGAAAACCAGAAAAACTTGGTGTCATAAATGTCAAGGAGTGAGTGGTTACCTGAGACCAGTCTTCTGAGACATAAAAAAGGTGAGGACAGTGAAAAATCCATCAGACTATTCCCCAGGTTCAATGAGTTTGGAAGCCAAATTAGAGAGGGTTACAAGAGATAAGACAAAATGGAGATAACAAACAGTATGTAACATTTTTTAAGAAGTTTTGCTTGAAATGGTCAGAGAATGGGATTGTAGCTAGAAGAGATTGTAAGCTCGGGGGAATGAGAGATTCTAGAGCATACTTATAACCTGATGAGAATTATCCTAAAGAAGGAGAAATAGGTAATGCAGAAGAGAAAGGGCAAGAGTTGCAGAAGTGAAGTCTTTAGGAGATCTAGAACACAAGCAGAGAAGATTTTGATAGGAGCAGAGGTACTTCTTTCACTGTAACAGCTTTTTTTGTTGTTAATTTATTTATTTTTGGCTGCATTGGGTCTTCACTACTGCACGTGGGCTTTCTCTAGTTGCGGTGAGCAGGGGCTACTCTTTGTTGCAGTGCACGGGCTTCTCAATTGCGGTGGCTTCTCTTGTTGCTGAGCACAGGCTCTAGGCGCACGGGCTTCAGTAGTTGTGGCATATGGGCTCAGTAGTTGTAGCTGAGGGGCTCTAGAGCATAGGCTCGGTAGTTGTGGCGCACAGGCTTAGTTGTTCCGCAGCATGTGGGATCTTCCTGGACCAGGGTTCGAACCCACGTCCCCTGCATTGGCAGGCGGATGCTTAACCACTGGGCCACCAGGGAAGCCCCACTGTAACAGCTTTGATGTTGAGAACATGGGAGCCATCTTGTTTGATTACTTCTGTTTTCTCAGTAAAATATAATGTCAAGTTATCAGGTAAAGTACAGGATAAAAAGAGAAAACATTGTGAAATTGTTATCTTGTAGGCTTGTAATCAGATTTACTAGGGAAATGTAGTAGGACTTCTAGGCATGACTGAGTGCCCACTGGAGTTCTGTGGTCATTAATTTAAAATACAGCCCATGAACCTAGTTGTGTGGTTTTCTCTAGCAACTTTTAGCTGCACTAGATTAAATGAGGAGAAGGCTGATAGCTGGGTCCAACCAGGATTTTAGGAAACAAAAAAAGAAGGAGGGTATTGGATAGTGAAAAAAATATTGTTGAATGAATTGGAGGTATTGATGAGGTCAAAGAAATATTACAGTAGGGGCATTAGCATAAGTGAATTAAAAGTTGAGGGGGTGGTTATTAGAGAAAGAGGTCTTCAAGATTTCATATTGTGGATACTTGTAATGCAGAAGTTTATGTTATAATCATGGATGTTGGTGGCTGTGAGGGATGAAAGAACGAATCAGTGTGGGTGAGGAGACCAGGATGTGAGATGAATAATCCACATTGGTGTTAAAGTCACTGAAAATCTTGAAAGGAGCAGGAATGAAAAGGAGGACAGTAAACCAGAGCTGAAGTCTTCAGGGAATAAGAAAGTGACCAGGAAAGGAGGTCAGGAGAAAACAGTACAACTATATCATAAGCTTCTAAGATAGTGGAAATTTTGAAGAAGGCAGAGAAATGGTTATGAAACCATAGTAGGGGGCACAGAGGATACCTATGCCACTTCCTGGCCCTGTTTAACAGAAAGAAGACCACAGAGGACTTGAAAAGACCTACTAAACAATTCACTTCTTAGTTTGCCATGTAGATATACGGGCACAAGTACACAAAGACATGTACACAAGGATATTTACCAAAACATTATTTGTAATGGTAAAAAAACAAAAAAGCTAAATATTTGTCAATAGAGAACTGGTTACCTAGATTACAATACATTACTGTGCATTCTTCTTTAGAAATGGCATAACTCTTCATGGGATAATATCAAAACTTTCTAAGATATATTTGATAGAAAATTAAGATGCTATAATATCCCTTTTGTGTAAAAAAAAAGCTTTATATAAGCATAAACGTGATTGTGTACATATGTGTATATAAATGTGCTTGACTCTACATATATATAATATATATGTGCAAGTATGTATATGTTTATGTATACAGTAAATATTTCTGAAATAATAAATAAGAAATTGTTCATAATGGTTACCTCTGGATACTGAGATAGTGGTTAGTTGTATACATATCTATCCTTCCCACTAGGTATTGTATTAAGCATTGTAATCTTGAAGTAAGAACTATGTTTTATTAATATTTGGGTTTTTCACAATATTTAACACAGTGCTTTACATATAGATGTTCAATAGATATTGTCAGATTTCTTATGTAGGCATCTGTAGTAGTTGATATGACAAGATTTACAGTTGGGAAATATAAACTAGAGAGTAAATTTGGTTGATGTTACCAGACAATTTTGACTTTTGCAGTTTGCCTGTACAGTATTTTGGCTCTGTATTCACTTAGACCCACCCTCAGCTCTAGGCACCGTCTTCACACTGGGTTATCACATTTAAAAGAGTCATTGATTTTAGTCATCTTTATGGTTAACTTAAGTCTCATCATGATAGAACTTCTTGGTTTTGTTGTTATTGTCATATTAGAAGATATCAAAGGAGATCTGGCAAGAACACAACTCTGCAAAACCAGGAACAGTTGTAGGGATGTTTTAGCCCTTAGCTTTAAGTTAGTGGTTAACCTGTTTAGCAGTATAGCTATATCCACAAATTGGGTTTGCTCTTTCTCGGAAGATGGGACTCCCACATATCCTATTTATCAGGCTAGATTTTTTTTTTTCTCCAGAATTGCTTCTTACCCCTGATAAAAACAAGCAACTTAAACATTTGGTGAGAAAAGGGAGCTATCTGGTCATGCATTCCAGAATTAGTCAATTCAAAAAGGAAGTACTCTTTCACATTTATACAAATTTAGTAGAATCTTGTAGTTTTTGTTTCTATGAAAGCAGCAGTCCTTTCTCATTGGCCTTTTCTTCCTATAGTCAATGCTCATATGATCTTTACTACCTGTAAGTACTAGATTCAAAAATTTGAATTTTAGCCATAAGTGTAACAGTCCACAAAGTAGATAAAATACTGCCTCTTAAAAGTTTGTTTTTCTGCTTAACTGAATGATTAACGATTAAAGTAATGATTTCCAGAAACACTATGTGTGAAAATTTTTTTTATTTTTCTAATACAATAAGATATAAATTGGTTAGGTTCTCAAGGTGTCCTTGTATGTATGTATATATATATATATATATATACACAGCATGAACAGACTGCTGTTTTCTAATGTTTGCTATCTGCATTAATTAATGCTTTTGGTTGCTATGGAGAATTACAGAGCACAGGAAGATGTGTACAAAGAATTGAACTTGTGTATTCCACATAGCTTCAACCATCATATAAAAATGATTTGCTGTATGTTTTACTGTTGGCCTCATCAGAACATCTACTTTTAAAATTCACCAGGGGAAGGAATTAAAAGGAAAAATGTCAGGGATTTTTTTTAAAAAATTTTTTCACCAATGTTCCTCCTTAAGCCAGCCTGACTAAGTAGTAGGAGGCTCAGGAAAACATTTATTAATGTTTTCATAACCAAATGTGACATAGTCATCTTTGTTAGGTACACAACTGAGTCAAGCTCTAAGAGCCTATCCCTACATGTAAGTTTTGTCATTACATTGATATAGCCTACACCCACAGTTACCACCCGTGGCATCTTCTTCCCTCTCCATCAGTACGAAAATACTGTGGCACCCTGAAATTATCAGACTAAAGAATAGTGTTCTCTGGCTATGTTAGAAACTTGCTTGAATTTATTCCTTCCCAGTTCTTGCCTTTCTTTTCCATAAGAAAGATATCTACTCTAGAGGCAGGTGATAGGCAGAGGGCAGCTATGGAAAAGCGACATCATTTTCCAGGGTGATCCTTATTACTCCACTCAGCTGCTTTTCTTTTTTTTTTTTTAAGATTTATTTATTATTTATTTTATTTTATTTATTTTTGGCTGCGTTGGGTCTTAGTTGCGGCACGTGGGCTCTCTCGTTGAGGCGCACAAGCTCAGTAGTTGTGGTGCATGGGCTTAGTTGCCCTGTGGCATGTGGGGTCTTAGTTCCCTGACCAGGGGTCAAACCCGCGTCCCCTGCATTGGAAGGCGGATTCTTTACCACTGGACCAGCAGGGAAGTCCCTCAGCTGCTTTTTAAATTTACTTACCAGATCAAGAGCTCAAAACAAAAGTGTTACTGTCTAATTCTTCTCATCAGTCACTGTACCCCTGTAAGGGAGAAACCTGCTTCCTTTCTTCTTAATGGAGTATTCTGTGTAATTCATGAGTATTTACTCAAGATAAGCTGCATAATGGGTCTCAAGCTAGGTTTGTCCCTCAGCATCAAGAGCACTGCTTATGGAATGTTACTGTAAAAAAATACTCATTTTCTGGCAAAAAAACTCATTTCAGTCTTGAGGATTTTATTGTTTCTGAATACTGTTACATCCTTTTTTTTTCCTCCTGTTTTCCACCTAGGCTGACCCTAGATAGTTACAACACAGGCCAAACTATTGGTAGAGTGTCCTCTGTCTCCTTGATGGCACATTCTTATAACACTGGATTTTTTTTTCCAAAAAACTCATCCCTTAATGAATATTAAACCAGATGGGACTACACTTCAGAAGCCATTATTATCTCAGATCATTGGTACCTCTAGAACCAATATAGTGGGAAGATTTAAATATATATATCCTTAGAAATTTAGTGTATATTCTTGAGGGTAATACTATGGTAAAAGTTACAGGGACTCATATCAGTTTTTAAAATTACAATCAATTGTAGTTTATTTGATCTCTTTCTTATGAAATACACCCCTAAAGATCCTGACAAGAACTGAACTTGAGTTTTAGATGTTCATATTCCCCTTCCCCTTCTGTAGAAATATTAGTAAGAATTGAAACAACACATACTAAATGTAGAAAAAGACAAGAACCTGTATTTTGCCTGAATATTCAGTCCCCAAATAGAGTTTATCATACTTGGTAGAAAAATATTGCTATCACAATTATACAACTCATCCTAAGCAAATGACCTTTTTCAGCAAGAAAAAGCTGGCCAGTAACTGGAGGCAAATACTTGAAGGAAAAAACCTTGATAGTATAGAAAATTTTAGTCATTTGTGAACAGTGGTAATGCTTTCCTATAAGTTTATAAAGAACCTCTTTCCCTGCAGCCTAAAGCACCAGATTAATATTGGATTAATAATTTAGGTTTAAGGCTCATATCTCTTTTCTGTGCTACCAGAGGAAATCATACAAATTATAGATTAGGGCCACTACAAATTCACTGTTTCTCACTTCACTTGGGCCTTCAGGGATGCTCAAACTTAGTAGTTCTCTCTCTTTGCCTCATTCACTACATCAGTTTAGAATGTTTTCCATAATGTCTAAGTCACCTAACCCACACCAGTGTTTCCTACTTCACAGTGGAAAAAATTGAGTCTGTCAGACATTAGCTCCCTCAGTGTCTAGCCCCCATGTTTATAAACTTAGTTACATATATCTACCTAATCTCCCTCCTTCATTCTAAAGGAAATACATCCTCTTTTCCAATTCAGAACGAACCTCTCTGCCAACACTTGTTTTAGACTCCTACCATCATTGAAGGAAGCCTTTCTCCGTAATTACTTGCACTTTCTGTAATTATTTGCACTTTCTCTCCTCTCTCTCTTTGTCTCCCCCTTCTTCTCCCTCTCCCTCCTTCCTTCTTCTGTATTTTCAGCTTGTCTTCCTCTAATTACTTTTCCACAGACTACACGCATACTCAAGTTTCCCCTGTTAAGTAATGTATTTAAAGCCCTTGAGCCTGGGTCCTCCTCTAACCTGTCTTCTCTTCAGTCAAGCTTCTTGGATAAAGTCGCTATCTTCACTTCTCACCTCTTCAATCCATGTACCCTGGCTTCTTGCTCCACTATAATACACTGAAACTCTTCTTGCAAAATCACATTGCAGGAATGTGCACAGTGGTCTCTTTCAATCCTCACTTATTTACCTCACTACTGCATTTAACACTTAACCATTCTGTTCTTCTTCAAACTCACTTGTCCCTTGGCTTCTCCCTCTGGTTCTCCTCCTACCTTTCTGACAGTTTCCTTCTCAATTGCCTTTGCTAGCTACTCTTCTTGCCTATCCTGTAGATGTTAAAGAATCCTCCCAAACTCTGTCTTTTGCTTCTCTTCTCATTCTTCATGATCCCCCTAGGTAGAACTCATCTATTCCCACGGCTTCAGCTGCCACCTGTATTCAGGGACATTATCAGGTCTCAATGTCCAGATGTCTGGTGTACATCTCCATTGGGATGTTCCACAGGTATCTCAAAAACAGCACGTTTTTTTTTTTTTTTTTTTTTTTTTTTTTTGCTGTACGCGGGCCTCTCACTGCTGCGGCCTCTCCCGTTGCGGAGCACAGGCTCCGGACACACAGGCTCCGCGGCCATGGCTCGCGGGCCCAGCCACTCCGCGGCATGTGGGATCTTCCGGGATCGGGGCACGAACCCGTGTCCCCTGCATCGGCAGGCGGACTCTCAACCACTGCGCCACCAGGGAAGCCCAACAGCATGTTTTTGTCTTCCTTTAAGTCAGTCAGTCTTGCTTTCTTTGTTCTCAAACTTAAACCACTATACCTAGTCAACAAAACCAGAATACTTAAATATCACAGATTCTTCCTTTAACCTCATCCTTCACATTTAATCATTGACCAACTACTGAATGAAGAGTCTACATTTTTTGTGTCTTCTATATCCAGTCCTTCCCCACCACTTCTGGTATTTCTTTAGTTCCAACTTTTATCATATCTTCCCAAAAGTCTTACAGTAGACTTTTGTTCTCCAGGTTTTCCCACCAGCAACCCCCAATTCATTCTCACATAGCTGCCAAAATTATCCTTCAGAAAAGCAAGTTTGATCATGGTAACCTGTTAAAACCCTTCGGTGATCCCCCCATGGCCTATAAGATGCAAGATTCTCCCTCTCTTCCTCTCACTATATCTGCAGCCATAAAGGAAAAGTTAGAATGGCTCCAAAGTTTTGTCCTAAGCAAGTGAAAAGATAGGTTGGCCATCCACTAAGATGGGGAGAGCTATATGTGGAACAAGCCTGGGGGAAAGGATTAGGGATTTGGACATGCCGAATTCAGAAATAAACTAAACAGCCAAGTAGAAATGTCGAATAGACAGATGCTTAAGTCTAGCATTTAGGAGAGCAGTCTGGGCTGGAGATAGAGATTTGGGAGTCATCAGCAGATAAATGTATTTAAAAACTACAAAATTGGGTGAGATCATCTAGGGAAGTGCAGTTCAATAGAACTTTCTACAATGATGGAAATGTACTATATCCATCTATCTAATAAGGTAGCTACTAGGTACATGTGACCATTGAGCACTTGAAATATGGCTAGTTCCACTGAGGAACTGAATTTTTTATTTTATTTTAATTAATTTAAATTTAAATTTAAATAGCCATATGTGGCTACTAGCTACTACATTATACAGATATAGGGAGTAAGTGTAGATCAAGAAGAAAGGAGGGCCGGTGAATGGATTCTGGACACTCTACCATTAAGAGGTTCAGTGAGGGACTTCCCTGGTGGTCCAGTGGTAAAGAATCTGCCTTCCAATGCAGTGGATGTGGGTTTGATCCCTGGTCAGGGAACTAAGATCCCACACGCCATGGGGCAACTAAGCCCACGTGCCACAACTACTGAGCTCACGCACCGCAAACTACAGATCCCATACTCTGGAGCCCTCGCACCACAACTAGAGAGAGAAAACCCGCATGCCACAACTAGAGAGAATCCCATGCACCGCAACTAGAGAGAAGCGTGCACACCACAACAAAGGGCCAGCGTGCCACAACGAAAGATCCTGTGTGCCGCAACTAAGACCCCACGCAGCCGAAAAAAAAAAAAGAAAAGAAAAGAAATAAAGAGCTCAGGGAGATGAGATGAGACCATCAAGAGACACTGAAAAATGTCAACTGATGAAGTAAGAAGAAAACCAAAAGAATGTGATGTCCTGGAAACCAAGTAAAGAAAGTATTGAGGAGGAGCAAGTGATCAACTTAGTTTAAAAGGACCAAAAGCCTTGATAATATACAGTACTGACAGGATGTGGAAAAATAGGCACTTTCCTGAATTGCTGGTAGAATGACATCTGTAGAACACCTTGGAGATACCTACCAAAATTTAAAATGCACAGTATGTCCACACAACTGTATATAAAATGCAGTTTATAGACTGTATATAAAATATATATTAAATATATACATACATATGCATGTATCTTATAATATGAATATGTAAATTTGTAAATATATGTATATACACATAGATAGTATCTCTGAGAGGATATTCATGAGATGAGTAATAGAGTTTGCCTCTAGAGAGAAACTGGGGTGCAAGAGGACTGAGGTGAGAAGGAAACTTACTTTTTTTTTTACAATATGCCCTTTTTTTATATTATACCATGTGCAAACATTTATCTAGTCAAAAACAGATATTTTACTTTATAACTTTTTTTTTTTTTTTTGGCTGTGCCGCACGGCTTTCAAGATCTTAGTTCCGTGACCAGGGATGGAATCAGGGTCCCCTGCAGTGGAGGCACAGAGTCCCACCCACCAGACTGCCAGGGAATTCCCCAAAACAGTATATTTTAAAGTAACAAAAAATGATTGTAGAATATATAACACTATAGAACACTTAAAGCATCGTGATGCTAATGACATTGTTTCAGGTGGGTAGATTAAAATGAAGCTTACCTTGTCTTAAAATGTAGCATTTCAAAGGCATGATTTTAAGTCCCAAGTTCACATAGAAATGTCATAATTGACTCTGCTAAATCAGTTGCAAAATAACCACCCCTTCATTATTGGGAGCCTTTGTTGGGTATCTCTGCAATTCAGAGATTATCTGAACATTCTTATATTTATTTTTTTAAGTTTTTTTTATTGAAGTATAGTTGATTTTCAATGTTGTGTTAATTTCTGCTGTACAGCAAAGTGATTCAGTTATACAAATATATACATTCTTTTCCATTATGGTTTATCACAGGATACTGAACATAGTTCCTTGTGCACCTGGTTGTTTATCCATTCTATATGTAATAGTTTGCATCTACTAATCCCAACTTCCCAGTCCATCCCTCTCCCATCCCCCCTCCCCCCCTTGGCAACCACAAGTCTGTTCTCTGTGTCTGTGAGTCTGTTTCTATTTCACAGATAAGTTCATTTGTGTCATATTTTAGATTCCACATATAAGTGATATATGGTATTTGTCTTTCTCTTTCTGACTTCACTTAGTAAGTGATAGTCTCTAGGTCTATCCATGTTGCTGCAAGTGGCATTAGTTCATTCATTTTTATGGCTGAATAGTATACCATTGTATATATGTACCACATCTTCTTTATCCATTCATCTGTCAGTGGACATTTAGGTTGTTTCCATGTCTTGGCTATTGTGAATAATGCTGCCGTGAACATAGCGGTGCATGTATCTTTTTGAATTATAGTTTTGTCTGGATATATGCCCAGGAATGGGGTTGCTGTATCATATGGCAACTCTATTTTTAGTTTTTTGAGGAACCTCCGTACTGTTTTCCATAGTGGCTGCACCAGAACATTTTTAAATAGCCACAACATCTGATTCTGTTTTCATGAAGTCCCACAAGAACAAATACTCTCTCAGTTAGTGATTCCTTCAAGGTGTTTTATAAAGAGACAGAGAGACAAACAGAAAGGAAATGTAGGGTTGGTTGTTGGTTTTTTTCCCATGATTTATACATAAGCATGTACATCCTTTGACTAAAGATATTTCTATTTAGTTTTGTGCTATAACCTCCAAAATGGTTGCTTCTGCTTGATGTCATTTTAAATAATGGCCAGTAAGTGATTTAACAAAATTATTTGCCTACTAAGATTAAGTAATTTTATCTTCTCTTGGTGGCATGAGAAAAGAAAAACAAGGCAGACTTTAACAGTTTTGAAAATAATGTGATCTCCTTCTTGTTCATATCTTCAGAAGGATCTAATAGGAGGACCACTCACTTTTGTTATAAAGCTATTTTGATAAAGATTGAAACACCGTAAAACTACACAGTGCAACCTAAATGAGTCTAGTGACTGAGCTGATGCGTCAGCATGTCCAGTATCAAAACTACACCCACGGGTTTTTTGTTTGTTTCCATGGTTTCTTTTTCTTGGTTTATCAAAGGATTGAGGAACAAAGATTTTAAGAAGAGGTGGATTTCTAGAAGCGTCATTAATTTATGTATCCCATTCTTTTTTTGCACTCAAAATACTAAATGTTTCTTGTTCCCGTGTTATGGGGACATCCAAATATACCAGTACTTTCCAAAATACTTTGAGGTCCTTGGACAGAAGCCATTGTAATGACACTGTACTAAGTATTTGACGAAGGGCTTATATGTGAAAGGAGATGTGTAGTACAAGCATAAATTACTGCTATATTGATACCATATCACAGTGAAGTACTCTTCAGTCTCTTGAATATAAAAGAATATTCCTACATTTGGTTCCAGCAAACACTATTGTGCTATTCTGAAATCCACAGCACAGAAATTATGACATCCGCTCATAAACAGAAAGCAAATCACTATTCAGCATTTCCTGCTCTGTTTCCTGCCAATTTCAGATAATTAAAACTTTTTTTAAACCTTTTATTCTATTCTGCTTTAATTCTGCTTCCTTCACCAAAAAAGAAAGATTGAGAAATTAAAACTGTGATAGTAACAGCAAATTTTGCCTTTTTTCCCCCTTATCCTATGATATTAACTTCCTTCATTATTGTAGACCTCAGGATATCATTGTGTTTATAATTGGAGGAGCCACCTATGAAGAGGCTCTAACAGTTTATAACCTGAACCGTACCACTCCTGGAGTGAGGATTGTCCTGGGGGGAACCACTGTGCATAACACGAAAAGGTAAGGGAGAACATTCAGTCCTATAACTCTTTCCCCTTTCCCAGAGAGGAAGGCTTAAATTCCCTTTATGTAGGAAAAGTAAGATCAGTGCTGACCAAACTGCTGTAGACCAAAATGCATCAGTTCATAGAATAATTTAGAGTTTGTGTGAGATGAAGGATGTATACTCTATTAAGTTCATAATCACTTAATTCAGTCAAATACCTGGAGAGTAATGACCAACCTTCACTGTTAACAGTTTTGTTTCCTATGTTCAAGGAACAGACTGGCATTTTAAAGATACCCAAACATAATACTACTGAATTCTGTGAGTTTTTCTGTTTTGCTGATTAAGTACATTCATTCAGTAAATATTAGTAAGAAGAATACAAAGATGAAGAAGATAAAAATCCTGCCTCAAGTAAGTCATTGTCTATTAGGAAAGATAGAACATAAAAAATAAGAAAATAAGTGCCTGGAGAGAGATGTAAAAGAGCCATGGATTCTCAGAGTGGCTAAGAGAAACTAGCAAATGTTTCATGGAGAAGATAGTGTATAACCTGAGCCTTGGATAAAAAATGGACATATGGAGGGAGAGTACATTCTAGGCGGATTTAACCACATGAACAAGCTACAGAAAGCTATAGGCAACATACATAGAAAAAGAACAGCAAGTAGTCAGTTAGCTGGAATGTGTGTAATAAGTGAAAAGGTTGATTGAATGCCATAATTGTAGAAGGTCTTGAATTCCATGCTGAGGAATCTTTTTCTACTTTCTTGTGTAGAAAATGAGGAATCATTGAAAGTTTTAAGCAGTAAAATTACAAGAAGGTCATAGTATTTTAGGAAGATTAATTTGGAAACTAAGAGTAGGAAAGACAGAGGATGAGGAGGAAACTAGAGACCGATGGCATGATAATTGAATTTAATGATTGGGGACCCTGAGAGATCCATGCTGAGCCATGTATACATAGATAAACAGGGAGGCATTAGAGGTGTTTGTGTACTTTTTCACTTTGTATTATTATTTGCCTCATTGTACATTCTGTTTTATAACCTGTATTTTGTAGTCTGTGATAAAAACATAGTCTTAAATATATAATCATTCATTCATTAAACAAATATTAATTGAAAGGTAAGATTGGCTGGATTTGAATATTTCCCTCTTACTATTTTTGTGAATTTAGGCAGATTAGTTAACCTCTTTGTCAATTTCCAGAGCTCACTGGCCATTTATATATTTCTGTTTGTGAATTGCCAGTTCATATTCTTTGCAAGAATTATATCTGTATAATTAAGGATATTGATCATTTTCTAATATTATATATTTGCAAAATATATTTTCCTCTATTTGATATTTTTGTTTTATATTATTCACAGTGTTTTGTTGTATAAAACTTTTCTTTTTTTACTTTTATGTAATCAAATTTACCAGTGATTTCTGCCTTTGATGTCATGCTTAGAAAGTTCTTTCCCAGTCAAGATTATATAAATACTAACCTCTATTTTTTCCATTATTTTTAGGACTTGTATTTAAACTTCTATATTTATAATCTATCAAAATTTTATTTTGGTGTAAACTGTGCAGTAGTTTCCTTTTATAAATTTTACAGAAATATTACATGTACATAACTTCATTACATACAGAAAAGTATACAAATGATAAGCAATGAAATAGCACAAAGTGAATACATCTATGTAACCACCACACAGATCAAATAATAGAATGTTACCAGTATCTCTAGAAGCCTCCCTTATTCCTCATGTCCCCTCCTTTGCACAACTCCACACAAAATAATAACTATTATGACTTCTGTTATTATAGATTAGTTTTACCTGTCCATAAAAGATAATTGTTGAATGAATGAAGAAACAGTGGTTAAAATTAATCTATTTCTGCCTTTCTCACAAACAGATCCTTAGAAGAATCTCTAATCACCTTCCTTCCAACTTACAAGCTATCATTGTCCAGCATATTGGTTCCACTTTGTTTTTATAATCCCCAAATGAATCATTATTATTTTCAATAGTCAATATTTGTTTAGATTTACCTACATATTTGCCTCTCCCCCCTCTTCATCCTGGCCCTTGTTTCTGATCCAGTATTCTTCTTACTAAAGAACCTCTTTTTAGTAGTCCTTTCAGGTTCTGGTCAACTTGACGTTTTTGTCTAAAAATATCTTAGTTTAGCTAAGTTTAGAATTTCAGGTTGATAGTTTTTTTCAGCACTTACAAATCAGAAGACAGTGGAATACTGGTACTTCCCTGGCAGTCCAGTGGTTAAGACTCCGTGCTTCCACTGCCAGGGGGCGTGGGTTCGACCCTTGGGGAGCTAAGATCCCTAATGCCAGTACTGTGGGGCCCCGCCCCCCAAAAAAAGAAGACAAGGGAATAATACTATTTTTAATTGTTGCTTCTTAGTAGACTTCTTAACGAAATCTACTCTCGATACAATTGTTTTTCGTCTGTAGGCAATATTTTCTTCTCTGGCTCTTTTCTTTTTTTTTTTTTTTTGGCGGTACGCGGGCCTCTCACTGCCGTCCGTGACCTCTCCCATTGCGGAACACAGGCTCCGGACGTGCAGGCTCAGCAGCCATGGCTCACGGGTCCAGCCGCTCCGCGTCATGTGGGATCTTCCCAGACCGGGGCACGAACCCATGTCTCCTGCATCAGCAGGTGGACTCCCAACCACCGTGCCACCAGGGGAGCCCTCTGGCTCTTTTTAAGATTATCTTTTTGTCTTCGGTGTTCTTGTTTCAGTATTATGTATCTAAATGTGGATTTATTTTTATTTATGTTACTTAGTATGAAAATACGTGTTTGGCATAATTTCTGGAAATTATTTCTTTGAATATTGCATTTTTCCCCAATTATTCTGTTCTCTCCTTCTGGAACTCCTGGGAGCTATATGTTAGGCATTTATCTATTTTTCATGTCTCTTAACCTCTTATTTATATTATCCACCTGTTATCTCTCTGTGCTGCCTTCTGTGTAATTTTTTTCACATTACTATTTCAGTTCAGTAATTCTCTCTTCAGCTATGTATAATCTGTGTTTAATTTGTACATTCAGTTTTTAATTTCAAAGGTAATATTTTTATGCCTGTAATTTCTATTTGCTTCTTTTTCAAATTTGCCTGATTTTTCATTAATTTCTTCTCTTATGTTTTCAAAGCCTTTTCAGATTTTTCTTTAACCACATTAATTCTATAATCTGAAGTACTTGGAGGTCTAATTCTGCTGTTGTGTCTGCTGACATTAGCTCCTGATGGCTCATTTCTGCATGTAATTTTGTATTACAAGTTATCTTAAAGAAGACTCACAGGGCTCATGAGGAGCCTAAGTTGAAGATATATCTCTTCTGCATAGTCTGTCTTTCATTTAGGCCAGGTACCCAAAGAGTATTATCAGTTCAGAATTTTTTTTAATGTTTATTTCTGTACTGAAGGGTTCCTGAACCATGCAGAGCTTATACTGGTTTATTTTCAAGTTTCCTTGTGATCTTCCTGTGCAGATAGAAGATTTTTGTTTTTCTATTCTCTCTTTTCAGTGAGGGCCTCTACATTATGTGAGAGTCTTAATTCTAATTCCCTTTCTTACTGAGGCCTAAGCCCTGTCTCCTGACCCTCTGCGGCTGTTAAAATACAGTGCCCTTGTTTATGAACATTGGCATATTATGAACATTGGCATATACCTATTGGGTAGTCACAAGCATTGGTTTATACTTATCAACCTAAAATTTGGTTCCCTTTTTGTGATGACTCTTGGAGATTTCCCTGAATTTCTTAATAGGTTAAGCTATTCATTTAAAAGTATGTAGGTAATTTTTATCCAGCATTTCTATGTGTTTTATTTAATTTCGCCTTATCTAGTTGGCCTTAATTTCAGAAATCGAAGTATAAGTGTGGTTATGATCTTGGAAAAGTTTAAAATGCTAGTGACATTATGCGAAGTTTACTCTAATTTGAAAACTCTTAGGTAGTATTTGGAAGCTTAACCGTGCATCCTAAAATGTCAGACTGAGGATTTTGTACCTAATTCAGTAGTCTGTGGGATACCATTGAATAATTTTGAGCACAGAGTGATACAATACTATCACAACTATTTTATGCAAGTTTCTCCCTTTGTTCCTGCTGCTGCTAATAAAAATAATCATAATAGGGCTTCCCTGGTGGCGCAGTGGTTGAGAGTCCGCCTGCCGATGCAGGGGACACGGGTTCGTGCCCCAGTCCAGGAAGATCCCACATGCCGCGGAGCGGCTGGGCCCGTGAGCCATGGCCGCTGAGCCTGCGCATCCGGAGCCTGTGCTCTGCAACGGGAGAGGCCACAACAGTGAGAGGCCCGCATACCGCAAAAATAAATAAATAAATAAAAATCATAATCATAATCATAATAAATATTTATTGAGCATCTACTATGTGCTAGGCACTTCACTAAGTACTTTACATATATTAAGTCATTTAATCCTCATATAAGGTATGTACATTATTATCTCCACTCTGTATATGGAAACTGAGGCAGAGAGATTAAATAACTTGCCCAAGTAAACATGGCTACTGAGAGATAGAGCCAAGACTCAAAGCCAGAGTCCATGCTTTTAATCACTATGTATTTCCTTCATAAGTATTACTTGAATGCTTGACACTCTATTGTTCTCTAAATAATATTTAATAATTTAGTGTTCAAAATGTTTTATTACTAGATAGCCATAATGGATTTTATCTTCTTAATCTAAATAAGTTCTCTCATAAATGTATATATAATTATCTGCTTTTAAATAGGCTTTAATATCAGAATTCAGAAAGACTAATTGACTTTTAAATGATCTTTCTGAGAGTTAATATTTCCCATTGAGTATTAGTAGCCCCATGGCCCATAGCATTTTCTCTTTAACTTGAAACATTAGACGTTTAAAACTAAACATCTGTATCTCAATTTTGAAAATACTTTGGATTTAGATGGAAAGATAGATTGGCAAAGATTTTTATATATTTCTTTGTAATTTAGTCATATTACATACAAATAAAAATGCATATATTTTCACATGTGTTTGGCTAATTAATAGTACTGTGAATAAAACTGCATTTTACTATTAAAAATGGGGGGGAACCTAAACATCTAGGTTTTTCCTTAAATTAGTGTCCCAGGTCCTGAGAAAATAATCTTTAATGTAAAATTAGGAAAGGCAGAAAAAAAAAAAAGTAAGGCAGCTTTGTAAAAGCTTTATACTAGATTCTTCCAGCTAGCCAGCTCAGTATTTCTTTGTCTGACCTAACAATATGCTAAGCAGTACACTAAATTACATTTGAGCAGATATCCTTAAGCAATAGAAGGTCAATAAAATCTTGAATGAGATTGTTCAGTGGTCCCCAACCAATGAAATTTTTAGGAAGAGGGTGTTGCTATGATAATTACCAACCTGGAAAAAATTTAATGTTTGCGATACATAAATGTTCCAAAATCTGGTTTTTTTAATTTACTTTCATAAATATATAGCCTCCAGCAATAAGTAAATAGTGAAATTTTTCACTATCAGTAAGAACATAGTGCAATTTGTATTTCAGAGTCCAGTTATTATAAAGGCTTAAGTAATTGAAAAACAACAGTTTCAGCTTTTAGAGGAAAGGCTCAATTTTCATGATGAATGTGGATTACCTTGGGTATTACTAGACTGTTAAGTAATTAAGAGTTCACAACTCTTAATACATATTGAAATCCCAGACTCTCAGTAAATGGGAAGGTTAATATTTTTTAAAACTCAGTTTTATACCTGGATATAGTAGGGCTGCTGTGAGCAGCAATAAAATATGGGGGGAGAAGTTGAACAATTTGTTTCGTGAATTGTTAGGGTTTAATTTTTGTGGGAGTCTGTGCAATTTCCTATGTAATACATGGATTATTTCTTAAAAGTCCAAAGGAATAAGTGACAAAGACACAGCCTTAACCTCAAAACTCTACCGTACAGAAGTATTATTTTGAGAGACTATGGCAACCAGGAAACAGAGTATACTTTTAGATGTGCCACGATGAGTGCCCTCTTTTTAAGCTTTTCTTTTTTTTTTAATTTATTTTATTTATTTATTTTTGGCTGCATTGGGTCTTCGCTGCTGTGCACGGGCTTTCTCTAGTTGCAGCGAGTGGGGGCTACTCTTCGTTGCGGTGCACAGGCTTCTCGTTGCGGTGGCTTCTCTTGTTGCAGAGCACAGTCTCTAGGCACGCGGGCTTCAGTAGTTGTGGCATGCAGGTTCAGTAGTTGTGGCTCGTGGGCTTAGTTGCTCCACGTCATATGGGATCTTCCTGGACCAGGGGTCGAACCTGTGTCCCTTGCATTGGCAGGCGGATTCTTAACCACTACATGACCAGGGAAGCTCCGTGTCCTCTTTTTATACTTGGAATTATGTAAAATATGATATGCCCCACAAAGATCTGGATTGGTGAGCATTGTAATAAGCAGAAAAGAAATCATATCTTGGGAATTCCCTGGTGGTCCAGTGGTTAGCACTCCGCGCTTTCACTGCCATGGCCCGGGTTCAATCCCTGGTTGGGTAACTAAGATCCCGCAAGCCCTGCGGTGCATCTGAAAAAAAAAAAAGAAAAAAGAAACCATATCTTGTAGCTCAGAGTGTTATATGCTGATATAGAAGCTACTATCCTTCCAGAGTGGGAAATGCCTATTGCAAGATACTTCTGTGACACTTGATTTCCCTGATGTATTAAATAAAATCTGAGATTATGACAGATTTATTTTGCAGTCAGATCCCAGCACTACCACTTACTAGTTTATGATTTGGAGCAAGATACTTAATGTAATAGGTAGATGGGTCAAAACTTGTCTCTTGCATCCTAGAAAATCACATGAACCTCACATGTAGCAATTTGAACAGCTTTCATCCTGGGATACCTTCTGTTTCTAAAATACATTGAGATTGCCTTCACTGTGAATTGAAACAAAATCTTAGTTTTAAACAAAACCAAAAAATAAAAAGCAATTCTTTCCTTCCCTCGCTGACATATTTCCAGAAATGAAAGTAACTTTTGGTGAGAGAATAGGTATAAGTAAGCTAAGTTTTAAGCCAGAAGGCACCTGAAGATAAATGTCACTTAGAGGTTTTTTGTTTATTATAAAATATCTGCTTTATTTTTAAAAATAAAGGACTATTATTCCATGTTAAATGTGGTTGCCATTCTCTGTGAAAGGATTGAAAATTCTAACATTTTTTATTTCTTAAGTTTTTTGTTCTACCTAAAACGTCCCTTAGATTTTGAAAGGAAATACACATTAGTTGAATCTGAAATTCAACTTGCCATTTAGAGTTCTAACTTCAGCTGCTCTCTCTTAAGTACCTTATTTCTTTAAAATAGTTCTTTTGTGACAATACTGTTCAGTGCTTCAAGCACTGATCACAGTGAAACAGAGTTCTACAGGCCTTTTGTAGTTAGATGAGTTGTTTCTATAGGACCTGCTCTGATGATGTGTAATTGTAATTATCTTTGTTTAGCTTTAAACACTATTTAAAATAGATGGTGTGTGTTTGCTGCTAAGACACCAAGGAACTTTGCAGAAACTAATTATCTCCTTAGCAACATTCTTAATAAAACTGCCTTCTGAATGAAGGGAGGTAGTCAATATTTTCTTCTCCCTCCATAGTCATATGAAGTTTAATATGAATTTTGTATTGCTTTCCCTTCTCCTTTTATACATAATGAAATCAAAGAAAGAAAATATAGTAACTGATCACAGGGACCTCTTTACAGGCATAATTTTCATGCCTTTTTCAAAGCAGAGAACCTGCCCTGAAAAAGGATCTAGGTAAATAGATTCAGCAGTGACCTGAACACATGCAAGTGCTTGCCCTAAGCAGTTAGTCTGTTAAGTCTCTGGGGTCCATGCAGGTTTGCAGTGTGCAGACTGTCATCTCCTGTGTCAGTATTTGCACATCTTATGGATATACTTCCCCCTGGCCCTTACTACTTCCCTCTTCATTTGTCTCATTAGTCATACTGGCCTAATAGATCCTCAGTTAGCAGGGAATATGTCAAATTTCAACTTCTGAAATTATATATGACATGGGTTGTTCTACTCACCACAAATATTTTCACCAAAGTCTTTGTGAAACAGTCAGAAGTAATATTGCCCTAGTTATGAGTTCTAGAATACATAAACATTTATTGAACAAATGAGAAGAACATAGTCAATAGTTCATTCACTCTTTCAGCAAATATTTACTGAATATTGGAATACCTCTGTGAATAAAAGCAAAGATCCTAATCCTCAAGAAGCTTACATTTGAATGCAGAGAGAGACAGAAATAAACAATAACTTAATAAATAAGTATATTTTATAGTAAATCAGAAGATGGTAAATTCTATGGGGGGAAAAAAGCAGAGCAAGGTGAAGGGAAATCAGTAATGCATAGAGGCAGTAGGGTTCCGTCACACTACTCAGTATGGTATCAGGACAGGCCTCATGAAGAAGAGATTTGAGCAAAGACTTGGAGGAGGTGAGGGAATGAGCCAAAAACAGATACGGGGAAGAGACTCTCAGGCACAGCAGCGCTGTGTCCTAAGGCAGGATCATGCAGTGTGTTCAAGGAGACTGAAGAGTCTGGGGCTGCAGTCAGGGAAGTATCAGGCACCTGATTGTGGAGGGCCTTGTAGACTCTTTTGAGGACTGGTTTTCACTATGAATTAGAGAGCATTGTAGGACATTGGGTTTTTTTTAACAGCTTTATTGAAGTAAAATTCATATACCACACAATTCACCCCTTTAAAGTATTCCTTGGTTTTTGGTATATTCGCAGATATGTGCAACTACCGCCACAGTCAATTTTAGAACATTTTCATCACCTCAGAAAGAATCCCCCAGCCTTAAGCAACCACTAATCTACTTTCTGTCTCTATAGATTTCCCTGTTCTGGACATTTCATATAAATGGAATCATACAATATATAGTCTTTTGTGAGTGGCTTCTTTTACTTAGTATAATGTTTTCAAGGTTCATCCATGTTGTAGCCTAGATCAATACTTCTTTCCTTTCTACAGATGAATAATATTTCATTGTGTGAAATGAAATACCATATTTTGTTTATCCATATGTCAGTGATGGACATTTGAGTCATTTCCACCTTTTGGCTATTATGAATAATGCTGCTATATATATTTGTGTACAAGTTTTTGTGTGTATTGTAGAGTTTTGAGTAGAACCATGGCATCTGACTTATATTTTAGCAGGATCACCCTGGCAATCAAGTTAATATGAATTGAGAAGTATTATTTATCTTAAAATATTCAGAATGAATATGGGTTATTATAAAAATGCAAGTTTCCTAGACATATATAAATGAACTATACCCATTATGTATTCACCTACTGAGTCATTATTCTTGTTGTGTTTCTGAAGCACATGATCGTACCTTGCAAATAAATGAGCATCTTGGTTTGGGTTTTGAGCTGGCTTGCCTTATCACTTCACAAGTCAATCAGTGTTAAAGAGTTCTGGTCCTTGCTGGCAGCAGTTGACATGTTAGGTTAGCTGTGTGAGCTGAGAGGCCAAGAACCAGATCAGCACGGATGGAATTGTTCTCCCAATAGAAGAAATCCCTCTGTCTTCTCAGAAACAGGATAGAAGTGGAGTAGAAAAGGGAGGTGAGGTGAATGTATTAGTAGTGCTGCCAACATTACCTGAGCCCTGCCTGAACTGTGGATGAAGAGAGCTCTTTAGTCTTCCCCAGTGCTGTCAGTCAGTTCAGTACTTTCTTAAGACTTTTGAGGGCTTCCCTGGTGGCGCAGTGGTTGAGAGTCTGCCTGCCGATGCAGGGGACACGGGTTCGTGCCTGGGTCCAGGAGGATCCCACATGCCGCGGAGCGGCTGGGCCCGTGAGCCATGGCCACTGAGCCTGCGCGTCCGGAGCCTGTGCTCCACAATGGGAGAGGCCACAGCAGTGAGAGGCCCGCGTACCGCAAAAAAAAAAAGACTTTTGACCAGGAGGAAAAGTAACCCTAGATCAACAGTCCTCTTACTGCCAGATTCTCTTTCAAACCAATAATAATGACTACACATAGTAGGTTCTCTATAACACTACTGGATTCAAATAAACCCTCATTAACAAGCCTGCACAATAATTAATGGTCTCATTTTTCAGTTATTTTCTCTCTAACTAGCAAAGACAGATGAAGAAAAATAGGCTCCCCCCCCAATAATTCATGCTCATTGTAATAAAAAAAAATTAAATATAAAAGTCAAAATCATTCATACTACCACACAACTCAGAGCTAACCACTGTTAATATTTTGGTATATTTTCTCCTAGTGTTTTTTTTCTTTCCCTGAAGGTTTTTGAGTTTTGTGTGTGTTATGTTTGTTTTTCACATAATAAGGATCACATTACATTGTCTATAAAGTTTTATACTTGTTTTGCCCACTTTTAATTATACTGAGAACATTTTACCAAGTTATTAAAATTACTTTAAATGATCCTAATGGCTCTATAGTTTCCATTTTAAGGATGTATCTCTGTTTAACCACTACCATTTGACATTTAGATTGTTTACAGTTTTTTGCTTGATATAAATACTGCAGTAAGCATCTTGTATATTGATAAACCCTTGTCCTATCTCTGAATATTTCCTCAAGTTAAATGTACAGTGAGGCAGTCTCAAATATTGCTAGTAGAAGTGTAAATCCAGAACTTTTCTGGAAAGCAATCTGACATTATATATTCAAGGGCATGGGGTTGACTTCATGGCTCTTGTTGTTATTGAGGGGTTTTTTTAGTTTCTTGATTTTTTCGAAGCCCTAACTCAGGTGTTGGAAGTGTTCTATATCTTGATCAAGGAGATGGTTACAAGACTGTATACATTTGTCAGAATCATCAAATGATATCCTTAAAAGTGGTACATTTTATTGCCTATGAATTATATCTCAATTAAAAAATTAAAATTTTAAAAAACAAAGCACTGTAGTACCAAACTGACATTTTTTCCTTGACATGGTTAGAAAGATAGAAAGATAAAAAGAAATAGTTTTCTTACTATGTATTTCAGTGTTATTTAGTGACATGCCCTAGAACCACCAGATATTAGCTGGTGTTACGAGCACATGATTTGAGAAACACTGATCCATAGCAACTCCTAAGAGGGGATTATGATGACACTAAGAAGTAAAATTTATTTACCATATACTATGTGTTAGACACTGTTTTAATACTTTATACCCATGCTATCCAAAATGTAGCCACTAGCCTTTGTAACTATTGAACACTTGAAATGTGGCTAGTCTAGTTTGAGGTGTGCCACAAGTATAAAATACATATTGGATTTCAAAGACTTAGTACACAAAAAGTGTAAAATATCTCATTAATAATTTTTTAAGTTGATAATGTTTTAGATATATGGATTAAGACAAATATGCTATTAAAATTGATGTTACTTATTTCTTTTTACCTTTTTAATGTGCTTACTAGAACATTTAAAATTACATAGCCACTCACATTTGTGACTTGCTTTGCATTTCTATTGGATAGTGCTGCTTTATTCATTAAATTTTTATTTAATTCTCATAACAACCCAGTGAGGTAGGTATTTTTATTATTATCATCAACCTTATTTTTCAGATGAGACTTAAGAGTAGTTAAGTACTTTGTCCAAAGTCATAGAGCTAGTAAGTGGCAAAACTGGAATTGAACTCAGTTTGTTTCCAGTCTGGGCACTCAGTTGAAATAATATTTTAGGAAGATTTATCTAGCTATAATTTTTTTTTTTTTTTTTTTTTTTTTTTGCGTTACGCGGGCCTCTCACTGTTGTGGCCTCTCCCGTTGCGGAGCACAGGCTCCGGACGCACAGGCTCAGCAGCCATGGCTCACGGGCCCAGCCGCTCCACGGCATGCGGGATCTTCCTGGACCGGGGCACGTACCCGTGTCCCCTGCATCGGGAGGCGGACCCTCAACCACTGCGCCACCAGGGAAGCCCTAGCTATAATTTTTTTAAATCCCTTGTTTATAAATGTCACAAGATAGCAAAATATGTTTTTATCAAATGGAAAATATGTGAAGCTTTCTGCCTACTAAAAAATATTGTAAACCAAAGAAGGGAAATAACAGTATAAAAGTAAGGAATCATTTAGTTTTATTTAAAGATTTCTGTCATCCAGAGATAATTAAGAATGAGATTTAAGACAGTGTTGCCCTTTGGATAAAAATGACTAACTTGATTAACTAGTGGCAGCTGTTAGTTTCATTACTACCCGAGATGATGCCTGAGCTTTGGTAATAATATAATTCTGACAACGTCAGGACATTAGTGTTTTTTTGTAGAGAGTGCAGTTTAGAGCTTAGAAAACAGTTGGCATTTTGAATTTCTGTAGATAGATTTGAAGCTGGGAGGATGCCGATTCATATTATCAACAGGTTCTTTATAGATTTCTACCTAAACAAGTAACACTAGAGACTTGGACCTTCTCCTATAACCACGAGTTGGTTTGATCTCTGAATTATTTACTGAAAAATTAGGATCCTGTGACAGAATTTACATTTCAAAGGAAAAGGAATTCAGAGGACACTTCTTCACTTGTAGGTATTTCAGAATCAGTTTTGAAACTGTTGGAACCATCACCATCTACCATCTCTTGGGAGATTTTTGGGAGAGTTTACTTTTCTCCTGTAACCAAAGTGTTAAAACACCATTGCCAAGAGCTGTGATGGAGTGTATCACCTGTCACTGACAAGCATTTATTGAGCGCTGTTATGTGTAAAGTTCTGTGCAGGTGTTAGAAAGATGAAGACATATTCTATGTCGTTAAAGATCTCAGTGTCTAATGGAATAATAGGCATATAAATGAATAACTCTAACAAGATGCCTTTTTAAAAAACTAAATTTAACCCAAGATTCAAATCTGTGTCCCCTGATTCCAATTTATTTGTACACTGAAACATATTTTTTAATTAAAAATAGCTTTTTGTTACAAAATCAATACGTAATCCTTATAGGAAAAAATATTTAATACAGTTAAGCAAAAATAAGATAATAAAAACATCCATACTACCACCATCACACCATTGGAAATATCAACCATCTTGATGTATGCCCTTTTAGGTTTTTTCCTATTAATGTGTACACATGTATGTTTAAATAAAGTGGAATATACTATACATGTACTTTCAATGAAAATACTTATATATGTCATTTTTAATAACTGAATAGCATTCTATTGTCCGATTGTGCCACAACTTATTTAACCAATCCTCAGTTTTTTGTTCACTCCACTCAACAAGTACTTATTGAGCACCTATGTATTCCAAGAGCTATCTTGAGACTAGATATATGGCAGTAAACAAAACAAATATTTTTGATATTCATTGTTTATAATTTTTTTACTCTTATAAACAGTGCTGTAACAAACATGATTTTATATAGATCTTTACACACGTCCATTTGTTCACTTGGGATAATAGTAATTGGGCATATACTATATGCCAGACAATCTGCTGACTTCATTTCATATATTATCTCATTTAATCTTCATGATCCGAAAGGTAATATTCTTGTGGTTCCAATTTTCAAGTGAAGAAACTGGAACATTAAGAGAAGACAATTAAGTAGTTTGCCTTAAGTCATATAGCAAGGAAGTGCAAAGCTAGAATTCAGGTTCAGATTTTTGTGATCCTAGATTCAATGCACTACTAGCAATGTTGAGATGAAATTACTGCATCAGAGAATTTAACATTTTTAAGATGCTTAAATATGAATTTGTCAGCCAGAAAAATTTTACGTTTATAGCTTCACACCATGCCCTTCCAACCCTGAAGTTAACTGCTCCTGATTCTTAAAAATAAACAAATTTTAAAAATCATCAATTTGGGACTTCCCTGGTGGTGCACTGGTTAAGAATCTGCCTGCCAATGCAGGGGACACAGGTTTGAGCCCTGGTCCAAGAAGATCCCACATGCCACGGAGCAACTAAGCCCGGAGCAACTAAGCCTGAGCGCCACAACCACTGAGCCTGTGCTCTAGAGCCTGTGAGCCACAACTATGGAAGCCCACGCACCTAGAGCCCGTGCTCTGCAATGAGGGAAGCCACCGCAATAAGAAGCCTGTGCACTTCAACGAAGAGTGGTCCCCAATCGCAAGCCCGCACGCAACAACGAAGACCCAACGCAGCCAAAAAATAAATAAAACTAATAATTTTTTAAAAATAGATTAAAGAAAAGAAAAAAATCATCAATTTGTATGGAGAAAATTAGTTAAAAAACATTTTACTTCAACTCAAAAGAAAGAAGAAAGCAGCAGATGAATAATGCAAAGCTAAAAGAAGAGACCAATAAATGAAAAAGTCAGAAATAGAGACAGAGTCAGAGAGGTATGTACTGTCTGGTTTCAAAGCAGCCTCCAGTTCCAGATTCCAGCCCCTTATGAGGCACTGATCTTACACTGGTTCAGTGATAGACCCCCACCCCCATGTCGTTGAGTACACTTTTTTTCTTTTGCTAGTTTGAATGGGTTTCTGTCTCTTGCAGCCAGAAGGTTGCAGTTTAGGAAAATGATATTATCTTTTAAAAGTTTATAGGATGTGGCTTTTTGTGTGGTATATAAGACCTTATCCATTGTTTGCATATTTGTTTCAGGATTTGTTGGGTTAGACAATAAAAAACTTTAAATGAAAGGAAAAGCTCAAAAATGCTAATCCCATGTAGTGACACATGAGTGACTCGTTTACTTCTTTATTTCCTATGTTATCTACATTTTAATGTTTTTTAATGATGAGAAAAATATTAAGATGTTCTACAAATTTTTAAAGGTCAATTTGATGTCCCTTGGGATTATTAAGTAGTAAAGTATGTAGTTGATTATCCTCTACACAGTCCTGCAAAACTGTATTACCTTCCCCAGTTGAATGATGCATCCTTTAGGACATAAGTTCTTTCACTAGGATTATCATTAGAACTTCCGGGCTTGAATGAGACCTGTTATTTATAAATCACCTTATTGTACTCTTTGGTCTAAGAGGCAGTGTAGCACAGCAATTAAGAGCAAGACCTCTAGTGACAAACTGACTACCTTTTTTAAATCCTAGTTTTGCCATATGTCCACTTGTATGACCTTAGGCAAATTATTTAACTTTTTTGGGCCTCAGTTTTCTCAACTATAAAATGGAGGTAATAATAGCTCCTTATATCATTGTTATGATGATTGGGTGATATATATAAAATATTAGAGGAGACTCTGGTGCAGGGTAAGCACTTACTTAATATGTGTTGCTTGCTGCTGCTGTTGTTATTACTATTACATTTGGGGAAAATAAAGTAAAAAAGACTTTGAGGGCTTCCCTGGTGGCGCAGTGGTTGAGAGTCCGCCTGCCGATGCAGGGGACGCGGGTTCGTGCCCCTGTCCGGGAAGATCCCACATGCCGCGGAGCGGCTGGGCCCTTGAGCCATGGCTGCTGAGCCTGCGCGTCCGGAGCCTGTGCTCGACAACGGGAGAGGACACAACAGTGAGAGGCCCGCGTACCGCAAAAAAAAAAAAAAGACTTTGGATACTCATTGTCACCACCTCTATTGTCACCCATACTTCCAAATCACTTGTTTTGAAAACTACTTTAACGTAATTCAAGAGCAGAATTATATTATTATGCCAGGTTGGAATATACTGGGGCAGTGGTAAAATTTACTCTGACGGTAGTCCAATTGCCAGGTGACTTTTGTAGTCTTTGGAGAAAAAGCTTTAGTAGCTTGATTTCCATTTGTGCTCACACAAATTTCCCCTTTGAAGCCTCCAGACTCAGTACCTCTATAATTAATAGACTTGCACAGAGTCTTCAACATCCATGTTTGCTACAGATAGGTAATTTGGAGCTTTGTTTCCTGTTGGGTTTGGGGGGGTTTGTTTGTTTGTTTGTTTTGGTATGGCGGTCACCATTCTACTCCTCTAGTTGTGGTTGCTCTGACAAATTGACGTGGTCTTGAATGTTCCCAGTGGTGAGAAAGTACATCTGTAGCTCTCTTCATTCTCAGATGATAACCTCCTTTCATATCTTTATGTAACTGATATGACAGGCAGTTCACTCTTTGAGGAGTCCACCTTTTGCCCTGTGGACTATGAAGATAATCCTTTCTCCTCGCACGATACTCCAATGAATGACACATGCACAGTGCTGGATACATGGAGAATCCCATTGGTTGCTTTTTTGTCCTGTTTCTTCACAGAGGGAGAGGAAGTAGGACCAAGGGCTCCTATTTATTTGTTTTGCTTTGCTTTGCTTTTTGTTTTTTCATACATCAGGTGTCCAGTACTAAGGTGGGAACTGGGAAGGAGTAGCTACGTTTTTTAATAGGCAGTTACACTGTTTGTAAGAAAGTATCATAGGGTAAAGTAACCTCAATGGAATTGGTTATAATCAAGGAAATATTTTATATCTTAATTCAGTGTTTCCCAAGGTCTGTTCTATAGAAAATTTGTTTGGGGAGATATTGATAGATATTCCATTTAAAAAGATTCTTAGCCAGCTAAGTTTGGAAAAATCACTGTATCCTCCTGGAAAGGAGAGATATTCACATTAGCATGCTTAAGATTGTGAGAAACTTCAGAGTATAGAAACCCTATAGATATAGAAGCTTTTTTTCTTAATTCTATCTTAATATAATGTTTTTATTAAAGAGTATGTATAAATATAAGTTAGAAAATATAATAATATAATGAATACCCTTGGATCCTTCACCTAAGGACTAGAAAATTGCCAATAACATGGATCTATCTGTGTGATCTGCTGAAATTACATCCTTTATCTCCCTACAACAAGTAAGCACTATCCTAAATTTTGTGTTTAATTCCCTTGCTTTGATGGGGAGAGTTGTATTTTTATCACTAATTCTAAACAATGAGTTGTTTAGTTTTACTTATTTTTGAGCTTAATAAAAAATTGTATCATACTTTTTCACTCAACATGCTTCTAAGATTCATTTGTATTGTTCCATGTAAACTTGTTCATTCCTTTGTCGGTGCTGTGTACCATTCCACTGTGTGAACATACCACAGCTTGCTTCTCCATTCACCTGTCCATAGATATTTGAGGTGTTGGTTTTTTGTTTTGTTTTGTTTACTATTGCTATTACTATTTCTTCAGTCAGAGAGCAGCAAGAAAAAAAATGTGAGCCAAGGATATTGACAGAATGTTATGATTATACTGTTTGGGAGCAAGAGGGAAGATATTTATTAAGTAGCTGCTTTATATAAAGTACACTTCCAAAGCAGGGCCTAAAATACAAAGAAAATAAGATGTCCCTTCTTTGATGATCTTATGTCCAGATAGGGGACTTAAACAAATCTGTATTTCTCAAATTAGGATATGATTAGTACCAGGGACACACAAAGGCACCAAATAAACATGACACATCTTTTGGAGTGTCTGTTTTCTTAGAATTGCCAGGGGGAGGGGATGTTCTGGGGTAGAATTAAATAATTTAACTGGTAAATTCCTTGTCAAAAATATGTTTATATTGAAATTTAAAAGGTCCTTTTATGAAAAATAACAAAATTATTATGTATTTTTAAAACAAAATACCAGACCTCAAAGAAAGATGTAAGCTGGTAAACCAATTTGGACTGTACCCTCAGGACTAATAAATTCATTGTCTTCTGTTGTTAGGGGTTCTTAGGAACAGAAATTTGAGAAGTGTTAATGTAAGTTAAATAAAATGCATCCAAAATAGATATAATTAACTCTGGCAGAGTAATCAGGAAATGCTTCACAGTGGAGATAGCATTTGTGCTAGACCTTAAAGAGTAAGTTGGATTCCCATAGGAAGAAAGAGCATTCAGGACTGAGAAAACAGCATAACTGAGGACAGGAGGTGGTGGGGAAAGGTACAGCCCATTTGAGAAATAATGAGTTCTTTCTGGGTAAAGTATATACATCCAGTGAGGAGCAAGATGATGTGTGTGTGTGAGATTCCTAATATTTTCCAACATAAGTGTTGAATGCCAGACTTTTTCCTTACTCCTGACAAAATTGCTGTTGAATATGTAGCAAAAGTATAGCACATAGGTGACATTTAAGCTGAGGTCTTAACTTCTTTAAAAAATATGAATCTGATTCATGTATTCCTTCAGCAAATACTTAATTCAACATCTACTTTATACTAAGGATACACACATCAAGAAGATATTACTCGAGGTGTACATTAACTGGTAAGAGAAGTCATTAGAAGAGAACTTCCACAGCTCCCACTACTGCTGCTATCCTCTGCCTTCACATCCCAGTGGAGAATGCTCCTGTCTAAGCCCAGCACTCCTACTGGGGCGCCAGATTCCATCCCCTCACCTACCCTAGGGCATCACTCCAAACCTTCTCCTCTCTCAATCCTGAATGGGTTTTTCTTACTCTATTGGATCATTCACAGAAGTGTAGAAACATGCTAGGATTTTTCCCCATCTTTAAAAACCTTCTATTAACATCCTATCTCTTTCCACGTTCTATACTATTTCTCTGTTCTCTTTTATAGCAAAATTCTTCAAGAGTTGTTTTTACTCACTGCCTCTGATTCCTCTCCTTATATATTCTCTTAAACCTCCATCTTCTTTTAAACCTTACCTCTTCTCTTAAGCCACTCCATTCAGGCTCTCATGCCCATCAATCCCCAAAATTTCTTCTGTTGTGGTTCCAGGGATCTCCACATGGCTAAAGTCAGAGTCAACTTTTAGTACTCATTTTACTTGACATATTAGCAGCATTTGACACAGTTGATCAGTTCCTTCACTTTGAAAGACTTTTGTCACTTAGCTTCCCGAGACTGTACTCTCCTAGTCCTCCTCCCTCACTTGCCATTCCTTCTCTGTCTCTTTTGTTCATTTCTCCTGTTTTTGGAATCCCTGGAACTCTGTCCTTGGACTACCTCTCTTCTTGTCTGCACCTCACTCCCACGTAGTCTCATGGCTTTAAATTTTATCCTGTAATGACTCCCAGATTTACATCTCTAGTCTAGAGTTTTTCAACTTCAGCACTGTTAGTATTTGAGGACAGACAATTCTTTGTTGTGGGGAACTGTCCTGTGCATTATAGGATGGTCAGCAACATCCCTGGCCTCTACACACCAGATGCCAGTAGCTCTCCAGCAGTTATGGCAACCAAAAATGTTTCCAGACATTGCCACTTGTCCTCTGGGCATAAAATCACACCCTTCCCCATTGAGAACCTCTATTTTTAGTCTGAGCTTCTCCCCCAGACTCCAGATTTATATATCTAACTATTTGACACTTCTACTTGAATGTCTAATAAACATCCATATTTAACAATGATCAAACCAAGCTTCTGATATTTCTTCTTAAATATAATACCCCTCAGACTTATCCATTCTTCTAGTTTCTTAGGCCAAAAACCTTGTTGTCTTCGTGACTCCCCTCTTTCTCTCACCTACATCCTGATTTACCAGTAAATCTTGTGATCCTTCCCTTCAAAGTGTGTCCAGAATCTGTTGCCCCCTCACCACTACCACCCTGGTTCATGCCACCATCACTTCCCATCGGGATCATTACAACTGCCTTACCCTTAACCCCTATAGTCTGTTCTCAATACAGCAGTAGAGTGATCCTGAGAAAATATGTAATTCAGGGCATGTCACATCTCTGCACAAAACCCTCCAGATGTTTCCCATCTTACTTAAAGTAAAAATCAAAATCCTTACAATCCTTACCAGGCCTTACATGATCTCATCTTCACACTCCCCTCCATCCCCTTCCCTTAATCTCTCTAATCTCATCTCTTACTACCCAACTTCACTCGAGCCACACCAGCCTCCTTTCTGTTCCCTAAACATACCAGGCCTTGGACCCCTTGCACTTGCTCCTCTCCCAGATATGTCTTCTATTGCCTTATTCAAGTCTTGGCTCAAATGTCAGTTTCTCAGTGAGGTCTTCCTTGACCACTAGATTTAAAATCTCACACCACCACTATCACCTCCAAGTCTCCTTCAAACCTGCTTTATTTTTCTCCATAGCATTTTCTTCATCTAACATACTAGAGAGAGTCATCTAACATAATAGAGAGAGTTCTCTTGAATAAGAGAACAAGATTGTCTGGGTTTGCATCACAACCTGGTCACTTTTAAGATATAAGACTTGATTCCTGTGCCTCAATTTCTTTGTAAAGTAGGATAGTTTCTATCTCATTAGAATAGTACCTCGCATATAGTAAGTGATATGTTTTCACCATTATTATTATATTTTACTTATCAATTTTGCTTATCTTCCCTCCTCCCCCAGTGGACTATAAATTCCATGAGAGCAGAATTTTTTTTACTTCACTTACTGCTATAGTCACAGCTTCTGGAACAGTGCCTGGCACATAGGTGCTTAATAAATGTCTGTTGATCAAATTGTTATCTCTAGAAAGACTAATGGGGAGAAGAAGAGTCAAGGAAGATTTGAACTTTATGTATACTCTTTAAAACTTTTACAAAAAGAATGTATTCATGTATTACTTGTGCCCTCAAAAAACTCATAGGCTTACATGGAAAATAGACATGTAAACAAGTAAATTCCTAGAGGAATATTGTGACAGCAAGTTGGGTTTTAAAAGATGCATCGTTCCACTAGATTAAATGCGAGAGGGATGAGACAGCTTTCTAGACAGAGAGAATAGTATGTGCAAACAGCAAAGAGGTATAAAACACAGTGGTAGCTCTGACAACTGTAATCAGTATTTTGAGGTATTAAAAGTTCCATCTTGGTGAATGGATAAAGAAGATGTGGCACATATATACAATGGAATATTACTCAGCCATAAAAAGAAACAAAATTGAGTTATTTGTAGTGAGGTGGATGGACCTAGAGTCTGTCATACAAAGTGAAGTCAGTCAGAAAGAGAAAAACAAATACCATATGCTAACATATATATATGCAATCTAAAAAAAAAGAAAAAAGAAAAAAGCTTCCGATGAACCTAGCGGCAGGACAGGAATAAAGACACAGATGTAAAGAATGGATTTGAGGACACGGGGAGGGGGAAGGGTAAGCTGGGACGAAGTGAGAGAGTAACACTGACATATATACACTACCAAATATAAAATAGGTAGCTAGTGGGAAGAAGCTGCATAGCACAGGGAGATCAGCTCCGTGTTTTGTGACCACCTAGAGGGGTGGGATAGGGAGGGTGGGAGGGAGACGCAAGAGGGAGGGGATATGGGGATATATGTATACATACAGCGGATTCACTTTGTTATACAGCAGAAACTAACACAACATTGTAAAGCAATTATACTCCAATAAAGATGTTAAAATGTTCCATCTTGGGACTTCCCTGGTGGTCCAGTAGTAAAGAATCTGCCTTACAATTCAGGGGACATGGGTTCCATCCCTGGTCGGGGAACTAAGATCCCACATGCTGCGGGGCAACTAAGCCCACACACCACAACTACTGAGCTCGCACGCCCCAGCTAGAGCCTAAGCGCTCTGGAGCCCGTGGGCCACAACTAGAGAAGAGAAAACCTGCACGCCACAACTAGAGAGAAGCCCACACACTGCAACGCAAGATCCCGTGTGCTGCAACAAAAGATCCCGTGTGCCGCAACTAAGACCCAACGCGGCCAAAAATAAAATAAATAATAATGTCTTTTAAAAAATAAAAGTTACATCTTATCCTTCTCTCTCACTAATTCCTATGTTCCAGCTAAGTATTTGGCTATAATTAGAAGCTTATTACTCCATTAAGGCAAATATCTTGGGTTTTTTTCTCATTATTTTCCTGTAAGTCTTTTTCTATTTTCCTGCTCCCCAGAATGTCCATTCATTTTTTTCATCATACCACTCTTCAGATTTGATTCTAAATTCCTGCAATGTCTTTGTTATAATAAGAAACTCACATGTAATTTCTATCTGTGGAGTATAGTAAAAAAAAAAGAGATAGGTAGGTAGATAGATAGATAAATAGATAGATAGTTTTGTTATAATATGTAGCTTTGTTTAGGAACACAGTTGTTCAGCTCAATTATTTTAGTAATTAAAATTTAAAATCCTATAAATGTTAGTGTCTAGTCCCTTACCAAAGACTTAAAGTGAAGAAACTTATTTTTCAATGTGTGATGCAAGACTTTTTTGAGGTTGACTTTTTAAAATCAGGGATTTTTTCTGCCCACCTTCCTTCTCTACATAGAGCTGGGAAAGCACCCTTGATGACAGCACAAACCAAGGCAAGCAATAGTGCTAATCCACTAGATTAGCTCCTGGTACCATCACTGTTTATAACATCTCTCATGTTGCACTGTGATTGTGTATCTCTCTGAGAGCCCCTTAAAGTTAGGAGTCATAACAAGTGTTCATATGTACACCTAGTTCAGTGCCTATGGCATAATGCATGCTCAGTAAATACTGGTTAAATTTAATTGAACTGAGCTGAATTGAATTGGATTATAGTACCACAGGGGAAGGGGATTTTTGAGTTTGCTTTTTAAGTAAGACTGATTTAAAGCAAATCTAGAAAAGAAAAATCATTCTTTTTTTGTTGTTTTTAAACATAGTCTAAAGTTTGGGATACAGATACCAATATATTCATCACCTATAATTTTTAAAGCATTCTGCAATGACTCATCAGAGTCCCCAAATAGATACTTTTTAAAAAGCCACAGTGGCCCTGGGGAACAAAATTAGGCCTGGCAAATATAAATAGTGTTTTCTCTTTGCAGTCAAGAATGTGGGGTCTTGGGCTGCCCTGGTGGCGCCGTGGTTAAGAATCCGCCTGCCAATGCAGGGGACACGGGTTCAAGCCCTGGTCCAGGAAGATCCCACATGCTGTGGAACAGCTAAGCCCGTGCACCACAACTACTGAGCCTGCGCTCTAGAGCCCGCCAGCCACAACTACTGAAGCCTGTGTGCCTAGAGCCCGTGCTCCGCAACAAGGAAGCCACCCCAGTGAGAAGCCCATGCACTGCAACAAAGAGTAGCCCTGCTCGCCGCAACTAGAGAAAGCCTGTGCGCAGCAATGAAGACCCAACGCAGCCAAAAATAATGAATAAATAAATGAAATTAATTTTTAAAAAAAGAATAGATACCTAAAACACCTAAAGTTAAAAAAAAAAAGAATGTAGGGTCTTGTTGATACACAGAGGAGGATCTTTAAGTATAATTTCAGGAAAGTTACTCCTTTCCTTTGCACAGGTAGGAGTCTCATGTGAAGCAAAGATCACCTCATAAATTCCTATAGGGTTTCCCAGCATATTTGTTTCATTCTTACTAAAAGTCCCTAATCAATAACTTCTTGTGTTATCTTTCAAAAAAAAAAGGCAATGCTGCCTCATTTCCTGACACTTGTTTTCTGGCCTCAAAGTGTCTCCTGTCCAACTGGCCAAAGAGCCAGGCTAGACAGAGGTGCCAGTATTAACAGAGGTGTTCAGTAGAGGAATAGATGAATTTAGCTTCTGCTCCTTTCCCTCTACTTCACCATTTTTTTCTTTTGCAAAGGAGTTTGGAATTTAAATTTTCTAAGCCTAGAATCTTCCAGCTCTAAGACTGCACAGCTGTGGTAATAATAAGGTACCTGGTCATTTCTCCAACCCTCAATCTGCTATAGATCTGTATCCTGAGAACGAGTCCAGCATACTTATAAGTAATGCCCCCCAAACTCCTGTGTTATAGAGAAGGTTTTCTTGCCAATGGGTAGCTATTTTAATTACTTCATTTATTCCATATACCTTTATGGGGTACCTACTAGGTGTCAGCCTCTGTGGTAAACCCTGGAGATCCAAGATGAATAAGTGTTAGTCCCACCCTAAGTAACTCACAGTCTATTTTGGCATCAATAATGTATAGAGTACCTAATTAATAATAATATGGTGCTAAAATAGCACTAGGACAAAGTGATAATAATGATGGGGGTGATTAGTTCAGCATGGAGGAGAGTTTGGGAAGGCTTCACAGAAAAAGTGGCTTTTAATCCTCAGCCTTAAAGGATAAAAGGGATTTCATCAGACAAAGAAGGGGTAGTCTATCATTTCAGACATAGGACATAATAAGAGCAAAAGCTTAAAGGTATGGAAGCTCAGGACATGTTTAGGGAACAGTGAATGGTTGGGCATGGAAGGCACATAGGCTGCATGGTTGGTGGGAGATAGAACCAGACAAGTGAGAGTATTGTGTGGTACTCAAGGGCACGGATTCTAGAGCTGGGTTTGAATCCCAGCTAAGACACTAACTAGCTTTTGTGACCTTGGCAAGTCACTTAACTTCTCTATAGCTTGGTTTCTTCATTTTTTAAATGAGGATAATAGCATATATACATATACTATGTTTATACTACACACAGCTCAAACCAGTTCTCAGAACAAAAGAAATACAAGTATTATTATGAGGCCACATTATGAAGGGCCTTGAATTTTAATCTGTATATTATTCTGTAAGCAAAATAAAGGTTTTAAAGCAGAAGAGGGGAGAGTATGCAACAGGATATAATCTGTATCTTAGAAAAGTGGTGCCGCTTTGGAGAGTAGACTGGATAAAGAAAAGACTAGAGGCACAATACAAGTTCTGAGGCAGTTTCAGGAGTTTAGATAAGAGGTGCTGATATAACATGGTTCTGAGTTGATGTACAATAGCCTTGCCCTTAAAAATTCTGGGTTCCTGACTAGAAATTTCAAACCTGAAATATTAGTCTTAACAGATCTTACAAGTTTAACGCTAAAAGACACAGTGAGAACCCTGGGGAAGTGCACAAAGGGGTTCTCCTTCTAGTCTGGATGTTTTAGTGCTCAACTGGTGCTTCTGTTCTGCACCCAAATATTAGATCAGTGCTTCTTCCATTCTATTCATGATATCCTTTCATCTAGTTAAATGTCATGAGCAAGACATTCTGTTTTGGAGATGCTTTTTTTTTTCCCTTGAGTAACCTCAAGTCTACTGGTCAGTTTCCTAGAGGAAGTTCTGGCTTCTGGACTGCATAGCCGAAGCAAGGACAGCTCTCAAGTTACATCAAGGTTAGCAAGCAGAAGATGAAATGGTGATGGAGAGGTGAGAAGAATGGCGCAACTTCCCCTCTTGCCTCGCTGCAGGCTTTCTCCACTGACCAGAGGGGTGTTGGAGAAGAGCCTTGGGTTTTGTGCTTCTTGTTATAACCCATCTCCAGGTAGCCTGCTGAATCCTGAACTGTTGGCACAGACACCAAGATTCCAGTGGTGAGTTGAGAATAAGTCTGAGCCCATTCCAACCCACTTTTCTCATGTTTTCTTTATCAAATAAATAAATGTATTCCTTGTATTTGATAGCACAATCACTTTAGTTTCTGGCAAATTTTGTTGGGATCTTACTTGAGAAAAGGGTTATCAGAGCTTAAAGGAGTTTTAAAAAGTAAAAATTAGATGCACATACTATAGACTCTTCTCTTGACCCCTTTTATTTTTCATTAACCACATTCCTGAACAAGTCATTTCTGAAAACCCATCATATTTCTGTAAGAGCCATCCAAAAATTGTTCCTAAATTGCAATTTTCTGTGGTACTGAGAAACCATGTATGACTACAATAAAAATCCATTTTCTGAAAAGACACAAGTGATTTGTTTTTGTTTCTTTGGGGTTAATAACTATTTATGTGATGAGGCATGAGCTGGCTTTACACCAAACTTAGAGAAGGCATTGCCTCTACCCAAAGGATATGTAAAGTATGTCGAGACAAATAATAAATTCTGGTGTCAATGGGACTTCCCTAGTGGCACAGTGGTTAAGAATCCACCTGCTGATGCAGGGGACTCAGGTTCAATCCCTGGGCTGGGATGATCCCACATGCTGCAGAGCAACTAAGCCCGTGCACCACAACTACTGAGCCTGTGCTCTAGAGCCCACGTGCCACAACTTCTGAAGCCCATGCATCTAGAGCCCGTGCTCTGCAACAAGAGAAGCCACTGCAATGAGAAGCCCACACACTGCAACGAAGAGTCACCCCCGCTCACCGCAACTGGAGAAAGCCTGCGTGCAGCAACGAAGAGCTAATGCAGCCATAAATAAATAAATTTATTTGTTTGTTTGTTTGTTTATTTGTTTTAAATGACTCATTTTAAAATGAGTCATCATTTTTTTTTCAATCTTTTGGCCGCACCACGCGGCATGTGGGATCTTAGTTCCCTGACCAGGGCCCCCTGCAGTGGAAGCATGGACTCTTAACCACTGGACCGCTAGGCAAGTCCCTAAAAAAGTCATTTTAATTAAGGTCTCATGGGGTTTTTTTTGTTTTTTTTTTTGTTTTTCGGTATGCGGGCCTCTCACTGTTGTGGCCTCTCCCGTTGCGGAGCACAGGCTCCAGACGCGCAGGCTCAGTGGCCATGGCTCACGGGCCTAGCTGCTCCGCGGCATGTGGGATCTTCCCGGACTGGGGCACGAACCCATGTCACCTGCATCGGCAGGCGGACTCTCAACCACTGCTCCACCAGGGAAGCCCAGGTCTCATGCTTTTAATGACCTCTCTTCCAGAGATTGAAATGCCTAGTCAAAACCTCTATGTCCCATTTACTCTACAAAAGCCAAGGTGCTTGTCTTTAGGTAAACAACTGTTTGGATAACAGTTTTTGCCCAGTAAATATGCAGGCAGCAATTCAAAATCCTTACCTCTGATGGCTCACTTCTTCGTCGCTTAAGTGGAGTTACTTATAAAATAGTCAATTTAAGAATAAAGCTACTGACAGTTGTGTCTTATCCATGGTGATGCAGTTAGGGAGGTAACCCCACCATGAGTACTCCCAGTGGGTTTTTTTGTTTTTTTTGTTTTGTTTTTGCGGTACACGGGCCTCTCACTGTTGTGGCCCCTCCCGTTGCGGAACACGGGCTCCGGACGTGCAGGCTCAGCGGCCATGGCTCACGGGCCTAGCCGCTCCGTGGCATGTGGGATCTTCCCGGACCAGGGCACGAACCCGTGTCCCCTGCATCGGCAGGTGGACTCTCAACCACTGCGCCACCAGGGAAGCCCCCCCGCGAAGCCCTCCCCCAGTATCTTATCTCCACCAAAGAAGGACATTGAGTTATCTGAGTTATTTTTGTGGTTTGTGTGTGCGGTAATGTCAAGCTCACTGAGGAGACAGTGCTGTGAAAATGAGAAAATGAGCCCATAAGTTGTTACTCTGAGATTTCTCACTTATGAGTTGGTCTTCAGAAATAGTCTCAGTTCATAGATCCCAAGTCAGGTGCCACAAGGTTCACCTGGTGGAGAGAAGTAAAGCTTGAGGAACAGGCCAGGGGAGGAGTATGGCTTATGGGAAGAGGGATGAGTAGCAAGACAAAGGGAGACAAAGTAAGGGAAGGTAGGGGCAGGATGATAAGATGAGGCAGTGCAGTGGTGCAGGTTAATGAGAGAGAAAACCAGAGATTTATGTAACATCTCCAGGAGCAAATAGGCAAGGAAGGTTCTCCAGCCCACATGCATCTGGTCTGGAATCTGAAAATTACTTTGGAGGGTTTTGATTTTTTAGGAGTCCCTCTGCCTGATGTTCCACAAAGCTCCAGCTCCTGCCTGATATAGCACATAGGACCCTAGTACCTTGTATACAGGACGTACTCAAATATTTGCTGACTAAAGGAAGATGGGGCAAGTCATGAATTACTTTTTTCCCCATAAACCGGAATCTATTTAAACTAAAAGTCCAAACCACTCCTATCTACCTGGCAAGCAAGCCCTCAAAAGATCAAACAGGGTAGTGTTCTCACCAGTATGATGGGACATTTTGCTTCCTTACTTATAAAGATACCCTGGATTTTCTCATTCTTTTTAAATCACTTTTTAAATAGAGAGGGTGGGAAATAGAGATGGTGGGAAGGGGAGTGTGTGTGTGTGTGTGTGTGTGTGTGTGTGTGTGTGTGTGTATGAAACCTAAACAGAGTGGAGTCAGAAAACCTAGATTCTAATCTATTTAGCCAGTAACTTGCTGTGTAAATTGGGCAAGTCCGTTGATTTGCCATGCCCTGTTTCCTCATTTTCCAAGTGGGAATAATATTTATTCTATTGATATATACCTCACAAGGTGGCACTAAAGATTTAAAGAAATGATGTATGAGAGCATTTTGAAAGGATACATTTCTATATGAGTCTAAAATACAGGAATTAATTAGTATGGTAAATGAAAAGAGGTTAAGAGGAATATTATTGAATTAGGGGAAAAGGGGGGCTCGGAAAAGAGAGAAGCCCACTCCTTTATTTGACAGATACCAGAAAAAGTCAAGACCACTCCACTCCTTAATTTGGCCAACATTTTCTTTTATCTTGAGACATCTCTAAAAAAAGGGGTCCTTTCTTTTTCCTGCTTCTCTGTGCCAGGGATTTGTATTCATTTTGAAGTTACTGTCTGCCTACCATATGCCAGGCAATGTGTTCGTTAGCTCATTATTATTTAGTAATTAGCCCTAGAGGGCAATACTGTATTTTTAAAGGACTTTCATGGGTTATCTCATATATTCCCCTATCTTTCCTTGTTGATGGAATTGGCAGTCACTACTTAATATGTAGAGGAACTGAGGCCCAAAGAAATTCAGTGACTTGACCAAAGGCCACGGGGCAGTGATGAAACTAGTACCCAAACCTAGGTTTCCTGACTTTCCTCTTCCCATTAAATGGGTACTGGGGGAAAAAATGAAGTTACCAAGATGCTGGTGTGTGGGCTCTGAGGCAGATATGGCTTAGGGGTGATCAGCAGAGCCTTCTCCAGCTAGGGCATCCTCTGGGCATTGCGGTAGACAGGATGGAATTTTTACATGTCAGTGCATCAGGGAGAGATACCAGGTAGTAGGAAGTTTAAGCCTCACCTGGAGCTTGTCTGTAAAGCCACTTGGTCTAACAAACCAGGGCTCTGGAGACAGACAGTTCTATTCCTGCCAGCACTTACAGTGTGTCTGCAAATCCCTCAGCCATTCTGAATCTCACTTTTCTCTCTGTGCAATGGAGATCATAATATGTACCTCGTACTTAGGGTTATTCTCCTGAGGCTCAGTTAAGGCCTGAGGCTTTGTAAGCTAGAAGAAATGTGTATTAATATTAACTTCTCTTCCACGGAGTCGCCCTACACATCGGTTACCCTCCGAAGCATAAAACTTTTCCCCAACGGTTGACCTGCCCAGACCACTATCTGTACCACCTAGGGAGTGTGAATTCCAGTTGCCAGTCCTGGGTAACGCGCCCTCCCAGCTCACGTTCTTGTTTTTGTTTTGGCTTTGAGGGGGAGAGGATCCCGATCTAGGTTATCGCCGGTCTTCATAAACCTCCCTGTCTCTCTATCATCCGCTCCATCCGCCCCTGCCGTCTCTCTCGGCAGGTCGGCCCGGGCTGTCTTTTCTGGCTCCACCTCTCGCTCCGGCGGTCTGTGCGAGTCTCGGACTCCCTGCCCCTTCAGACGCCGTTCTCCGGCGGGGTTTAGGTCTGTCTTCTTCACCCTCAGTGAGTCAGAAACAAAGGAGGCGGGTGGAGGGAGCGCACTCTCTCCGGCTCGGCGATTCGCCCTTTATTCTGAACTCGCAACGTCAGCGGGCGGGTGGATGGAGCTGCGGGGCGCGGGCTGGGCCGCCCACAGCGCGCCGGGCCGGGGGAGCGGCCGGGCCGGGCCGGGCGGGCGGGCGGCGGAGGAGCTTTCGGGGGCCCGGGCCGCGTGGGCGCCGGGATGGAGGGCGCCGAGGGGCGGGGAGCGGGCGTGCGTGTGTGTGCGAGCGCGAGGGAGGCCGGCCTTTAGTGTAACCGGAGCTACAAAGAAGGGGAGAGGGAGGGAGGGAGGAGCGGCGGCGGCGGCGCCGGGGTCCTCTCCGCACCCTCCCCCTGGGCAGGAGCCCCCTCAAAGCGGCCTCGGCCCCCGACGCGGGGCCGCCCCTCGGCGCCCGCGCCCGCCCGCCCGCCCGGAATGATGAAGAAGAACAATTCCACCAAGCGGGTGAGTGCACCCGCCCGCCCCGTGCCCGCCGCTGACTTTGTGCCCCGAGGACCCCAGCCCCGTCGGGGCCGCGGGCGGCCGGGTTGGGGGCCGGGAACGCCCCGCGCCAGCCCCCTCCTTCCGCCCCGTGGCCCGGTCGCCGGTCCCCTTAGCCTCGGCCTCGGCGCGCTGGGCCCCACGACGAGGCACCGGCGGGGGCTTTTGTTTGTTTACTTGGGCTGGGGGTTAACTTGGCTGAGTTTCTGCCCGACCCCCGGCCTCCCCTTCCTCGGGCGGCGGGCGGCCGCCGGCATCGCGCTCTGCAGCGGCGAGAAGACAATGAGAAATAAAATAAAATGCCGTTAATCCCGGCGCGGCGAGGAGGGAGGCTGGGGGAGGGGGCGGGGGGCCCGGCGGAGACCCGAAGGCCACCCCTCGGCTCCAGCCCGGCCCTCACCCCTTCCACTGGCAGTTCCAGTTGTTTATTTGGGAGAAGGGGGAGGGGAGCGATGGGGAAGCGAGTTCCTTGGAGTGAAAGGCTTTGAAGAAGTGGGGATAGAACGCGGGTCTCCCAGACTCCAGCTGCGGCGGGGCGGACGCGGGAAGGAGGGGACCGGGGACTGAGGAGGGCGCCGGGGACGGAACGGGAGGAGGAAAAAGCTGTAATCACCTAATCGTGTGGTTCTCATCTGGCTCGGGGGGCAGGGGCCTCAGGATGGAAATCATCAGTCTGCACCGCCTGAGAAGGTCGGCTGGGTCCGGAAATTCTGCGGGAAAGGGATTTTCAGGGAGATTTGGAAAAACCGCTACGTGGTGCTGAAAGGGGACCAGCTCTACATCTCCGAAAAAGAGGTAGGTGCCCTTTGCCGCTAACTATCCCTGTTTTCTCATAGTCCCCACTTTGTCTCTCCTCAAGGGTCTTATCTACTTCTCATCTCCCCCTTACCTCATCCCTCATTTTGTTCCAAAAGCTAGTTCAGCGGTCCGGTTGGTCTCTACCCCCATCTTATCTGCAGAGAAAGGTCACCCTTTAATGAGGAGACTGGAGTTAGAATTAGAAGTTGAGTTTGCATCTTATTTAAAAATTTTTCTTTGGAAATACCTTGCTGACAACCATGATAACTCCCTCCCAAGAATGTCCCAAAAGTTTTAAGTGTCCCCTGCTGGCCCCTACCCTATCCTGGCCTCTAGCTGACCGTAGGATTATTTTTTCTTTGCTGTTGCTGCTGAAACACTGTTCAGCTTATTCTCCACTCCTTCCTGCCCTCCCCACCCCAACCCAGCTAGCCTCCCCTTTCCTGTCTCTCACAGGGACATATGCAAGTCATATCAGTAGTACAGCTGCCCTGAATCACAGAAAACACACATACAACCCAGGGTCAGTCTCACATGACCTCAGGTAGAGTATTTGTAAATGGCATTTATTTCTGTTGAAGCCAGTGTCCCTAACCAACATGTTCTCTGTTCCCCATCCCCACTCCACTGAAAAAAAAAGAAGCAAGGAACTCATTCTCCATTCCTACCTGCCCAGCTGCCCCCCACCAGTTATATCAGAAGGGAGAATGGAGTTATGAACCCCTGTGTGTCTCTGGTTCTTTGGGGCTATAGTTAAAATGAAAACCACAGTCCACATTGGGTCAGAACCTGAGCCCACATATTGAATCCAGATTATTCTCTCTGTTATCTCTAATTCTTGGGATAAATGACACATAGTAATATTGAGAAACTGAAATTGCCCCTCCGTGGGTTAGAAGTCATTCCAGTCCCTACCTCTGCGACTATGTCAGCATCGCCTAGGAGACTGTCCTGAGTTCCCCTGGTAGGATGACCCTCCACCCTCCCCCATTCTGTATTTCCTCACCCAGGGCTAACTGGGAAGTCCTCCTTGAGTTCTAACCTCTCCTGCTTTCTGCATAGACTATATTTAGGTAAATAAATCCTTTTATGGTATTGAAATAGACACATGCGCAGTCCTAGAGAAAGTATTCATCTGAACAGGACATCTACTGAGGCAGCTAAGAAAGAACTAAGCTGTGCCAGGGCCAAAGAGATCCCTCATAAGGGTATTTAAACCTTGCTGTTTACACTAAGCTGAGAACTTGGTGATGGAGCGAGGTGAGAAAACACTTTGACAGGAGAATTTATTTTTAAGGGTCACCTCTACCCAACCCCAAATCCTACCCAAGGTTTTTCCACAATTTGTGGGCTTTCCAGGGGGTTTTTTTGGCTTTTTTTTTTTTTCTTAGGCAAGTGTCAAAGTGTATCTCCTGTCTTCCCTGAACTCCATAATGGCAGGAAACTCTAGTGAGCAATCAGGGAGAACTTCCCACACGTCAGTGGGGAAAACATGTGATCAGGGAAAGGGTAGAAGGAACAAGACATCTTTTTCTTGTTTGTATTTGTTCAAAGAACAGAGTCAGGGGGCAAAAGAGCGTAGTTGACCCTTGTTTGTGGAGGAAGGGGTACTGAGACAGGGGAAAGGATGGAATGACCTCAGCTTAGGATGTCTGATGTCCTGTGAGTCAGGAGCATCTGACCGATCATGGGGCCAACTGCCCACTGCTTTGAAGGGCATAGGAAAAGAGGGAACAAGCCTATTGGTAGTACTCTTCTTTGGGGCCAGTTTCCACGCTACAAAGGCCTAGGTTAAAGGTGAAACTGATCAAGGACCATAGGCTTTATTCTGTCCACTTCCCAAAAGCTCCAGAGCCAACAGAGTCAAGATTTTTTTTTAGTATAGTATGATGTTTGTAATTTACATGGGCTTTTAAAATTTTATTTATTTATTATTTTGGCTGCACTGGGTCTTAGTTGTGGCGCACAGGATCTTTGTTGCGTCCTGTGGGATCTTTAGTTGTGGCATGCGGACTCTTAGTTGCAGCATGCACGCGGGATCTAGTTCCCTGACCAGGGATTGAACCCCAGCGCCTGCATTGGGAAGCTCGGAGTCTTACCCTCTGGACCACCAGGGAAATCCCAGTAATTTACATGTTAATGCAGGAAATCCCTAACCCTCTCCCCTAGAATTTGCACCAGTCTTTTTTTGCAATTGCCCCCACCAAAGAAATCCTTCTGTATTTGTTGTTAATAATCGTTTTCTTCATTCTTAGTCAAAGGGCACCTTATGATCATGGAGCTGATGTATAGGAACAGAAACTAGACCTTAGGGAGACCTCATGGTAGAGGAAATTGAGTTCAGGGCATCTTTTTTTGGCAAGCATGGGAAAAATTCTGTGGGCTAAGGAGAAAGAATCAGGGGAAAGGGTTGACTTTTGTGGGTGGTAATTATAAATGAGACTGTGGGAATTAGATGGGCAAAAACAATACAGTGGAGAACTAGGGTCTTGGAGTTGTCCATCTTCCCTGGGCACTGGAGTATGCTTGTTTCACTGCTTGCTTTACCCCATCTCCTACCCCTGCCTTATGAAGGGCTAACCTCTGTCAATGCCTTCTGCTCCCCAGAGCTCCTTATCAGTCGTGTCCAAGCCAGAATATCTCCCTTTCCCTTCCCTTCCCCTCCGTTCCCCTCCCCTTCCGTTCCCCTCCCCTCCCCTCCCCTAAGGAAAACAGAACAAGTAACTCTTTTCCCCTGGCTACATACACACACCCAGCACTTTCCTCTCCAAGATTTCTGGCCTCTGCTGATAGTCTCAGCTCTGAGGAAGGAGGGGAAGAGGAGTGATGCATCACCCTGCATCCCTGCTTCCATGTTTCTGGGAATTGTTCTGGGACACCCCTTGCCAGCATCTTGTCCACTTTCACCTAAAAGCCTTCAAGGCTTCTGGTCACTTCCTAGTCCAAAACCCGGGAACCCAGGATAGAGGAGAGCCCTGGAGGAGCCAGGCCACGTGGAAACAAAGAAAGGTGGGTGTATGAGCAGCCATTCACCTAAATGAGCCTGTGTCAGCCCCCTGGGTCGAGCGCCAAGTCAGAAGGACAGGCAGATACAAGAGCAGAGATCGGCTGGGGGATGGACTAGAGAACCAGGCGGAAAGATGAAGTCACCTCCAGGCACACAATTCCTATTTCAGAGCTTGAGACGTGGGGACTCTTTTGTGAAATACTTCCAGTCAGGGAGGGTAGATGTCTTCCAAGGAACATATGAGGCTACTTTTGACTGTTTAGTTTTAACAAGATAAGTGCTGGTGGTTTTCATCTCTCATCCCAGGAAAACCTGAACAGCTCATTCCACAGGGTCTTCCAATCCCAGGCGCAAGTAGCAGAGGGTGAAAGGGTTTTCTAATCACAGGCTGCTCCATCCAGGCCAGTGATGAAGACTTCTTTCCTCTTGCAAGCCAAATCACAGCTTCAGAGGATTAGGGCTATGGGAATACCTTAGGAGAGAGGAGAAAAAACCCTGAGAAGTTAACGGACCTTGGCAGAAATGTTAGTAGAATTTGCTTTGTGGCACTCATGAAAGGCTGGTTGGGGTTGGAGGATGTAGACGGAACTGTGGTCTCTGATTAGACTTTCAACAAGAGAGTTAAGAGCCAAATGATGGATAGAAATGCTGAGAGTGGAACCGGGTGCAAGATAGATTCTACAAGCATGAAGGGCTCAGTTTAGACACAAGGAAGAACTTCCTGGCAGTAAGGGCTCAAACTGGAATCGTGGAAACAGGTAGCAGAACACTTTTTTCCAAGTAGTCCTCCAGGGAGAGTATAAATGCATCTTTGCCTAGAGAGCAGTGGATGATTTAAGTGGCTTCTCAAGCCCACAGGAGCTAGGTTGGGTTGTCATGGTACCTTGGAAGGAAGAAGGAGGGGTAGGAACTACAGGTGTATTTTTCACCCTGTCTGAACAAACTCAACAAACTGAACACAGGGGCTGCTGTTCCTATGGTGCTGAAGCTTCTGAAAAGAAGGAGATAGATCAGTCTCTTCATAATAGTATATATTTAAGGAAGGAACCAGGGGATAATGGGATGGATAAGAAGGCAACAGCATAAACATAAGACAGGGAAGGGCGGGGGCAGCCCTTGTTCCCTCCAGACATCCCCTGATATTGGCCCTGCCTTTACCTCCTCCCTCTGGACAATCAAGGGCCATCCGGGTCTTGCTTACTTCAGGATGATAGGATTAAACTGTTAGCCCTGTAACCATGTCCTTTGAAGGACAAAGTGGGAGTCACAGTGAAGAGAGACCTACTGGGGCTCTGGAAACGGTAGCTTGGCTGAGGGGAGTGGGGACAAGGGGTTTAAATGGAAACCCACCTGAGGAATCAGGACATGGGGGCTGCCCCCCACTGTCAGGCCTCTGTGGGCCTTGGGTAGGACAGCCTTTTCCTAACCTGTCATCCCTCCCCTCTCAGGCTTCTTTGGGTTCCCAAGACTGGTCAATAACTAACAATTTGGGAGAAGGGACTAAGTAATTTTATCCTCAGCACCTCACCTCCAACCCTCCCCTAGGTAAAAGATGAGAAAAATATTCAAGAGGTGTTTGACCTGAGTGACTATGAGAAGTGTGAAGAGCTCCGGAAATCCAAGAGCAGGAGCAAGAAGAATCATAGCAAGTTCACTCTTGCCCACTCCAAACAGCCTGGGAACACGGTATGCTCTGCCTGCCGCCTTGGCCACTGGAACACTGACCAGGTCAGGGGTGTGGGGAGCAGAGGAGAACACCTGCCCCTTCAGGATCTCTCAGCTCTCGTGGCTCAGAGGCCCTGAATTATTGCTCTCCTGCCAGCTTTTATTATTTAACCTGAGAATGTCATGGCCATTTCCTTCCTTCCAGGCAAGGCAGCCTTTAAACTGTCCAGCCACAAAGATCATATCTCTCTCCCTCTCTCTGTCACACACACACACACACACACACACACACACACACACACACACACACACACACACACACACACACACACACACACACACACACACACACACACACACACACACACACACACACACACACACACACACACACACACACACACACTGCTCTTGGGAGACAGCCACTTTTCCCTGTACTGTGATAGGTGGTTGAAATTCTGAATCGAATTTCTCTTGTCTGAGGAAACCCAGGGAAGCCATTCCTGTCACATTCTATTTCTTCAAACATTTAAAGATCTTTATTTTAGTACCTGTCCTTTACCAAACTTCATCTAATGATCTCCAGTGCCATATTAATATCTGGTACCCATCTAAGCTCCTCACTGGTCATTTCTAAAACAGCCTCCAAGCAATGGCATTTTGCAGGAATAGAGGCTGATTTCCTTAAGTTACGGATGACTCCAGAAGTAGAATCTCTCTCCTTCCAAGAGCTGGGTCTAAGAGAATGAGATTATAATTTCTTATTTCTTCCCTGTCAAGGTGAGGCCAACTGTAAAACCCTGACTGAAACAAGAATCTTCTCCTCACAGGCACCCAACTTGATCTTCCTGGCAGTGAGTCCAGAAGAGAAGGAATCATGGATCAACGCCCTCAACTCTGCCATCACCCGAGCCAAGAACCGCATCTTGGATGAGGTTAGGAGGTTTATTGTGGGGAAGGGGACGCTGAGGCGAGGGAGCAGAATGACTCACTGAAGAGGGAAGATGATGGTGTGGGCCCCGTTTACTAGCTCCCCGCTCTGCTTCTTTATTTCCCTTTTGAAACCCTATTCTCCTTCTAACTTCTAAGTCTTTTCTGCCAACTCCTCTTTCCCCGCTTTCTGATGCATGGGCCAGCCCTGGGCCAGCTTAAGGAGCCCCTTTATGTCCAGTACATCCCTTGCCCTTGGATTTGCTCAGAAACGGTTCATGAGGTGGGATTATTTCCCAGTCCAGGCATGTTCAGGCCTCAGGGGAAGCTGGGTTGGGACAGAGTCTCCAAATAACACCCATGACTCACAGTGCATCTCTTTCAGGTCACCGTTGAGGAGGACAGCTATCTCGCACACCCAACTCGAGACAGGGCAAAAATCCAGCACTCCCGCCGCCCCCCAACTCGGGGACACCTAATGGCTGTGGTATGTAAGACTATAAGAAAGTAAAAATTGCTGAAGGGCCAACTCCATGTCAGTTCATCTCAGACAGGACTGTATCTCAGACAGCCCACCAGAGGCATTTGTGTACCAAGGTCAGAGGCTAGGGAAGTCCCTCCACCCTGTTCCCTTTCTTGATTCCTCCAAACCAAAAATATTTAGTCAGCACCTACTGTGAATTTGAAAGTCCTGCCCTCAATAAATGTATCATCCTTTGGGGAAAATGAGATATACCCACAAGGGAAGTGAAAAGTAGAAGAGATGAATACAGTACAAGGCAACATAAGCTACTGTCTGGTGGCTAGCTATCCTGACGGATAACAGCATTATGTATCACAGGCACTTAGAGGAGCAAGGATTTTCTTTCATTTGTCTGAGTGCTAAGTGTCTAGGGAAAGAGGCAGTCAGGTATAGTAGAAAGAGCATGGGGGCCTCCCTGGTGGCGCAGTGGTTAAGAATCCGCCAGCCAATGCAGGGGACACGGGTCTGAGCCCTGGTCCGGGAAGATCCCACATGCCGCGGAGCAGCTAAGCCCATGCGCCACAACTACTGAGCCTGCGCTCTAGAGCCCGCGAGCCACAACTACTGAGCCGCATGCCACAACTACTGAAGCCTGTGCACCTAGAGCCCATGCTTCCAACAAGAGAAGCCACCACAGTAGAAACCCGTGCACCACAATGAAGAGTAGGCCCTGCTCACCGCAACTAGAGAAAGCCCGCACACAGCAACAAAGACCCAACACAGCCAAAAATAAAATAAATAAAATAAAATAAATTAATTTTTTTAAAAAAGAAAGAAAGAACATGGGCTTTGGAATCAGACAGAACTGGGTTGGAACCTAGCTTTGCTGTATACTCTGAAGCTGCCCACCTCCATCTGTAAAGTGGGGCAGTAATCATGCCCACTTGAACGGTTGCTGTGAGGAATGATTGAAATAACATATGTATCAACACATATAAGGTGCTGAATACCCTTACCACTTTTTTTAAAATTACAGTATTCTGGAAATAGAACAAGTTTTATTTTAAGGCAAGAGGTTCTGAGGTCCAAATAGCAGAGGGGGTTGAAGTGTGTGGCTCAGAGGATACAGATGGAAAAGGACAGTTACCCTGCCATGCCAGGCATCCTGTATGTGTCAAACCCAACTGATGCTTAGAGTCCACAATACAGAGGAAAAAGACACTCTTCAGGAAGCTCGTAGTAAAGTAGAAAATATGGGAAACAAGCAGGAGAAATTATTTTTTTAATAAATTGTTAATTTTTTTTTAATATTTATTTGCTAACTTACTTTGGCTGTGCTGGGTCTTAGTTGTGGCACGCAGGGTCTTTAGTTGCGGCATGCTGCCTCTTAGTTATGGCATGCATGCAGGATCTAGTTCCCTGACCAGGGATCAGACCCAGACCCCCTACATTGGGAGTGTGGAGTCTTACACACTGGACCACCAGGGAAGTCCCCCAGGAGAAATTACTTTAAATCACAGAAAAATAAAAGAAAGAAGTTTAAGTCACTATCAAAGGAATAAGAAATAGCAAACAAAGTCAGAGGGCTGTGTCAGGAGTGGGGGCTTCTCATTCAGGGAAGGCACGTTGAGGAGGGAGATGACCACAGCTTGCTTCTCTTTCAGGCAATCAGTCCTGAAATGCTCACTGACGACAATCTACCCCCTTCACTCCCTCCTTCTCCCTCTCCAGGCTTCAACCTCTACCTCGGATGGCATGCTGACCTTGGACCTGATCCAGGAGGAAGACCCTTCCCCTGAGGAACCAACCTCCTGTGCTGAGAGCTTTCGAGTCGACCTGGACAAGTCTGTGGCCCAGCTGGCAGGCAGCCGGCGGAGAGCAGACTCAGACCGCATCCAGCCCTCCTCGGACCGGGCAAGCGGCCTTCCCCGACTTTGGGAAAAGCCAGACAGAGGGGCCACCTACACCCCCCAGGCACCCAAGAAGTTGAGCCCCGCAGAAAAAGGCCGCTGTGCCTCCCTGGAGGAGATCCTGTCTCAGCGGGACACTGCCGCAGCCCGCACCCTCCAACTGCGGGCCCAGGACCCCCCGACCCCCATCCCACCCCACCCGGGGCAGCTGTCCCGGATCCAGGACCTGGTAGCAAGGAAACTGGAGAAGACTCAGGAGCTGCTGGCAGAGGTTCAGGGACTGGGAGACGGGAAGCGAAAGGCCAAGGACCCCCCTCGGTCTCCTCCCGATTCTGAGTCAGAACAGCTGCTGCTGGAGACGGAGCGGCTGCTGGGAGAGGCGTCATCAAATTGGAGCCAGGCGAAGAGGGTGCTGCAGGAAGTCAGGGAGCTGAGGGACCTGTACAGACAGATGGACCTGCAGACCCCCGACTCCCACCTCAGACAGCCCAGCCAGCATAGCCAGTACCGGAAGAGCCTGATGTAGAGGAAGGTGACAGAGTCTGGAACATGTGGGGGTGGACAGACTCTTATCTTCAAGTGTTGCAGGATACAGCTTTTTTATTTACCTCAGTCAAAAAAGAAAACAAAAACACAATCAAATTCGTTGCTCTTGCTGCTGCCCGACCCTCCTACAGCCCTTATTTCCCAAACTCCTTTCCCCCCATCTGTCTCTCTGAGACCTAAATTGCCTCAGATCTGGGGAGGAGGTGACCCCTACAGCAGTATTAAGAAGCTTTCACCTGGATGAAGAGAGAGAGGGTAACGAAGGCACAGCCTGACCATGTTACACGCACCACCCCTCTTGAGGTGTGGTGAGGAATATACTGCTGCTCCCAAGGATGTATCTGGGCTCCTAGGTTTAGAGGGGGAGGTGTGGGGCGTCTCTTGTGTCCCATTCCAAGTTTTCAATCTGAGGGTGAAATTTCAGCCACTCAGCCCTAGCTCGAGAGATGTGGGAGCCAGTGCCACCTGTCCACGCACACAGAAGTGAAATTTATCCCAGCCCCGAGGAGGGTTTGTGCAATTAAAACACCTCCAGCCCCACCGCCAGGCACTGGCTTCTCACGCCTAGCAGCCTCTGATTGAGATCAAGCTGCCTGGCTTTCTTGTATGAGGTGTTTCTTCCCTTCATCTCACACCCTTCCCAACACTGATTCAGAGATACAGCCCTGGACGGATGGGATGGATTTGGTCATTTGGTTAGGGGCGCCTAGCACAGGGGAACCGGGGACAGTCAACCCCACGGAAGAACCAAACTAAAAAGGAAACTGATTTGTGATGCAAGCTGGGTAGGATGAAGGGGAAAACCAAATATATGCCCAGGTTCCTCTTTCGGCCAAGCTAGGGTTTCCTGTAGCCTCTCCCTCTCCTTCCTCGAACCTTGCTTCCAACACTAATCAAGCCCCAGCTTTAGAAAAACATGTTTATGCTCACACCACCACCCTACTGACCACCTCTGGAGCTGCCAGACTCCCCGACATTCTTGTCTGTGGTGGAGACTACACAACTCACTGTGATTGCTTCTTCCCTCTGAAGTTTCTAACATCAGGTTTGATAACAGTGATAGTGTCCAGAGAAGAAGGCGACAGATGAATGATTTTTGGAAAGAAGGGGACAGCCCCATGAATCGAGTAATGAAGGGTTAAAAAAAACACTTTGAAGTACAGTTGACCCTTGAAAAGTGCGAGGGTTAATCCACCTGTAAATTAACAGCCCTCCATATCCATGGTTCCTCTGCATCTGAGGGCTCAACCAACCGCAGACTGTGTAGTACTGTAGTGTTTATTGAAAAATATCCGCATGTAAGTGGATCTGCGCAGTTCAAACTTACGTTGTTCAAGAGTCAATTGTAGACCCCTTGCTTCTTGATCCTGTTCCCTAGATCCCCTCTCACCTCCAAGACCCAAAATCTAGAGTTCACCTAAGAGTGAGAGGGGAGAAGAGGAGAAAATGGGGATAAACTGTGTGTACATCCTGGCCACGAAGCTGCCCTCGTGTGACATTCAGGAAGGTGGGGTAGGAGGGAAACAAGGAAAATCCTTTGGGCAAAACACAGACCCTCAATTGCCACTCTTCTGCTCTGACATTACTCCATAACCCCGGTAAGCAAGATGGGGGAAATCTGTCCAAGTTGAACATCTGTAGGGAAGAGATTCTCATGCTCTTTCGGTCCCCACCACTCAGTCATGAAGATTTTCCCTAGATTTATCCTGTAGTTAACTAAATCACATGTATCCTTGAGTGAGGAGAGTACACCAGAGTGCCACCTACATGTCATTCCCAGAGTCTCCTGGGGTAGGAGGGGAGGGAGCCTGGGTCTCCAGACTTCCTGACCTCCAAACAAGTTTCGCCCCCCTAAACTCTAAGCATGGTCAGCAGAGCTACCCGTTGTCACAAATATTGAAAGTCTAGGTTAAAATGATATTTACTTTCTATGTGTAAGTCTGCATTTTTGTATTAATTTATTTCACCAGCATTTTCCCTTTTCTCTCTTTCTCTTCCTTGTCGCTCCCACATAATGAAGAAAAAGACAAAAGCAAGAATGACAATGTATATCCCAACATGCCAATTATCTGTGGCTCCCAGGGGAGCTAGAGGATGGAGGGAGACACCGGAGAGGAGAAAGGTGAGGGGAAGCAGAAAAGAAAGATCAGGGACCCTGGGAGACTAAGAGTGGGGCACTGGGCTCCTGCAGTCTTAAGGCACCAAAACCAGGCCACAGGGTGGTAAAATGAGGCCAGCTCTGGAACCAGACAGATCTGGGTTCAAATTCTGACTTTTTAGTTATGAGACCCTGGGCAAGGTACAAGCTTTCCAAGTGTCAGTTTTCTCATCTGCAAAGTGGAAGTGTAAAGACAATGTATGGAAAATGCCTGCCAGCTGGTAAGTAGCTACTGTGGCAGCTGCTGCTATTATTAGTTTGACTCAGTGGGCTATTGACAGTAGCTCAGGTGGTAGGAGTACAGTTTGAATGAGGCTTAGGGGATGGGGTTACTGTCACTGTGTTCTGGTACACAAGCTGATCCAGTCCACGGACTGTGCCCATAAGCCTTTCTTCAAGGAGAGAGAATACCAGGTACTGGGCTAAAGGCCAGAGATAGAAAGAAGGGGGAAAGCTTGATCTTCTGTCTTCGAGAATTTCAGAGCTTAGCACAAAGCCAGGCTCCCCACTAGAAAAACAGCTTAGAGCGTACGCTGGTGGTGGGCTGCTAGCGTGATCTCTGTTAAGGAAGCATGAGCACAGGCACTGTGGCTGGAGGATAATGATGCTGGAACTCTAGCTTTTCCCTCCTCCCAGATCCCTCCTCCCTCACTGCATCACTCCAGTTTCTTTACCTGAAATATTTCCCTTACTTCCTCCCAGTCACGTGTTCTGGGGCAAATGGGTGGATTGAGTAGCGGTGTGGGGCAACCTGCTTTACTACACAGTTGCCGATAGACGTTTTTCAGGATGTGTATTTTTCTTCCTCCTTTCCTGTCTTCCAACATCTTTGCTATATTCTTTTCTTACACAAATGAACTGGAAAAGAGAGAATCTTTTGGGAGGCCCCAGGCAAGGGAGATGAGGAAATACAGTACACACAGAGTTGAAATGGAGTGAGGGGTAGAGACAGGTAAAGGACTAAATGCCATTTCCTATTTCAATGACATTTTCCTCAACTTTTCCTGTTCTTCCCCCATTAACTTGTAGAGGTTTGGGGAACGGAGTGCGGTACAGTCCTGATTGGCCTCCATTAGGAAGAATATCTGAGGTGTTGACCTGGAAAGCTGATGAATTAATTTGCATGCTATTTCCACAGCATAGCTGTAGGTTGCTTAGGGTGAAAAGAAAAGGAAAAAAAAACAAGTTTTTCTAACTCCTGCTCCAGCCTTCACAAACCATGCCGTGCCGACCCTAAGGAAATAGCTTTGCCTCCTTCCCTGCCCTCTCCCAGACCCTCTGCCAACAGTAAGGTCTACCTCATTACACACAAAAAGCAGTCCCGAAGAATCTCTCCCCTTTCTAAACCTTACAGGCAAGGGGACCCAGCCCCATTCTGCAACCCTCAAAGCTCAACTACAGCCCCTCCCCTTGACACTCCCTCCCCTTGCTGGGTTCGTTCTTTTTTCTGCTTTCTTCCTACCTCTGAGTCTCCCAACAACAGCAGCCAATCCCCAGGCTGCTCTAGAGCCACACCATATATGGAGAGGTTGAAAAGAAACCCGAGTAAATGTGGGAGCGAACACACCACACACACACACACACACACACACACACACACACACACACACACACACACAGCCTAACACACACGCTAACAGTTTTTGAGCGCCTCTCTGCACGTGACCCTGTGTCTATTTGCCTGTGTGTTTGACACAAGTCCCACCATTCCCTGCCCCTTTCTCACCCCACCCAAGAACGAGGAACCTGTTTGCTATTCCCAGCCTTTATCCATGCCCCCTGAGACCATCAATCCAACCAGTTGCCTCTGACCTAGATTCTCTGCACTAATTACAATCCTAACGAGATCTAACAAACACACAACTTAGCACAGCTGAGACCCTCGAGGTCAATTAGTACAGCCCAGCTCAGCTCAGGAAATGAGAGATGGAGCCAGAAACTCTTGTACTTGCCTCACCCCGGCTCCGGCCCCAACCCCAGCCTGGGCTTGAAAGCAGGCTTGAGGAGAATGCAAAAATTAGCAAAACCAGCTTAAAAATAAGATCTTGGAGAGTTAACAAGTATGGAGAGAACTGCGCTAAGGTTGGGGAGAATTGGAGAATACAGGTTCCCTGCTCTTCCTAAGTTATCAGGAGGGAGAGGCTGGCTGATGCAGCTACAGAAAAGGAGGGACATAGGCAGTTTTCATTTTCGTAACGACAATACGGAGAAGAGTAACTTAGAGAAGAGCAGGTAACATAGAACTCTTGATCTGCATCACAGCCTCCGACTTATTCCCTCCTCCTCTTTGCTTTCTCCTTTGGACAAGTTGGATTTATCTCCCCTGTCTTTCCTGCTGGTTTGGAATAGCTCCGAAATCACCTCTTTCTTTCAAAAATACTAGACTCAACCTCATTCTTGCTTTTCTCTTCCATATAGTAAAACCATGACAGCAAACAGCCCCTTCCTCCTAAGAAACACAGAAAAATCTAAAATAAGGGTAATCAGTTTTGGGTTAACAAAGTGTTGTCGGACATTTGGGGATGATGCCTGAACTGTCTTCTAGATGAAGAATGAGAGGAAATGGCCACAAGTGGTAACAATGGGAATGCAGGTTTTTTTGCAAATTTGTGCTACCTGGCAGCAAATGCAGCGCAACAAAAGGAAGATTGAGCAGAGCGATGTGGCTCGTTCCCCGTTTTACTGGGTTCCTTTCTTTAGGTGGCAAAAGAAGGCAGTGGCGTGGGGGGGGGGGCTTCCCTGGTGGCGCAGTGGTTGAGAGTCCGCCTGCCCCTGCCGACGCAGAGGACGCGGGTTCGTGCCCCGGTCTGGGAGGATCCCACATGCCGCGGAGCGGCTGGGCCCGTGAGCCATGGCCGCTGGGCCTGCGCGTCCGGAGCCTGTGCTCTGCAACGGGAGAGGCCGCAGCAGTGCGAGGCCCGCGGACCGCAAAAATAAATAAATAAATAAAAACAAGGCAGTGGGATGGTTGCCTGTCCTATATCCTCTGCGTGCAGACCAGCTGTCCTAACCTCATCCCTAACTCCTGTGGCTCTATCAAGGTGGGAGGTGGAAGGAGAGGGCTAGTGGAATCCTCTACACCGGAGTGGGGAAGTGGACTTGGAGCCACTGCAAGAGCAGAATGTTCTTCTTCCCCCAGCCTTTACCCAGCCTCGTTCAGAGCGCTGCACCCTGCTAGCACCCTGACTCCTCCACAGTCCACTGCCGCAGCAACCTGCAGGGCAGGATGATTCACATAGCATCATGTCTGTATGTTGATGATTCCCAATTTCCTTCCCTGGCCTAACCCCCCGGCTCTGGGATCAAGGCACTTACAGCTAAGTACCTATTTGGCATCTTTACTTGGGTGTCTAAAAGCCATCTTTTTTTTTTTCTTGTGGTGAGAACTCTTAGGATCTATTAACTTCTTTTAATACAATTTTAAAGGTTACACTCCATTCACAGTTATAACACAATATTCGCTATATTTCCCATGTTGTACAATACATCCTTGAGCCTATCTCACACCCAATAGTTTGTACCTCCCACTCCCCCACTCCTATATCCCCCCCTCCACTGGTAACCACTACTTTGTTCTCTATATCTGTGAGTCTGCTGCTTTTTTTGTTATATTCCCTATATTTTTTTAGATTCCACATATAAGTGATATCATACAGTATTTGTCTTTCTCTGTCTGACTTATTTCACTTAGCATAATGCCCTCCAAGTCCATCCATGTTGCTGCAAATGGCAAAATTTTATTCTTTTTTATGGCTGAATAGTATTCCATTTTAACAGGCACCTTAAATTTAAGTGTGGTAGATCCTTAAATAATGGCCCTCAATGAATCAACCTCCATCCATGCTCTTGCGTTGTGAGTTTACTTCTCTTCCCACTCAAGAGGCACTGCTATTTCTCCAAGTGCTGTCTGAATCTGGGTTTGCCTTGTGACTTGCTTTGACCAGTAGAACGTGCAATTGTGTAAGTTCCAGAGTTTAGGCCCTAAGAGGTCTCACAGTGTCCTTTCTGGCCCTCTTAAGATTTAGCTGCAAGTAAGAAACCTGGTCGAGCATCTTTGGGATATGAGACCATGTGGAGAAAGAGGCACTGAAACCGTGCGAAACCATCCCAAACATCCGAGCCTCTGGGCAAACACAAGCTAAATGCAGCACAACATTCAAGACCAAAGACCAACCATCCAGTCAGCCCACAGAATTGTAAGAAATTAATAAATTATTGTTGTCTTAAGCCACTAAGTTTGAGGGTGGTTTGTTATTCAGCAGTAGAAACTGAAACACTGAAGTGGGAAACTGCCATACTTAAAACCCAAAACACAGGACATTGGCATTGGGACCAGGCAGTAAACAAAGGCTAGAAGGGCAGCCAAGAGACTATTAGTAGAGGCTGGATGATTGGGGAGAAAATTACCATTGGACTCTGGAGAAAGGGTTACCTTGTGTTAAACAGTGGTGGAATAATTTATGAAACTGTCACCTATGGTACTTTGGAAGATAGAAAATGTACCTAATGAGCTTATTGGCGGTAGCTAAGGAGATTTCCAGACAGAATGTTGAAAGTACCAGTAAGCTTTTCTTAGCTGTAAATGATAAGGTACTGCAAGAGAAAGGAACCAAAGAAGGAACCATTCAGTTTGCAAGCAAAAGTTATTGGAAAAATAATAGACAGTAACAGTCTCCAGCCAGAAAAACTTTCACCAGTGGTAATTCAGGAGGATGATCTGATGGAGGAGACCCTCCTGGCCAGTGAAATGATTCAGGTATTTGAAAAGTATAGGGAAATGACTCATACAAGGACATGAAAATTGGCTGATTGTTACTAAACTGCTTTGGCATCTTACGGGGAGACAAGGAAAAGCAATTACCAACCAATTGAAATTAAGTGTGAAAGCCTGAGGCTTCTTTGGTAGCTTACAAAGAGGTTCTTCTCTCAAGAGGTTCTTCTCTCCTGCTGTTAAGAGAGCAGTAAAGAATGAAGACCCAACTCAGAAACTAGTAGAGATGCAGAACTTCAAAGACAAACTTTCACCTGAGGCAGGAAACTAGAACCTTCGGACAGGGTAGATCTGTTGTGCCAGCACCAGGGCCCTAGTTGAGAAAACCTGTACTGGAACCCTGACACACGGAGTGGGGATATCTGGTATCCTCGGATGGTAGATGTCCCTGAAGATTTTGGTTTCGCATACAAAGGTGATCCACCCCTCCCCATTAATAGCTAGCACCACCTGTCCCCAGTAAAGGCCCCTCCCTAGAAGGTGGCAGAGGTCAGGATCTGACCCCATCCCCTTTTCTGGCTGCCAGGATGATAACTGGTGCTAAGTCACAGCACAATTCATCTGAGAACATGTTGTACCTCAGAAGGAAGAAAAGGAACCAACACCCAGCATGTAACAGCAGGAGCAGGAGAGGATGCCATAGATTAGATTTTGAGTGTGCTTGATCAAGGGTACCAGAATATAAAACTGGATAAGAAAGAGTTTATTAATTTAGGGGCACTCTCTTGGGATATAGGGTTTACATTCCAGCAAGGACACCAGAGGTGGTTCCAATGTGTTCTTAGAGTGCTCCTAGAAGCCTGGAAAAAGTGACGTCCCACACTGAGCAAAGTTGGAATGCCGGAATTGCCACATCAGACAGTGGAGGAAAGGATTAAAAAGCTTAGGGAGGGGCTTCCCTGGTGGCGCAGTGGTTGAGAGTCCGCCTGCCGATGCAGGGCACACGGGTTCGTGCCCCGGTCCGGGAAGATCCCACATGCCGCGGAGCGGCTGGGCCCGTGAGCCATGGCCGCTGAGCCTGCGCGTCTGGAGCCTGTGCTCCGCAATGGGAGGGGCCGCGACAGTGAGAGGCCCGCGTACCGCAAAAAAAAAGCTTAGGGAGTGGACATAGTGGAATGGATCTATTATTTGAGGCCTGAAGACCCACCAAAGGATTATATTTCATGGAAGGTCCAGAAGACAAACCATTCACCACAGCCATTAGAGGGGCAGCAGCATCACGAAGTTCAGTGGTGGCTCGTCTCTGCGAAGCAGGAGAGGCAATCACAGAGCTGGGATCATTGATAGCAATGGAGATAATCAACCCCCCTCCCCATCTCCATCAGCTGAGGCCAAGTGGCAACAGTAGGAGCCAGGGGGTCACAATTATCTTAATGAACAGCAAGATTGAAGGGCCAACCAAGGGGGCTTAACCCACAGAGATTTGAGTTGGTTAATAGAACACGATATCCCTAGGGACAAAATAGATGGGCAATTGTTTAATATATTAAAAGAATGCAAGACTAGATGAACAGGGAGCTGAACACTGTTGCCCCAATAAAAAAAAAATCATGATCCCTGATGTGGAGAAATTGGAACCCTTGTGCACTGTTTGTGGGAGTGTAAAATGGTGCAGCCACTATAGAAAACAATATGGTAGTTTCTCAAAAAAATAAAAATAGAATTACCATATGAGCCAGCAATCCCACTCCTGGTATATATCCAAAAGATGAAAGCAGGATCTTAAAGAGATATTTGCACATCCATGTGCACAGCAGCATTATTAACAGTGGGCCAGAGATGGAAGTAACTCAAGTGTTCACCAAAGGATGAATGGATAAACAAAATGTGGTATATACATACAATGGAATATTATTCAACGTTAAAAAAGGAAGGAAATCCTGTCCTATGCTACACCATGGATGAACCTTGAGGACTGCTAAGAAAGCCAGTCACAAAAAGACAAATACTGTATGCTCCCACTTATATGATGTATCTAAAATAGTCAAAATCATATAAATAGGAAGTAGAATGGTGGTTTCCAGGGGCTGCAGGGAGGGGGAAATGGGTTGTTTTTTAATGGATGCAGTTTCACTATTGCAAAATGAAAAATTTCTGGAGCTGGGTTGCACAACATTGTGAATATGCTTAACACTACTCAACTGTACAGTTAAAAATGGTTAAGATGATAAATTTTATGTTTTTTACCACAGCTAAATATATTTTTTAAAAAACACTTTATAAAAAAGTCATAATCCATTGTCCAGTTCAAAGACCTGAAACTGCTTTCAGACTTGAAATCTATTGAATGAAAAAGTGTCCAAGTCCCCAGGAGAAAGGAGCCTGCAATGTCACAGCAAGTATACACTGTAATAATTCTAACAGTCCTTCTTGCAAAGGGACTCACAGCCATTTTACCTGGGTGACTGTAAACTAGGAGGTTGGGGGGGAACATCCGGCAGGACACAGGCTCTGAAATGATACTGATATTCAGAGACCTAAAATGTCATTGTGGACCCCCATTAGAGTGATGGAACATGGGCCAGGTCAAAATGGAATCCTGGCTGAAGTCAGCTTAAAGGGGGTCCACTGGTCCATGGCCCCACCTAGTGGTCGTTGCCCCAGTCCCTGAACGTGTAGCTGGGATTGCTATATTTGGCAGTTGGCGAAGCCGCCACATTGGGTTATTGGTTTATGTGATAAGAGCTTTCACAGTGGAGAAGAACAAATGGAAACCTCCAGAACTGTGCATCTCTCCCCACTCCTCTGCTCCCCAGACAAGATGGTAAATAAAAAACAGTACCCCAGGGCTTCCCTGGTGGCGCAGCGGTTGAGAGTCCGCCTGCCGATGCAGGGCACACGGGTTCGTGCCCCGGTCCGGGAAGATCCCACGTGCCACGGAGCGGCTGGGCCCGTGAGCCATGGCCGCTGAGCCTGCGCGTCCGGAGCCTGTGCTCCGCAACGGGAGAGGCCACAACAGTGAGAGGCCCGCGTACCGCAAAAAAAAAAAAAAAAAAAAAAAAAAAAACCATACCCCATTTTGGAGGGAAGATAGAAATCAGTGCCACTCTTTAGGATCTTAAGGATGCAGGGATGGTGGTCGCTACCATACCTCTGTTTAATTCACCAGTCTGGGCCCTACAGAAAACAGATAGATCCTGAAGAATGACTGTAGACTGTTGCCAGTTCAACTCAACCCCGATTGCAGCCACCATGCTGGACGTGGTCTCATTGCTAGAGCATATAAATATGACTTCAAGTACATGATATGTGGCCACTAATTTAGCAAATGCATTCCTCTTTATCCCAATCAGGAAAGAGGATCAGAAACAGCATTCATGTGGACTGAACAACATTCATTTAGTTTTTTCCCCAGGTTGTGGTAACTCTCCAAATCTATGTCGTGATATATTCAGAAAAGATCTAGACCATCTCGACATCCCACAGAATATCACATCGATCCATTGCATCAATGACATTATGCTGTTTCAGGAGACTGAGCAAAAGGTGGCTAGCACCTTAAAGCCTTGGTAAGACACAAGCACTCAAGAGGGTGGGATATAAACTCTAGGAACATTCAGGGAACTGCCCCTTCAGTAAAGTCATTTGGGGTCCAGTGGTAGGGGTATGCTAGGACACTCATCTAAAGAAAAGGCAAATTGCTGCATCTTGCATCCACAAAGAAGGAAACACAATCCCTGGTGGACCTCTTTGTTCTGGAGACAATATGTTCCACCCCTAGGAATACTGCTGTAGCCCATATACTGGGAGACATACAAAGTTGCAGCTTTTTTTTTTTTTTGAAGAGCTTACACTTTTATTTATCCTAAGCCTGATTCCAGTCTGACTCCAGAAAGTAACTATTCACTCATTGATCCAACTAATATTTTTTGAGGACCTCCTATGTGCTGGGCACTGTTCTAGAAGCTTGGAATACATAAGTTACACAAAAGAGACAGCTCCGAGCCTTCCTGGAGTTTGTAGTCTAGCAGGAAGAAGTATTTCTATTGCCACCTCCTTGCCCCCAACCACCATCTCTCACCTGAACCACCACAGGAACCCCTGCTTGTCTCCCTGCTTCCACTCTCACTCCCTTTCCATCCAGGTTCCACACAACAGCCAGAGTGACATTTTAAAAATACGTTAGGGACTTCCCTGGTGGTCCAGTGGTTAAGACTCCACGCTTCCAAAGCAGGGGGCCCGGGTTCAATCCCTGGTCAGGGAATTAGATCCCGCATGCCGCGACTGAAAAAAAAAAAAAAAGATCCTACATGCCGCAGCCAAAGATCCCGCATGCTGCAACTAAGACCCATCGCAGCCAGAAAAATAAATAAATAAATATTTTAAAACACATATACATAATACATACATATATAAGTTATATCATGCATGTCACTCCCCAAGGCTGCAGCTTTGAGTGGGGCCTCAGGGATATTGAGCCTCATCAGCAGAAGGAGGTAGAACTGCTACTACGTGGCACAGGAATATGTGTGGAACTCAGGTATCCACTTGGGCACCTCTTGGCACTCTGTGGCCTAACTGTGACATGAATGACAAGCACAGCACAGCCTGTGAAGGGTGAGGGTATCAGGGCTCTGACCTCCTCAAGAACAAGGGTGTGGGTTACACCACCCAGTAAGCCATCAAGACCAGCAGAGGTGACAGTGGACTCATCTCCAGAAGAGAAGGAGAGTGGAATTTAGAGTAGATAACGGAGCAGGGAGACAATAAGTTACCAGCTGTAGCCCCAAGACCAACCACAGCAACAGCCAGTGATTGTCCCACAGACCTCCCTTTTCAAAGTCCCTTAGAACCCTGGAGAGCTCCCCCTGCTTCTCCTCTTCCCCAGTCAGCAGCTGGAATTCTTAGAGCACTTCATGTTACTTGCCTACTTAAAACCATCCAAGGGACTTCCCTGGTGATCCAGTGGTTAAGACTCTGAGCTGCCAACGCAGGGGGTGTGGGTTCAATCCCTAGTCAGGGAACTAGATCCTGCATGCGGCAACGAAGATCCCACGTATTGCAACTAAGACCCGGCACAGCCAAATAAATAAAAAAATTTTACACACATACACACACACGCACACACACACACGCACACACACACACGCACACACACATAAAGCCATCCAAGCTTCTCGTCACTCTCAAAATAAAAATCCAAACTTCTTCCCCTTCATCATCTGACCCATGCACATCTCCCACTTTATGTTGCCCAGAAGCAGCCACACAGACTTCGTTTCTGTTCTTCAAACACACCAACCTCTTGCCTACCTCAAGACCTTTGCCCTTCCTAGTCCTTCTGCCTAAAACAACACTAGTTCTCTTCCTTAAAATCTTTTTTCAAATGTCAGCTCCTCTGAGAGCTCTTTACTGGCCACTCTGTCTCAAGAAGCACCCCTTCCAATGGAACTGCTCCCTATCATGTCCCTCTATTTTCTTCTTTCACAACAGTTAGCACAGTCTCATTATTTGCCTCATTTACTGTGTTATTATCTCTCTCCCCGAGTAGAATATAAGCCCCATAGGGGCAGGGCCTTGACTTGTTCACTGTTATCTCCCTAGCACTCTGCACACAATATAAATGCAAAAATTGTTTGCGTAACGAATGACTGAATAAAATGGTGCCTAACCCATGCACACATCTGCCAAATTCATCGCAACCATTTAGTTCCATTGTAATAATATTAATATATTTTGATGACCCATTACAGTTTTTTTGTTTGTTTGTTTTTGCAGTACGTGGGCCTCTCACTGTTGTGGCCTCTCCCGTTGCGGAGCACAGGCTCTGGACGTGCAGGCTCAGCGGCCACGGCTTACAGGCCCAGCTGCTCCGCGGCACATGGGATCCTCCCAAACCGGGGCGTGAACCCGTGTCCCCTGCATCGGCAGGCGGACTCTCAACCACTGTGCCACCAGGGAATCCCCCCATTACAGTTTTTTTTTTTTTTTTTGCGGTATGCGGGCCTCTCACTGTTGTGGCCTCCCCCGTTGCGGAGCACAGGCTCCGGACGCACAGGCTCCGGACGCACAGGCTCCGGACGCGCAGGCTCAGCGGCCATGGCTCACGGGCCCAGCCGCTCCGCGGCATATGGGATCCTCCCAGACCGGGGCACGAACCCGTATCCCCTGCATCGGCAGACGGACTCTCAACCACTTGCGCCACCAGGGAGGCCCCCATTACAGTTTTTAAATAGCATATTCTTGTTTGCTATTAATAGCTTTTACATACATTACTTATTTTGATCTTAAGAATTAACCCTGTGAGGAAAGTAGGGCAGAGATGACACCAAATTAAGGATAAAAAAAAAAAACTTGAAGCTGAGAGAAGTAACCAAGCTAGAAAGTGCCAAAATCTAAATCTAAAATCAGGTTTTGGGAAAACGCAGTGATGTCCAGCACCAATTACCAGGTTTAGGCCAAACTTCACAGGTTCTGGGCCCAGTCCCCCACAAGGCTGCCCTCACTTCAGATACCAGTCACAAGAGCAGGAGTCCCACTACTCCATCCAGTTTGAGAGTTTGCTAGAACTACTCACAGAACTCAGGAAAGCATTGTACTTACTATTAAAGTATTAGTACAAAAGGATACAAATCAGGATGAGCTGAAAGAAGAGACAGATGGGGTGAAATGTGGGCGAGACCCAAACATGAAGCTTTGGGTCATCTCTCACGGAGTCCTGGATAGCATTACCTCCTCCCGGTTACACCGTGTGCCGACATTCAAGAGTGTTGCCAAGCAGAGATGCTTACCCAAGTCTCTGGTGTCCAGAGTTTTCATTGAGGCTCAGTCACACACTGCCCACACCTCTGACCTGTAGTCTCCTGTTCCTCTGGAGGTCAGAACTGATACAGCATATTTCATAAATCACATTGTTAGACGGGTCAGTGGCCAAACCCCCCAGGCAGACAAAGACACTCCTATCAGGTAGGACATTTTAGGGGCCTAGATATTACCTCCCAGTAGCTGAGGGCAAAGGACAGGCCTCTCTTTGGGTAAAGTTAATTCTTCATTATACATGATGGTGCTGAACTAAGATCTAGCAAATGTAGCTGTTAGTAAGGAAAAGACTAAAACAATGCTGGGCAGTGACATCAAAGTAACATAATACTGTAATCTAGTTGACATTCTCTGATGATATACTACTACCCTGCAGCCTGTAATTCCCTACAGATTAACATGCCAAGAAAATGCCAGTTACTTATTGGAATGTAAAATTCAGATGATTTTCACTGATGTCAGGGAGTGGGGGCTCGTTATGGGTATGTGTATGTGTGGCTTCTTTCTCCCACTCTTTACAAAGTCAATAGTGATCATTAACTTTTGAGGAAAATGTGTCATCATGCTGTCATTAAAAACCACTTATCAAGTCTCCAAACTGCAAAGTATGTTTTGTCTTTGATTGTAACCATTTGTTTATTTTCCATTCTCCCAACTAGATGGTGAGCAGTTCACAAAGGTACTCAATAAATATTTTTTAAGGGACTTCCCTGGTGGTGCGGTGGTTAAGAATCTGCCTGCCAATGCAGGAGACACGGGTTCGAGCCCTGGTCCGAGAAGACCCCACATGCCGCGGAGCAACTAAGTCCGTGCACCACAACTACTGAGCCTGCGCTCTAGAGCCCGCGAGCCAAAACTACTGAGCTCACGTGCCTAGAGCCCGTGCTCCACAACAAGAGAAGCCACCGCAATGAGAAGCCCACACACCACAATAAAGAGTAGCCCCTAGGGTAAGCTGTGACAAAGTGAAAGAGAGGCATGGACATATATACAGTACCAAACGTAAGGTAGATAGATAGTGGGAAGCAGCCGCATAGCACAGGGAGATCGGCTCGGTGCTTTGTGACCGCCTGGAGGGGTGGGATGGGGAGGGTGGGAGGGAGGGAGACGCAGGAGGGAAGGGATGTGGGAACAGATATATATGTATGACTGATTCACTTTGTTATAAAGCAGAAACTAGTAAAAAAAAAAAAAAAAGAGTAGCCCCTGCTCGCCGCAACTAGAGAAAGCCCACATGCAGCAACGAAGACCCAATGCAGCCAAGAATAAAAATAAATTAAATAAATAAATTTATTTTTTTAAAAAAACGCATTGAAATTGCTGGCCAGAAGGCCAGGTTCCCATTCTGGCTCTTCTCCTTATTGATTGTTTGACCTTGGGCATATCTCAATTCCTAAATCTATTTCCGCATCTGCAAAATGGAATTACTCACATTTACTCTACTTACTTCATAGGGTTATTGTAAGAATCAAATGCATACGTGGATTTTAAGGTATTTTGCAAACTGTGAAATATCTTACTAATACAACATGTTTTTTCCAGTTAGAAATTATTTTTAAAGTGACATGGGGAGACTTCCCTGGTGGTCCAGTGGTTAATACTTCACCTTCCAATGTAGGGGGTGCTGGTTCGATCCCTGGCTGGGGAGCTGAGATCCCATATGCCTTGTGGCCAAAAAAACAAAACATAAAACAGAAGCAGTACTGTAACAAATTCAATAAAGACTTTAACAATGGTCCACATCACAATGGTCCACATCACAAAAAAATTTTTTAATAAATAAAGTGACATGGGGACTTCCCTGGTGGTCCAGTGCTTAAGACTTCGCACTCCCAATGCAGGGGGTCTGGGTTCGATCTCTTGTGGGGGAACCAGATCCCACATGCCGCAACTAAGATCCAGCGCAGCCAAATAAATAAACAAATATTTACAGTGACATGTATTTTACTAGGATGTAAAATATGATTGGGGAAACAGACTCAAGAATTCCAAGCCTAAGCAGACTGAGAGCAGGGAAGCTACCTCTCACCTCATCAGTCCTGTAGTAGTCTAGAGGGACCTCTTCCTGCTCTCTATTGATTACCAATGTGTCTTCTGTGAGTCTCAGTTTCTTTATATCAATTTCTCTGAGCCTCAGTTATGCCATCTTTTACATGGGAATAAAACATGCCCTATTTACCCCAGATGGTTTGATGGGAGGCTCAAATTAGATCATTGTTGCTAAGGTCTCTTTGCCAGCCATAAAGTGCTATAGAAATGCAAAGAAATCTGGTAATATTTTCCTAAAGGTGATGAACTTTCAGGGATAGCTTCAATAAAGCATAAAAGCCGAGTGTATGGGAGGCTTACACTGGGAGGCACATCCCAGGAAAGAATAGAATATGCTGCACTGTCTTGGGTTGGATTACATATTGCTTTACAAACTCCATTCTGGCAAGGTCTTGGAAGAAAGTAAAATGGAATACAGGCCCTTTCACATCCATTGGCTTATTAACTCTTACCAACACTGTGCCAACCAGGAATTATTATACCCATTTTGCTGATGGGAGAACTGAAGTTTGGAGATATTGATACTTTCCCAAGATCATGCAACTGGTAAATGGTTGCATCTGAAACTAACTCTTCCAACATCAGTGGGAGAGGACAAAGTGTGCTTAAACCAAAGGGAAGAACAAGTGGGCGGTAGCCTTACAGAATGGCCCATTTCTCATTCCTCCCAAGCTATCAGACCAACTCTCTGTCTTTTACAAATACTTCCTGTTTCTCACGATGGCTATGGGACCCAGATAAACAACTGTGACAGCAGGTAGATTTAGGATACAATACAGTGACTGACAGCCATGGGTGGACAAGAGGGCATTTCTACTGGAGGCAATATGGTCAGTGTTCACAGCTGTGGCAGCCTCCTCCCCTGAAAGATCTTTAATTGGTGAAGAAGTGTCTATGCCAGCTTCAATCCATCCCTGTTAGACATGCCCAGTTCTTAAGTCACATAGACTCAAAGGTCTGCATAAATACTCACTACTCCCCCACCTCCACCCTCATAACTACATTCACCCGAAGGCTTAGGCAAGTCAAGAGCAGTTCCTCAGTCACAAAAATGCCAGGGGTCCCTGTTTATATAAAAACCTTTTTTCATGACCTAAAATTCTTTCTTTATTAATTCATGTCTCTTCTCTTACGTAAAAATCTAATTCAAATACCAAAAATTGGAAATAGCCCCAATGTCCATCAGTTTGGGGACCAATTTAAATAAATTATGATAACACAATCGTTCAGTGGACTATTTTTTTAATGCATCGTTCTTTTTTTAATAAATTTATTTTACTTTTTTTTTAAATAAATAAATTTATTTTTTTATTTTTATTTTTTTTTTATCTCAGAGCAAAAATAATTTTATTTTATTTTCTGTGCTTTTATGTATTTTCTAAATTGTTTTACTATAATCTTCTTTTTTTTTAATCAGTTATACATATACATATGTTTCCATATCCCCTCCCTTTTGCGTCTCCCTCCCACCCTCCCTATCCCACCCCTCCAGGTAGTCACAAAGCACCGAGCTGATCTCCCTGTGCTATGCGGCTGCTTCCCACTAGCTATCTACCTTACGTTTGGTAGTGTATATATGTCCATGCCGCTCTTTCACTTTGTCACAGCTTACCCTTCCCCCTCCCCATATCCTCAACTCCATTCTCTAGTAGGTCTGTGTCTTTATTCCTGTCTTACCCCTATGTTCTTCATGACATTATTTTTTCTTAAATTCCATATATATGTGTTAGCATACAGTATTTGTCTTTCTCTTTCTGACTTACTTCACTCTGTATGACAGACTCTAGGTCCATCCACCTCATTACAAATAGCTCAATTTCATTTCTTTTTATGGCTGAGTAATATTCCATTGTATATATGTGCCACATCTTCTTTATCCATTCATCCGATGATGGACACTTAGGTTGTTTCCAGCTCCGGGCTATTGTAAATAGGGCTGCTATGAACATTTTGGTACATGTCTCTTTTTTTAATGCATGACTATTTTTTTTAATGCATCGTTCTTTTTTTAATAAATTTATTTTACTTTTTATTTATTTTTGGCTGCGTTGGGTCTTCGTTGCTGCGCGCGGGCTTTCTCTAGTTGCGGCGAGTGGGGGCTACTCTTTGTTGTGGTGCGTGAGCTTCTCTTTGCGGTGGCTTCTCTTGTTGCGGAGCACGGGATCTAGGCTCACAGGCTTCAGTAGTTGTGGCACGTGGGCTCAGTAGTTGTGGCACGTGGGCTCAGTAGTTGTGGCTTGTGGGATCTAGAGCACAGGCTCAGTAGTTGTGGCGCACGGGCTTAGTTGCTCCACGGCATGTGAGATCTTCCTGGACCAGGGCCCAAACCCATGTCCCCTGCACTGGCAGGTGGATTCTTAACCACTGAGCAACCAGGGGAGTCCCCATTCAATGGACTATTAAACAGTCGTTAAAAAGAATGAAGCAGATGTGGCAAGACTGCCACAATATAATGTTAAGTGAATTAGTAAAGGGAAGAGCAGGGTGTATGGTATGCTCCCATTTTTATAAAAAGAAAAATATTAAATGTTTTAACAAAAAGAAATATTTTTAATGAAAATACTAAAAATTTAAGCTTACAGTGGTACAGAAAACTTCTAGAAGAATACACAAGAACTAGTAACAGTGGTTGACTCTGGTTAAGGAGACATACTTTTCATTGTGCAGCTTTAGTACGGTTTGAATTTTGCTGTGGCATGTATTACTCTTTCAATTAAAAAACAACTTTAAAAATGAACTCAAAAATTTTTCCCTCAAAAGATTTCCTTGTCCAGCCTACTTCTCAACTATCTCCTAAATCTGATCACCTCCCTCCCTCCCCCTGCCTTCGCCCCAGACTAACTGCTAGGGATTGACGGTGCTTCTCCCTTGGAGACAAAAATGCAGAGAGGGAAGTTTTTATGTTTGGGTTTTTTTTTTTTTTACACAATTATTTTAAAAGAATAGGACCTGGGGCTTCCCTGGTGGCGCAGTGGTTGAGAGTCCGCCTGCCAATGCAGGGGACACGGGTTTGTGCCCCGGTCCAGGAGGATCCCACATGCCGCGGAACGGCTGGGCCCGTGAGCCATGGCCGCTGAGCCTGCACGTCTGGAGCCTGTGCTCCGCAACGGGAGAGGCCACAACAGTGAGAGGCCCGCGTACTGCCAAAAAAAAAAAAAAAAAAAAAAGAATAGCACCTGGTTATCCACAATATTTAGTTAAATTGAAAGCTATTGGAAGGCACACACAGTCACACCCACTTACAAGACATATCTTGAATTACAGAATTGTTTGAAGGTCAATTTTTAGCTGTTTGCCTTGAGGGCCAAAATTGCTTTTCACAGTTCTGTTCCTGCAGGTTCAGGCCATCAACCCTTCTCTCTTCAACTAATGCAACATTCTTCTAATTAGTCTCACTGATTCTACTGTTTCTCATTCTCCCTCTCCTATAATCCAACCCAATACAGCAATCAGACTGATCTAAAATTTAAATCTCACAGTCATATCCCCATTGCCCTTGAGTTAAAGTCTACTTTCTTTAACACGGTTTACAAGGCCCTCCAGATCTGGATTCTTCAGCCTCAATCTCCCTCTCCCCACTCCCTTTGCTAGATGCCTCAGGGCCCCGCCCCCTGCTCTATACTCCAGCCATAGTGCATGTGCACTAAACTTTCTGTTCCCTGAACCAGCAATGCTCTCTCTGGCCTTAAACTCTTGTATCTGCTGCTTGCACTTTGGGGAGCACCCCACACACACACAACTTGACTGCAGAGCAGTGACCGAAATATATGTGCTGTCACAGCCTTTCCTCTCTGAAGCATACACTTCTCCTGTTGGAACAAGTATCCTTTCGATTAAAAGTAATAAATCTCTTGTTTAAGTAGCAGATGGTTAAGATTGTTACTTTTGCTCTTAGCAATGCTCTTAAATGGGAAAGGAAACCTATAGGCATAGGCATAGAGTGAGAACAGATCAAATATTAAGGCCAAGAACTAATTCCTAGCAGCCAGGCAGAAGTTCCACAGGGGTCGCTCAAGTTCTTTACACCAAGACTTCCACAAGACCTCCACAAGGGCCCCTCTCGTCATAGACTCAAAGTTCTAGCAATGAACTCAAAGTTCATCCTCCAATGTGTGATGGTCAAGTTTACTCAGAAATCTGTGAATCACTTGGACTCCACTTCCCCTCCCACCTCCAACCTCCCACCTCCCAACCCTCACCCAGCTTCCATTTTGATGTTTAATAAGGGAACTTCCTGTGTGCACGTGCTCCAACAGAGAGAACATTTAAAGGCTCGTACTTGAACTGAAGGATGTAAATATCCCCCAACAACACAGAACAGAGAACAGATTTTTCTGGTTCTTTTGCAATGTCCACACCATACCCATTCTTCAAAATCTGCCACACTTCCAGATAACACCAGGTAACAATGAACTCTCCCCATGTGCAATGGCAATTGATTATTCAGTTTACACTTCAGCATATCTTGTCTTGAATTGTTCTCTGACAACAATAGGCACTTTCAACAATAGTCGAATGGAAAAATACCAAACTGGGAGTAAAATGATCTAGCTTCCAGACAAAAATCTGCCACTAACTCCATGTAATCTTGAGCAAGTCAACTTTCCGGGCCTCAATGCTCCCTGCAGAATAAGGCTGAACCACTTATCTCTAAGGATCTTCCACGGTCTATGGGTCAATGACTCTGAGCTCCTCAAAGTTTGGGAGCACAGGCCACATCCTTTCTCAGGGCTAGACACATAACAGGAACTCTATTAATACTTGAATGAACACCATTGATGAAACGGTTGCCTGGCCTCAGCCCTTCTATACCAAACCAACATGCCACAGATGATTGTGTCTTCCTTGAAGCACTCTCTCAAAGTCTACAAGTGAGTCTACAACTTCACTGATACAAATCTAACAACTTTTAATACCTTGTTCTACTGGAAAGTTATTCCTTAGCATAAACTTAAATCTCTCCAGATCAACCTTCAAGACAGCTGAGAATCATCAGCTTCTAATTTGTCTTATTTCCCCCACCCAAGGACTCCTTTTTGCTGCAGCACTTAGATTCTAGTTCAGAAAGCAAATACTAATGCTAGGCGGCCACTAATTTGTTAGGGACAACTCTTTGGCCCTACTGCCCAGACCCCCAGTGTAACCACTAAGCAAGCCAAGAGATTGTGTGAATCATTGACTGACACTCAAAGGCAAAAGATAAACAAAAACAAACTCCTTTTCAGTAATTTCACTTAGAAAACCAAGTATAGTGGAAAAAAAAAAAACACCAAAAATAAAAAAGCCTAATATTTTAAGCTTTGGGGGATGTCAGGGGTGTAGAGTTCTGAAGAGCTGGTTTCCGAAGGGCACTGCATACCAGACAAAGTAGTACAAGAGTCTCCCGGCTGTTGTGTCAATGAAGCCTTTCAGGCCTTCCACACTACTTCACTTGTTCCCCTAAAGTAGCGGTTTCTGGAAGCTAAACTCTCAGCTGGCGAGAACAGTGAACCCTGTGCCATTTGTCTATCAACTTCTTTAAAAAGAAAAACCTCCTGTACAGCTGTCTTGTTTTGCATTTTCTATTCTGTACTTCAGTACACGTAATGACAAACAGAGGAGGCAAGGGGCTCTTTTAAAACTGTGAAGAAAGAAGAAATAAAACAGTGCCCAGAAGTCTCTGCTTCAGCTATTGGGAAAAGTTTGCAGCCCATAGAAACAAGCACTAATTTAAAACAAAACCAAAAAAAAGTCAGTCCTGAGCACTAGGAATTAACAATAAGGCATACTTCAGGTTTTGGGGTACATAAGAAGAGGTATACAGTCCATGCCTCCTTTCTAAATCAAACAATATAGCCTTCCAAAATTTGAAGGTAAAAATCTTTTCACATGTGAATTTTATCTCAAAAGATAAACTTTAAAAAATAAATAAATAAATAAACTCAAAAAATCTTTTCACATACAATCTACTCTATTGGCACTACCATAGGAAAATAGTGCAGATAATTCAAAGTAGTAAATATTTCCCAAAGCATTTTTTTTCCCAAAAACATTTTTTTACCACACTTCGGTATACCCAATGTATGTTTTACAGAAAATGTATCTTTGTAATTTTATTTTTCTTAAAGTAATTGCTTAGTATAAGTAGTTTACACCACTTGAGCCCACATCCATTGACAGCATAAGAAAGCAGTTCAAAGAGTGCCTAAAAAGAATGGAAACTAAATGTCTTCCCCAAATAATATATTTTTTAAAACCCAAAAACCCTACATGTTGAAAACTGGTGTTTAAAGGAATATTATTTTAAAAGAACTATCAACACTATCCATTAAAAAAAAAAAACTAGCAATGTCTTAACACCTCAAGAACTCAAACAAACTGATAAAACCTGAGAAAATTACAAAGTATATAATAATATAAATAAATAAGAAATAACCATAAATATGAGGACTTGTACGTACTTAATAGTAGTCATCAAAGAATTGATATTAAAACAATAAAATAACATTTTTTGTCTCCCAACTTAGCAAATGAAAAACAAATGAGACTACTTCAGTGCTGCTGACTGCCGTGAAATGGGCCTCACACTGATGGGGACAATACTTCCAGTAAGCAAAGTGTCAAAATATATCAGGAACCTCAAAAGTGGTATACTCTTGGGCTTCCCTGGTGGCGCAGTGGTTGAGAGTCCGCCTGCCGATGCAGGGGACCCCGGTTCGTACCCCGGTCTGGGAGGATCCCACATGCCGCGGAGCGGCTGGGCCAGTGGGCCATGGCCGCTGGGCCTGCGTGTCCGGGGCCTGTGCTCCGCGGCGGGAGAGGCCGCAGTGGTGGGAGGCCCGCGTACCGCCAAAAAAAAAAAAAAAAAAAGGTATACTCTTTAGCTTGGCAGCTCAACTTCCAGGAATTGGACCTAAGAAAAAAAACCTAAATACAAAAAAGAGTTTGTTTACAAAGATGGTCACTGAAGCATCAAATGGGCATGGCTGAACAAATGATGACACATCTCACTATTGTCAAGTAGGTATTTTAAATGATATATATGAACATTTTTAATGCTTGTGATATAATTTTAAGGAAAAAGCCAAAATAAGCAATTCTATTTCATGATCACAAGTATTTTTAATGTTTTTAAAAGACTTGGAAGGAAATATACAGAAATAGATGTCTTTATGGATTAATGTTTTTCTTTTTTTAATATTTTCAAAATTTTCAAAGGGTACTTTTCATAATGGAACAAAACAGATTAAGCTTAACTTTAAAACATACTGTCTCTATGATGTGTAAATAATGCCAGTGTGACTGCTAGGATGAATATGAAGTTGTTTTTGAAATAACTAGTTATTTCATTTAAACTCAGAATCCATGATGAACTCTCTCTCCTTCTGCATTTCTGGAACCATGAATTTAGTACTTTGAGAGTTTAGCACTTTAGGACTATAGTTTAAAATTTAACAAAATCTCTATACTAATATTACTTTCCCACTCGATTTCAAGCTTAATGAGAGCCAAGATCATATGGTTTTTACGTAGTAACCTACCACCCCACTCCCCAGCTCTTCTGCATATAATCAGAACTTCGTGATGATGACTGTTTGTTTTTCTAATTGGTAAAGAGCTAGTAAGTAGAGTTCAGCTAGCAAAGTGATCAAATATAATTGAGACCAGTTACTATAATTGACAGGTAATTACTAAAAATGCAGTATATTAATACTACTCTCGCCATATTAGGCAGACAAATAAATGCCAGATGACTAAATGAACCTCAATTCAGAATGTGAACAAATAACTTCTTGGCCATTAAAATCAATCCATTTGAGACCTACTTAGTGGTTCTACAGGACTTCACATTATCCCTGTATTTCTACAGGTCTGCCCTGGTCCCAGTCCATTTCTTAGAGTTTTAGAAACTCTCGTTGGCCATCATCCCTGGCACTGCTCCCACAACTTCCAAAATCATAAAATTTTTACCTTTACCTGTGAGTCACCCAACTAATTGCATGACTGTGGACAACTTATGTGCTTTCAAGGTTTACATTCCCTCTTTTATAACTTAGAGCTACACTGTTCACTTAAAGTAGCTATTAGCTACATGTGGCTATCGAGCACTTGAAATGTGCCTCCTGCAAACTCAGATATGCTGTAAGTGTAAAACACATATCACATTTTATAGACTTGGTATGAAAAAATAATGTAACATATCTTAACCGTCTTTATATTGATTATATATTTAAATGATAATATTTTGTTAATTAGGTTAAATAAGATATATTATTAAAATTAATTTCACCAATTTTTTTAAAACTTTTTAAACGTGGCTACTAGAAAATTTTAAAGTAAATAACGTGACTCAGGGGCTTCCCTGGTGGAGCAGTGGTTAAGAATACGTCTGCCAATGCAGGGGACACGGGTTCAAGCCCTGGTCCAAGAAGATCCCACATACCGCAGGGCAACTAAGCCTGTGCACCACAACTACTGAGCCTGTGCTCTAGAGCCTGCGAGCCACAACTACTGAGCCCGTGTACTACAACTACTGAAGCCTGTGCGCCTAGAGACCGTGCCCCGCAACAAGAGAAGCCACTGCAATGAGAAGTCCTCACACCACAATGAAGAGTAGCACCCGCTCTCCTCAACTAGAGAAAGCCCGCACACAGCAATGAAGACCCAACGTAGCCAAAACTAAATTAATTAATTATTTTTTTAAAAATTGGCTCACGTTATATTCCTATTATACAGCTTGCCCTGAGGGACTACAGGACTTCAAAGACCCCTCCTCCTGGATTTAAACAGTCTTCCAGGGAATTCCCTGGCGGTCCAGTGGTTAGGACCCCACGCTTTCACTGCAGAGGGCACGGGTTCAATCCTTGGTGGGGGAACTAAGATCCTCAAGCCATATGACTTGGCAAAAAATATATATATATATATTCTTCCAAAATTTGTTTGGCTTCAAATCTCTGTTTTACCACTTACTAGCTTTATAACCCTAGGCAGTTATTTAAACTCTCTGTGTTTAGTTTCCTCATTGGTAAAAATGGAGATGATGATAATGATAGTACCTAGCTCCTAGAGCTCTTATCAACATATGGATTAAATGACTGTACACATGTAATGCACTTAGAACTGTGCCTAGCACTTACAGACTAGTGTTAGCTATTTTCATCATCATTATTATTCACCAAGGAGAGCAAAGTCACAAACTATGCCCTTACTGTTTAAAATACCTAGATGAAAACAGGAAATATCTTGTATAATTCCAAATATAGTGTTGCTTAATATTAAGGGATTTTTATAAATATCCAGGTAGTTCAATGAATTTCAAGCTTTAATTCAGATGGATTATGTTCTATATATCCATTCATTCAACTACTAAGTATTCCTTGAACATCTACTATGTGCTAGGCATTTTTACAAGTATAAACAAAAATAGACAAAAATTGCTGTCTTCATGGGGTTTACATTCTAGTAGAGGGCAGTAAAGCCAATGACCAATAAAGTCAATCTGAACTACTTGGGTATTTTTAAGATCACATATTCTTGGATATTTAAAAGAGACCTTAAGGTACTTCCCTGGTGGCGCAGTGGTTAAGAATCAGCCTGTCAATGCAGGGGACACGGGTTCAAGCCATGGTCCGGGGAGGTCCCACATGCCACGGAGAAACTAGGCCCATGCACCACAACTACTGAGCCCACGAGCCACAACTACTGAGGCCCACTTGCCTAAAGCCTGTGCTCAGCAGCAGGAGAAGCCACTGCAGTGAGGAGCCCACGCACCGCAGTGGTTGAGAATCTGCCTGCTAATGCAGGTGACACAGGTTCGAGCCCTCGTCTGGGAGGATCCCACATGCCGCGGAGCAACTAGGCCCATGAGCCATAACTACTGAGCCTGTGCGTCTGGAGCCTGTGCTCCGCAACAAGAGAGGCCACGATAGTGAGAGGCCTGAGCACAGAGATGAAGAGTGGCCCCTGCTTGCCGCAACTAGAGAAAGCCCTCACACAGTAACGAAGACCCAACACAGCAAAAATAAATAAATTAATTAATAAACTCCTACCCCCAACGTCTTCTTTAAAAAAGAAAAGTAAGCTCAAAAATTATAAAAATTTTCCTAGTCTTTTCCCCATTCCCAGCACCCTTTCAAAAGAATGATAAACCTAATTAGTATTCTGTAACACTGCACCAATTAGTACCTACCCAGAGCTAAGGGGAAAGAAGCTACAACAAAGATGTGTTTAAGCTCATTACTTAAACCAAATGAAAGCGTAAGATTCAGAGAATTCTTTTCATATCTGTTTCAGAGTTTGAGAAAATATACAATCTGATGCAACAGATTATAGGATTTAAACTTAGATTTAATTGATAAGAGAGCAAAATATAAATACGTGCCACCTAGCAATTCCATCCTATGTGTATACACTAGAGCAGAAAGCAGCAAACTTTTTCTATAATGGGTCAGGTAGTAAATATTTCAGTCTTTGCAGGCCATCCAATCTCTGTTGCAACTACTCACTGGGCCTGAAAACAGCCATAGACAATATATAAACAAATGAGCATGGCTGTTCCAATAAAATTTTATTTATGGACACTGAAACTTGAATTTTCATGTAATTTTCATGTGTCATAAAATATCAGTGTTTCTTTTTAAACTTTTAAAAGCCACTCAATAATGTAAAAACCATTCTTGGCTTCTGGGTCATACAAGCACTGGTGGAAAGCCCTATGGACCAGGTCATAGTTTGCTGACTCCTGCCTTAGAGAACTCTCACACATGCACAAAAACAGCTACATATGAGAACATACATAAGATCATTATTTGGATTAGCAAATAATTGGAAATAACCTAAATAACTATAATAGGAGGATGACAAATAATATTGGTATAACTGGAGATACTTGTATCAACATGGATAAATCTTATGAACATAATGTTGAAAGGGAAACACAAATTAGAGTTTAGTTACATGCCATTTATAGAAAGTTTTTAAATATGCAAAAACTATATATTACTGTGCATATTTAGCATATATAATAAAACTATGAAGAAATAGATGGGATTGTTTAACATCAAAGTCATTTACCTGGGCACCTGAGCATGATGGCAGGGTGAGAGACAGGAAGAGAAGGATGCAGTTGGAGAAGGGTGCACAGAGGGTTTCAATTGGACTGGTTCCTAAATGTCCATTCTTTATACTGTGTTGTATACCTTGAATGTTTAATAATAAATAAAAAGGAATGTATAGGTTTAATGTGAGTTTAGCAAATGGTTTGTCCTGTATAAGGGAGGGAGGTTCAATTTTTATTAAAATACCCAAAATCTTAGGCTTCAGCCTGGATGTCTCACACTGAAAAGAGAAAATATTGTTTCATTCTGAGAAAGTGGTCTGATCCTTAGGAAAAAAACAGAAAATGGTATTGCATTCTTGCATAGTTAACTAATGTAAATACCTTCAAACAAACTGGTTATTATTTATCTGCTTTGGAGACTCAAAGAGCTGAGTCAGATTCTCTCTACCTCATTTAATGGGTTCAATCAGCTCTGCCTTTCTGCTCTTAGTCCCCCTGTTCCAGACACATCCTCCACAGCATTACAATGATCCACATGCCCTAGGAATAGCGACTTTCCATCACCTGCTTTGACAGAGCAAACAGAAGTGTAGGTGGCAATGATGTTAGTGTTTCTGTGTGTGAAAAACCTAGCGTGAATTTTCCCCTTTCTCTGGCAAAAGTTCACAGGGCATCATTTATAGAAAGAAGAAGAGAAAAACGCTTGCTCTGCTTTTACTGATTTCAGAAAGAGTAGTCATTAAAACTGCCTTTTGGTCTAGAATTACTTAAATAGTTCTTTAAGGGTCTCCTAAAGTCACTTATCTTCAAGTAACCTAAATCACGAGCTCCTTTTTAACTTCAAAGACCCCCAAAGTAAAGTAATATCAGTCACAACTGTTGGGCAGGTACTGCCCTCTAGTGCTTACACTTTTAGAATAAAATTTTTAAATACTGACATATCAAAGTCTGTCAAAAATTAGATAGCGTCCTCTTGACCAAAAATTTTTCAACTTCACACTATTGACATTTGAGGCCAATAAGTCTTTGCTGTGGGGGCAGCCCTGTGCAATGTTGGATGTTGAACAGCATCCTCAGCCTCTCTACCCACCAGATGCAGTAGCACCGCTACCTCAATTGTGGCAAACAAAAATGTCTCCAGGCATTGCTAAATGTCCCTTGGGGAGCAAAATCGTCCCTGGTGGAGAACTGCTAAAGGCTGTCCAAAACATTCATATTAGTCCTGAAAATTATAAACAAAAAAAGTCTCTCTAGATTCATACATTTGAGTGAAATAAAAGAAACTTTCATCTCTGCATGAAAAACAAAAAAAAAAAAAATAGAGAATTAAGATTTTCAGCTCTTCTCCCCACCCCCAAAATCTTGGCTGGTGGGAAACTCTTTACTCTGTTACGTTGCAGCTTCACTTCTTAGATCTATTCACTTCCTTTCAAAGTGCTTAGAAAATAAAGCTTGCACTTCTAGCTGAAGATAGGAAACATGATCGGGAAAGGGTGGGGGGAGGTATGAGTGTCTGTACTGTGTTCTAGCAAAATTTAGAGGGTCAGGCAACAGAGAATCTGTATTGATCATAAACATAATATGAAAATTCTTATAAAATACCAGAGAATGTTTCAAATCTGGACTTAGCTAAGTTTAATTAGGAGGGTTTATTCAGATCTGCTATGAATGACTTTTTCCTCATGTAAGTGCTTTATGTGTGTACGTCCTGATTCTATGAATTTTAAAGCCTACAAATGACTGAGGACTAGATATTTTAAAAATAAAAAATAGTTTGGACTGACATTGAATGAAACTTCCTCCTCTCATCAAATTTCTCACTGGCCCAGTTGGTTTTACTGGAGAAATAAACAAGAAATAAGAATCAATAAACAATTTTAATTCACTTATATAATTAAAAACATATCATTTTTATTAACACATTCAGATCTAATATTTTATTTATTGCTTAGTGAAATTGAAAGTATTAAAGCTCTACAATTGTCAAGCTCTTATTAGCAGAACCTTGGAATGGATATCTATTTTAGCTGTGATCACTCCTGACCTCTTCTTAGAGGCTGTTGCTTTGCTGAATGTTCATATTGGTTTCATTCTATCCTCTCTAATTAAATTCAGTTAGAAAGTCTTCTAGTCATATAATAAAGCCAGGGACAAAAAGGTTTTAGGCTCTGATCTTTTAAAGGACAACCAAATGATTTAGAATGTATATTGCTTAAATACAATGTACATAGAAAAGTTAAAAACAATAACATAGAAAAGTTACATGACATGGATCAAAATAAAAAGCTAAAGGAAGGGATTTCCCTGCTGGCACAGTGGTTAAGAATCTGCCTGCCAATGCAGGGAACATGGGTTCGAGCCCCGGTCCGGGAAGATCCCACATGCCGTGGAGCAACTAACTAAGCCAGTGCACCAAACTACTGAGCCTGCGTGCCACAACTACTGAAGCGTGCATACCTAGAGCCGGTGCTCTGCAACAAGAGAAGCCACCACAATTAGAAGCCTGTGCACTGTGGGCAGAATAATCGCCCCACCTCTCCTCCGAAGTCCATGTCCTAATCCCCAGAACCTGTGAATATGCTACCTTACATGGCAAAAGGGATTTTGCTGGTATGATTACATGAACAATTTTGAGATGGGAAGCATATCCTAGATTATCTGGCCGAGCCAAATGCAATCACAAGGTCCTTGTAAGTGAAAGAGGGAGACAGGAAAGTCAGAGGAGATATAATGATGGAAGTGGAGGTCTCAGTGATGCAATAGCTGGCTTTGAAGATGAAGAGGCTACGTGCTGAGGAATGTGGGCCACGTCTAGAAGCTGGAAAAGGCAAGGAATGAATTCCCCACTAAAGCCTCTAGAAGGAACACAGCTGTGCCGACACCTTGATTTTATTCCCATAATACCCATTTCAGGCTTCTGACCTCCAGAACTATACAAAAAGTAATTTGTATTATTTAAAGTGACTAAGTTTGTGGTAATTTGTTGCAGCAGCACTAAGAAACTAATACAGGAACATTTCATTACTCTTTTAGTACTTTTAATATCCTGTTAATTCAGAATTTCAGCATTTGAGTAATTACCTCTCATATTATTACCATGTCTATAATTTTTAAAGGTACAGGTGCTCTCTTTCTCTGGTTGCTAATAACTATCACATTTTATTAAACATACTTGCTATTTACCTTTAATAACATGAATCTCAAGACTAAAACCTGGACACTAGTACACATACAATGAGGAGAATCTACTCTAGCACTGCAAGACAAATTTGAAACATGCATTTAAATATGTGGCAACAGCTACCTATCAAATCTCAAGAGACAAAAAAAGTCCAGTAGCCCAACTATACTGGCTGTTAAACAAGTTGAAATTTGATTGATAAAATAGAATCTGACTTCAAAAGACAAAAATGGCAAAGTTAAAAATGCTACTTTGATGTGACCCTTTAGCAGAAAGCTGACCTTTGTAGCAGTTGTTATAAACAAGTTAAGTCATTGTAGGAGAGAACTGAGCTTGATATATTATGAAAAATAGGCCTATCCCTTGCAGGTAGGTAGAGAGAACTGGCTGAAATTTTATTCTCATCTCATTTCACTAGGATTTTAACAGTGAAAGCTGTCACTGGGAAGGCTCATTACACAGCACCTGTGGTGCCTCATTCTGATATAGTTTCCCAATAATCCTTTTGATGGCAAGCATCCATAAACTCTTCCTTTTCATGGAGAAGTATTATTCAGACATTCTTTAAGGAATTATAATTACAATCTTTAAGGCTTACAATACCTTCAAATAACTAAACAATGGCATATACTCCCAGAAGAAAACAACTTTCCTACCTTTGCCAACCCACTGACAAATTTGGCAAAGATACAATTCCAAACAATGTTCATTACTGCTTATGATTTTGACTCTTGAAACTTTATGAAGAAAACTCTGTATACAGATTATTTTCTCATCTTTTCCAAAGTACTTATGAAAAACAAGAATTTTTAATCCAGATGCTGTTTCCTAAACTGGCCAGAAGGTGTATTCCTTATTTGAAGTGGAAGAAATTATTTTAGCTTAGCACTTGTTGTTTAAGAAAGTAAGCTTCAGAAATTCTCTTGCTTCATCTCCTCCTGTCAGGTTTCAGTATCATCTGGTGGTTTAAACTTTTAAAATAGTGTCTACAGAGTAAATTAATTCATTACAGAACATTTTCTTTATTTTCACCTGGCATCACTTTGGGCATCAAAGTGTCCTTTGTACTAAGCAGTTTAATCTGAATTGGCAATATATGGATTACATGTATATATATATACTATATATATATAGTAATTTGGAGATTTTACTGTATTTCTCTTATGGAATGCTTTATACAATTTATTTTTTCTCCTTCTGTGATATGGTAAAATGCCTCTAGAGAACTTTATGGTTTATGTAACATAAAGTTACATAAAAGTGCAACAAGTAAAGTATGAGTTTAAGGAAAAATATTTCAAGAAAAGTAAACTCTATTTTTAACCTATACTTGAAATTTTTCCCTTCTTGTACTTCTGTAATGAGGCAACTGATAACTAAGGAATTCTAAAAATCTAAACAAGCATTATAAACAAGGCACTGCTGCAAAAGGTGGAAGATGCAAAGACAATTTCTGCCCTCCAGGAGTTTTCATTTTGGTGGGGACCAGAAGAATGATGATAAGAGACTAACAGCCACATCATGTGGGACGTCTAGACAAGCAATCCAAGGATATGTTAGAGAAAGACTGTATCCAGAGGGATCCATAAAAGAAACTGCCATGACGATGGATAGGATCTTAGTGAACAGAGATGGGGGACATTCCAGGCAAAGGGGAAAGTGTGACCAAAACCAGAGAGATATGGTATACTGTTTTCCAAGGGGTGCTGTAAGAAAGTACCACAAATTAAGTGGCTTGACATAACAAAAATCTATTCTCCCATAGTTCTGAATGATAAATATAAAAAATCAAGGTGTTATCAGGGCCATGCTCTCTCTGAAGGCTTTAGAGGAGAATTTTCCTTGCCTCTTCCTAGCGTCTCATGGTTGCCTGAAATCCTTGGTGTTCCTTGGCTTATAGACACATCAGTCCAATCTCTGCCTCCATCATCACATTCTCCTGTGTGTGCCTCTCTTCACATGACTGTCTTCCACGTGTGTCTGTGTCTCTTCTCCTATTCTTATAAGGATACCACAAAAAAAAAAGAAAGAAAATGACACAGCGAAGAGTTGTAGAAGACCTTGATGAATAAGCAATGGGTTGTGCCACAGAATTGTTTTTTTCGTAAATTTTTTTTTATTTTTATTTTTTATTTTTTTGGCCATGCCATGCAGCTTTCAGGATCTTAGTTCGCCAACCAGGGATTGAACCCAAGCCCCAGCAATGAAAGCCCAGTATCTTAACCACTGAACCACCAGGGAATTCCCCCACAGAATTTTTTTTTTTTTTTTTTTTTTTTTTTTTGTGGTACGCGGGCCTCTCACTGTTGTGGCCTCTTCCGTTGCGGAGCACAGGCTCCGGACGCGCAGGCTCAGTGGCCATGGCTCACGGGCCCAGCCGCTCCGCGGCATGTGGGATCTTTCCGGACCGGGGCACGAACCCGTGTCCCCTGCATCGGCAGGCAGACCCTCAACCACTGTGCCACCAGGAAAGCCCACCCCACAGAATATTTTTAGCTAAAAGAGTATTACTAATGAAACTATCCATTTGGGAAAATTAAGTTGTCATTATTATGTAAAACTCATGTGAGAAAAATACAAAATAACATGCAGAGAGTTACTTTAGGAATAGAACGTGTTTGTGATGCCTCAAATAAAATGGTCTCATAAGGTTTATAAAGAATAGGACATACAAGAGAGACTGGTTATAGGAGATAAGAGATGAGGTAAGACAGAATTTGAGGACTCGGAGAATAGTGGTACGATTATTATCATTAGTATGTGAGTTGTATTGCGTTTTAACACCAGTTCTCTGACACTAACTGGGTGTCCTACAATTCGACTCTGACACTATCTACTGAGAGTTAGTGCAGACCCCACAAGTTAAGGGCAAAGTCCTTCACAAGACTGCCCCCATTTCAGACACCAGCCACCTGCACATCTGCGGACTACAAATTCTTGGGTTTCTTACAACCCCTCAGGTTTTATAATTTGCCAGAACAACTCACTGAATTCACTGAAAGCACTGTAGTTACAATTACAATTTTATTATAAAAAATACCATTCAGGAATAGCTAAATGGAAGAGAAACATAGGACAAGGTCTGGGGTGGGGGATGGGAGGAGGGGGACACAAGAGTTCCATGCCTTCTCCTTATGCAATCCAGTGTATCACCATCCTGGCACATTAATGTGTCTATGAACCAGGAAGCTCCACTGAGCCTCAGATCCAGAATATTTATTGGGGTTTCACTGCAAAGGTATGATTGACTAAATCACTGGCCACGTGATTGAATCCAATTTCCAGTCCCTCTCCCCTCCCAGGAGGTTGGGAATGGGGGTTAGGGGAGTGGGGTTGAAAGTTCCAATCCTTTAATCATGTGCTAAGTCTTTCTGGTAAGGCCAGTCCCTCACTTGAAACTATCTATCTAAGGGCCCGCCAAAAGTCATTTCATTAGCATAAATTCAGGTATGGTAGAAAGGGGCTTGTAATGAATAAAAAAAGATACTCAGGAAATTCCAAGTTTTTGAAGCTTGTGCCAGGAACTGGCGACAAAGACTAGATCTATTCTTTATTATATTACATGCATATTAATAACAAATATTTATTAAGGACTTGATCTGCAACAGGTACATTTAACTCTCACAAAGCCTTATTATTATCATCTCCATTTTACAAATTAGGAAATTAAGTCTCAGGGATCATATGAGCCCCAACTTCATAACACTAGTAAATGGTAAAGATTCGAAGTCAGGTCAGTTTACTCCAGAGACCATGCTGGTAACCACAGTGCATACTTCCTTACTGTGTACCCTTGGGCAAATCACTTTACCTCTCCAGACTATCTAGTAAAATGAAGAGGCTATGATTACCAATGTTCCTTTCAACTCCAGTGTTTCCCTTTTTCATTTAAATTATTTCAAAACACCATAATATCCTACTTATGAGTAAAGAATAATTTACTATTACTCTGCTGTTGGACATTTAGGCTGCTTCCAGTTTTTCCTTAATATAATTAACCCTGCAGTGAACATCCCAGTGCACTCACTATCTGCTTTACAGATTATTTCCTTAGAATAAATTATTAGAAATAATCCTATCTAAATATATTTCAGTGATAAGGATTTTTTTTAATTTTGTTAATCTAATGAGAATTTTAAATTATCATTTTAATATACCTGCTTTTAAAAAACAATATTATGCTATAATAGGAATTTAGTGAGAAAAAAATAACACATTTTATTTTAACTTGATTTCTTTAAAAATTTTTATCACTAATTTTTTAATGTCAGGTCTATGTCTTCTTATCTTCATAAAATTACATTTGTTAATGATAATAATAATTCATAAGAAGAGAAGATAACACATTATACTTACACCTGATTACTTTTAAATTGTAACACCTTATTCACAGATGTATCCCTAGGCTTAGAACACAGAAATCAATAAGTACTTATTGAATAGGTAAACTTGTCTTGGTCTTTTTGTTTATTCTTTTAGGCTAACTTTATAAAAAATTTTCAGTTCCCCCCTAAAAAACCTCCATAAGGAATTTAAATGGGAATTGTATTGAATTTTTAAGTTGATTTAAGATGGTGTGAAATCTTCAAAATGTTTAGGGTTTCCATCCAAAACTTAGCATGCCTCTCCTTTCATTCAGTGGTGAAAAACTAAGGGTGTTTCTATTAAAGGGTGTTTCCAATATTTTTTCTCTCTGGTAATAATTTGATAGTTTGGATTATATAGGTCAAACACATTCCTCAATAAAAGCATGCCTATGAATTTTATCTGTTGATATAGTGAATGAGATATTTTTCATTACATTTTCTACCTAATTATTGCCAGAAGAGTAGAGTGATTTTTTTCCTGAACTACTTTATTAATTCAAATGTTCAGTTTAACATAAAAATTCTATCATCTATTTCCCCCTAGGATTTAAACCACTTATTTATTTACTATCTTATTGCATGAGTCAGAAATTTCAAAACAATTTTAAATTATAGTGAGTGAGAGGCTAAATATAAAAATGGATAATGGCCAGACCATATAGAAAATAGAAACCTGACCCACCAGCTGCACCCACCTGCCCAGGAAACCAGCCCCTTATCTACAATAAACAACCCAGGAAGCCAGCCTTCTATGTCAGACTTGCAGGAAGCCAGGTTGCTATCTATAGTGACAATCCAAGTAGCTAAACAATAACTTCTCTAACAAATGGCTCAAAATGGCCAGGACTTCATTAATAACTGACAGCTTCCCTAATTTTGGTCCCCACTTCCAATGTGGGACCAACTATAGAAAGCCAAATATGCACCCCTAACCAATCACACAGGATGCCCCATTTCTAGTTAGCCTGCCTACAAGCTTCTCCACACCAGCAGCCTCCAATCAGCGCACACCTGAAGCCTTCCCTTTTTCCACTATGAACCTTTCCCATTTCTGCACCTGATTTTGAGTCATTGACAAAACTCAGGTAACAGAGGCTGATTCCTTTGCTATAGCAAGCTCAGAATAAATAGCCTTTGCTTTTCTCATTTGGTTGGTCTTCATTTATTTGCACAGGCAATAGAGGGCTTCCTTAATTTTGCTCCTCATCTTAATGGAAACATCCTTAATTTTTTTTTGCCATTAGGAATAATACTGTTATTTTAAGAATGGCTAAACAACCAGGCCCTATTGCATAGCACAGGGAACTATATTCAATTTCCTGTGATAAACCATAATGGAAAAGAATATAAAGAATGTTTATATATGTATAACTGAATCACTTCGCTCTACAGCAGAAATTAACACACCATTGTAAATCAACTATACTTTAATTAAAAAAAGAAAGAAAGAAGAATACTGTTATTTTGAAAAATATTTTTATCATGTTGAGGTATCCTTCTATTCCATTCCTAATAAGTACTTAAAATAGAATGTTTACTTTTTATCAGATATCTTTTCAGCATCTGAAAAGATCTTGTATTTTTCATTTTCTGTGTTTTAAGATTAGATTTCTTATTATTAAGCCATCCTCAAATTTCTGAGATAAGCATTTCTCAGTTGTGATTAATTATTCTTTAATATATTTTAATATTTATTTGCTTATCTTTTTATTTAAGATTCGAAGTCTATATTTATAGGCAAGACTTATTTTTAGTATTCAGTATTAATCTTACTAGTTTTATTTTCCAATGGATAATTTTATTTTCAGACTGAGAGGGCATCTTTTAGGTACTTAAAAAAGATGAACCAGAATGTTAGCAGCCACCTATAATTATAAAGGAATAATAAACAAATGCCTCACCTTCAAGAGTATAACAACATGGGGCTTCCCTGGCAGTCCAGTGGTTAAGACTCCGTGCTTCTACCGCACGGGGAGTGGGTTCGATCCCACAGGCCAAGCGGCACGGCCAAAAAAAAAAAAAAGAGTATAACAATTCAAATGTATTCAAAAGTGAGGTGAAAATAAACCTACTTGCAAATATCTGCTTTAATTAAATAGAAAACCATTATTTTAAGCATTGTCTTTATTGGAAAATTTTCTACTGCAGAGAACCATAGCACTCAAGCTAGAGAGAAAAGTCTATTGATATTAGGGACAAAACTTAAGACTTCTCAGAAATAAGAATAGTAAATACATAAAATAATGCTTTCTTTTAACGCTAACCTGTTCCTGTATTAAATGAGAGTATATGTTTTGGATATCAAATTAATATATGTTTCGGCTTCCCTGGTGGCGCAGTGGTTAAGAATCCGCCTGCCAATTCAGGGGACATGGGTTCAAGCCCTGGTCCAGGAAGATCCCACGTGCCACAGAGCAACTAAGCCTGTGCGCCACAACTACTGAGCCTGCACTCTGGACCCGATGAGCCACAACTACTGAAGCCCGCGTGCCTAGAGCCCGTGCTCCTCAACAAGGGAAGCCACCGCAATGAGAAGCCCGCGCACCTCAATGAAGAGTAGTCCCTGCTCGCCACAACTAGAGAAAGCCCGCGCACAGCAACGGGACCCAACACAGCCAAAAATAAATAAATAAAATAAAATAATTTTTTTAAATTAATATATGCTTAAAATCTGACTTCATGAAGTTTACTATCCTGCTGTTAATGATATTAATATTTTAAAATAATTAGACATAAGTAAAATATAACCATAAAAATTTAATATATGCTAAAAAGGAGATATCAAAAATCACTGGCAAAGGGATAGATGATTCAATAATAAATGGCGCTGGAAAAACTAACAATTTGGGAGCATGGAGAGACAAAAAGGAGTGTCCAAAGAATGGGCCCAGGGGCTCCCCCAGGGTTGCCTGACAATGAGCTGGCTGGTATCTGGAGGTGCCTGATCTCACCTTCCTCCAAAGTCTCCAAGTGCTGGACAACTAGTGTTTCCAGCAGCTCCCTAAAGAGCTGGCACCCAAGCTCAGGCTATTTGACACCCAAATTCAGCTCCACTCTCAGCCCACTCCCATGTTTGACCACAGCACACCTGGTGCACTCAAGCAAGTACACCACTCTCCTGGAGAGTGAGTGCATGGCCCCTTGCACCCTGCTGACCCTTCTATTTATGAATTCCTGCTTGAACCAAATAATACTTGGTGTTGATTGCCTGAGCCCTTTGCTTGAGGAAATGGGTTTAAACCCCGACCTCACATTATGCACCAAAACTAATTCTGGAAGGTAAACAAAATAAAGTCAGTAAAATAAAGTTAACAACAACAACAAAAAAAGGTTAATAAAAATAAATCAAGACAATGAAAAGCTAGAATAAAGTAGAATTAAATGATTTTCAAATCTCTGGAGGGTGAGACAAATTTCTAGGTTTCATAAGAAGAAGATAAATCACAAATAAAAACACTAATTGATTTACTACTTACTACATAAATATTTTAAACATTCATATAACAACAAAAAGAAAAAGAGAAGAAATATTTCATCTAATATGACAAAAGGTTAAAATCCCTATTACATAAAAAATTAATACAATTGATTTTTTTAAATCAAATCATTGAAGTCTAATTGATAAAGGTTATAAACAATCTCAAAGGACCATGCAACCAGTAACCAAAGAAATGCAAATGAAAGCAACAACAAGGTACCATTTTAACCTACTTTTCCTCCTACTTTTCTTTTCTTTTTTTTTTTTTTTTTGCTGTACGCGGGCCTCTCACTGTTGTGGCCTCTCCTGTTGCAGAGCACAGGCTCCGGACACGCAGGCTCAGCGTCCATGGCTCACGGGCCTAGCCACTCCGCGGCATGTGGGATCTTCCTGGACCGGGGCACGAACCCGTGTCCCCTGCATCGGCAGGCGGACTCTTAACCACTGCGCCACCAGGGAAGCCCAGGGAAGCCCCCTCCTACTTTTCTGACAGCTCCTTCTTAGGCTCTTTTGCTCTTCATCTCCCCAACCTCTGTATGTTGAAGTGCTCTAGGAATTCAATAGTATTTAGACTCATTACCTAATGACCTCAACCAGTCTCATGGCTTTACATAGCACCTATTTATCACTGATTCCCAAAATGTATATCTCCAACTCCGACTGGAATATCCAGCTGCCTACTTGCCATCTCCACTTGAATTTTTAACAACAGACTCAAACTTAATGCAAATATATCTCATTCTGTACTACTGATAATGCCTCTCTCTCCCAAACCAGCTTCTCCTCCATCCTTCTCCTTCTCAGATGATGGCAACTCCATTCTTCCTGTTGCTCAGGCCACAAATCTTGGTACCATCGTGACTCCTCTCTCTCATATGCCACATCTCATTAGTCAGCAATTTCTGTCAGCTCCACCTCCAAAATACACCCAGAATTCAATTCACTTCCCCCACCCCCACCAGGATCCAAGCCACCATCATCTTCACCTGGATTATTGCAATAACCTCTTAACTGGTGTGCTGGCTTCTGTCCTTGCCCCTCTTCCTCTGTTCTCAGGAGAGTAGCCATAGTGAACCTGTTAAAACCGAAGGCAGATGCTCTCACTCCTTTGCTCAACTCTCCAATAGTTGCCCATTCCCATTCAAAGTAAAATCCAAAGACTTTACAAGCCCTACATGATCTATTCCCTTCTTACCCTACCTTACGCCTTATTGCCATGACTCCATCTAATATTGCTGTCCCTCTTGCTTACCTTCTTCTAGCCACGTGGCTTTGGTGTCCCTCTAACCACACAAGCCATGCTCCTACCACAGAGCCTTTGTATTTGCTATTCTTTATCTGGAATGCTCTTACCAAGATATCAAATAGCTCACTTTCTAATTTCCTTTGGGTCTTTACTAAAAATATGCCTTTATTTTCCTCCTCCCCTTTCCTTCCTTTCCTGGCAGTTCAGTCTTGATATTCAGTGGGGGCAGAACAAGGTACACTGGCCCATAGTGGTGTGTCAGAGCCAAGCAGGACCAAGAGGGCACCCATGCAGAGGGGTGGCCTGGCATGGGGTGTCAGACCTGAGCAGGGTGAAGATGTGCTTACATGGAGTGGTGGAGCCCATATTGAGCCCATATTCAGTCAGAAGGGCATCGAGGCAGGGGGAAGGGTGGCAGCGGAGGAAGAGATTATTTATACACAGAGGGTTTGATCAAACAAGTAAACACATTGAGGCTAAAGACAGCTAATTTCTCGCTAACAGAGTATAGAGGTACAAAGATGGAAAGGGATAAAACTAGAATGAAAACTGAAGTGTTGGATTGAAATTGAAGTGAACTCATGGTTTTCAATATAGTTATAGTATAAATATAGTATAAATAATAAACATAGTATAAATAAATATATGTGTATATTGTTGATATATATGTATATGTAAATGTATACACACACAAATATTCTCGGTCCACTGAAAGTACCTGGAAGGAGCAAAATGCCAATAGCAATGATCATACCTAGCACACAGAGTGTGGCTTCAAGATAGCATTCTCAAGGGCTCCTTGGAGAAATGCCTGATTCCAGGGTTGGGGCAGGAAAGTACAAGATAAGCCTGGAACGTCTTGGTATGCCAGAAAGCAAGGACATGTTCAAAGAATGATCGGGACATGATGAAAAGACACAGAAGCTTAGCTTGAAATATTCCAACGGGAAAATGTGAAAATAGTTTTACCACCAAAATAATGATACTAGCTCTCTGATTAAAATAGGAAACTATGAGCTCATATGATGACATAGACAAATAAACTGAAAATTTGATGAGAAATGTCATCAAGTATCTCCCCACAAAATACTTAGTTACAAAGAGAAGAAGACTAACTTTAAAGTGGAGAAGTTTGGAAGACACCATTTAAATCAAGTGATCAAAGTAAACAGTATCAGTAATGGGCCAAATAGAAATTACGTGCCATCTGATAAGATACAACAAGAATACAGCATTGCTTCTGTGATATTCCTGCCAAAAATGTATAACCTTAAGTCTAATCATAAGGAAACAGCAGACAACCTAAATTAAGGGCTATTCTACAAAATAAGTGGCCTGAAATTTTCAACAGTGTCAAAGTCACAAAAGTTGAAGAAACACTGAGAAACTGTTTCAAACTGAAGGAGACTAAAGAGACAAGATAACTAAGTGTAACAAGTCATAACCGAGAACTGGATCTTGTTGCTATGAAGGGCATTATTGAGACAGCTGACAAAATTTGATGGTGGGGGGAGAGATGAGGATAAGACAGTAATAATGTATCAGGGTTAATATCCTTATTTTGATGGTTACATTTTGGTTAAGTAAAAAAATGTCTTGGGCTTCCCTGGTGGCGCAGTGGTTGGGAGTCTGCCTGCCGATCCGAGGGACACGAGTTCGTGCCCCGGTCCGGGAGGATCCCACATGCCGCGGAGCGGCTGGGTCCATGAGTCATGGCCGCTGAGCCTGCGTGTCCGGAGCCTGTGCTCCGCAACGGGAGAGGCCACGACAGTGAGAGGCCCACGTACCGCAAAAAAAAAAAAAAAAAAAAAAAGTGTTTGTTTATAGGAAAGACACCCTAAGTATTTGGGGGTAGGTGGAACATTATATAGGTAAGTAACTGACTTTCAAATGGTTCAGGAAAAAAAAGGTTTTGCTACTATGCTTGCAAGTTTTCTATAGGTTTGTGATTTAAATTTAAAACATTTTTTAAAATTTGGCACTTATTCAATGAGACCTTTACTAGCCACTCTAAAATGTTCACCCCAATGACACTTCACATTCTCCTTCCTGCTTTAGTTTTTCCCTTTAGCACACATATTTCATTTATTTATCTAGTTGATTGTTTCACCCAGGAGGATCTATGAGGGCAGGAATTTTTGTCTGTTTTATTCACTGCTGTGTCATAAGTGCTTAGAACATTGCTGGAACACAGCAAGTGTTCAATAAATAATGAATAAATAATGAATAAATAAATGGATAAGCCTGTTAAATAAATGTTTGAAGAAAGATATAACCATTACAAGGACCAGTGAAATAAAACTGTTACTCTCATCATCAATGATAGTTTGTTAAAAATCCTTTTGGAATTGAAAGTCATAAAAATATTAATATCCTTTAACCTATAAATTCTACTTCTGGGAATTTATTCTAAGGAACTATCCTAAAATATGGGGAAGTAATCATAATGTCAAGGTGTTCACTAGAGTGTTATTTTAAAAAATAAAACAAAAAAATAAAAATAAAAGAGAAATAAAATTCAAAAAGCATTGGATAAATTATGCCATACCCACAGATTAAAATTCTATTTCAAATCCTACCATCTTCTGAGACACCTCTCGCAGTCAGCGTGTCCCAGCACATTCTCTCCGTGCCCCTCCATCTGTACCCACATTTACACCTCCACACACACCCGAAGCCACAAAGTATACCCTGTGTGCTCCAACTGCACTGTTTTTACCTTCCTGGGAAACCCCACACTCCACCCACCCAGACCAGGCCCTGGCCCTGGCCCCGGCCTGCAGGCGTCCCCTATGCTGTTGAAAAGAGAACATTTCCGGATGGAGGGGCTTGGGTAAATGGGCCAGTTTCCCCATCGCAGGGTGCTGGCAGTTGGGCTGGGTCTGAGAGACCGGTGCCCTGAGTCTGTTCTTCAGGGGAGAGGCTCCAGGTACAGGCAGCGATGGTCTCCTGAGACGAATTCTAGACACCTCACTACTGCTGGGGGGAACAACCGGCCCCAGCGATGTGCGTTCGGGTTGCTTTGGCCTTGCACCTTGGGGCCCCATGGTTTCTGGCCAGGGGCTCACGTCACTGCCCCAGAAGAGCCTTGCACCCCTTGCGTGTGCAGTTCACTCCCCCGTTCTGGCCTCACGGCTGTCCTTCCCCTGCACAGCCTCGGAGCCAGAGCCCTGTCCCGGACACCTGGTCACAGGCCCTGAGCCAAGGTGGCGCTGCACTGTGACTCTGAGTAGGAGGGAAGGCACTGAGGAGGACTGGGGTTTGCTTAATAGGTGGGATGAGCCACACCCCTCACGGAGGAGTCTGGGACAAGGGGCCTCCAACACTGGGGCACCCAGGTGTAAAAGAAAAAAAATTAATTAATATATTAATTTAAAATAAGGCTATAGGTATAAAGTTTCAATTATGCAAGATGAAAAAGTTCTAGAGACCTGCTGTACAACATTGTGTTTATAGTTAACAATGTAGTAAAATTTTAGTTAAAATTTTGTTAAGAGGGTAGATCTCACGTTAGTTTTTTATCACAATAAGAAAAAGGCTATAAAATATATATAATTAGGGCTTCCCTGGTGGCGCAGTGGTTGAGAGCCTTCCTGCCCGATGCAGGGGACACGGGTTCGTGCCCCGGTCCGGGAGGATCCCACGTGCTGCGGAGCGGCTGGGCCCGTGAGCCATGGCCGCTGAGCCTGCGCGTCCGGAGCCTGTGCTCTGCAACGGGAGAGGCCGCGACAATGAGAGGCCCGCGTACCGCAAAAAAAAATAATAAATATATATATGTATATATATATATATATATATATATATATATATATATATATATATATATATAAAATTACATGTAAAGGATGTTTTTAAAAATCTATCATGCCAATCTGTGTATGTGTACAGATATGGAATTAAACACATTAAAAAAATTCTATTTCAGTTGAAATTCCATTTGTTTTGAAATTTCATTTCATTTGAATTCTAATAATGCGGGAAACTGCTTTTTTTTAAAATGTATTATTACATGAAGGGAAAAAACAAACAGAATATAAATTTACAGTCTATGAGTCCAACTAAATAAAAATATGCACTTTAATAAGCAATTATTGTACTGGGGCAAATTTTGTTCTTCTCTATTTTCCAAATTGTTGGTAATATGGTTGTAATTTACATTCTTAAAATACATCTACAATAAATTTATATTTATTTCTAGAAAACACATCATGGATGAAATTAGCTAGATGTAGAAAGTATTAACCCCATGAAAGAATAACTGTTTGGCTGAAGAGATTAGGAACATACAAATCAAATATTGACTAGTCTGCATTCAAATATGACTAAATATAAAAGAGGTAAAAAAATTTTAAACCTGTTTGAACAAAATGTTAATAGAAAAAAGTGATTTACATAAAATCAAAAGAAGAATTTGGCAGTATCAGTGTATTACTGCTGATGCAAGACATGTTAAATGCAACAAACTCTAAAACCACCAAAAAGGTATACTCTACTGGATCAGGGTAGGTTCATCATCCTTGTCAGGCCAATAAAATATCCTTCAAGACTATCCAGCACCCCCTGTTCTGATTCCATGCTCACCAGAGAGTCTTCTGATTATTATCTTGGGCTCCCAGTTAACTTCTTCTAGGAAAGGCATATCCTAGACCTTCACATAGCCGCATGAGTATTTGAAATAGGGCTAATCTGAATTGACATGTGCTGTAGGTATAAAATCCACCCCAGATTTTGAAGACTCTGTATGAAAAAATAAATAAATAAACTACCTCAGTAATAATTTTCTTGATTACCTGTTGAAATTATAACATTTTGGATAAGTTGGGTTAAATAAAATATGTTGTTAAAATTAATTTTACCTGTTTCTTTTTATTTTTTTAATATGGTTAAAAAGAAAATTTTAAATTACTTTTGTGGCTCGCATTTGTGGATATTATTATATTCCTATTGAACAAGAACACTGAACAAGAATACTGCAGTTGGGACTTCCCTGGCGGTCCAGTGGTTAAGACTTCACCTTCCAATGCAGGGGGTGTGGGTTCAATCCCTGGTTGGGGAGCTAAATCCCACATGCCTTATGGCCAAAAAACCAAAACATAAAACAGAAGCAATATGGTAACAAATTCAATAAAGACTTTAAAAATGGTCCGCATCAAAAAAATCTAAAAAAAGAAAAAGAACACTGCAGTCAATGTAATTATACCATCTCCCTATAAAGCAATAAATTGACCCTCTGGTTTAGACATTAGCCTCTTGTGAGTTTTCATGGCACAAGCCTGTCCCTCACAGGCTGATCAACTTTGCGTTGACAAAATTAAGCCATGCTAAATGGAAGATGAGACCTTCACTGAAGTGAGCAAGTCAAGGTTCTGGCATCCTCTGAGCTTCCTGGGCACAAGCTGTCAGCTCAGTCATTTCTCTACCTTCCATCATTTTCTCTCTCAGTTCATAATCTTGTGTTTAGACTGTGTTTTTCAAAGGATAGGGTTGTGTATTATTTATTTTTGTTTTCCTAGCACTTAGGTGCTTTAAACAAAGATATTAAAAAGTTTGTTAAATGAACATTTTTCTACATCCTTTGCCTTTGATCATAGCTACAGGTCTCCTTGCCTTGAAATACTGTGCATAACCTCCTCACTTCGTCATCCGTTAACTGCCACTTATAAAGATTGAACACATAAAAACCTGAAAGTGAAGTTATACAGTCATGTGAGCTAAAAATAATAATATCTAATGTGGAGTGAAAGCTTCATAAGCATCACAGCACACTATATTATCAAGGACAGAGCCTTAGAGACAGACTACAGAATTGATATTTCATCATTATGCAGTGACCTACATTATATGACCTCTTATTTGTCCCTGAACTCCAACAGCAACCTGAGGCTAATATAAAACAGTGGTGGAAGGGAAAACAGATGACACAAAAAGAAATGGAGGTTTATTATGGGATCAGTGTAATGATTTGGCTTCATAACATAGACCAGATGGCAATAGCCCCTTTCTCAGCAGGTGGCTTCTCAATGTCCTATGGGCTGTAAAAAACAAATTCACTATCAACCTCCTCTGCTAATAATTATTTCTGAGTACTGTGGCAGTATCAAAACAATGCTGAAAACACACATAATCCCTCAACACAAGGAGAAATAAATAAATAAACTTCTAAATATTTATTTCTGACAAAAGGAAAATCCTTTTCTGAGAAATGCTGTTACCCAACAGATCTTGGTTTCTAAAAACACAGGTATGTTCTCATCTTTTATTTTAAATGAAGAAGATGGCCTTTGTTTTACCCAATTTTTTGGCTGTTTTGTAAAAGCCATTGAAAATGCCTGAGAAATGACTGGCATCAGTTTTACTGAGGTTTAATATTTATAGTTGCTAATTCTGTAAAATCATGAACACTTTTTCCTTTTTTTTTTTCTTCACCACGCAGCTTGTGGGCTCCTAATTCCCCCACCTGGGATGGAACCCGTGCCCTCTGCAATGAAAGGGTGGTGTCCCAACCAGTGGACTACCAGGGAATTCCCCATCCTTTAATACTTTTATAAAAATTGTGTATACAAGGGCTTCCCTGGTGGCGCAGTCATTGAGAGTCTGCCTGCCAATGCAGGGGACACGGGTTTGTGCCCTGGTCCGGGAGGATCCTACATGCCGCGGAGCAGCTGGGCCCGTGAGCCATGGCCGCTGAGCCTGCGCGTCCGGAGCCTACGCGTCCGGAGCCTGTGCTCCGCAACGGGAGAGGCCACAACCGTGAGAGACCCGTGCAAAAAAAAAAAAAAAAAATGTGTATACAAGAATTCGTTTGTCTTCATTTTCCATACCTCCCAAGAAACCTTTCTGGTGCACAAGACAAACTGAATCAAATAGTCTCTGAAAGGTGACTTACCGATTCCAATAAAAAGTATAATTTGATGACAACTTCTCTTCAATAGTTTGAGACACTTCTAACAAACTACAATTCAGTTGCCTTAACTAAAAGCCTGCAAACTGACCTTTACAAAATTTCCCCAATAGAACTGTTCTTTCATTCTAGGAGAGAGAAAAGATCGTACATATGTTACAGCTCTTTATCATTTTACATATGGGCTGAGCGTCATTTTTTAGTGACTTCCCTCCAGTTAGTTGGTTGCTCTAATATTTTCCAGAATTGATTCGTCCTTAGGTACCGACTTGACTGAACTATTATGGCTCAGATCAATCGAGAAATTCTGGCTTTAAGATAGGGAAAATGGGAATAGGAACCGCAGAGCAGGCTAACTCCTAGGGACAAGAAGCAAAGTTCACCACCAAACGAAGGTCACTCAGGTGCAAACTTGAAGCAGGAAGGCACAAGGAGAGGGAGAAACAAAGTGGCCTCAGCTCGAATCGCATTTAGAGATCTAGAAAACAGACATAACACATCTCAGTTTATAGTCGTTAAATCGGATGATATTCGTGAATGTGGGACTAAGAATCATGCAATATTTGAAAATTAGAAAGGAAACAGCTCTGTAAACCGTTAAGCGAGGGCTGTAAAACGTGAATGAAGAAAAGGAAGGTCGTAAGGACCCCACCTTCCGGGAGAGTTCCAGTCCGCGTTAGCTGGCGGACTCAGGAAGAGGAGGAGGAAGAAGAGGAGGGAACACCTCAGCGGGACCCTTGGCGCCCAAGCTCCCGGCGCGACTTGGAGCAACTCGCTAACGCATGCGCAACTCGCTGACCTAAAGACGAGGGGGCTCCCCGGCCCTCGTTTATCTAGAGGCGGGGAGGGCGGGGCGAAAACACGTGACCGGGTTGCGGCATTTCTGGCCCAATCCGAGGCGTTTCGGAAAGCGCCCTTGCAGAGCAATTCGGGTGGCCCAGGTTCGTCCGTAATTTCCTGGCTTTTTGACTCCGCTCTTGAATCTAAGAATTTAGTTTGTCAGAACTTTCTGCCGTGTGTTCCGTGAATCAAATTAGTGGTACACTCTAAAGTGACTGGCACTTTTTATTTATTTTTCTCTATAACTAGAGTGTATTTCTGTAATTTCAAGTCCTGTTGCTCTCTCCCCAGCACGCTCAGGTTCTCTTCCTACTGCGTGAGACTCCAGAATCGCTGGAGGGCGCCTTTCTGTAAAATCAATCCCCTAGGAAGAGAAAAACTGCTTTATATCTCAGGGGTAGAGGATTAGGGAAATTAAGGTAAAAATTTAAAGAGGCAAGTGTACCATAGGACTACCACAGATAACCTCAAAGACATACCCTAAAAGACTACTTTATTTCAATATAAGCATTTAAGTAAAATCTCCCGCTCTGTTTATTCCAGGCTGCTATCAAGAATCTGAAGTAATGATACTGGGATAAGATTACCTGCAAGATGTGGTTGGTTCGCCCCAGAGGAGTATGATGAGAAACAGGTTTTAGAAAAACTCAGTCTTAAAGCTGGCGTCCTTGAAGTGAGAAGGGCATGGAGTAAAAGCAAGATAGATGGGGCTGATTTCTAGGGTTCTGATCCATCATGAACTGACTTTTACAGCCCAGGAACCTTGGCATTGGGAAATCAAGCAGTACTGCAAAAGGATAAAATGCCAAATATGTCGAAACAATTAAAAAAAAGGATATTTCCCTCCACATATCGCAATATGGATAGCTTGGTAAAAATAAGACCCCTCACCTGGAATCCTGTTCAGGAAGAGTTCACTCATTTCCTACAAATAATAAATCCTCAACACTGCAGAAATGAGTTTGTTCATAACTCAGAATATTCTCAGAAAACGGGGGCGGGGTGCACAGCTAAAAGCTCTGAACCTGCACTGGCTTTTCTGCTAGAGTTGCAGCGTGGTGGTAATTGCTGCTTCCCTTGCAGACACTAGCTTCCTCTGTTGCTGCTGTCATTGGTTCTTAAGAAATATAGTTGCTCCAACTTCAGTTCATTCCATGATACTTATAGATTCTTCTACCAACCCCAGTATTCCTCAGACACAGCTGTCTATATAAATGACATTGAGCTCCATTGAGTACACTGCTACTGGCTTCTTGGTGCCAAGAGAAGACGACTGTGGGAGAAAATGCCTTCCAGTGGAGAAACCCAATAGCCTCTGTGAGTTAATTCTGGAGCTGTGGAGTGAGTCTAACCAGGAAAAGTTACAACTAAAGTGGAGGGCACAGGTCATGGCCTTCATCTGCAAGATGGTGCAGTCTGAGTATTTAATAGGAGAATCAGAGAAAATAGGGAACTGTTTACGAAGTCACTTCTTGAACAGCTAGAATGAGTTGTTTTCACCCGTGTTGTGTGCCTATTTGGTGGCGTCAGTATTGACAAATAATGTGGATGTATCCATTTTATAAGTAACCAGGTACAAATGATGCCTCAACAAAAATCTAAATTATTTGTAAATATTCATAAAATTGAAAGTCATACTTGCTTCTGATTCCTACTCAAGCAGAACTGCTGTCATGGGATAACCCTGCTTCAGGGTCTTACCACCCAAAAAAGTGGCTAGATTTGTATAAAAGTATTTTACCAATATATAAAGCTTTTTAAAGATTCTCCTGGAAATCATTTTGTAATTTCCATTTTGTGGTAGAACCTGTTCTCCTTCAAGTTAGGGCTCTTCATTAGACTAGCAGTAACACAAGTAGCTGCCTCAGGCCAAATTACCCAAGCCTGGTTCTCAAATCTTAGGCTGATTAGTACATGAAAAAGGAATACAGTAGTAGAATGCTATTATTAAGCAACAGCTGCAGAATATCATTGCATCCAGTACTAGGAACAACTGAGGGGAAATTTTCAGCAACAGGGAGAATAAATGTCACGTGTTCCAAAGCCTCTCTTTAAAATATAGAACAAGGAATAAACAATAGTTAAAAGTATTTTCGAATCACAATCTGTCACAGAATTGCTTCTTTACCTTCACAATCTGTCACAGAATTGCTTCTCTACCTAACACCTCCACCAAAAACTTTTAGTGTATTTCTACCATCTTCTTTAACCAAGAAGGGAAAGGCTTTGAATATTTTAAGCCATAAAACCAAAACATACCATACTAATTTCAATAAATAATTCCTGCAGTTGAAATATACTTCAATATTTTCCATCTGTCAGGAAGCAGAATTCCATAATTAAAATACCCTTTCGATATTAAACTGTAAAGCAATCATGAAAACATTACACTTATGCCTTGACTTTATAAAATAGATTCCAGAGTTGTCTACAAATTAAACATTTTAAAAATCACTTATCACAGGAAAGCCAAAATGAGAGCAGAAAAAATGTTTGATTCAGGTTGGATTTACTCAAGGTTAACATGCAAGAATTATTTATATTTACATTACCTAAGGACTCTGAAGGTAAACATTATACAGTATTAATGGAGACTTTGGACTCATTTTAGAAAACGATTTGGTGTATAAGAGGTTTATAATCACTTTAGTTTAAACTATAGATATAGTTACTTCAACTGTAGGTAATAAGTTATTACTTCAAATCAAAATACAAAAAGTACTGGCTCAATTTGCAACTCAAAAAGGAAAATCAATTTTTTCTGCTCTTTGGAAAGAAAGTTAGTAAGCTGATGAGTTAAACTATTACATTGTAGTAGCTCATATCACATCCAAGCGTTTGAATGTTAACTTTCAAGCTGATTCTGTTTCTAAAAAGACCTTCAAAGCCCCCACTGGTGGTGTTCAAAAAATGAATGTCATACAGTGAAACTAATCATTAACAACAAATCTTCAATTTATTTGAAGCAATTCGGTTTCAAAAACTTTAAGTTACAGCAGTCACAGAAAAAAAAAAACACGGAACAGTCAGAAATAATAAAAGAATAATCAGGAGCACTGCATTTTTTGTTGGTTTTTAACACTGTCATGGCTTTATTCAAAACACAGTTGCACAAAAGTATTAACTTCAAAGTTTTTAAGGAGGATTTTGAGGAATTCAACACACTATATACATACTGCCATACAAAGAGCATTAAAATAGGACCAAAAACTTCTACAAAATATAAAACCCACCCTTACTTATTTGCATGAAAATACCACCCACAGAGCTAAGTAAGTCTTAAAAAGTTTTTTGGAGGCTCTAAGTGTTGTTTTCAAACCAAAGAACTCTCATTTTGATTGCACAATAAGATGATTGATAAGAAAGTCAATATATAGATTTAACTTTTAAAATAAGTATTTTATAATCTGGCATACTATGCAATGAGAACCCTAACGGACTAAAACAGGGCATTATAATTGTTAAAAAGGAGTAAAATGTTAGCCTTTTGGAGATTCCAATCCCCCCACTAAACTTATCCCAACAGTTTTATTTCAGTCAGTTATGCAACTTTTGTAGTTTATCCACAAATAACTTCATAATTTTTTACTTGAAAACCCCAAGTCATACATTTTAAACCAAAAAAGAAGCAATACTATATTCAGTAATTTAAATGTGTCCCAGTACGAAAGTGTAACTTCAATTAATTTGCTGATACTAACTTTTTAAAAACTTACAAATATTCAAAACAAAGGGGAAAAAATTTTTAGATAGCCAATATTAAGAAAGCAATTGCCTTGAACATGGAGCCTCCACAACAAAAAAAGGAGATGTACTTGCCTACTCATTATATTTAGTAGCTGTATAAGGAAACACACACAGTTACCCAAAATATTTTTCTATTTTTAATGGACATCCACCTGAAACCAAATCTTAATTTTAATACTGATTTAGTTTCAAATATTTTTCCAACTGTCCAGTATATTTCAATTAAATGCTATATCTGGTAATGCTTTAAAACTATAGAAAGAATAATTAAAGGTTCTACTCAGGAAAATTAGAAATACTTTGCAGAGTGGTATCTAAATCATTTGGGAAGCTAATCTGATTTGAATGTCTCATTATTTATCAACAGGCAATTGTTCTGACTTTTGAGGAACGCACATGCTGCTTCCAAGAGCCTCCTCTGCTTCTTTTCTTTCTTCTTCCTCCTAATACAGTCTGTACATCTTGTCAAGAAAGAGATTTACAGTAAGCAGAGTCTGTTGCATAAAACTGTATTGATAATAATATTCATATTTCAGAAAATACTCAATATCTTTCACTTAGCTTGTTTAAAGCTAAGACAGGTCTGAAAAGGTGGTTGAGGTATAAGACAAAGTCATCTTGGGTATCCATAAGTTTCCCAACTCTTTTTTGAGAAGAGGGGAGTGAAACAAGAAAGGAAGGTGATCATAAAAGAATCACTGAGAGGAAAACAAAGAATGCACACTTAAAACAAAATAACAACCGTTGGCAGGTCATGATCTTCGACTTGAAGAAAGGCTCTCCTACATGTCTCTGAACTCAGTATAAGCAATTTTTCCTTGAAAACTAAAATCTCTTAGTCATCTGGCTTAAAAGGTTTTAGAAGCCTTCACAAAAGCCATGAACTATATTGTTGAATAGAACCTTTACTATTCTGCTCCTACTTTCCAAGCTACTCATGTGACAAAAAAGCACCCAAATACCCTCAGCCAAAAAAAAAAGTCACTGCACTGCCTTCAAACTAAAGATCTCTGGGTTGCCTCTAAAAAAATAACCAACTTATCATTCAAGAGACTATTTTCATTCCAGATTCCAGCCAACTGTGATTTCAGTTAATTTATAAATAATTTTAAAACCCTATGAATGAAATGCACCATATTATGCCTGTGTAAAAGCAATCATGTTTTAATTATGCTAAAAATGACTAACACAGTGAGCTTTAATTAGAAAAATTAAGATTCTAAATAAATTGCTAGGGAATTTCACAATGGGGTCAATGAAAATTTGTCTCTACGTACAATATGATCATTAACAGACTAGTTAATCTTATTTGGAATGGTAAGGCAAAAATAGTGAAACCACACTTTTCCTATAAAAAGTTACACATTATCTTCTGTAGGGATAGCTATCGTACATGAAGAAACAAAGAAGATGTGATCACTCTATTGCACACCCAGGAACATTAGGGAATCTGGTCTTAGAATGATCTAGTCATCTTCTTCCTCTCCATCATCTTCAGCATCTCGTTTCCTCTTTTCCCCTCGAAGACCTTCTTCTTCTGAAAGAGTAAAAGGAAAACTGTAAAATACTTAATTTTAACAAATGAATATTTGTTAAGCTACAGAATTTTGAATCTTAGTGAAAAATTAATGGTGTACGAAAATTATAGGTTAAGTTTCCCCTCTGCATTACTTTCAATTTCAGTATTGAAACAGCCTTAATAGATTTAGAAATCCATAAATAATGACAGCTTGCTATGCGCCTTAATAGACTTAGAAATCCATAAATAATGACAGCTTGCTATGCACCCTTGTGGCCAAATCATGAAGTACAGATCAAGAAACCAAGCGCTTGACATCATTGGAATTGTTAGTGAATTTTTAAATTTCTTGAAAGGCCTAGGTAAAAAGAAGCAGAGAGCAAATCTAAAATGGGCATTATCTGGAGTTCAACTGTTCTTCTCTTATAAATAAGGTTTCACCCCCTCCAAAATGAAAGGCCCTAAGAAAATCATAAATTGAGCTTATGGTTCCATTATCTCTTCATTCCTGTTTAGAAAATAAATGTTACAAGCTGTTTTTTTCTTTTAAATGGAATTAATGAATACCCTGAGAACACTCCTCTTTAAAAAAGGTTTTACACCTTTCAAGGAGTTCTAGTATATGTTACCAACATCAAAGAGATCAGTGATAATTTGAATAATAGACTCATTCTTTAAAATCCATGAATAATAGCTTTTTAGGATTTTTGAATGGCTAATGTAACTCACCCTCTTCTTCTTCTTCTTCCCCTTCTTCAACATAGTCATCATCATCTTCTTCATCCTTGAGATTCAAATATTCAGTTTGAATATGATGCAAATCAACTTATTTTAGAAACAGACATAGACTCACAGACACAGAAAACAAACTTACGGTTACCAAAGGGGAAAGGGGGTGGGGGAGGGATAAACTAGGAGGTTGGGATTAGCAGATACAAACTACTATATATAAAATAGATAAACAAGGTCTTACTGTATAGCACAGGGAACTATATTCAATATCCCGCAATAAACCATAATGAAAAAGAATATGAAAAAGAATATGTATATGTATACATATATATGTATAACTGAATCACTTTGCTATATACCAGAAACTAACACAACATTGTAAATCAACTATACTTCAGTTAAAAGAAAAAAAATTCAGTTTGAGAATAAATAAGGCATGACATGGGCTATTCACTGTTTGATAATAATACATTCCAACAGGAGCAAGAACTATGGTCATCCTGTGTACTGACAACCTCTGTCTCACTTACAGAGGTCTTTTTTAAAAACCCAACTAAATCTAGTTTCTTCATGAAAACAAGTTATGTCTGAGACCAGCAATGTTCAAAAGAACTTTCTGCAACAATGGAAATGTTCTGTATCTGTGCTATCCAATGCAGTAAGCACTAGCCACAGGTGGCTCCTGAGCATTTGAAATGTGGCCAGTGCAAATGAGGAACTGAATTTTAATTTTATTTTACTTTAACTAAATAAATAAATGTGCCCGGTGGCTAATGGACAGAGTAACTTTTGACTATTTCAAAGACACAGTCTTCTGTTTTATAGACTGAGGAAGGATCACCTGAATGTTAGCCTGAACACAGCTACATGTGTTGAATAAGTCACTTAATCTCTCTGAACCTTAGTTTTCCAATCAATGAAAGAAAGTATTCATCTAGAAAGATCTCTAAGTTCCTTCTACATCTAAAAATCTACACATCAAAATAGCAAATGTCAATAAAAATCACAATAAAACTTGATCTAAAATTCCTGTGGAAGAGTTGTTCTGGATAGCTAAGATTTAAACATAGCCTTGAAACATCATAATGAAACATCATAACCATTTTTTTTTTTACTTTAGCCAACTGGGATAAAATCTCTAAAGTGCATTGCATACTTCTACCATTTTATGCTAAACCTAACATATCTTTTTCTTGAATTGTCATAGTCACCATTGTGACCATGAGCAGTACACTAATTAGTATATGCCAATTCTCTCAAAGCCTATTAATATATATAAGATGGTTTTCTCCTTTTTAAAATGACCCTGGCCTCTACTTTTTCTTTCTTTTTTTTGCGGTACCCGGGCCTCTCACCGCCGTGGCCTCTCCCGTTGCGGGGCACAGGCTCCGGACGCGCAGGCTCAGCGGCCACGGCCCATGGGCCCAGCCGCTCCACGGCATGTGGGATCTTCCCAGACCGGGGCACGAACCCGTGTCCCCTTCATCGGCAGGCGGACTCTCAACCACTGCGCCACCAGGGAAGCCCATGGCCTCTACTTTGAGTTATAACTTTCCCTAGTTTTTATGCCTTCTCTTTTGCAGTTAGTTACCATTTCAATTTTAATCTGCTATGGATTCAGAAAATAGATCAACAAGCTTACCAGAGAACTGAATATAAAAGAGAAAACAGGATTAGAATAATGGCTTGAATACTCTTCTACAAAGAAAATGTCTTTTGTTATGTATACCTTTTACAGTTACCGCCTTGTGCTTGGTTGTGTTCCAAATGGTTAAGTTCTAATATATGTTTGAAAAAATGGAATCAAGCTAGGGGTTGATTGGAGGGTCCCCCCTCCAACCCCAAAATAGTTTACTCCTCCTTAAAAATAGTTTAAATGGCAAATGTTAAGAACTGCTGGGTAGTTAGGAAAAACTTGGACAACTCACACTTTTCAAAGTATCCACAGCTCTATTTGTCTCTAGAAATATTAAACAGAACCTATTTTTCCAGCATTTAGCTTAAAGCCCCTGAGAAACTAAACTGCATGACACTTATATCAGAAATCATTCTTATACAGTTAATTCAAACACGAAAACATTCCATACCAGAACACCCAAGCTGCCAGGAGCATACGCAATAGGTGGGGTGGCAAATAAACTAAGGAACTATAGTAAAAATCAGGAGAACGTGTGGGCTTACATTTAAAGAAGAAAAGAAAGGAAGAGAACAGGGGTAGAGGAGAGAGGGGATGGAAGAGTGGGGAAAGAGAGAGGAAAAGAAGGAGAAAGAAAAGGACATTTTAAACATTTCAAATCTGCAAGGAATGATAAATGAGGGTATTTAAATATTTATAATTTTTTAAAAGCCACTTGAAATACTAATCACATTTATTCATGATAATTTAGAAAAGCCCAAGTCTAAAAAGCAAATTACTTCTCTGGATTTTGTTTTAAACAAAACATGATTAATCAATTCATGTTTTTATGCCTTTTTAAAAATATATATCATCTATTAGATTACCAGAGACTTGCTCTGTAAAGATTATGGTCTTAGTTCCTAACTAGTGGGTAATAAAATGTTTCCTCATTTGTACTATGGATAGTGCAAGAACACAATAATTCCCAATTCTTCTAAAGCCCCCATCTCCATTTTTAATGAAGTATACTACACATACATAAGTCCCTCTTTATGCATATTAATTCCTTACCTCTGAAGAGCAGCTGAAATAGAAATAAGACTCAAACAAAGCATAGCTAATCAAATACCATTTCTATTTCCTTCTAATTTCTTTTTTAAAGCTTATAGTCTCTGAAGTTTCTTTGGCTCTTAGCTTCTAAAAACAAGGCTTCGGGCTTCCCTGGTGGCGCAGTGGTTAAGAATCCGCCTGCTAGGGCTTCCCTGGTGGCGCAGTGGTTGAGAGTCCGCCTGCCGATGCGGGGGACACGGGTTCGTGCCCCGATCCCGGAAGATCCCACATGCCGCGGAGCGGCTGGGCCCGCGAGCCATGGCCGCGGAGCCTGTGCGTCCGGAGCCTGTGCTCCGCAACGGGAGAGGCCACAGCAGTGAGAGGCCCGCGTACAGCAAAAAAAAAAAAAAAAAAAAAAAAAAAAAAATCCGCCTGCTAATTCAGGGGACACGGGTTTGAGCCCTGGTCCGGGAAGATCCCATGTGCCGCGGAGGAACTAAGCCCGTGTGCCCCAACTACTGAGCCTGCACTCTAGAGCCTGTGCTCCGCAACGAAGAGTAGCCTCTGCTCTCCGCAACTAGAGAAAGCCGGCGTGCAGCAACAAAGACCCAATGCAGCCAGAATACATAAAAAGAAAATAAATAAATTTATTTTAAAAAATAAAAACAAGACTTCATTTGAAAAAACATCCAAATTATCTCATCATGATTGAAAACTTCTGGTCCCAGCTACCTGGGTACCACATTGACTTAATGTTGTATGTATTATCTTAGAGATGTTTGCTCTATACTCCACCACATCATTTTTAATTAATATTTCCCAGTACTCAATAGAATGATAAACATAAACATTTGCAGTTAGCTGAAGGTCATTTTTAAATGACTTAATACTATTTAAAGAAGAATTACTGGCAGAGAAAATAAAAAGTCAATTGCAGGGAACTCCCTGGTGGTCCAGTGGTTAGGACTCCATGCTTCCACTGCAGGGGGCATGGGTTTGATCCCCGGTCAGGGAACTAAGATCCCGCAAGCAGTGCAGCACAGCCAAACAAACAAACAAAACAAAACAAAACAAAGTCAAACTGCAAAATAACAAGTCCATTATTTTACTAAGTAAATTAAAACTTAGGGGAAAAATATTCAAGTTGTATGCTGATGTAAACAGAATAGGTTGCCTTTCTCCCTGAATACTTAAAATGCTTAAAAGTTCTGTTCTTCATTATTGTAAAGCTAACTCATGAAAGCCCCAAACAAGTTTAAGTCCCATTTTTTCTACACTAGTTTCATATTTAAAATGGTATCAGAGGGCTTCCCTGGTGGCGCAGTGGTTGAGAATCCGCCTGCCAATGCAGGGGACACGGGTTCAATCCCTGGTCTGGGAAGATCCCACATGCCGTGGAGCAACTAAGCCTGTGTGCCACAACTACTGAGCCTGTGCTCTAGAGCCCATGAGCCACAACTACTGAGCCCGCGTGCTCTAGAGCCTGTGAGCCACAACTACTGAGCCCTCGTGCCACAACTACTGAAGCCCACACGCCTAGAGCCCGTGCTCCACAACGAGAGAAGCCACCGCAATGAGAAGCCCGTGCACAGCAACGAAGAGCAGCCCCCGCTCACCGCAACTAGAGAAAGCCTGCACGCAGCAAAGAAGACCCAACGCTGCCAAAAATAAATAAATAAAATAAATAATAAATTTTTTTTTAAAATGGTACCAGAGAAAAGTCATCATTAATCAGTGATACTGTCTATCTAACTAATGTAAAAGTCATTAGAACAAATAAACATACAATTTCTAGTCTAAATAAGAGATGTTATTTTTAATAATAAATATTACTTTAAATTATGAATTATGAAAACAAAACTCAATAATTTAACATTAGGAGAAAATAACTTATCTAAACTCCCAGGGACTAAAGATCATTTGTTCAAGTCAACTGATTTCCTGTGAACCTATGTCCCACTCAATGTACTGGATGCTGAGATAGAAAAATGAACAGCCCTCCCCTGAAGGAGCTATCTAGTAGAAAGTGGCCAAATAAACAAGTTTTTACAGAAGTGTCTACAGGCAACAGACACCTAATCAAGGTTCAAAGGTAACAGAGGAAGGAGTGACTGTCTCTTAAAAATTACAGAAAGCTTCAATAATGAGGCAACACCAGAGTTGAGTGTTTAAAGGTAAGAATCACGAGGCATGATTTGAGCGGTAGTTACACAAGGATGTACATATATAAAATTTCATGGAGCTGTACATAAAATCAGTCCACTTTACATGTTTTAGTATATTTATGTTTACCTGAGAAAAAAGAAAGTAAAGTTCATTAGAAGGCATGGGTAGAAAGTCATTTCAGATAGAGTAAACAACGTGTATACAGACAGAAAGGCAATAATAGTTTTGTGGGATGATTTAATTTGGTATTGAGGGAGATGAAGCTAGAGAAGGTAGCAGAGGCTAGATAATGAAGGGCCTTGTATGTCTTGGTGGCAACAGGGAAACATTAAAGGGTTTCAAGCAGGCTAGTGATATGATCACATTTGCATGCAGACTACACAGGCAAGCACTATGGAGGATACAACAAAGTGGTGACGCTGTTCTCAAAGAGACCATTTAGAAAACTACTAGAAAAGCATAAGCAAGAAATAATTAGGGGAAAGGAAAGTTTTCATGAGTGCCTATAATGTGCCAGCAACTAGATACTTTACACATATTAGTTTGTTAAATCCTTAACGGCCCTATGAAGTTGGTATAATCTCAGTTTTATAAATGCAGAAACTGAGGCTCAGAAACATTTGTAAAATGTTTCCACTATCCCATGCTGCTGAGGGAAGAACAGATTTGAAAGCTATCTAGGAGGTAAAATCATAGGGTTTATGATTATCTGGATGTAATATGAACTGAGGGGCAGTGGGAAAAAAGATAGGCAGACACACACACACAAGTTAGAAACAACTCTCAGATTTCTACACAACTTACTTTTTATATTACTTAACCCTATGCCTAAACAGTTAATTTTCAGTGCACATAAGAAGGTCTATTCACCTGAATTTCTTCTTTCATTAAGTATGAGAGGCCCACCTCCTCTTCTCCCTCTCCCAGTTCTGAGCCTGCTTCATCTTCATCCTCATCCTCATCCTCGTCCTCCTCTTCTTCTTCCTCTTCCTCATATCCTTCAGGTGGACCAGCTTCATCTTCCTCTTCCTCTTCATCTTCATCTCCATCTTTAAAAATATATTAAAAGATAAGCAAATGTCCAGGCAAATATTTTTGCCTTGGCCCCTCAAACTCGTAAGCCAATGGGTAGAAAGTATCTCAGGGTGATTTTTTTTTTTAAGATTTCTCTTTTATAACATCCCATTTACTGTTTGAGAAATATGGTGTCTAAATATTAAAATTTTCCCAACGTATAGATTTTTCATCAAAACATTACATGGACTAAAGTTTATTTTACTTCGTGGACACTTCAAAACCTGCCTGTCCATCATTCCATCATTTTATAACACTGTTTATCTATCAAATATCTTCTTGTGAAAAACTTTTCAACCAATAGTAACAGTGTCCCATTACTGACAACAGCTTTTCTGTCATCTGATCTATTAGTCACCCATTTATCCAGAAATGTATATTCAACTCTCTAGAGCATTTCCATCACCCCCCCCCACCAAAAAAATAACATATCCATTAACAGTCACTCACCATCCTCCTCTCCCGCAGCCCTGACAACGTTAATCTACTTTCTGTCTCTATGAATTTGCCTCTTCTGGGCATTTCATATAAATGGTGTCATACAATATGTGGCTTGAGTATGGCTTCTTTCACTTAGCAGAATGTTTTCAAGGTTCACACACTGTAGCATGTATCAGTACTTCAATCATTTTTGTGGCTGAATAATATTCCATTGTATGGATTTATCACATTTTGCTTATTCGTCAATTGATAGACACTTGGGTTGTTTCTACATTGTGACTTGTATGGATAATTATGTGATGAATGGTTCTTTTTTTTTTTTAGTACTATTTTAAAAGTTACCACTTTTACTGGGTGGTGGTTAAGTTTACACAAATATAAAATTTCATGGAGCTTAATATTATAACAATCATTAAATTCCCCAAAGCTATCAGAAATCTGAACGAATACAGGACTAGGACTATGAGTTTTTAAATTTTTGTCTTACTAACGTCTTTTTTTTCCCACACCTAAATACCCAGGCCTAATCTAATTTGCCAGCTAGACTGGAGGCTATAACTGTGACACATTTATGAGTATTAAGAATGATTACCTTCATCATCCTCTTCTTCTGAGTCTGGTGCTTCATTATCCTCCTGGTCAAATCCATCTAAGTACGTGATTTGTTGTAGCAGTTCAAAAATACTTTCTCTATAATCTTCCAGGTTTGTGATCTCACAGTTAAACAAGTCAAGACTCTTCAAATTTTTAAGATTTTGCTGGAAAAGTAAAAAGTTAAAAATTACATTCAAGATTTAAAAACTCATGTTATTTATTTTTAATTCATGAACCAGAACATGTATACAACTTTAAATCAAGAGAATGATTTTTGGATTTTTAGAATTTTATAATGAAGGGTTATTATATCAAGCCCAGCTAATTCTCTTAATAAGGCCCTGGCACCTAAACTCCACGGGAGTAGGAACTTTGTTTTGGTAACTGCTGTATCTCTAGCACCTGGCTTAGTGCCTTACTCATAGTATGCACTCAGTGTACTTTGTTGACTGAATCTGTGCCTAAATAGGCAACAACAATAACATGGTTAGTTTAAATCCACAGTCAAGCTTACTTTCAACAATTTCAACCTCCTCCCAAGCATTTTTTTTTAAAATCAGAGCAACAATTTTCAGAGTTTCACTTCATCTCCTTTTCCTTCCCTCATACAAGGAAACAAAGAAGCAAATAAAAATAATCAAGAAAAAAGAAAAAGGAATAGAATTTAAGAAAATACTGGAAATTTTAAAACCAGATATTCACCTCCTGAATTTGATGATAAAATAAATTTCTCACTGATTTAAAAATTTATCTGGGGCTTCCCTGGTGGCGCAGTGGTTAGGAATCCGCCTGCCAATGCAGGGGACACAGGTTCGAGCCCTGATCTGGGAAGATCCCACATGCCGCGGAGCAACTAAGCCCGTGCGCCACAACTACTGAGCCTGCGCTCTGGAGCCCGCGACCCATAACTACTGAAACACGCGCATCTAGAGCCCGTGCTCCGCAACAAGAGAAACCACCGCAATGAGAAGCCCGCACACCGCAACCAATAGTAGCCCTCAGGCTTCCCTGGTGGCGTAGTGGTTGAGAGTCCACCTGCCCATGCAGGGGATACGGGTTCGTGCCCCGGTCCGGGAAGATCCCATGTGCCGCGGAGTGGCTGGGACCGTGAGCCATGGCCGCTGAGCCTGCGCGTCCAGAGCCTGTGCCCCGCAGCGGGAGAGGCCACAACAGTGAGAGGCCCGCGTACCGCAAAAAAAAAAAAAAATTTTTTAATTAAAAAAAAAAAAAAAAAAAAAAGAGTAGCCCCCGCTGTCCGCAAGTAGAGAAAGCCCGCGCGCAGCAACAAAGACCCAACGCAGCCAAAAAATAAATAAAATAAAATCGTAAAGTAAATAAATTTATCTTTAAAAAATTTATCTGAATGTTTTACTCCAAAGGAAAATAAAGCAGTATCATCTAGATCACAACATATAAGAAATTCAGAAGTTTCAAATGAGTGACATAAATACAAGTCAGTAAGATAAAACTCAAGCAAATCTCAGAAAAATTCAACCAAAAAAAAGCAAGTCCAGAGACAAACCTTTCCACTTACCAGAGCTTCTACTGTACTGAGATCTTTGATTTTGTTTCCACTCAAATTGAGGTAGGTAAGGTTTGGACATTTCTCTGCCAGGACTTCCAAGCCTCCAGAAATTATATTGTCACTAAGTTCCAACTATATATTCAACATGGGGAGAAAACAAAGAATGGTGAAGGCTTAGGACACATCAAAGATTTTTCAAATGTATCAATTTAAAGAAGAAAACAATTGTCATTCTCTCTGGCTTCAAGGGACTGTCACAGTCTTTAATTTCCAAAATCCCACCTATGACTGCCAAATAAAATATTAGAATCTCTGTATAACAGACTTCTAACTCAGGTTTGGTTCCAGTTGTACAATAGTTGGATTTTATGTTTCAAAGAAAAACATTTGGTAGATGTTAAATTCATGCCATAAAGCGATTTCATTAGTCAATTTAAATTTCCAAAAGTAATATGACAGCTGATTTCAAATCCTACAAAACCCGTTTTCCTACCTCTAGAAACTTAGAACCTTCTAATTAAAATGCAGAATGGTTGTTTCATTTGGGAAAAAAATATACATAATAGCCCACGGCATCAAAATCATGATGCTTTCACGCCTAGTGCCAGCTTACCTTTCGAAGTTTATTTAAGCTGGGCAGCCGGGCCAGTGAACTTAGTTCCACATTAGCCATACTCAGAAACTCTAGTTTTTTAAAAGTATCATTCAGGCCCTCAATTTCCCCATTGACACAGAGGCAATTATCAAGGACCAACTCTGTCACCTATAAGAGAGAATATGAATGATTCTTTAGTTTGCAGTCTGTTTAGCAAAAGACCTGGGTCCTGACACTCTGGAAATGTGAATATTAAAACCACCAATTCCTTCATATAGATCCTTTTCATTCTCCCCCCAAATTGAAGTACAGTCTGAAGTCATCATTATAAGTTAACTTTTTAAATTAAACTTGGACTAAGAAGTTCAATGCCTGCTTCAAATCACTAATAAAAAAATTTTAATTGCATAAAAAAGAAGACTTTGAAAAAGGTCCCATGTGAAAATTGTTTCTGACCCTCATGAAAAAGACCCTCAACATCAGGGCATATATTTATGCATGAGGGGATACCAAGGCTACTGAGAAAGGATTTAAGTGAGTCCTAAAACAGCAGGGAGAAGAAAGGAAATTGTTTTATTCACTTTTTCAGTTTAAACCCCCTTATTTTGGTTGATAAAGGTCACCAAAACTCAAAAATACCTTGTTACCCTTCATGAAGAAATGTTAGAAAGCTCCTTCTGAGACAGCCCAGCGTTCATATGTTATTTGTTCTAATATCGAGGTGAAACAATATCACCCAGAACAACACATCCTTGACAAAATGTTATTTTTCCCTGCCACCCTGGTAGAATTTTTGTGATTTCTCCCCAGTCTTGGGAAGGGGGTGCTGGATCCTCTCTTAGGTCAGAGTTGTAACAAAACTTTCTGGAGTGGGCCTAAATGGACTTAATCTTAAGAGGGAGGCAGGAAACCCTGGCTCTCCATTCCCAATGCAAAAATATGTTTGAGGTATTTTGAGAAATAAAAATTAGCAACAAGGAATGCTACCTTCTCTATTTGAACATGACATAATTATTTCAGGAAGCAAAGAAGGCATCATAATCTGTTTAGAGAGGAGGAAGCCAAGGCCCAGAGGGTAAGAATGACTGCCTAGGGTCAGTCACAGTATGTGGCAGAGCTGTGCCTCCACTGTAAGTCTTCTGACTCCTTAGCTGAGTGGAGGAGAGAGGGCCACTAGGTTTGGTGTCAGAAAACCAGTTCTTCCACTTGAGTAAGTAACTTCACTGCCCTGAGACTCCGTTTGCTAATTTGCATTCTACAACAATACCATCCACCTCACAAGTCTGTCGGAAGGAGGAAACAACAAACACGAAAAGTGCTTTGTAAACTGTAAAGGGCTATACAAATAGGAGACCGTTATTACACCACAGGGGAAGGAGGGGAGGCTGCAAAAAGGCAACATCCGGCACTCCCCAAAACTGGCAAGGAAATTACTAGGGATAGGATAGGTATAAGAATGGGGAAGGAGGGGCAAACCCACTTTTCCAACCCAAGACATAAAAGAGTATTCGAAATGTGTCCTTCTTTGAGACAGCATTTTAACTTTGATTTTGTTTGTTTTTTCCTTAAGCCCCTAAAGACTAGGCCCTAGGAAACTTCAAGTTATTTGTGGGATGATGGTAGTGACTGTTTCCTCCTCCCTGCTATCTACCAATTTCAGCGAAACAGAAACTTTTTAAAAAGTACATAAAGACCTTGGATTCCCACCCTTCACGCCGCCACAGCCCACCGAACAGACCCTACTCATCCTCCACGCTGGTATGCACAAGCACCACCTCCACCCCTGCTGGAAAAAAATTATATCCCTTATATTGCAATTCTGGGGTTTATTTCAGAGGCCTCAATCAGCAAGACCCTATAGACATTTTCCTCTGCGACCAGAAATGCGAGGTTCCTCGTTGGCCGTGGGCCCCGCTCTCGCGACCTGCCGCTCCGACCGACGGGAAACCCCACAAGGGGCGGGGACACCCCAAGGAAAAAGGGGGTCGCCTCCCAGCCCGCGTTCCCCTAGCGCCTCCGCCCCGGGCGGGGAGAGCTGGGTGAAGCCGAGGAGGCGCCCGCGAAAAGGAGGCGGAAACGCCTCCCGCCCGACCCCCGAAAAGTTGACCACGACCCCGCCTCACGTGGCCCCTCCCAACCCCGTCTCTTTAACTAAGGCGACAGCAGCGAGAGCGCATCATTTAGTTTCGCCGAGCCCATCTTGAAAACACGAAACTTCTACGACCTATTTGTTGAGTTGTGTGAAACCGTCTCCAGGGATCAGAATTGGAGTTGCAGCCACCACGATACGACACGCCGAATTTCGTTACACCTCGGGGGGACGAAGGGGATAAAGCCTCGTGTCCTCTCCCCACCTCCGGTCACTGCGACAAGTCCCAAAACTTACCCGCGGCCGAAGAACGGGCCGCTGACCCAGATTCCGCCTGGCGGCGGGCGGCGCGCGCCGCTTCCCGGGGGAGTGGGCGCCGCCAGCAGTGGGCCGACCGCGGACTCCGCGAGCGACCCCAGCCCGTGCCCGGCGCGACGTCGTCCAACGCCCAGGGGACTCGAGGCCGGAGACGCCCCCCAGCCCAAAAAAAAGAGTTGGCAGCACTGCAGAAAAGTTGGACTAACTTCTCAGGCGACGATGGCTGCGGCAGAGGCGAGTGGGACCGGGGGGTCGCGCCCACGCCGCCGGCCCCAAGGAGCTGGAACGTGAGGAGCGAAGCGGCCGAGCGGCCCCCAACACCCCGCTTCCCGCCTCCACGAGGCCAGGACGCCTGACTCGAGGAGAGGAGAAGGGGCTAAGCCCCCAAGCACACACAAAAACGCCCCTAGAAACTTAAACCCTTCGCCATTTTAAGTAAAAGATTTTAATGATTTAAAAGTTAAAATTAAATATTTTCCCCCAGCCCTACCCCCAGATGGGGGTTAATTCATTACCCCGCCCCACACACCCACAAGGACCCCCAGAAACCCGATCCTCCGAATACAGGGCTGGTGAGGAAGGGGAGGGGGCTGAGTCATCTCACCTCCTCCGGGGCTCTGTCCCTTAACTCCAGGTTAATCCTCTTCTTCATCTCCATGTCCTCCTCCTGCTCTTCTGCTACTACTCTCCTCCCTTACCTTTTCCTGCCTTTCCCACTACCCCCAACCCTAAAATTTTAAAAGATTTGGAAATGAATGAAAAGAAATGCAAATATAAACGCCCACCACCACTACCAGATAGGTGTGGGGGAGAAAGAAGGGAATAGCAAATGGAGTCCAAGGAGTTGGGACTCTAACTCAGCTGCCCCCACCTCCTTGTCCACACACTCGCGCGCGCACTCACACGCACACACATACACACACCCGCAGTTCCTTCCCCTTCAATGGCTGCTCGGAGACTGAGCCTCCATGACACGGCACCGCCAACCCCCTGGCCTACACTCCACCCACCTCCCGAATGTATTGGTTGATTCTTCAGCATCTCACTACTCCACTGGGTTACATAAATGTCTATCAGTCTTTAGGGAGGACCTGAGCCAGAAACACTGTGCGTATTGGCTACGACCAAGCGCGCAGTTAACTCCGATAGGTCCAGGAAGGTGTTCGTCCCGGGGAAATGATTTTGAATCCCAATAGCCCCCCTCCTTTTCTTTGTGTGATTGGCGCGCTTTCCCTAGACGATCGGACGGTTTTGAAGCCTGTCGGGTTTCTTTTTGTTTCTGTTTTGCCTGTTTTTAGTGTTAAAGGAAGGAAGAAAGCATCCTTCTTACGTGTGGAAGTTGCGAGACAGATAATTTAGCACACGGCACCCACCCGCTCTTGGCGGTTTTAAAGCACAGCTCCTGCTTTTTAGCCAAAGTGTACAGCAATGTGCACATCACATAAAAAGGACTCCTTCGTGGCACTGTCCTGCCGGAGATAGGCTTCTGGTGCAGAACCAGAGCAGGGATAAAGATGGTAGTTTAACTTCCAGCAGGAAGGACTGAACGATTTTGAAAGCAGTTTGGTGAGGTATAAGTTAGGCACCTTTAAATAAAACTACCCTGGAGGAATTGTTACTGAGGTAATTGTTGCTGTAATAAACACTAAGACCTTGGAGGGAAAACAGTGCTGGCCTAACGAAAATCAGACATCAACACGCATAGAAATGGTACTGCAATGCCTCTCCTTTCTAAAATCCCTTTGGTTGGTTTCCATGGAAATCTGTAGTTTAAATGTGCTTTTAAAAGTCTGTCAATGTGGAATATAAAAGAGGTGTAAGAATGATTTTTTAAAATTTTGTCTTGAGAGTCTGGTTTTTCTTAGTTCTTGTTAAATTCTGTCCTTTCCATTCCCTTATACCTTTCTCAGGATAAATACCCAAAGAAATTCCAGATGATTTGGGGAAGGAAGTGGGTGACTTAGTACAACCTCTCCCAGAGCTGAGTGTTTTATTTGCTATTTTTCCAGTTTCTCAAGTTAGAGACCTTAGGATACAGATTTCTAACCACTCCACACCACCTCTCCTCCCATACCGAGATACACAGCTCCTCAAATAGGCTTACATTTAAAATGTAAATATCTGGTATTTGGCATGTTAAGTACTTTAAAGGAAAACAAAATAGTGACTGTCTTTTCCTTGCCAAGTGTTTCCTTTGAATTCCCTGAAAAGGAATTTTTATGAAGATGAAAACAAAGCAGGAGAGGGAGAGCTTTTGGTATAAAATGACATAGCAGGGGGCAGGTATTTGGGGTTAGTTTAGTTGTTAGTTAGTTTGTTTGTTTGTTTGAATACAGGCCAAAGGAAGCCAAGATGATATAAAACTGAACCAAAATGAACTGAGGAACAGTTCAAGGAAGAGTTTAAAAAGCAAGAGAAGGAAAAAAGGGGCTACAAAGAAACCTGGAAGCGCATTTTAGTACCAGCTTAGGAAGAAGTCCTGTGTTCTGACCCCCCTAGCCATTGCAGAGTCTGGAACTCTGGAATGGAATCTCAGAGAGAATTCAGGGAAGGAGATTCAGATTTGGGAGTCATCCACATATGAGTGATAGTTGAGGGCATGAGAACAAAATAAGATGTCCACAGAGAATGTATATAAGAAGACTTATCAGGCAAAGGAGAGCAAAACATCGTTGAGGGGAAAGAGGAGAGAGAAGTTAAGTTGTCTACCATAGTTGTCAAAGAAATTGAGGAGCAGGTAGAAAAGAAGGAGGTGAATTTGTGGAAAAAAATGTATGGAAGCCAAAGAATTTCAAGGGAGAGATGATTTTGTGGGTTAAATGGTAGGGCTTTTGTAACAGAACACAGTAGACAGAATGGGAGAGTGGGCTAGAAATACTGAATGTGAGGAAAGGCCATGAATTCATTTCACCACTGGATAGTAGTTGCAGTAAGTACACCATAGTAAGCATAGACAGGGATCCACGAAAGTGGGCCTTATACCCCATACCCATTGTCCCCACCCTCATATCATCTCTTATCTCCATTACCTCAATACCCTGAAACTTTCTAGTCTTAATCAAGAAGCCAGGATAAATAAGATGCAGGGGAATAAAAATTCCCCACAGGGCTAGTACACAGAAAGAAAGGTGCCCGGGAAGGGGTTGGATGAAGAAGAATACTGCCAGTCTAGCATACAGGTGTATGGAGCTAAATGAAGGATAAAAGAATGAAATACAGTCAGACATGGAAACAACCTAAATGTCCATTACAGATGAATGGATAAAGAAGATGTAGTGTGTATGTGTATGTATGTATGTATGTATGTGTGTGTGTGTGTGTGTGTGTGTGTGTGTGTGTATATATATATATATCTTTTAAAAAATGAAATAATGCCATTTGTAGCTACATGGATGGACCTAGAGATTATCATACTAAGTGAAGTAAGTCATAAAGAAAAAGACAAATACCATTTGATATCACTTATATGTGGATGCTAAAATATGACACAAATGAACTTATCTATGACACAGAAACAGACTCACAGGCATAGAGAACAGACTTGTGGTTGCCAAGGGGGAGGGATGGATTGGGAGTTTGGGACTAGCAGATGCAAACTATTACATATAGAATGAATACACAACAAGGTCCTATTGTATATCACAGGGAACTATATTCAATATCCTATAATAAACCATAATGGAAAATATGAAAAAAGAATATATATATAGGGACTTCCCTGGTGGCTCAGTGGTTAAGACACCACGCTCCCAATGCAGGGAGCCAGAGTTCGATGCCTGGTTAGGAAACTAGATCCTACAGGCATGCCACAACTAAGAGTTTGCATGCCACAAATAAAGAGCCTGTGAGCCGCAACTAAGGAGCCTGCCTGCCACAACTAAGACCTGGCACAACCAAATAAATAAATAAATAAATGAAAGAATATATACACATATATATAACTGAATCACTTTGCTGTACAGCAGAAACTAACACAACATTGTAAATCAACCATACTTTAATTTTTTTAATTTCTTTAAATTAAAAAAAAGAAATAGAGTCAGGAAAAAAGCCAAACTCGTGAAGTAAAACATGTTTTAAGCTGAAGTAATGAGGCAGGGTTTAAATGGTAGAATAAAGAGTGAGGTTAAGGATTCAGGAGCAAAGGAGCAAGGAGTGGAATGAATGAGAGGACGGTTCAGAACACTCCTTTAATGCACCAATAAGAAGCATGCATCAGGGTATTATTAACTCAACATCTTTAAGGTTCAAAAACTAAACTCATCCTCTGCTGCCGAGTATCTTCTGTTGCCTCTCCAGATCCACTCTTCACCCTTCCCCACCCTGCTCTGCTAGCCAAAACCCACATGAACTGCATCAAGTCCTATGACTTCCTGCATTTGGTCCATGGGGGAGAGGCACTGATAGGAAATCGGAAGTCTGCAGGACACTGAGGCTGGAGTACTTTTTCCCCAACTGCCTCTGTGTCAGGTGGGTACAAGAGGACCAACTCCTTCCACTGAAAGCCACAGATCTGTTTGGGGCTATAGCCAACACTGTGATGCACCACCCAGATTTTCCTTCAGGAATGAGGACTTATTCCATGGTACTGGGAGTACTGCCGGAAGATGACCTTCAGGTGTCAGTGCTTGTAGGGGTTGCCTCGGCTGAAGAAAGTTGCCTTGCCCAAGGTTATACCTCCTTCTGGGGGCATCCTACATCCAGTGAGTGATCAACACTGGGGTATAAAGGCCCAGCCAGTCCTTTTGCCCTGATTTAAACAAACACAAAACTCATTCATCCCAGCTCTAGAGCACCCCCAGGGGTTGACTGAGGGCTTTGTTGGACTGCATTGCCAGTCAGTTTCTCCCACAGCTTAATCCTGCTTCCTTCTCCTGCCTTCTACAGGTATTGGTCCCAAGAGCATTCCCCAGTAAATATCCTGAATGCTATTTCCATCTCACAGTTGAGTTCCTAGGGAACCAAACATGTGACAGAGCCCCTCTCCACATAGCTACCCTCTGAGAAAGCCCAAACTGACCTATGGGAGAAACTACATGGAGAAGTCTCCAGCCTACATGAAGAGGTGAGAGGTACCCAGCCAGCCCTCAGTTTCTCCAGGCCCCACTGTTTCCAGCTCCAGCCACTGTCTGATTGCAACCACATAAGAAATCCGGAGCCAGACCACCCAGCTGAACCTGTCCCCAATTCCTGTCCCACAAAAACCATGAGAGAGAGTAAAAGGATCATTAGAGGTTTAAAATGATCATTTAAACCTCTAAATTCAGAGCTGTTATACAGCAATAGTAACTTGAACAACCCCCTCGATCACATTTTTCTGATCAAGTCTCACTAGTGCCCTTTTGCTCTGTACTGGTGATAGTCATTCTATTCTTTTTAGTTTTGCTTATGCTGTTCTTCTACTTTAACCAAAATGATTTTTACCTCCTCTGAATCCTTAGGACTTATTAAACGTATTCAGTGTTTATCCTATGCTGCCTTGCAACATCTCATATGTGTTATCTAATTCAGGTTTGCCCAACCAGATTGGAATTTCCTAGAGAAAAACCAAGTCGGTAACTTGACTTCCTCTGGCATCACTCACAGGCCTTAGCACAGTGCTGAGCACACAGTGGGTACTCAAGACATGGTCAGTAATTGATTATGTCTCAAATTACTCTGAGATGGTAGTTTAAATTCATACTTCCATTAGGAAATATAGAGTTTGGTTGACGCCTTCTTGAGGAATAAGTAATAGGAGTTAAGTATAACTGCAAACTTCTCTTCCTCTTAACTTTTTACCTTTCCCTTTTCCAAACTAGTTAATGTGCAGTCTCAAGACAAAACTAAGCTGGTGCAACTAATGCCAGTGCATTTTCTCCAGAGTCCAGACTGATTTAGAACCACGAGAAACTTTTCCTATCCATACCTCTGAGAAATCCCAGAAAACCATCCAACAGGTGCCCCTCTTGGCACCAGGATAGATGATCAATACTCAAAGAATATGAACAATTCTACAGGCTCATCGTGCTAATATTCTGTGAAAAGCTTCCAGGTCAACACCCGCCAAGGCAAAGTAAGTTGTTATATTTGTATAGGATCTTAGAGTTAAGGGCTATATATCTCTTTATCTACATCTATGCCTATATCTATAACTATCTAAAATGAGCTACCTTTCCAAAGGAAAAAAACCTGAAGTTTATTGCAGCTAAATGGTGGGGTAAATTGTCTCCAAAGATGGCCACGGACAATTTCTCCCACCCTGTGCATATATGGCACTTATCCCATCAAGAAGTGGAGTGTATTTCCCCTCCTGTTGAATCTGGAATAACCTTGTGATTTGCTTTCACCAACAGAATGTAGTGGAAATAACACAGTGCAAGTTCTGGGCCTAGCCCTTAAGAGGCCTGGTATTCTCTGTTTTTGCTCTCTTAGGGATCAGTTCTCAAATAAAGAAGTTCAACTAGGCTGCTGGAGAAAGAGGCCATATTTAGAGAGACTATAAAGAGAGAGAGAGTCCAGACATCCCCCAAGCTGTCCCAGCCACCCCAGTGGAGGCCCCAGCCATGTGAGTTAAGCCATCTTGGATCATCCAGCCCTTGTCAAGCTGTCCCAGCCAACATCATGTGGAGTAGAGATGAGCCATTCTACCATGCCCTACCCAAATTTCAGAATCTTAAGTAAATAAAGCATGGTTTTGGTTTTGGTTTTTTCCGGCCATGCCGCACGGCTTGCAGGATCTTAGTTCCCCAACCAGGGACTGAACTTGGGCCCGGCAGTGAAAGCACCAAGTCCTAACCACTGGACCACCAGGGAGTTCCCAGCACAGTTGTTGTTGTGGAGGTTTTTTTGTTTTTTTTGTTTTTTGGGGCTGTGTTGGGTCTTCGCTGCTGCGCGCAGGCTTTCTCCAGTTGCAGCGAGCGGGGGCTACTCTTCGTTGCAGTGTGCGGGCTTCTCATTGCGGTGGCTTCTCATTGCGGAGCAGGGGCTGTAGGCGCGTGGGCTTCAGTAGTCACGGCATGCGGGCTCAGTAGTTGTGGCTCACAAGCTCTAGAGCACAGGCTCAGTGGTTGTGGCGCACGGGCTTAGTTGCTCCGCGGCATGTGAGATCTTCCTGGACCAGGGATCGAACCCATGTCCCCTGCACTGGCAGGCGGATTCTCAACCACTGCACCACCAGGGAAGCCCCACAGTTGTTGTTTTAAACTATTCAGTTTTGAGGAGATTTGTTAGCAATGGATAACTAAACAATAGCAAAACTAGGGATATACTCAAGGTCGTACAATTAGTACTTTGTGAAGATGAATCTCAAACCTGGTTCCTCTGATCAAAGTTCACATCTTTTTCTGAAGGTGACCATTATGATCCTGTTTAATTCATGTACACAAAATGTTCTGCTCCGTAAAATATTCTTACCCCCATTAATGCCCAAAATGCCACACATAGATATTCAATCTTATGACCCCTGTTGAGATGTAAGAACTCCACGATAATTAGTAAGTAAACTTAATTATTCTACTAAAATTTAGTTGAAGATATTTATCAGATTTTTTCTGAGAAAAGGTTTTGATTGGCACCACGAATACTATAAAATGATTGAACTGCCACACATTTTCCAGGTTTTTTCCAATCCCATTCTTTCTTTAATTTGGGAACCTTTTCTCTGTAGGGATTTTCAGTGAGTGGCGAAAAGGGAAGCGTACCATTACAGTAAACTCTTGATTTTTGCTGTATGAATACTAAATTCTATGAAATATCTGAAAAAGGTTAAAATTCTAGGTTGATATTCCCCAGTTTGAGTCACCTCTTTATATGCTAAGGGAGTACAAACCAGTTTTAACATTAGTCAAAGTAAAACAAAATTGGGAGAGTAAGTCTCCTAGAAATAAACCTATATTGCAATATCAAATAGAAATGATTTAGAGATTTTGCACTCTAAGAATTATTGCATCATTGCATTTCTCCAGTAGCACAGATAATAGCTACCTTAAAAGAAATGTGTAACCTTGATAACAAGGTAACTTTCAAAAAATAACTTGAAACTTCTAGTTAAACATGGAGAATTTAATATAGTATATACTTACCTCCATTCCTTCCCAAACCTACTAAAATGACTTTGAAGGAATAAACCTAAACCCAAAAGGACAAAGAGACTAAACAAGGAGAAGACAGTTGATGAGAGAGCTCAACAAAATTATGGAATCTGTAAAGCTGATGAACCATGTAGTTCAGAAATGCTTTCTCCTCACTTCTGATGTTTTCCTTCTTGAAAAAAAGAGCTCAGTTAGTACAGCTGGGCCTCTCCCAGTCCTTTGTTCATCCACCCTAAGTGGAGTATTCCACTTCCCTCCATCCTCTGTGCTCCTGGGAGAGAGAGCCTGTTCATCACACATTCTGCTGTGCTCCTCCACACTGAGGTCTGCCCCAATCCAGGCTGCCTGATTCTGGGGTACAGTTAGCAGGCCCACTGACTCTCAAACTAAGCTGCATCCTCCAATCTGGCCTCCAACAGTAATAAAGGAGATATGTTGACCTCCATATTTACTTTTTGCTTTATTTCCCAACTTGTTCAGGATGCTTGCACAAGGAAGGAATGATATTATTGGGACCCCCTCAGAGACCCCATTAGACTAGAGGTAATTGTCTTAGCAGAGAGGAGAAAGTTGAAACCTTACTGCCTGCAGGAGATTGAGAGACAAACTGATTTACACTGTAGAACCCCACAAAGATTTTGAATTTGGAAACACTAAGAACCCTTGAAGGTGAGGGTGAGCATAGGGCTAAAACAGAAGAAACAGGGCTTCCCTGGTGGCGCAGTGGTTAAGAATCCGCCTGCCAATGCAGGGAACACAGGATCAAGCCCTGGTCCGGGAAGATCCCACATGCCGCAGAGCAACTAAGCCCACGCGCCACAGCTACTGAACCTGCGTTCTAAAGCCCGTGAGCCACAACTACTGAGCCCGCATGCCACAACTACTGAAGCCCGCACGCCTAGATCCCGTGCTCCACAACAAGAGAAGCCACTGCAATGAGAGGCCCGCACACCACAACGAAGAGTAGCCCCCGCTCACTGTAACTAGAGAAAGCCCACGCGCAGCAACGAAGACCCAACGCAGCCAAAAATAAATAAATAAATAAATAGTACACACCCCAAATTAAAACCAAAATGAAATATCACTACACACCTATTAGATTGGCTCCTTTTTTTTCAACTGACTGTATCAAGTGCTGGAGCAACTGGAGCTCTCAAACACTGCTGGTGGGAATAAAAACATATGAAGAACAGTTTGGCAGTTTTCACAAAGTTAAACATACACTTACCACACAACCCAGCACTAGGTATTTAGTTAAGAACAATAAAAACATATGTCCACTCAAAAACCTGTACTTGAATGTTTATAGTGGTTTTACTTGTGGTTGCTGAAAACTAAAAACAGCCCACATATTCTTCAACTAGTGAATGGATAAACCAACTGTGTACAACTGTATAACGGAAAAACTCAGCAGTAAAATGAAGCAAACTCCTGATACGCAACAACATGAATGAATGCTGAGTGAAAAAAACCTGACTCAAAAGGCTACATGCTGTATAATTTAATGCATAAGACATTCTGGAAAAGGCCAACTTATAGGGTCAGAAACAGATCAGGAATTATGTCCGGGACAGGGTGATGTCCTGATTATGATGGTGGTTACATGGCTTTATGCATTTGTCAAAACTCATAGAACTCTACACTAAAAATGGTGGGGCTTCCTTGGTGGCGCAGTGGTTGAGAGTCCGCCTGCCAATGCAGGGGGCACGGGTTCGTGCCCCGGTCCGGGAGGATCCCACATGCTGCGGAGCGGCTGGGCCCGTGAGGTATGGCCACTGAGCCTGCGCGTCCGGAGCCTGTGCTCCGCAAAGGGAGAGGCCACAACAGTGAGAGGCCCGCGTACCGGGGAAAAAAAAGGGTGAATTTTACTCCATGTAAATTATACCTCCAGAAACGTGAGTTTAACAAAAGGAATGAGTTTGAAATTTTTCATAATAAAGAGTTGTTGTTTTTTTAAGTATACACCCTCTTTCAATTCTACTTCTAGGAAAGAGTTGGACAAATGTGTAAATATATATGAACAAGAATATTCTGATTGAAGTATTGTTTGTCATAGGTAAAAATTTTTTAAAAAACAAAAAACAAAAAAAACCCTACCAGTCCAAAGGCAGAGGATTAGTTAAACACATTGGGTTTCTACTATACAATACTATGCAGTTTAAATTGCTGACAGGGATATATATTTATTGACACAGAAGAATGTTCACAAAATAGTGTCAAGAAAAAAGGTTATAGGCCCATTATGTGTATAGCTTGGTCCTATTTTTGTAAAAAAAATAATATTTATACACACAAAATATATGCATTTAGATATAGCATCATAGAAAAAAGATTGTAAGTTAGCAGAATGGTAACAGTGGTTATCTCTAATTCGGAGAATTTTGAGTGATGTTATTTTTCTTTTTTACTTTTTGGAATCTTCTCTTTTCCTTAAAATAATCAGGTATTATTTGTATATTGTAAAGTAATAATTAAGAGGAAAAGTGACAAGCCATTGCTAAGATCTGATATTCTCTACCATTCTGGAGCCAACTCCAACATTACCTTTTTATTTTTTAAAAAAGGAACAAAAAGAAATTCTTGCCAATGTGCATGGATTTGTAACCAGCCAGTGATGGTGCTATTTAAATAAAATATATGTAATACATGAAACAATAAGCATGTTTGATGGTAGAAAAATGGGGAGAATGCAGGATCTATGAGCTCATAAATAGCTGCATTTCACTTTTGCAGGTATTGCCTTAGAAATGACTTGAACCTTTAAAAAAAAAAAGGTTTGTTGGTTTTGTATTTGTATTTCCTCCTCAAAGCAATGACTCCCCATCAGCTACAGGGAATTAACTGAGGCAGAAGCAGCCAGAGTCAAAAATGTCATCTGTTTCCTTTAAAGGTTTTTGGTTTTGTTTTTAAAGTATCTTACATTTTGAGTGGTGGGTCTGTCAGAGCCTGCTGCTTTGTCCTAGTAATATTTCTACATGACCCCAGCCAAGCCACTTTACCTTTCAAGACTCATGCTCTTTTTTTAAAAAAAGTATAGATATTTTGAAGCAAATAAAATGTCGATGAAAGCACAGCAAGCTCTTTTCCTTTAAGGTTTCAAAGAAAACCCAAATCATTTGTCACAATCTGATCTGAGAACAGACTTCTTATTTGGGGGATGATTAAACCAGTAATAAGCTAACATCGTCACAAGATTTTGCTATATTATCATCTGATTCCCATTCCTATAGCAATTCAGACATAACAATTCTTTAAAAAACAAAGAAAAAGATATCTTTAACTAGAATCTTCTCACTATTGAAGGGAAGTGGCATAAGTGTTACTGTCTTTTGCTTGGGTTGGAACACAATCTTCATTTGAGTTAGACGAACGGTAGAGAATAAAAAGAAAAGGGAGAAGTCAGGCAGAATGAGATGGCCACCAGAGCAGATGGAACAAATTATTGTAATTCCAGGGCACCATGATATCCTTCCTTGCAGAGGAAGCAGTTTATTAAATATATTAAGGAGAATCCTGCTTTAACATAACATATCCTTTGGTGTCATCTAAGAGACAGTGAAGCATGGGTCTGCCTGCTGTGGAGTGTACTTTTTATGTTCTCATATATAACTATAGGCCCTGGTTATGCACCCATCCTGTGGAAAGGTTGTTGACATCAGCTAAAGAAAATCTCACTGCTAATTGTCCACCCCCCTTGGTTCACATAACACTTTGTTCTACCACTATTTAGAACTTCTCACTGTTGTATTCTAGTAATTGGGTAAGGTATCTGCATCTCCTAAAGAGATTGTGAAGTTCTTGAGGGCTGGGGTTATGTCATTAATTTTTTATTTCTAGGGCCTGCCATGTTGCCTAGCACCTAGAAGTACTCAATATATGTTTGTAAACTAGTGAAAGTATTGTTGCTAACCTTTGCAAAAGGGACTGCAAGAACAATTCCAGATGGCTGGAATCTCTACAAAGAATGGCAAATTCCTGGGAATTCCCTGGCAGTCCAGTGGTTAGGTCTTGGTGCTTTCACTGCCGTGGCCTAGGTTCAATCCCTCGCTGGGGAACTAAGATCAAGCCAGGCCGTGTGGCAAAAAGAAAAAAAAAAAAGCAAACTCCTTACCACCTCTGCTGCTCCAATAGGTGTAGGGCACTGATTCTCGAGTGTGGGCCCTCAGACCAGCACCATCTAACGGGTCACCTGGGGACCTATTAGAAATGCAAATCTCTGGGCCGTTCTCACCTTCAGAGAAGGACCACATTCTGCCTATGGAATGTGTCTCTCTGCTTTCACTTTACTATGGCTCTCTCTTGAATTCTTTCCTGAGTGAAGCCAAGGACCCTCACTTGGCAGTCTGTCCCAGGAACTTGCCCAAGACCTTGGACATGACCATCCTCTTGTGCCCCATTTTCCTCCAACCTCTTTACAAAGCGTTATTAATAAATCTACTTTTTACCTATCAAAAAATGCAAATCTCTGGACATACCCCAAACCTACAGAATCAGAAACCTTGGGGCAGAGGCCCAGAAATCCGTATTTTAACAAGCTTTCCAGGTGATTCTGATGTACAATGACGTTTGAAAACCGAAAAGAGAAAGTTCAATGATGCCTATATCCTTTTTCTGGTTTAGCTTAGCAGCTCTATGACTAGCCATGGGAGAATCCATAAATCCCTCAAAACTCAGTCTTTATAGGGTATAACAAGGGAGTTGAAAGGATGCCTGAGGACCCTCCTGGCCTAAAATTCTGGGAAAAGGCAGAAAGAAAGTAAATAAATATTCCAGTGACTAGACTCATTCATTCAATCAGCAAATATTTATGTACCAGGCAGTGTTCTGAGCATGGAATCAATGCATGACACAAAGTTACTCCTTTTTAATTAAAGTTGAAACATTTCAGACCACAAACTGTGACCTGTCTTCTGTCTACAAGATTCTCATACTGCATCTGTCATGTGATGTGAACTGGAAAACCGAGAAAATGATCCAGAGTTCTGACCAGCCCCTCCCCCAAATTACTTTGACTTTAATTCTTGAAAGCTTTTGTGTTTGCTTAAGGGCCTTCAGTACCAGTGTGTCAGAAGACAAGAGTGTGATAATAAATGTGATTATCAAAATAGACTATCTCTGGGTCTATGTTACTCAGGGCGCAAAGTTGCTTGCCCTTTTAGGGAACTGAATCCATCTAATTCTGTCTCCTCATCGATTCTCTCTTCTAGGCAATTAGTCACCACCTGTACTGTTTGAGCAAATTCCTGTGTTGACCATTCCTCTTTCCTTTGGATCTGCCTCCCTCCCCCACTGAACTCTCATATTCCCCACCACACAAACTCAGAGCACTTAGTGGGTTACTGCAAGGTGTTTTAGACTATTTACCATATTTAGTAAGTTTAAATATCCTTTTAAGAAAGGACCCTTTAAGGGACTTCCCTGGTGGCGCAGTGGTTAAGAATCAGCCTGCCAATGCAGGGCACACGAGTTCAAGCCCTGGTTCGGGAAGATCCCACATGGGAAGATCCCACATACCGCGGGGCAACTAAGTCCGTGCACCACAATTTCTGAGCCTGCGCTCTAGAGCCCGTGAGCCACAACTGCTGAAGCCCTCAAGACACAACAACTGAGCTTGCGTGCCACAACTACTGAAGCCCACGTGCCTAGAGCCCGTGCTCTGCAACAAGCCACCGCAATGAGAAGCCCATGCACTGCAATGAAGAGTAGCCCACACTCGCCGCAGCTAGAGGAAGACCCAACGCAGCCAAAAATAAATAAATAAATAAATTTATTAAAAAGAAGAAAAAGGACCTCTTAAGAAAAAACAAACCCTTGGGACTTACCTGGTGGTCCAGTGCTTAAAACTCCACGCTCCCAATGCAGGGGGGCCAGGCTCGATCCCCGGTCAGGGAACTAGATCTCACATGCATGCCACAACAAAGATCCCACGTGCCGTGACTAAGACCCAGCACAGCCAAATAAATAAATAAATAAAACAAGGCAAGAAAAATCAAACCCAAAAGTCACCACACTTGGATACCTTTGACTCTCTGACTGGTTCACATGTCACTGCATTTGGAAGGACAGGAGATGGCGCCAGAAGGCAGAAGAACTTGGTTTTAGTAGGGTTTTAGCCAACCCCAGAGTGAGCAAAGGGCTAGAGAGGGAGAAGTAGGAATTAAAACAAAGGCGTCAGAGTTTGAGTAGCAACTGTGGGGGGCTTTACTTTTTTTTTTAACATGTAGGGGTCCTCCTGACACTACTCCAAATCAGCCTGGTGACAACAGAAATATCCACAGTAAAGCCAAAGGTAAAAATAAAGGCAACTCCAATAAAAATTTTAAAAAGTAAATAAATAAAGGCAAGTCCCTGGAGTTTGCCTCCTTTCCCCCCTCTCCTAGATACCAGGGCCTTTGTCCCTTTGGGAAGCATGAGGGCCTGGAGGGGCTGCTCACTCAGAAGTGGGAAGGTGCTGATTTGGGGCTAAGACATCTTTGTGAAACATTATTCAGTTGTGTAGTCAAAATCCCAAAGCCCACCAGTAGTGAAACACTTCCCAGAAGGAATCACACGCAAAACATTTTGAACTGAAACTTTAAAAATTGAAAAATTCATAGACAACCAGGAGGTGGCGCCTGGTAAGACACATTACCTACCTTGGGAGGCTGCATCGCAGCCCCAGACACTCCAGGGGAACTCTGTCCGGGCAGAGGTCATTCTGTCCGGGCCTCTTCTTTCCTACCTTGCAAAAGATGTCTCTGCTTTCTTCCTTTTTTCTGTTCCTCTGTGTTAACTGTCCTGATTCCCAGGAAGTCTAATTTACACTTTAAGCCTTTTCTTCTTCTTAGATGGGATGAGTGGGGCTTTGGGGGAACTTCAAAACATAAAACTTATCTGTAAGGGAAAAGCAATTCAGAGGGTGATGAAAGAATTAAAAAGGAAATGACATCTACAAAACGGCTTTGCTTTGCAGATCAATCACAGTGGACAGAAAAGCATGGTAGGCTCCTGCCTCTGCAGGGGCTGATGATCTAGCATACGCATTATTCCGTTCACTTGGCTTTTATCCTGCACCCTTATTTAGCTTCCGCTCCCTTTGTTTTGGCTATTTATTGCTACTTGGCAGAAGCAAGGAGGGCAGAAGGAGCTCAAACGGGTGCATCCTTCTGGCTGTGACTCCGGTGAAGGGTATGGAGGAAAAAGAGGTTTCGAAGTCTGGCCTGAAGTTATCTTTGGGTTTCACATTCTGTAATGAGGGATTTAGGATGTACATTCCAATCGGGATTTCCAGTCCCGTGGGGGAACAAGCACCAGCCCACATTCCTGAGACTCAGCAGCCTCTATGCTCCACTTGCCCAGTTCTCTGGTGGCAGGTTTCACTCAGTCCCAAAAGTCCTGCCTCAGCCCTTTGTTGGGCAGGAGGGAAGACCCTGGGCCCCTCTTCCACTCCAACGGGATCACATGGTCTCTCTCTGCTCCCTCCCCTCTCTTTCCCTGGAGTCCGCCTTTTTTCTGATGGCGGTAGTGATTGTTTCTGAGGTCACCCCATCTCTCCTCCTGCCCTGGCCACCGTGCCAGGGGTCAGTGTCCTCTTTGGTGACAAAAGCCGCCCTAGATCTGGGCTCCCTGGGGAGGGAGATGGCTGGGCCTGACAGTTGGAGCCGCTGTCTTTCCAGGGTGTTGCTGCAGCCCCGCCCCCCGCTGGGCACACAAATGGGCTTTATTCAGCAAACAAAACCACCCCCCTCCCAGGCCACACAGGCACGTGGACCCAGCCTCACCGTGGGAAGCGGGTGGTGACAGGCGCAGGAGAAAGAGATTGCTCCAAACAAATTCTCTTTGCCTCACTTCTCTTCCTTACTTTCCACACCCCACGTTCTGGTCCTTGACTTCCTCCCCTCCACCCGCACCCTGAGTCTCCCAGCTCCCTCTCCTTTACCTCTCTCCTAACTCTGCACTCTTCTTATTCCAGGGCGCTCACATTCTGCAGGGCGTGGGGAACGTGTCCTCCCACCATCTGAGGAGAAGCCAGATGGGGAATAAGAACCCCTGAGGGAGCTGGATGGGACCCCAAAGGATCGGACCCCCAAACCCTCCATTCCTGCCCCCGCCCATTCCAGGGGACACCCTTCTCAACAGTGTCTGTGTAAATAGCAGAGGAAGGAAGAGCTCACCCCAGCTGGGCTCCTGAGCCAGGGCCAGGGTTCCTGTGAAAATCGCTGCCCTTCGCTCTGAGCAAGGCCATCCTGCATGCTTAACCGGCTATTTAAGGAGCTGTTCGCCAGCGACCCAGACAGTCCCCACTCCCCACGTACACCCGTCCAGGGCCATCTTAAAAGAGGGAGGCAATTGTGCAGTAGCTGGCCGGCAAGTGGAGTGAAGACTGCAGAGGGAGATAAAAAAAAGAGAGGGCAGAAAGAGAGGCAGAGAGAGATTTATCCTGGGGACCCAGAAACTCAAGGTACCCCACTGAAAACTAAATCCCCTGGAAGCCCGAAGAGACACAAAGAAAGCAAGAGAAAAAGATAAATACACTCAACTCCAGGAAACTTCTCTTCTCTCTCCCCCAGCCCTCCGCCTCTCTCTCTCCCCTCCTCTCTTCCCCCCTCTCCCTGCCCTAGTCCTCTAGTCCCCAAACTCCCAGTACCTTGTGTTCCTTCCAGGGATACCATGTTGTTCTTCACCCTCCTGCTAGAGGTGATTTGGACCCTGGCTGCCAACGGGGGTAGGTACATCTGGATGTCTGTGTGTGTGTCTGTGTGTGCTGATGTACACATGTTGCCGTGCATGCTTAATGGAGGAGGAGGAGTGTAAGAGGAAGCCTAGGGCTAGAATAATAGGCTCAGGGATGCAGGGAAAAAGACAGGACTGGGGAGGAGACCACTTTCCTTCTTTTCCCTTTGCCATTCCAGCCTTGCTGTTTGTGGGGATGGGGGCAAACTAGCCTGGGTCAGGATGTGTACACACTGCGGGAGTCACTTTGCAGGCTACAAAGTCTCTCCGGAGCTCTTTCCCCTACTGCCCTGGTCCCAGGCAACCCTCTTGGTCTTCTTTATTTACAAACTCATCCAATTAGGGAGCCAAAGAGGCCTGGAGTGCAAGGATAGAGGACTGATGGGGTGGGGGGGATACTCCTGCATCCTGCCAAACTCACACCCTGATCCCTATGAACCTCATGGCCAAAGTCCCCTCTCGGTTCTATGGGGCGACTAATTTCCCGGTTTTTCCTGAAAGCTGTAGCAATAGCAGTCAACACTGTTGGGCCCTTTACAATTTACACAGGACTTTCAGGAACTCCCAGGAGAGGAGGAAGGGCTCTTGGGGGGAACAGGCCGAGGTGCTCCAGGAATGTCCCCAGAACCCCTACCCCTCATTTTTGTGATCCCTGTGCCTAGCACATAGCAGGTGTGTAATTAAAATTTGTTGGAAGAACAGGATGAGGGGGGTATCTAGAGTGCAGAAGGGGAACACAAAGAAGATGATGGGGAGGGGCACCCAGCCAAGGAGAGTTGTAAATTGCACCTGAGGAGAAAGGAACAAATTGGGAAAAAGGAGAAAGAGATGTAAAACTACTGTGTTGAGGATTTGGTGGGAGGGGAAGGGCAAGGCTCTCAGCCTGCCCAGAACCAGGGAATTCGAGTTGTTGAAGTGTCCCACCGAGCTGGTGAGTGAGAGGCTGCCTCCAGCCCTCCCTTGCGCTGCTTTTCAGAATTGTCTGAACGAAGGGATGGGCCAGCAGAAGAGCCCAACGAGGAGATCAAGGATATCTTAGAAGTCTGAGGGATTTATTTAAGGGAATAAGAGAGAGAGAGAGAGAGAGAGAGAGAGAGGAAGTTAGAATTTTTCTCCAAAGTTTCTAGCAATTTGAATAATGCAGAGACAACCTGCAGGAAGGCCTCCCTTTCCCCTTGAAGCAGTTTGGCCCTGGGTGAGAGCTGGGCCAGCAAACCCCCGACCTTTTAGCTGGAGACAGGACTGCACGAGAGCCTGGCATGTGACCCAGCTGGCAGTGCTCTTTTCCACACACAACGCTTGACTTTCATCCTGTCCCTGCTGGCCTGGCGGCCTGTGCCCATCCACTACCCTCAACGTGGAGCGGACCCTGCCCGATTCCCACCTTCCCCAGCCATCTGGGAATCTAGGGAGCAGAGGTTCCTGGTGATGGAAAAGTTTCCTTTATTAGAGTTCCTGGGACCAGAGGAGGCGCTTAAATGTTAATTTACAGCTCAGTGCCTTCTTTCCTGCAATGCCTCCAAGCAAAGGAATAATGACTCTCTCCCCTCAGCAGCACTGCCCGCCCACGCTGAACTTCTTGCCCCTCTCTTTGTTCCAGTCCCTCTCCTCCAAACCCTACACCGTCACCTCAGCCCCATCTTCTAAGGGTTAGATTGGCTTGGCAGAGGCTGTAGAAAAATGAGGGTTGGGTATTTTGCACATTTGGATCCAGGTTAATTTTAGTCTCCTGGCTTTATCTCTTTTCATTTCTCCTCCCCCTTTACTCAGCAAGCACAAACACAGCCTGGCTGGTGATTTTAAATAGGCCCCCCCCTCGACCTTTCCACCGAGGTGTCCAGTTTCAGGGCTTCCTTTGGGAAGTGCTAGAGCAGAGGGAGGAGAAAGGGGGGCGGGGTGGAGGAGGGCCCTGCCCCAGGCTGCGCTGGCTGTAACTCAAATTACTCTGCCTTGCAGGTCAACACTGGACATATGACGGTGAGAGCAGAAGCCAAGGCCTACCGACACCCCTTCCCCACTGGGACCTCTTCACCTGGCGGGAAGACTTAGCCACGTGGGTGGGGAGGTTTCCTCCAGCTTCTCACCCTAGCTCCTTCCTTCCCCGACTCCCCATGCCCCAGCTTTCACATATATGATTCCTAGACCCTGTTCTAACAATCAAATCCCACACCCCCTGATTCAGCAGAAAAGCCAGTTATGTCCTCAGTCAATCTGTGCGGGAGTGAGGGAGCTGGAGTGGAAAGGAAACTGGGTGGGGAAAGGCGCCATAAGCTTAGCTGCCAATTCTCCTCCTGGCTCTCTTTCTATCCTGATGGATCCTACCCCCACCTGAATCTGGAATTGGGACACAGCTTGAGGTCAGGGGTGAGGAAGAGGTCGGCAGGACAGTTTGTGACCCTGGCAGAGGTGGAACCTGATTCCTTTGCGTTTCTGATTAATAACTTAAACCGAATTCCAGAGTCAATGCAAGGTCCAGTGCGAAAGCAAGAAGTGAATGATGGAAAGTCAGCAGATCTGAATCTTAAGGCCACATGATAGGGGGGTCCCTAGGAGACCCTACCTCTCTAGGACCATTTCATTTCCCCCGTTTTCCTGCTCCTACTCAAATCCCACCTTTCTGGGTATGCGGGCTTTCTATCCATCCCCTCTTCCTCTCATTTAGCTTTCTTGTCTTCCAACAAGAGGACAAGTAAGTAAAAGCAACTGCTCCCCATGCATCAGGAGAGCTGGGGAATCATCACTGCCTCTGCGCAGGTGAAGGGACTGCAGCAGCAAGTCCAGCAGGGGCTCCTTGCTCACCCAGCCCCGCACAACTGGGGGCTTCATCTGGGGTGGAGAGAAGTGCATTTCTGCCTCCACACGGGTATAGCTTGGTGAAGGGTTGCTGAAGGGTGATTAGGGGCTGGAGGACAGGACAGATGTCTGTGGTAACCCCCACCAGGTCCACATGGTCAAGACCACTGGCCAGCCTCTTACCCTGAGTGTGGAAGCAATGCCCAGTCCCCCATCAACATTCAGACAGACAGTGTGACTTTTGACCCTGAGTTGCTACCTCTGCAGCCCCATGGATATGAACAGCCTGGCACCGAGCCTTTGGACCTGCACAATAATGGCCACACAGGTAAAAAGACCAGGCCTCCAAGGAGATATAAGCTCCAGTTCCAACCCTAGGAGTCAGAAGTGAAGAAGCATTCTCCTAACTTCTAAATTCTCAGAAGGTTTCATCTATAAATTTGGAGACATGAGAATGGGGATCAGGCTCCTGTAGCCAAAGGTGGGAACTGAAGGTGTATGATCAAGCTTTATGGGTGGGTTAGCATCATAGCATTGACTTGATCTTTACTTGAAAAGCAGCGGCTAGGACTTCCAGCCAGTGGTCCAGGGGTTAAAACTCCGAGCTCCCACTGCAAGGGGGCACGGGTTTGATCCCTGGTCGGGGAACTAAGATCCCACATGCCGCACACAGGGCACGGCCAAAAAGAAGAAGGAAAAGCAGTGGCCTATGGGAAGAAGTGGGTGCTGTGCAGGGAGACAGAAAAGGCTGGCCAAATCTCCCCAAAGTGGTGGCGACCCAGGGGTGGGAACGTATCCACATTCGTCCACCAACCCTAACTCGCTCTCTTTCCCTCACAGTGCAACTCTCTCTGCCCCCTACCCTGTATCTGGAAGGACTTGCCCGAAAATACGTAGCTGCCCAGCTCCACCTGCACTGGGGTCAGAAAGGATCCCCGGGGGGGTCAGAGCACCAGATCAATGGCGAAGCCACAGCTGCAGAGGTACCAGGGAGCAAAGCCTGGATTAGGACACAGTGGTAGGCACTGTCGGTGCCAGGGGAAAGGAAGGATCTGGAAACTGGGAAAAGTCATACTTGGGGGAAAAGGGCAAGCTTTGTGGGACAGATTTAGGGCATGCTAGAGGTGGTGGTGGTGGCTAGGATAAAAGCTTTTGGGAGGGGGTAGTGGAGAAACATTAAATGATTCAATTCCCTCTCCCCTCCCTCAGCTCCACATCGTACATTATGATTCTGATTCCTACGAAAGCTTAAGTGAGGCTGCTCAGAGGCCTCAGGGCCTGGCTGTCTTGGGCATCCTCATTGAGGTCAGTGGCCCCCAATCCCTCCTTGGTCTCTCTCCACTTTCTCTGCATCCCTCAGTCCTATTTTTCCCATGTCTGTTGCTGGTCGCCCTCCCAAGACAAGTCAGCAACCCATTCTGACTATTTATCCTATACACAGATGTCTTACTCCAAACATGGACTCATCCCAAACTCTCACCCTTTCCTCCCCATACAGGTGGGGGAGACAAAGAATCCAGCTTATGAACACATTCTGAGTCACTTGCATGAAATCAGACATAAAGGTGAGCCCTAAAAAATCGATCGTAAGACAAAGTGACATTAATTAGGCTTCAGGGAAATTTCTCAGAAAGGCCTGAGAGGCCTGGAACAAGGCAGTGAGTTGGGGCCGGAGGTGGGTAGGGTGTTCGCTTCTAGGAGCCCTGTCTAGGTAAGCGAGGGTGCACTGAGAGGGAGATGAGTCCTAGTCTGTTCTTGCCCAGATCAGAAGACCTCGGTGCCTCCCTTCAACCTGAGAGAGTTGTTCCCCCCACTGCTGGCACAGTTCTTCCGTTACAATGGCTCGCTCACCACACCGCCCTGCTACCAGAGTGTGCTCTGGACAGTCTTCAGTCGAAGGGCCCAGATTTCAATGGGACAGGTGAGTGGTGGAGAGGTGAGAGCGCAAAGACATAGCTGTAACCTCAAACGCTTTCCCACACCCGAGAGCGAGTGCCACTTGTCCCTTAATCCCACTCTTCTCCTTCTCAGCTGGAAAAGCTTCAAGAGACACTGTTCTCTACGGAAGAGGAGCCCTCTAAGCTCCTGGTACAGAACTATCGAGCCCCCCAGCCTCTCAATCAGCGAACGGTCTTTGCTTCATTCATCCAAGGTAACTGTACAGGGCTCGGAAAAGGAGACGGGAAACTGGGGGACTCAATGGCAGGAACTAGGGAACCCCTGGGAAGGAAAAGAAGGCTAACAGGGGAAGGGATTTCCAGGACTTGCTTGGACTGGGAACCACGCCCCAACCCCGAGTACTGGCACAGTGTGTTACTCCCAACTGGGGTGGGGATCTAGTCTCACTGACCCAAGTTTTCTTCCCTTACAGTGGGATCCTTGTATACCACAGGTAAGACAGGCCTACCCATGTATTGAGGGGTGGAGTGCAGGGTAGGGTTCTCCTCAGTGAGTTAGGGAAAAGCTCAATATCTATGTCAGTCTTAGGCTGACACCTTCCATCTTTATCTCTCCCAGGTGAAATGCTGAGTCTGGGAGTGGGAATCCTGGTTGGCTGTCTCTGCCTTCTGCTGGCTGTTTATTTCATTGCTAGAAAGATTCGGTGAGGTCCTATTCTCCATTCCTCCAGTCCTTTCTTTGGCATTGAAAAGCATTCGCCTACTCCACCTCTAATCTGTTTCACCTAGGACATTAGCCATTTCCACGAACCATTCTCCCTTTCAGGAAGAAGAGACTAGGAAACCGGAAAAGTGTGGTCTTCACCTCAGCACGAGCCACCGAGGCATAGACTCCTTCCTGGTCACCACAGATGCCTTCCCCTCGCCTATCAGGGAGCTTCTAAAGTGGGGTGCAGGGGACTGGCCAGAAAATACTGTAGGAGTAGGCTGACATCCCTCCTTCCTCCAGACAGCCCCTACACAGAGGTATGGACAGGCTCTCATTCAAGGAAGAACAACAGAACCTTCAGCCTCTCAAAACATGTAGATAAGGACAGCCCTATGTTGACAATGCAGAGGGTAAACTGTGCTTAGTTGTAGGGGAAGCTGGGGATGTGCCCCAAAGTCCCCCACCCCCTCATCTTTATATCCCTGTCCCTAGATATGGTACAAGATCTCCCCTTAGGAAAAAGGGTTGCTGCTGTTATGTTTTTTTCCCTCAATATATTAGGAAATTAAATTTGCCGACCCCGCCTCTGGCCTTACTTTGGGGGCTCTTGAGAATGGGACAGTTCCTTAATGCCTCAGATGGCAGAGGTGGGCAAAGGGTACAGAAAAGGAAGAATGGGTGAGTAATTCCTTTTACCCCAATCCTGGAGAAGGGGAGATCCACTGCTGGAAAATGCTTAACCCAGAGCTTCTGACATGTTAGACCCCCAGCCCAGATTTCTGCCCTTGTATCGAAGCTATGCTTGGAGGGAACCAGAGGTTGCCAGGTTAGGAGGGAGGTTGGAAGAGACATGAGAGGGCAGAAACCTCAATCAACATGTTATCCCCTCCTTTTAAAGCCAAGTTCCCCCACAATTATAAAGTCCTTTTTATTGGTCAAAATCACAATCACCTTGATTAAAAGGATGGGATATGCCATCCTCAGCAGAAAATGATACAGTTTATAGAAAACCTCCCCGCCCCCCCACACCCCCTAATTAAAAACTAGAAAAAAAATCTGCCCTCCTTCCCTGCGATGTCACGGTAGGCTGACTCCCCCAGTGGCACTGCAGCTCTGGAGTGGGCCAGCTCCCCGCAGCACCCTCCAGTTCACCTTGGGGAGAGGAGGGATGCTGGTGGTCAAGGAGGTTGAAACATTAGTTCCAGTAATACCAGTTCCCAAACATGCACTTCCTTCCTTTCCCCCAAAGCCTGGGACCAAGGGGAAAGCTGGATAGATATACGCCCAGCCATAAGGAGCAATTTGAGGAGGGAAAATATAGTCCAAGGAGGTTAGGAGAAGAATTAACACATACTTCTTCCCTCCTCCCACTTCAAAAAAAAAAAAAAGGCAATTTGGGGGTCTTTATCACACCAGAAATGGTTCCCCTCAGACCTGAGAAAAACACTAAGATATCCAGTCTAGGGAGGGGGTACTGGGAAACTCAGAGCTCGTCTACCCTTGAGCCTCCAATTGACTTCATCTCCACAGCAATGGCTAAACTAGGTCCCTTTTCTTGGCAACCTGCACTGTCCAGAACAGGAGATGGAGAAATACAGGGCGAGGAGATCAGGAGGGCACCCCAGGCCCAGGGGTCCCCCCCAAGGTTCCCTCAGTCCTCGGGTGGGATGCGCAGGGCAGAATACACCATCACCCGACTGTCCTCCTGCCGTCGGCCTGCAGAGGGGAATGGGGGTGAGTCTTGGGCAGGGTGAGAGCAGAGCACTGACACATGGGGAGTCCTGGACAACAGGGGGGGGTCCCCAGATGGTGGGGATAAGTGCAGATTCAAACCCACCAGTCACTGACTGGCTGAACCCAGACTGCTCCTGGTAAAGCCTACAGACTAAAGGTCATGAGTGGACAAAGCAAAACCCTGAAGGTGGTGGAATAGACCGACGAGGAGACAGAGAATGGTGGGCAATGGACCCGGGCTAGGGCTGGACTCAGTCACGGGCAGTGGGCAGGCAGGTGGGATCTGTCAGGCGATCAGTCCAGGTAGTCAGTCCTTACACGAGAGACTGCGCTGGATACTTCGGAAGGACCCTCCAGCTGTGATGAAGGCCCAGAGCCCCATGGAAACAGTGACTGCATAGATGGGCAGCAGGCTGGCCTCGTACCAGGGGTTCAGGAATGTCTGGGGATGGGGGAAAGAGTAGAAAAGAGGTTAGATTCTTCCTCTAATCCCCATATTCTCTTTGTGCCTTTGACCCAAATCTCCCCCAGATATCTCACTCGAATCTCCCAGTCCTTCAGAACACCAATACCTTGCGGTTAAGGGCATTTGTGATTTTTCAGCCCCCTCAGAGGTTTCTGCCACTCCTGCTCACCTCAGGCCATCTGTATTAGTTTGACTAATCCATTCAAACTCCTCCCTAGAGCATCCCCAGAGCAGGTTATACAATTGATGCTGAGGTGAGAGATGTCTAAAGACTCACCTTTCTGCCTCCTCCCGAGATAAATTTTTAAATGTTAAGAAGTGAGAATATATTTCCCCTCCATCCCACTCACCATTAAGTTCTTTTCTCTCTAACTCAGGCCCCTGTCCCCAACTCACCAGTCCCGATGTCAGTAGGTGACTCCCAACCACCAGGCCCAAAGCCCAGTACCGTCTCCTCTCACAGGCATCAAAGAACACAACTCCCCAAAAGGTATGGAGCAGGATAATGGCTGCTGTCAGAAAGGCTGCAGGGAGGGAGATGGGGATGAGATACATCCCTCATCTTCTCCCAGCCTCCTGAGATGTTGAGCCAAAGAAGTCTCCCAGGGAAGGCCAATAAATCAAATCAGGGTCAGGGATGAATGGGGCATGGAGGCAAGAAAGAAAGTGGATCTTACCTGAAGTCAAGAAGTAATAGGGTGAGTCTCCATGGATCCCAACCACACCTGGCCCAAGTGCATCGGCCAAAATATTGATAACAGAGAAGACACCACTGATGATACCGAAGGAAAGACCAGAAACTGGGGGGAGGGAGGGTTTCATCAATGTCAAAGATCACTATAGCCTTATTACAAGTGATCCCTCCCCATTCCCAGTCACAGTTCCCCCACACCTACCCTCCCTCCAGACCACCTCTCCTTGGAAGTCAGGTATGAAGAAAAACAAGAAGCCGCTTAGGACATGTGGATGTTTAGAGACTTCCCTGGGAGAGAGGAGTGTCCAACTCCCCCCTCCAGTCCCTCTCCCTTGGCTCACCATAGGCCATCTGGCGGATGGAGATGGGTGATCTTCCGTCCTCACTCAGCGATGCTAACCCCTCATCTGCCTTCCTGGGGTGGGGTGGGTGGGATAGGGGAAACATGAGGGAGAGCAGGAATCGCCTTCCCCTCTAAATCTTCCCTTAGTACCTCCTCGTCCAAACCACCACCCAGGGCTGCCCCACTTATAGTTTAGTCCTCTGCCCTTCTCCCCTCCAGACCACCCCATCTTCTTACTTAAGCAGCTTGTAGTAGGCAAAGCGGAACACCTCCTGTAGAAGGACAGAGACTGCAGCACCAAAAATCAGGAGGCCATACTGGAGTCGGGCATCTGACCGGTCGGTCACATGGACCAAGATGAACCAGACCACAGAGGCCAAGAGCAAGGAGACCAGCCAGAAAAATGCCCTGAGGAAAGACAAAGGCAATCAGACAAGCAAGGGTAGGGGGCAACCAGGGAAATCAAAGACGGGAAGCAACAAAGGCTGCAGCATAAAAAGTGGAAGTTAGACTTCCGGATTGTCCAGGGAGACAGGGAGGAGATAGGATAGGTGTCTCCACCAAGGGAGTTTGTAGGGATCTGAACGCAGGGAAAGGGTAAGAAATCTGATTAAAGAGTCTTCAGAGTGATGAGAGCCAGAGTGTAGGAGGACAGGAGGGCGAGGTATCCATTCCTGGATACTCCCTTAGGGCCGGCCGAGGTCAGCACAGCCCCCTTCCAAGTCTTCGCCTTGGGCCTCCTCGGACGTCGCAGGAGGAGTACAGGAGAAATCTGTGCGATCTCTGGAAGACGGAAACCAACTGCGGGAAAGGGCGAATCACCCAGATCCCTGACTCGACCCTCTCCAATCTTCACCTCCGACTTGTCTCCCCCTCTCAGGCTCCCAGGCTCGCCCCAGTTCCTCCAGCCCCTTTAGGATCTTTCTCTTCGGCGTCCTCCCGCGTCTCCCCAACCCCTTAACTCACCCGGCGACCAAGATGATGACGCGAAGCGGGTCTCCTGCCACAGTGATCAAGAAAAGCGCAAAGGCCGGGCCGAAAGCGACGAAAGTGCATCCGAAAAACACTGCGGCCCCCATGGCTGGGCAGCTGGGGGCGAGGTGGGGGCCCGGCCAAGAGAGGCGAAGGGATGAAGCACGCCAGCCAGGGAGTCCGCGTGGGGTGGCGACGCGACCCCGTGAGGGGCGCGGTGCAATGTCACCCCGGACCCCCGGGAAGGCGGGGACACCGAAACCCCAGATACAGGTCGGCGCGACTTCCTCTACGGTAGCCGAGGAGGGGACAAACCCCTGCCGCGGCCCCATGGCCACCTCCCATCTAATCCCCACCCCCTGGAGGCCAATGGAGAACCCGCGGGGGCGGAGTTGCGGAGGCGGGGGCGTGGCTTCACGACGTGCTGGGAGTTGTAGTCCTGCCTTCCTCATGGACCTCGGCCCTGGGAGTGGCTCCAGACGGTTAAACCAGTGGGCTGGGCCCGAGCCCAGTTTCCTGGGTTCGGTTCGACCTTGGTCGCTGTTCCCTTTCGGTATTTTATGGGACAGGGTGGTAGCAATCCTACGCTTCTTGAAGAGCTGTAGAGGGGGGAAGATCCTGTTGGAACCTAAAGGACAAATACAAAGAAAGCACAGGATAGAGGGTGCAGGGAGATAGGGACGGGTATTGTTCTTACTTGAATGAGAGGAAATGAGCTAGAGCTACTGCCTAAGAGATGAAGGTTACACTTAAAAGTAGGAGCTCTTTGAACAGGCTAGTATAGGAAGCATGAAATACAGTGTATCGCTAATGAAGCCTTCATCCGTAATGACAAGAGCATCAGAGGGAAGTAAAAGGAGCCTGGAGAGCAATGTTAGGAAGGTTAGAGGGGATTTTGAGTTAAAATCGGGAGGTAAAGTTGTTTGTAAAAAGCAATTCGAGCTATGGAGTTGGAAAATGACACCCCCCCACCCCTACCTCGCCAAGTTACTCAGTTCCTTTTATGTCATACTTCCTCCATTTATTTTCTGAAAATGAACCTCACTGGTGTCTTTTCCTCAGGCTGGGGGAAGGGAAGGCGCAGGGGATGCATATTAGAGCGAAAGAAAATTAAAGTATGAGAAGAGAGTATTGTATCCTCATTTGGATGCAGGTGGGGTTTGTCCTTAGGGAGGATGTTTAGGAAAAAGAGTACCAGGATGGGAAACTGAGGGAAACTGGAATATTGTTCTTGAGAGAGTAATCAAAGTACTCAAAAAAACTATAGAAATTCTTCAGAGAGAACCAGGCTTACCTTCCTTCCTCGAAATGATTTATGTCAATGTATAGATGTATATCCACATAAGAGTTTTACATTTTTTTCTAGGAAATTCTGGGAAGGAGCTGAAGGAATAGATTATATAGATGTACGTGAGAAGTCACCACGCAAATCCTCCCCCAGTAAGGTTAAGAGGGTGGGAACATCCTGGCCAGTGCTCAAGACTCTATTGTCTTGCTTCTGAGCATAGCAAGCCAGAAGACATAGGGATAAGACAACTCTTCTCATCTCTCCTTTGAGCTGTTACCACAGCATTTGCTGACTTAAGAACTGGAATCAAACCTATCTTGTTCATTGGTAGTTCCACAGAGACTTGCATAGTGTCTGACTCATAGTAGATGTTGAATGAATGTTTATTAACTCCCTTAAAAAAATACCTGCATTCTTTTCTTATTCCCTTGCCTCTGAACCCTGAATTGCCTATCAGACTAGGCCTAGCACACTGTGCCTAGCACATACGTTATGTTTGATGTTTCTAAATTGAATTGAATGAAAATGGGAAATATAAAAGCAGAGAGAAGGATAAGATGAACTCCACCCCTGTAGGCTAGAATGAAGGGGACATACCAAGTGACTGAAAGTGGGAGAAGGGGTGTGGCATATACAGCAGGGAAAGAGACTACCTGCTTCCTCCCTTTTCCCATCCTGTGTGCAGAAAGTTGAGAAAGAGGTGAGGTGAGATCAGTACTTAGCAGAGAGGAAGTAACTAGTCTTAACTGAAAGTTGGGTTTTTTTTTTTTTTTTTTTTTAATCAGAAGCAATGCAGCAGGTGCTTGGAGAGTCAGACAATGATGTTGATATTGTTCCCATACTTCATAGTCCGAGACACGCAGAGAAGGGAGACTATTTTCAGTCCAGAAAAAAATGCTCATCCCTTCCTCAGAATATTTTGACAGTGAAGAAAGAGATTGTGATGAAGCCTCAGAGAGAAGGGCAGCTCTGGATAATGATAGTAAGTTAGGGACAGAGAGAGGGAGGGTGAGCTTTTTGTGAGGACTGGGAACCAGGAAGGAAAGTAGGGGAGAGGGGAAACTCCTTGGTAGGCTGGGGTTTTTGTTGTTGTTTGGTTTGGGTTTTTGGGGGGTTTTTGTGGGTTTGTTTGTTTGTTTTGTTTTTCTGGAAGTGGCAGCAGGAGGCCTGAATGGATCTAGTCTAGAGCCAGAGGGTCTCAATGAACATGTTTCCATCAAAGTTCACTTTGCCTCTGTTGATCTGGGCAGCTGTGGCTGAGGACCGCACTGGTAGTAACTGATGGCCCAGTCAGTCAGCAAGTGGGCGGGGAATTCCCCCCCTGGGAGAAGGATTGCTGCAGCTCCTTCCCTGCTTTGGAGGAGGGCAGAAGGCGGGGTAAGTTTGGTGGGAAACGCTGTAATTTCCTTTTTTACTTTCAAGGCACTAGTGCAGAATCCAGAATGGATGTCCTCTTTGTAGCCATCCTTGCTGTTCCACTCATCCTGGGTAAGTACACGTCTCTCCCTGAGCTTTTGAGCCAGGTCTTCTACCATAAATGGGGTGGGAGAAAAGAAAATAAGGAGAGGGCGGGAGGTGCAGTTCAATAAGGAGTGATACCACTTTCTCAGCTGTGTTAGATGTCAGGGCAGAGGGGGAACCTGGAAATTAGGGCCAGGAAAAGGGGAGGAGAGCATAGTCCTGTCAAAGAAGAGACAGCTGATGGGGATGGAGCCCCAGCCATGGGGAGGTCCTAACAAGAGTGAACTCAGCTTGCCATCACCACAGAGTTGAACAAGATGAGAAGGACTAAAGTGAGAGTGGAGAGAGGTGGACTCTTTGAAGGTGGGGCAGTCTGAAACAAGCGAGGGAAGCCAGGGTATCTTCTTTCCCAGCGAGCTGGAGAAAAACTTTGTATTAGTAAAGACACAGAAGGAGTGGCCTTTAGGATAGTGAGTACTGTCTGCCTTCAGGGACAAGGTCCCCAAAGTAGTTTGGCTCCTTCCCTCCTTTGTTCCCAGTCTGCCAGGTGCTCTCATTGTTTCCTTTTCCTCCAGACTCTGTGTCATTGCTTGGGGTTAAGAGAGAGCATTCAAGGAGCTTAGGGAAATATTTAGCAGGAGGCCTAGAATTCCTGACCCAATCAAGTCCAAGCCACATATTTTTAATCCTCGAAAGGAAGAAAAACTAATGCAGATGGATCATTTAGTCCAGCTGACTCATTTTAAGAAAGCGGATGTTAACTGGCTTGTTCAGAGATATTCTACTAGTTAGCATTGAAACTGGAACTAAAGCCCAAGTCCAAAAGGCTGTGTGTGTGTGTTAATTGTGGGAGACACTGATAATAGAGCATCTCCCACAAATACAGTAGGTTTAGAGCATACTGAGGAGTGGATTTGGAGGTCTTAATTTCTGGCGTCCCTCTGCTTCCTACCTTTTTAAGGCTTAGTTTGGCTTACAGTGTGTGAAGGGACCCGTTTTCTCTTCTGGGAGTTCCCGGATTGAAAGGGCACAGTGTAACAGGTCTCATCAGAGTTATGGAGCCCAGAAGACTGAGAAACGTTTAGAGGTACAGAGGCAGGGAGATAGTAGAGTGGAGGCAGAAGGAAAGGAAACTGATAGAGCTGAGGTCAATGTCAGGTGTCCTTCTATTGCTAAGGAGTTCCAGATGCCCCCTGACCTCTAGTCCTTGTCCCCCTAGGACAAGAATATGAGGATGAAGAAGGACTGGAAGAGGATGACTATTATCAGGTGGTCTATTATTACACAGTCACCCCCAACTATGGTGAGTATGTATAAGGTTCTGACCCTTCGCAGGATGGTGAGAGGTTTGGGTGGTGCTCAGTTCTGACACTTTGACTTTTCCTTTACAATGGTATAACTAGGTCAGAGAGAAATGTGGCTATGAGCAAAGACTATCAAGCTCATGATGTTATGTCTCCAACTAGTGATTTTCAATCCTTTAGAAATTGATTGAAACAACGTGAAATTTTTCAAATTTGTACATGATTTTAGACACCAGATTAAAAATATAAATGCATACACATTCACAAACATTTTAACATCAAAAGTTCATTAGAATTATACCAGTAAATTTTACAACTTGAGCAAATTTAAGTATTCTGAACAATTTCTTTCTCTTCTCATTTCCAGATCTAGTGCTACCTTTGTTACTACTAATTTTTTTTCTCCTCCCCAGATGACTTTGGTGCAGACTTCACTGTTGATTACTCTATGTTTGAGTCAGAGAACAAGCTGGTGAGTGATATCTACATGACCCTCTAGGAGGATCAGGATAGGTAACAGTTAAAAAGAAACTGGGCATTGTTGAAATGTAAATGATGAACAGGAATAAAAAGTAGTTAGGTGAACTGAAACTAGGTAGTGAGCCCAAAACAAATTTGTTAACCAAAGCTGGGGATGAAGCCAGAATGCAGTAGGTTTGCTAAGACACTGAAAGGGAGGAACAATCCTTGAGTCAAGGGAAATGGTGAACGGGATTGTACATAATCCATGCAAACATGAAGTAGGGAAGATCCCTGAGTTTAAGTCTTGGGGGATGGGGAGGGGGGAGAAGAGGTGGTGAAGGAGAAAAGAACTCTAAATAGAAAATCTATGAGGATGTTGGATGGAGGCAGTAATAACTCTGTGTTTCCTAATCCTACTGAGGGCAGAACAAGTTGGATAAGGAGGTAAATGAAGCAGTAGAGACTACCATAAGTCGTGAAACAGACCCTGCAGACCATCAGAAGCCTGTAACAGAGAAACCAGTGACAATGGAACCAGTGAGTGGATTGGGGATAAGGCGGGGAGGGAGACAGACAACTCTTACCCTGGATGGATCCCAGGGCTGGTGATGTGCAGCAGAGGGAGGGTTTGGTGGATGGGGGAGCCAAATAACTAGTACTACAATGCAGGTGTTCATCTCAGCTTGGCCATCATCTCTTTCACTGAGATTTAATACTAACCCATATGCAGAACACTGGGAAGATTTGGTGCAGTTAAATTTCAGTTGAATGGTACTTAATGTGTAAGTAACCTATGCCTAAAGCTGCTGGTGATGCTGATGATGATGAAAAAGAAATCTGTGATGTTGTTAGTGTCCTCAAAGTATTCATAAAACTCAAGTTGACACTTATGAAACATTTAAAACAAAATGAAAAGATTTGTAACAATGTTAAATTGCATATACATTTGACAGCATATGACAAACAAGTACTTTAGGCTGTGGAAGGAGAGACACTAGCACAGGCTGAAGTTGTCTGGAAGGCTTTTAGGAGGGAATTATGCTTGAAATACACTTTGAAGAATAGGTGAGCTTTTGATTGGCAGGAAGTTATGAAAGGATGAAAGCAATTAGGGGGAAGAATAGTTATCCCAAGAGTGAAAGAGCTGCATAGACAAGGGGGATGGAACCAGCAGGGTATGTTTAGTGGATGGAGTATGACTGAAGGAGAGGGTATATGGAAAGGAACAGTGGGAAATTAAGAAATAAAATTTACAATGCTCCAAATATTTGCTTGGTAATCTCACATATGGGAAGATAGGGCCAAATTACAGAGTCTGAAGTATCAGGGAAGGTTCAGACTTATAAGCAATAGGGAGCCTAGTAAGTTCTTCAGTGTGGTAAACACACAGTGAAAGTGGTATTTTCGAAAAATGATTTACCTGGTTGTATGAAGGATGCAGTGGAGTGGAGAGAGACTCATGAGATTTGCATCATTCCAGAAACAATCCATTAAAGGTCTGGACTAGGGAAGTGGCATTTTGAATGGAGAGGAGAAAAATAAGAAACATTTTGAAGAAAATGCCTTGCTCCAGTGATAATTTCATATGGGCAATAAATGAGGAGAGAGTTAAAATAACTTAAAAGTTTTAAACATGGATATCTGGGAAAATGGTTGACCAGAATGGGAACTGTGGGAGATTAGAGTGATTTAGGAGTGAAGTTATAAATTTGGTATTTGCCAAGCTGAATTTATAGTGACAGCCCCATGAGGGTGTCGTAAAGGTAGCTGAATTAAGTCAGTGCTACAGTTCTAAGTGCAAAGTCACAGTTACAAAAGTAGAGCTCATTAGAGCCAGTACACACAGAAGACCAAAAGGCCAATGACTGTGCCGGTAGTTAGTAGAAGAGGAATCAACAAAGGAAATGGGGAGGAGCTGATTGGAGAGGTAGGCAGATAGCCAGATTTGTATTTTAAAGCCTAGAAGAGAAAGCTTAATACAATCAATCAAAAGCTCCCAAGAGGCCAAGGAGAAGGAGGTGATTGATAATCACAGAGAAAGCAGTTTTAATTGAGTGGATGTAGCAAAAGCTAGATTTTGTGGAGTTAGAGCGGGAATACATTGTGAGGAAGTGGAGGGAGAGGATAGACCGACCATCTGAGAAATCTGGTAATGCAAAAAGAGAAGCAACAGCTAGAAAGGGCAACAGGATCAAAGTGCAGTCTGAATATAGTTGAACACAGATGGGAAGAATTAGTAGAAATGGAAAGCTGATGCTTGACAAAGACAGATAAATATTTTAAAGTGTATAGTAGGCTCCCTTTAGATTGTAAACTCCGTGAGGACAGAACCACTGTCTTAATTATATTTATGTCCCCCCTCTGGCACCTAGCACAGTGACTAGCATAGTGTCATGCACATAGCTTAAAAAACAAAACAAAAAACATCTCATTGAATTGAGTCAGGTCTCCCAGGTATGGTCAGGAATGGCTGAAAGGCAAAGAGGAAAGGACTTCTTATAGTGATGGGGAGGAGGGCTGGATCTTTCTCTAAGCTCAGAGGAAAGAAGATAGAGATTGGTGTAAAGAGATGGCTATCCTTCCAGAGTGGGAGGTGGGCAGTAGGAAGGGTGACACTAGCCTACTATGAGGGGATGTCTGTATTTTAGCAGAGTCCAGATCTGAACAATGCTGTATCCAGTCTGCAGAGTCCTGGTGCACTCCTCCTGTCCTGGGCCCTCGTTCAGGGGGGGATGTATTTCATGTAGAAGGTGAGAGTGCAGCCACTGGCCTTGGGGGAGTCTGTGAAGCAATTTTACCAGTATCTCTGGCTAGTGTTTCCAGCCTGGTCAATTCTCTCTGAGCTGCTTAAAGAGGGATCACATATAGAAAAATCTTATCTAACTTTAAGGAGGTTTAGGAGATGTTGAGGCAAAGGCCTTTGTCATAAGAGTCATTACTTTTTCTTAACTGGGAGGATTTCAGGACCTCCTAGAGCAGAAGCAGGTGGAATGGAGAAGAAACTTCTCCAGGTTTCCAGTCTGCCTTGAGGAATCAAAGCTGGTTCCAGCCTGGCCTGGTTTAAGGCTCTTCAGGTGCTAGAGGGGGAAATGGGAGGGGCCCTACAACCTGGCAGAGTCAAGAGGCAGAAGTGGGGGTGGTTCCCTAATGTAGGGGAGAGATGGTGGAAAGGGGGAAGGAAGAGAAACCTGTATTATAGGGAAGGAATTTAAGTTGGTAATCTAAATAACTATGGGCATGAAGGGGTTTAGCAGAAGGAAGGAGTAAAGAGGGGAGGGGGACACATCTAGTGGATGTCATGGGGAAATCTAGCTCAAAATAAGAAATCTGGGGGGTTTCCATAGAGGTGGGAGGGGCTTCCTGAGTCCCCTGACCCTGTTTTTTTGTTTTTCCCTTTCTTCGTTTTTTTTTTTTTTTTTTTTTTTTTTTTTAGGAGAGGGAAGGCTGCTACGACTCATTGGATGGGGAGTTGGGAAGAGGAAAGTGGAAGATTAAATAAATAAATGAAATAATCTGGTTACTCTCTACTCTTTTATGAGGGTCAGTTCTAAAGCTGCAACACTGAAGAGAGCACCAAGATAGGTGTGGGAAGGGTAGATTAGAAAGGGAGTTAGGCGACAGTAGAGTTAGAGGGAATTTTTAGGGCTGTGAAAAAATAAACCCTGAAATTTTGGGAAGAATGGAGAAAAACACCCACAAACAACAGGTTTATTCACAGCCTATAATTCCCTCTAATTCTACTGTTTTGCTTTATCATATATGGTGTTGAGACAGTATGTTTGGAGAAAGAAAGTTGAAGTGGAAGTGGAACCCTTTTTTCCTTTTTATAAAATAAGCACATTGTTAAACATATGTAAAATATCAAAAACTACTTAGAATAGATTTTTAAAATTCACACCCTCCTCCCCTTATCTCCCCCCTCCAGCCCCTAACTATGTACCTTTTCAGTTAGTAATTAAGGCATTCGGGGACAAACTGTTTTTTTCTTTTTATAAATTTATTTATTTATTTTTGGCTGCTTTGGGTCTTTGTTGCTGCAGGCTTTCTCTAGTTGCGGCGAGTGGGGGCTATTCTTGGTTGCGGTGCGCGGGCTTCTCATAGCGGTGGCTTCTCTTGTGGTGCACAGGCTCTAGACGCGTGGCCTTCAGTAGTTGTGGCTTGTGGGCTCTAGAGTGCAGGCTCAATAGTTGTGGCACATGGGCTTAGTTGCTCCGCAGCACGTGGGATCTTCCACGACCAGGGCTCGAATCTGTGTCCCCTGAATCGGCAGGCGGATTCTTAACCACTGCGTCACCAGGGAAGCCCAGGGACAAACTTTAAAAAGAAAAAAATTTTTTTTCCTTTTATCCTTCGACCCTAATAAGAACTGGGCTGCCCCCTTGCGGCCTCTTCGATGTTATAGCTTCAATCAGCCCACAGTCCCTGGGTCCTGTCCCCTTCTCTCCACTGTGCTCTCAATACTGCAAGGGGGAGTTCCCCGGTGGCGTAGTGGTTAGCACTACGGGCTTTCGCTGTGGTCACCCGGATTCAATTCCTGGTTGGGGAACTGAGATCCCGCAAGCCTCCCGGCACAGCAAAAGAAAACAAACAAACAACAAAACAAAGCACTGCAAGGGCCAGTGAATAGTAAACTCCGGACTTGCCACCCTCCGTCCTTCAAATCTTCTCCAGAGGACAAATGAAGAAACTGAAGCTGGACAAGTACATAATCTAGGAGATAGAGACCTACCCACTCTCCTTTTCTTGTGCTAAGAAACACAGAACTAAGGGCGCAGGGCCCGGGGAACCGGGGTAGAAAAGTCAGGAGCAACCCAGCGGGGCTTTGACCTCTGGAGTCGTGGCGGGCTGGCATCTGAGCTGGTAACGTGCGTGGCGGGTTACATAAGGAAAGGGCTGGTGGAGCCGCCCCAGCGGGAGCCGGGGGAAAGGACGCGGTGTTCTCGGCAGCAATCCCCACCCTCCTCACCCAGCAGGGCAGGAGGCACCCAACTTGTAGGAGGAGGAGGAGGGGAGGGTGAAACAGAGACCGGGGTGTCACGAGAGCTGGGCCGCCGAGAGGGGGAGAGTATACATAGTGGCACACATCCATTCTCTCACACACGTTGCAGACGCAAGTCGCTGATCGTTTCCACGTGCTGCACTCGTGAGCTGAGGCGCTGAAAGAGCAGGCAGAGGGGTCGGTTCCCAAGGAAGAGCCAAGAGTCCCACATCTCAAGGCTCACCCCTTAGGTCACACAACCAGTCTGCACACTCCAGCTGCGCGGCTCCGGCACACCACCATCCTATTTAAAGCCACAGGCTCCGCCCTTTTCCTCCCCTCCCTTCTTTTCCACTCTTTTTCCATCCTCCTCCTTCTCTCATCACCGGGTCCTCCTCACTAGCCGCATGTAGGGGCGGAGCACGGAATGCTTACCTCCAACCAATCGTCACCTGACTGCCTCTTTACTGGCCGAGCCCCTGTATGCTGTAGCAAATGGAATGTGAACTTCAGTAACGAGAGTCACGTGCCACCGGCTAGACAACCAATGAGGGTGCGAGGTCTGTGTACGCCGGGGGAAGGCACGTGCGGAGCTGCACGTGTCTGGGAGGGGGAAGGGGCGGGACCCAGTGGGAGGGAGGTGGAGGTGGGTAGCCCTGACCCGACAGTCGGAGTAGGAGCTGGAGAAAGCCTGAGCTGAGCCGACCGACACAGGTGAGGAGACTCAGGTCAGGGAGCGATCCGCGCAGGAGGATCAGACCCGGTGGGAGTGGGCTTAGGGGCCCAACGCGGATATTGGTATTGCGAGGGACCGCATCACGTGGCAGGCGCGACTGGAGATGGTCCGGCGCAGGGATCCTGATCAGAAAGCTTGGCAAGAGGAGGGAGTTTGCTGCCGGGTCCCTACGTGGGTTCGGGTGCCGCAGATTTCCGGCTTGCCGGTGGCGTGGTCTCAGGTAGAGAGGCTCGCTGCGGGGTCAGGATGAGACCAGAAGAGGTGAACCGGGGAAAGGTGTCAAATCATTATATTTACTCTGAACTGAGGGGAAAGAGTCTGTGTCAGGATAAGAGCTGCTCTGCGGAGGCCAGAGAGGCAATCCAGGTTCTTAATGGAGGAGGGGAGGCGGGGAAGATGACTTTTAAAATTGTCCCTGAGACAGGTAATATTGGGGAGGGAGAGAAGAGATATTATGATCGCAGACAGTACACCCTAGTCTCCCAGTCCATTTCCTAATACTCAGATTCTGGTTTCAAACTCCCTCGCTTTGCTCTTCAGTTGCAGGTCCCGATGTTTGGGTACTCCGGGAGCTGCTCTCCAGCCCCTACCTCTGAACCCATGGATTCTCCATCTAGCGTTTCTTCCTACTCTCTTTATTCCTCTTTTTCCACCTCCCCAGTGAACAGTGACTCTGGCTTCCCCTCGGATAGTGAGAGGGAGGACAAGTGGGCCCATGGCCCCAGGCCAGACACTGTTGGTCAGAGGGGAGGTTCTCGGCCCAGCCCTGGTCCTATCCGCTGCAGGCAACGACCCAAGGTTTCCAGTAAGCAACCTACAGCATCTCACTTGGAACAGCGGGTCTTGGCTTCTTCTATGTCAGGATCTGGGGTCAGAAGATCAAGAGGTGGTGAATTGGAGACCAGTCTAAACATCCAGGGTTGTACCACAGAAGGAGACCTGCTCTTTGCTCAGAAGGTAAGAGAAAGCTGGGGAAAGGAGATACGACCAAGTGGTTTAGCACCCAGTTGGTTGGTAAGGACCCCATGAGGATAGTATTGGCTCTCAGATTGGGAGATGGAAGAATAAGTACTGGTGTGGGCAGTTCTTGGTCTTCTCATACCCTTTGTCCCGTTTTTCTACAGTGTAAAGAGCTCCGAGGATTCATACCCCCTCTCACAGACCTACTGAATGGACTGAAGATGGGTCGATTTGAGAGAGGTAGTTATCTGATTACTTGCATTCATTTGAGCTACATTCATCTCTCTGTCTCTCAAAATATGTTTTGAATGTGTATTTCTCTTAAGTCTTTGTTTGGGGCCTGGAATGATTCGCTTTTTCTCCTGTGACAATTTCTTTAGGTGAATCCATTTTAACCCCTTCTGTCTTTTCTTTACCTGATTAAATTCTTGAATCTCAATCCTTGAGCTCTCTTTCTCTTTCTTGACCCCAGGATTGAGCAGTTTCCAGCAGAGCGTAGCAATGGACAGGATCCAGCGTATAGTAGGTGTTTTGCAGAAGCCACAGATGGGGTAAGTTCCCTTGATTCTTTCCTCAGTACTTCATAAAAAAGGAGCTCTTTCCTCAGTACTTCATAAAAGAGGAGCTATCTCCAGTCCTGTCCTGTTGCTTTTTTCACACCTAATGGCTTTTTCCCCCCCACAGAGAGCGTTATCTAGGAACCCTGCTACAGGTAGAAGGAATGTTAAAGACTTGGTTTCCTCATATAGCTGCCCAGAAGTCATCACTGCATAGTCAGCTGACCAAGGTGAGAACTTATAAACCTGAGGAAAAGGTAGGGAAATAACCAAAGAAATGAAGGGCACATGCAGAAATGGGCTCCCTCTTCCATTTTCTTTTGGATCTTTTCATCTTTTCAACAAGTTTTCTTTTCAGGGAAGGGAATGCCTAAGCTTCCTTCATTGTCTTGATTTCTAGGTGTTTTGGGGTTCTATTTTGTTTGGATCATTTCAAGGAACTCCATGGAATTTAGCCCTGTTCCTCATGTTGTAGCTTATCTGCTTTCTGCATAGATACAGAATGCTTTTTACCTGGCCAAATGAATCATGCAGGAAGATTCCTCAGCTTCTCTCTGCAAATCTTTTCTCTTCTGCTGCCCCTAAACCCCTTTCCCTCTCCCTCTTTTTACTCCTTCCCAAGTACCCTTGTATCCCTCTGGAAGCATGGGTTTTGAGGACTGGTCACAAGAAGTACATCACTGGGAGGGGTGAAGGCACCCATGGGGTACCCATAAGGAGAGTGTTGCAAAGATTCTTTTTTTTTTTTTTTTTTTTGCGGTATGCGGGCCTCTCACTGTTGTGGCCTCTCCCGTTGCGGAGCACAGGCTCCGGACGCGCAGGCTCAGCGGCCATGGCTCACGGGCCCAGCCGCTCCGCGGCATATGGGATCCTCCCAGACCGGGGCACAAACCCGTATCCCCTGCATCGGCAGGCGGACTCTCAACCACTTGCGCCACCAGGGAGGCCCAAGATTCTTTTTTTATTATTATTTTTTTATTTATTTTGGCTGTGTTGGGTCTTCGTTGCTGTGCGCGGGCTTTCTCTAGTTGCGGTGAGCAGATGCCAGTCTTCGTTGTGGTGCTCGGGCTTCTCTTGTTGTGGAGCACGGGCTCTAGGCGCACAGGCTTCAGTTATTGTGGCACGCGGACTCAGTAGTTGTGGTGCACGGGCTTAGTTGCTCCGCTGCATGTGGGATCTTCCCAAACCCATGTCCCCTGCCTTGGAAGGCGGATTCTTAACCACTGTACCACCAGGGAAGTCCCTGAAAAGATTCTTAGATCTAGTGTGGAATGACCTATTTTCTGTGCCTTCAAATAATAGAGTATGTAAGGGGCACTCAAATGATAGGGAGAGAAAAGTCTCCTGTAGCTAATGGATAGTTCTTGTTTTCAACTGCTGTGGGAATAATTGATTTAAAAATAAGCAGGAGGGGACTTCCATGGTGGCACAGTGGTTAAGAATCTGCCTGCTGGGCCTCCCTGGTGGCGCAGTGGTTGAGAGTCCGCCTGCCGATGCAGGGGATACGGGTTCGTGCCCCGGTCTGGGAGGATCCCATGTGCCGCGGAGCGGCTGGGCCCGTGAGCCATGGCCGCTGGGCCTGCGCGTCCGGAGCCTGTGCTCCGCAACGGGAGGGGCCGCAGCAGTGAGAGGCCCGCATACCGCAAAAAGAAAAAAAAAAAAAAAAGAATCTGCCTGCTAACCCAGGGGACACGGGTTCGAGCCGTGGTCTGGGAAGATCCCACATGCCACGGAGCAATTAAGCTGTGCGCCACAACTACTGAGCCTGCACTCTAGAGCCCACAAGCCACAACTGCTGAGCCCACGTGCCACAACTACTGAAGCCCGCGTGCCTGGAGCCCGTGCACCGCAACGAAGAGTAGCCCCCGCTCACCACTACTAGAGAAAGCCCGCGCAGCAAAAAAGACCCAACGCAGCCAAAAATAAACAAATAAATAAATTAAATAAAATAAAAAACAGGAGGGGGACTTCCCTGGTGGTGCAGTGGCTAAGAATCTGCCTGCCAGTGCAGGGGGCATGAGTTCGAGCCCCGGTCTGGGAAGATCCCACATGCTGCAGAGCCACTAAGCCCCTGTGCCACAACTACTTACTGAGCCTAAGTGCCACAGCTACTGAAGCCTGTGCGCCTAGAGCCCGTGCTTCGCAACAAGGGAATCCACCACAATCAGTAGCCCGTGCACCACAACAAAGAGTAGCCCCTGCATGCCGCAACTAGAGAAAGCCCATGCACGCACAGCAACGAACACCCAAGGCAGCCAAAAAAAAAATAAATAAAATAAATTTATTTTAAAAATTAAAAAATAAATACATAAACATAAGCAGGAGGATCTTGCCTGCATATTAATCTACACTTCTTAAGGAACTCAACATAGGAAATTAGAACTTAAAATACAGAAATTGGGAAATGATGATTCCAGTTAAAAATAGACTTTTTAGAAAGAAGTTCTAAAATAAATTAGTTTATAAATAGTGAGAATCTATGGGACCGTTTGTTTCATTTTGTATACATGTGAATAGCCAGCGCCTATATAGTGTGTGGTACAAGAATTTGTTAAATAAATGAAAGTACAGTTTGGTTACTAAAGCTTTTACTTAATCATGGCCTGACAGGAAATTATCTATTGCATAAAACAAGGTATGTTAGCATTACAGAGTTCCCAAGGAAAGCAAATGTTTAAGCAACCAGGTGAAGTTAATCTGAAAGCTTTCTCACATAATTTTTTCTCTTTTCTCCCCGTCCCTAGCATTCTCCAGGCCACCACAGTTATCCAGCTGCTTCCTCTCCTGCACTTTCTGTGGAAAAGATGGACCAGACACAGCTAGGACAGCTAATATTGAAACCAAAGCAGCCTTGGCACCTCACTGAATGGCCAGCTATGAACCTCACTTGGATCCACACTACTCCAATTTGCAATCCCCCTCTCAGTTCCCCAGGTACCGTCTCCTTTAGCCATGGTCCTTTAGGCACTGGAACCAGCATTGGTGTCATCCTTTTCCTCCAGCATGGAGTACAGCCCTTCACCCACTCAGCCCCAACCACCCCAGTTCCATCTACTACTACAGCATCTCCTGTCATCCCTGGTGATCCTAAGAAACTATCTGGAGAGGGGCCTTGTTGCCACAATTTGCCAGTAACTCTGCCATCAGACTGGAGCCATACCCCATCCCCTCCTGGTCTACCCACCATGACCAGAGAGATGACCATGGGAGACCTAGAACAGATGAGAAGCCATCCTTCTATTGCTCCTGATGTCCATCCCCTCAATCCCTAATGCAGGACTTGAGACGTAGTTTCTAATTTGTGTAAATATATGTCTCTCTATATACTTTTTAAACTGTTAATGTGTGAATTTGTGTTGAGGGAAGAGAAATCCTTTCTGATTAAATAAATTTTATACCTAAACAGTTTGCTGACTGGGGGAAATTGAAACCTTCTGCCTCGAATACCAATATTTATCCTCTGAGCTGCAAGAAAGAAAGGGGATGGGAATGTTTGTGAACCCGAGCTCCACCAAATTAGAAGTCTGGATGGGACAATATACGTCCTGTGGGAGAGGAAAAGGGACTCTCTGCTGCTATCTTCCTAGGGAACACCCTTGGGACAGTTACAGGGTTCAGAGTTGGGTTGTTTTTTCATTCAGGCTCAGAGACTAGTACCTTTCTGTTTGTGTCTCTCACTCTTGTAACCTTCCAGCTGGCCCAGACTAGCAGGTTCTACTGCTCTGGGGTAGCTCTTTGCCTTGTTGGGAGCTGTTGATGCTTGTGGCTAAATGCATATGTAATCTACTGCTGCCAGAGGAGGGACACAAAAGCCTGAACAGCCACTGTGGTTGCCAGTTTTGAAGAGGAAGCGGTGCCCCAGAACTGTCAGAATGGGAAGTCCCCTCAGATGCTGGGCCTCCTTCTTCAAAAAACTGCAGCTGCTAAATGTATGCTACCCAGTGTCATCAAAGGGCAAAACTGAAGTCTGTGAATTTACCTACGTCTACCCTTCTCCACGTATTACTCTTTCTGATTTGTCACAGTTTCCATCAAAACCATGTCCTCTCCCAGCCTTGGCAATGTTTCAGGCTACTTAGTCATTTTAGTTATTGCACATTGGCTACTTAGCATATTTCTCATAGCTGGTTATACATCTTTCACCTGTTTCTCAAGTCCTCTGTTCTCAGTGAATTATTGTCTCATTTTATTTCAGACAACATGCCCTCCCCTTAAGGCAAACTTCTCCAGTTGTGCTTTTGATTACGTTGCACCTCTGGAACTTTTGCTGAGTCACTTATGCCCTCTTTACCTTGTAACTTCCATTTGTTATGAATTATTTATTCTTTCTTTTTCCTACAAGTAATAATTATTCCTCCTGCAAGTATGATCAGGTACCCCCTTCTTGAAAATATCTCTCGAGGGACTTCCCTGGTGGCACAGTGGTTAAGAATCCACCTGCCAATACAGGGGACATGGGTTCGATCCCTGGTCCAGGAAGATCGCATATGCCATGGAGCAACCAAGCCCATGCACCATAACTACTGAGCCTGCGCTCTAGAGTCTGTGAGCCACAACTACTGAAGCCCACACTCCTAGAACCTGTGCTCTGCAATAAGAAAAGCCAATGCAATGAGAAGCCTGCGCACCAAAATGAAGAGTAGCCCCCATTCATGCAACGTAGCCAAAAATAAATAAATAAATTTTAAAATAACTTTAAAAAAAAGAAAATATCTCTTGAGCCCAATTGCCCTCTTTCTCATCTTTTCTCTATAATTCTTGACAGAGTAGTCTAGGGACTTCCCTGGCAGTCAGTGGTTAAGACTCTCTGCTTCCACTGTAGTGGGCATGGGTTTGATCCCTGGTCAGGGAACTAAGATCCCCCATGCCATGCAGTGCAGCCAAAAAATTAAAAAACAAAAACGAACAAACAACCGCCCCACCAAAAAAAGAGAAGTCTAATCATACTCTTTCTGACTCCTTTCCACCACTCAGTCTTTAAATTCTTGCAGCGTAGCATCCACTGCTATCACTCTACTGCACCTTCTTAAGTCACTAAGAAGATCTTACAGAATTAGAGTATTATAATGTAGCTTCCATCCAGTCAATAGCTAGATTCAGGGGCTTTTACAAAGCCTAGGTAGTCCATGCTCTCGGTATCATTTGACACTCTTGGTAATGCCTACTGAAACTCTCCTCCCTTGGATCCCATATCAGCATGCTATCCTAATTCTCCTCTTACCTATCTGGCAACAACTTCTATATCTCTTAATAGCCTCACTTCTTCCCACTCCAGAGTATGCATGTTCCCTTAGGCTCAGCCCTTGGCTCTTTTCTCTAACTACATTCCTTCACTTCAAGGTTTCATCTCCTTTCATGGTTCTAATTATTGCCTCAACTTAGAAGACTTCTGAAGCTTCATCTCCAGTCCCAATCTTTCCCGAGATGACATACTGAATGTCTATATTTCTGCTGGACAGTTCCATTTACATATTACTAACAGTTAAAATATTGAAAATTTCAGCATTTTAGAGCCAAGAGGGTACCAGCTGTATCTAATTCAACCCCTTCATTTTATAGATGAGAAAACTTAGGTAGCTTGTGTAAGACAACACAATGTGTCATACAGAACTCATTTTCCAGTCTGGTACCTTTTCTAGTGCTCACCAATCAAACTATTATCCTTCTTTTAGAGATGTCCCGTTCTGCCTTTTTACAACCTCTTTTTCTCCTGTTAATGATGGTACCATCATTTTTCTTTTAATTCTTTAAAATATTTATTTATTTATTTATTCATTATTTATTGAGGCCGCGCCGGGTCTTAGTTGCGGCACACGGGATCTTCGTTGCCGCGTGCGGGTTCTTTAGCTGTGGCGTGTGGACTCTTAATTGCAGCATGCGAACTCTTAGTTGTGGCACGCGGGATCTAGTTCCCCAGCCAGGAATTGAATCCAGGCCCCCTGTATTGGGAGCACAGAGTCTTACCCACTGGACCACCAGGGAAGCCCCAGTACCATCATTTTTCTATATAACTAGGCTTTTTTTTAATAAATTTTAAAATTTATTTTTATTTATTTATTTTTGGCTGCATTGGGTCTTCGTTGCCGTGCGCAGGCTTTCTCTAGTTGCGGGGGCTACTCTTCCTTGCAGTGCGCAGGCTTCTCATTGTGGTGGCTTCTCTTGTTGCAGAGCTCGGGCCCTAGGCACGCGGGCTCAGTGGTTGTGGCTCGCACGCTCTAGAGTGCAGGCTCAGTAGTTGTGGTGCACGGGCTTAGTTGCTCCACGGCGTGTGGGATCTTCCCAGACCAAGGCTCGAACCCGTGTCCCCTGCATTGGCAGGTGGATTCTCAACCACTGCGCCACCAGGGAAGTCCAAAGCTTCCGTTTTTGTGTGAGTTCTATTAGCATAATTGATGAGGATGCATCTGTGTGTGTGTATGTGCCTCTGTGTTTTAGGGGAGGTAACCAAAGAACCTTATTACACAAGTACCTGGTTAGGACCCACTTTCTTCTGTGCCTTTCCCTACTGTTTTCCAGTAGATCCGAACATATGTGAATAACCATAAAATGATATATATGTAGAAGTAACATACGAATAAAATAAAAGGAAAGCTGTTTCCACAATGAGGAAGAAATAAAAAAGGAGTTATTTATACTAAGTGTCACTAGGAGACAAATGGGATAGAAGCTGACATAAAAGGGTCTTTGATTCCAAATCCTGCAGGTGTTTCCCAATTCTTTTTTTTTTAATTTATATTTTTGTCTGCGTTGGATCTTCGTTGCTGCTCGCAGGCTTTCGCTAGTTGAGGCGAGTGGGGGCTACTCTTTGATGTGGGGCACGGGCTTCTCATTGTGGTGGCTTCTCTTGTTGCAGAGCACCGGCTCTAGGCGCGGGCTTAGCTGCTCCGCGGCATGTGGGATATTCCCAGACCAGGGCTCAAACCCGTGTTCCCTGCATTAGCAGGCGGATTCTTAACCACTGCGCCACCAGGGAAGTCCCTCCCAATTCTTTCTTCAGTGATTTCACTTTATTTAGTGAAGTGTCTGAGAAGGTGATGTTATAGGAATCTGATAGTATGTTCATTTCATTTTTTCCCCTTAGTTTTCAGGCAGATGAGGTGGTAAAGCTCTTTTCCATCCGGAGAGCAGATCTCAAGGAATCTGTCCTTGGCGAAAACAGGAAGCATGCTCAGGAAGCTTCGCCTATTTTTCTTATTTTCCTTCCAGAAAAAGAAATGGATTACATATCTATTTAAGGTTTAATAGGATTACAGCAGAGATTGGCACCACATTTTAAATCAACTATACTTCAATTTTAAAAAAAGATTTTATAGGATTAAGAGGTACGGAATCGGGCTGACCTCTGATGCCGAAGGACGGCGACTCCACGAGAAAGCGAGGAATCCGTTTAGGGCGGAATTTAGGGCAACAAGCATTTTGCTTTGTCAGGTGTTAAGTCCAGGCCCGGGGGTTGGCGGTGGTGGGGGAGGATTAGAGAAACAGCCAACCCCGGCCAGAAGGACGGTTGCCATGGTTTCCACGTAGCTTCATTTCCCTTTCGGCCTCATTGTCTTCGCGCGGCGCTGGAGATACGCAACTTCCGCTTCCGGTCGGGGCGGGCTTCCAGTTCGCTGGTTGCTGAGCGGTGAGGACGTTGTGCTGGGGTAGGATAAAGTGAGGCGGGTGTGGCGGGAGGGCGCGGTTCTCGCGATTCCCCCCTTACAAGCATGGAGAGACTCTGTTCCCGGCTCCCACCCCAAACCGTCCCGGGACGAGAAGCGGTAATTGGGAGGGAGAGGGGGCGCCTGCGGCGCGTCCCGGTCTCCCGTGACCGGCCAGATAAATCTCCGTGGGGACGCCTGCTACCGTCTGTCTTCTTCCCTATGGTAGGGTTTGTATTGGCAAAGAGATCGGGCGAATCTTGATAACAAGTCGCGTATACTTTCTAGGATATGAGGACTTGCACGTGCCCCTGTCGCGCATGTTCCAGAGCCCGTTGCATTTCCGGGCCCTGAATAAGCTACGTCGTTGTGTATTCTGTTGTGTTTCTCTTTATTAGGTGGTCTCTATACTGCCCCTTTCTCCGTCATACTTTAGGTCCTGCAGACTGAAGACTTAAATCCAAGGTCATGGCAAAACATCTGAAGTTCATTGCCAGGACTGTGATGGTACAGGAAGGGAATGTGGAAGGTGCATACAGGACCCTAAACAGGTAACTGGTTAGGGACCAGAATCATGCCTAGACCAACTCTTGAGAAGTGCGGTGGTTATTCTCTCACTTCCCCTGTCGTAGGTTGTCTTACACCAGTGCCAGCCCAGGTGTTCACAGCCTTGAAACTTCTCAGACCCTCAATTTACTATATTAAAAATGAAATTCTTTCCCAAACCTAACTGTGAGGCTTACTTATCAGCAGTCATTCCTTTGATAATGAACCTGAATTCTATCCAAGACTTTAAAAAGAGCCCAAAGGGAAAATTAAATTATAAAATTGCTAGTAAGCGAAAACATAGTACATGATATATAGAAAGCTGAGTGAGGGATTGGTGTGGGACAAGGCTAATGGAAAAGATGAACTCAGATTTGGGATCTTAGAGAAGCAAGCAAGAGATAGAAAAGTGTTACAGGTTCAGAGAAAGGTTAACAACACAAGCAAAAACAAGATGGAAATGAACTGGCTGGAGTGGAGGAGCTGTATTGAAAAGTTTTGAACGCTAGGGTAAGAGATGTAGAATGACTCTAATAAAAAACGCCTCACAGTTGTGGTTTCTCAAGAAAATAGTTCCTTAAGCTTCCCTTATCACTAGTTGTAAGGATTTTGACTTTCACTTATCATTTTCTCCCCAGTGAAGCAGAGTTTGGAGAAACAAATGCTTGTTGAGTTGAATTATCAAATAATTATATGAAAGAGATGTTAATATATGAGCTGGTCCTCTGCCTTAAGGCCACTAAGGTGGTAGCTTTATGTCAGAAGTAATAGAAGCCTAGGGAGATTAAGTTATATTCCTTGGGCTACAATTGTTGAATGGTGGAAAGAAGCATAAATCACATTTTTCTAGTGCAGTGTTCTTTGCTCTGTTACTACATTACTGACTAGTTTCCCTGGAAATGGAGAGACCTATGGCAGTGACTCTTCAGTTAAGAATCCTTATTTGATTGGGTTTAAATATAGGTGGGGTTCTTGGGGACTGAGAAGGTAAATGAAAGAGAACTAATTCTTGTCCAAGCAAAGAGTTCTAGATGTGGAGGGCTGGATGGCAAAAGACCATAATAAATGAGGACAAAGATGCTGTCAGAAGCTATGTAATTGAGAAGCAGTTGCAGGCTGAGGATGATTTGTATGTCTTTTAAAAGGATCTGGTCTTGGGTCAGCCTCTTTACTTCTTTCAGTGACTGTGCATGCCAGTCATATCCTTGGGCAGAAGCTGTTCTCTCTGCATTTTCACTTGCGTTGAAAGTAAAGATAATCAGTTACAGGGCAGTAAGATAATCCTATTTCATGTTTTTGTATTGCTGCTCATTCCCTACTCCTGCTTCAGACCTTTAAGTGGCATGTCTGAGGGAGGGTTGAGATGTCTAATGATCTTTCTCTGCCCCTATACTGGAAGCACCAAGTGAATGTCTTTACAGACTCTGAAGTGAATTAGCTAGTGAGATGAAATGCTGAATTTGGGGAATGGAAGTCTTGTAGATTACCTCACCCTTCTTCTGACCTCTTCCTGTAAGTTTTTTGTTTGTTTGTTTTTTGGTTGTGCAGTGCAGCTTGCAGGATCTTAGTTCCCCGACCAGGGATCGAACCTGGGCCCCCTGCAGTGCAAGCGCAGAGTCCTAAACCACTGGACCGCCAGGGAATCCCAGGTTTTTTTCTGTATGATTTATTTTGGTGGATTTTGATGGGTCTTCTAACTAGGGTGACTGTGATGTTTGTATTGTTAAGGGGTGTCAACGGGCAGCTGTTAACCTGATGGTAAAACAAATTTCTAAAGGCTCAGCTTTAGCTTCCCTCACCTCTTTTATTCTTAAAGAACAAATAACACAAAAGCAAGAATTTTGTTTTTAGGAAATTAACTACTCTGATGAAGAACCAAAAAATAATTTGTGCAGCATTATTTATTGAACCATTTCTTACAATTGTATCAAGAAAGTAGCTACAGGGAATGCCCTGGCAGTCCAGTGGTTAGGACTCTGCCCTTCCACTGCAGGGGGCACGATTGGGGGTGGGGAGGTGGGGGCGTGAACTAAGATCCCACATGCTGTGCAGCATGGCCACAAGGCCAAAGAAAGAAAGAAAGAAAGAAAGTAGCTACAGCTTTAATACTTTTGACCAAAGCCAGGCCTAAAAAGTTTTCTCACATAAATGAGGCGGCATAACTTAGTGGTTTAGAGCACAGAGCCAACTGACTGGTTCAGATCCCTGCTGCGCCATTTATTGGCCTCATAATCTGTGATAGCTACTTAATGTCTCTGCCTCAGTTTCTTCAGTAAAATGGAACTAATAATAGTGCCCACCTCATAGGGTTGATGTGAGGATTAAGTTAGTAATATAAATAAATTGCTTAGGACAGTGCTTGGCACATAGTAGGCATTATGTGTTAGCTGTTATAATTTGGAAGTAACTATAAGGGAGTTTTTACCCTTTTGGTTTTACTTCGTGGGTGATTTGTTTATTCATTTGTTTTGAGAGATTGGCAGTTTGCTTTAACTGTTTTTTCTCTTATGCTCCCTGATCATCAAGTTATGCTCAAGGTGGCCCGGAGGTGAAAAAATGAGAAAATAATTTAGCTTTATTTTGTCCTGAGGCTCTAGTTGGCTACTGGTATTGGAATGACTTCCTATACATGCTGATACTTTCCAACCAAGGCTTCTTCTCTATATGCTAATGCTAATCTCATTTTGAAATAACAGCATTTATTCCCTCTGTATGCACTGCTCCCTCATCCCCATTTCCACTTACAAAAATTTAAAACCTGAAAAACAAAATATTTCTAACTTCCTGCCTAAAGGAGTTGATCATCTCTCTATTGATGCCACATCTGCAGAAAGCATAAGGCCAATTCACCTTCTGAGAGAAGACTCTTCTATTTTTTTGCCTGGGATTGTTCTAATTAGCCTGGCAACAAATCTCTGTATCTCCGCCTCTTAAGAAATCCTAATTTAGCAATTTAAGCAACATGAGGGTTTTGCTTTTCCTGTTTTTTCTTTTTTCTTTTTTCTTTTTTTTCTTCATTTTATCTGAAAATCTTTCCTGATCCCAGGTGTGGAGTGGGTGTAGGTGAGAAAAAAAGAAATAAATGACAGAAGGTGAGGTGTGTTTGGATACCTTCTGTCATCTGGCCTGGCCTAGTACTATCTCATACCTTCTTGTTCCTAAGAATCTGTTTTCAAATATCTCTAAGTTGATTTCTTCCTTCTTTCCTTTCTTCTTCCCTCCTTCCTCCTTTTTGTTAAACAAGAGCCCCATACTTTTTAAGATTCTCTTTTTATAGGTGAATTGCAGTTTATGCATACTTTTTTCCTGGGTAGAAATGCTGATTTTAGTCAGAAGCAGCAGGAAACTGGTCAGTGTAACGCTATGTGGTTTTTGACCCTGCTGCCAATCTCCTGGGGGAATCTTTATTTAAAATAAAAAACAAAAACCCTCGTGATGTTAGGGCTCAACCTGAGACTAAATCAGTCTCTCGGTGGTGGCGTCTGACCAGCAGCATTTTTTACAATGTCTCATGAGATTTTAATATTCAGCTAGGATTTTAATAGTCTTAAGGGTAGAGACCTATGCTTTTTCATTTGTATATTCCTTGCATTTACCAAAGTGCATCGAAAGCTCTCAGTAATGTCTACTTAATGAATATAAATGTTCCTTTATCTTCTGTCACTCCCTAAGTTTAGTGTTTGTCAAACCTTTCCACTGAAGTATACTTAACAGGAGAGGAGAGTGAAGGAACTATAAGGGGTTCTTCCACCACAAGCAAACATGGAATTTCTTTTTTTAATCTCTCTTTTTTTAATTAAAATTTTAGGTGATTTTTATTTGTTGTCTTTACATTTGTTTTAGGGCTAGCACCCCCATCTCCACTCTAGTTAAAGTTGGTCCTCCAGGCAGATGCATTGAATTTATCCAGAGATTTTTGTCTTTGGATAGTACCCTTGGCATTCTATCAAGTATCCTAGGTAAGAAATATGGTATTACTTTTTCCTCACTTCAGGGATTAAAACACCAACATAGGAATAGATCTGGGGGGAAAAACAATTTACATTGCTGAAAAAGAAAAGAATTTGATCAGAAAGGAGAGGCATGGTTAGGCAGAAAAAAAAAAATGAAGACATTCTGGTCCCAGACACTCAGGGCCTGAGGTGGGATGATCTCGTTCTAGGCTTCCTTATGAATTTGGAAAATTCGAACTTTGTGACTAAGGTTATCTAGGAAAACAGTGCAAGAAGTGCATGGTTGGAAGAAGCCAGCTTGGAGCAAGTATTATGGCAGTGATTTTTATAATCTTTGGGGAGGATGTGTATTTTGTCAATGTAGATTTATTCTTTAGGAAGCTGCACTTATGTTCCTTTTTATCTTGGAGTGTTAGATATATATCCTTAAATTGTATTTTAGCCTCAGGAGAAAAAAGTGAACAAATATTTTGTTCTTAGAATAGGCAAGGACTTTTAAGCATCCAAATGTGAGCAGGTTGATTCTGGAGTGTCCCAGCCTTCCTATCTGTCAGTCTGTCAAACACAGTAAACACAGTATTTTCTTTCTTTCTTTCTTTCTTTTTTAAAATAAATTTATTTATTTTATTTATTTTTGGCTGCATGGGTCTTCGTTGCTGCGTGTGGGCTTTCTCTAGTTGCGGGGAGCGGGGGCTACTCTTCATTGTGCACGGGCTTCTCATTGCAGTGGCTTCTCTTGTTGCGGAGCACGGGCTCTAGGCGCGCAGGCTTCAGTAGTTGTGGCACGCAGGCTCAGTAGTTGTGGCTCACTGGCTCTAGAGCGCAGGCTCGGTAGTTGTGGCGCACGGGCTTAGTTGCTCTGCAGCATGTGGGATCTTCCTGGACCAGGGCTCGAACCCGTGTGCCCTGCATTGGCAGGCAGATTCTTAACCACTGAGCCACCAGGGAAGCCCTTTTTTTTCTTGTATTGAAGTATAGTTACTGTATAATATTATATAAGTTACAGGTGTACAATATAGTGATTCACAATTTTTTAAAGGTTATACTCCATTTATAGTTATTGTAAAATATTGGCTATATTCCCCATGTTGTGCAATATATTCTTGTAGCTTATTTATTTATTTATTTGGCTGTGCCGTGCAGCTTTGGGGACCTTAGTTTCCTGACCAGGGATCAAACCCGGGCCCTGGCATTGAAAGTGGTGAGTCCTAACCACTGGACTGCCAGGTAATTCCTCCTGTAACTTATTTTATACCTAATAGTTTGTACTTCTTAATCCTCTACCCCTATATTGCCCCTCCCCTACCCTCTCCCCACTGGTAACCACTAGTTTGTTCTCTATATCTGTGGGTCTGCTGCTTTTTGTTATTTTCACTAGTTTATTGTATTTTTCAGATGCCACATATAAGTGAGATTATACAGTATTTGTCTTTCTCTGTATGACTTATTTCACTTAAGCATAATGCCTTCCAAGTCCATCCAAACACAGTATTTTCTGACACTTTACTTCTTTTCCTCTGGTTTTCCGTAATGTCCTCTGGCTGCCTTTTCTGTATCTCTCTCTTAAATCCCAGGCTTCTCCTCGTTTCTCGCAGCTTTCTGATAGTTGGTAGTTTAAAAATAAGTTGCATGTTCTGAGGTCTAATTACAACAATAGGTATGAGAGCAAATGAGAGGAGAGGAAGGTGGTTAAAGTTTTAGCATGTTTGGAGCACAGATGTAGTCTTACAAAAGAAACAGCCTATGTGTCTGCACAGTGAGACCACCACAAAATGCTTATTATATAACCAAGGGCCCTCACTGGTACCCTGGGATGAAGAGATGGAGAGTGGGGGTCGTTAGGAAGCCCTGCATGATTGGCTGGCGCCCAAGTAAAAAAAGGCAAGCACACTGGAAGCATGCCCAGTTGAACCCTTTTATTCCTGGTAGGTGAGCTTCTGGGCCCATTGAGTCCTTCTGTGTACATGTTGATCCTCATGTAGGCTGGCTACACTGACATGTGAGTCTGCCACCCCCAAATTCCCCAGCCCAGGCAGCTCAGCTCCTTTTACATAATCTGTTGAACTGGCAGCTGAGTTCTCCTTAAATGTTAGGTTGCCAGGCGCCCAAACTCCGGGCTGATCTGTTTACTCTAAACCTCTTGGTTGACTTGAACTACCTGTGAAATCAGAAGCATCATTAGTAACACCCTATTTACTTCATGAGTTCTACAAAACTTCCTACATCCTTTATTAGAAATGAGTTGAGTAGATGCTTCTACTTTAGGGATTCTGGAACATTTGAAGATAATCTGTGCTTTTCCAGGATACCTAGAAAGTGCAAGGTAAGGAAGGAAATCCTCACCTGGCACCTTGGAATTTATTTGGTTTGTGTTTTGGAAATAGAACCATCCAAGGAACGCCATATTTAGCAACCCCATCATTATGTTGGGGGCCACCGATCTTTTCACTCTTTTCACCTCCTCTAACATTCCTTTGGTACTTTTTTCTTGTCTTTCTTTTCTGCCTGACCACACAGGCATTTACTTGGTAAGATGATCACTTCTGTTTCAGAACCCTTTTGAAACTCCAGTAGGATACCTGAGTATGTTTCTAAACTCCTCCTCCTTTTGCTGTTTTCTTTCATACTACTTTAAACTGTCTTTGTCATTCCGGTAGGCTCTTCTTCCTAGTTGAAGTCATATCTAGGGTCTCTGTTCTTTTCATAGTCTCTCCTCAAATCCAGTCTCCTTGCCCTTTTTATATTTCCAGTCTTTCCCTTTCAGGTACTTTTTTTTTTTTTTTCTGTTTTTTCTCTAATATACTAGTCTCTAGTCCAAAAAGTGGCCTTCATTAAATAGCAGTAAACAAGGTCTAGACAGAAATAAATACTTAATTGTTTGGATCAATTCCTTTCCCTTAGTGTGCCATGTCTTCTTGGCTTGCATCTTTTTACTCTAATTAAGGAGCCTGGCCCAGCTCTTTCCTCCCTCATTTTTCGCTTTGCCCATGGGCACCGCAATAATTTGTCTTTCAAACCTCAGTGGTTTTTGCTTGAGAAGCAGAGTGCTATTACAGAGCACTGCACTAAAGACCTGAATTCTACTGCTAGCTCCATTTCGTGATCTTGGGCAGGTCAGCCTCTCTAAACTTCAGTTTTCTAATCTGTAAAGAGATGACGGGAACTCCCCTGGTGGTCCAGTGGTAAGATCCCGCATGCCGCATGGTGCGGCCAAAAAAAAAAAAGGATGACATTACCTGCTTAATCAGTTTCATGGGATAATGATTAGGATCATGGATATGAAAATGCTATCTAAAGTCTAATGTGCCATTTTAGTAAAGGTAATATTGAGGCCTTCTGAGCTAATATTCCCAAGAACTGTGTCTGTTAGAAAGTAACTTAATCCCTTGAGCTGTGGACATTTGTCAGTCACCAAGAGGATTCATTTTTGTCATACATTTACTGATATTTGCTCTTTTGCCAAGTGCTATATTAAATGCAAAAATGAAAGACTTAATCTCTAACCTTAGAAAACACACAACCCCGTAAGGGAGATTTTAAAAACTAAAAAACCAAACATGGCTAAATATAATACTGTCTGATCAGCGCTTTAAAAGTGTACTGTGGCATTGGTTCTCCCTGGACCATTAGCAGCAAAATCACTTGGGAACTTGTTAGAAATGCAGATTCGTGGGCCCCACCCTAGACCTATGGAATCAGAAACGAGGTGGCACAGCAGTCAGTGTTTTAACAAGTTTTCCAGGTGACTGTTGCATGAGTCTCAAAGTTTGAGAACCACTGTGCGTTGGGAACAGAGAAGGAGTGATTAATTTCTCCTGGTCCAGTTTACAAAAGTCGTTACCCATTGATCTGGGCCTTTGAAGAATAGATAGCCTTTAATAAAACAGAAAAAGAAAGGAATCATATTCTTAGAGAACATCATGAACAAATGTAAAAAATAGATGTGTAGTGTGTTTGGGAAACACCTAGTTCAATATGACTAGACATAGGCTTTTTCGGGCAAGTTATTAAAGATAAAGCTAGAGAGAGAGAGGGTGAAGCTCAATTGTTTAGGACTTTGAGCTTAGACTAGTGGTTCCCAGATTTATCTGCACATTGCAATTACCTAGGGAACTTAACAAACCCTGCCTGTGTCCCTCCCCACTTGTGACTTAACTGGAATTTTTAAAAGATCCCCAAGTGATTCTAATGTGCAAAGAAGTTTGGGAACCACTGGCTTAGACTATTTTGTTTATTGGGAAAGATTTTTTAACATCAGAGTACACAATCTGATTTATTTTTTATAAATTTATTTATTTTATTTATTTATTTTTGGCTGCGTTGGGTCTTCGTTGCTGCGTGCAGGCTTTCTCTAGTTGCGGCGAGCGGGGGCTGCTCTTCGTTGTGGTGTGCAGGCTTCTTATTGCAGTGGCTTCTCTTGTTGCACAGGCTCTAATCTAAGCACACGGGCTTCAGTAGTTGCAGCATGCGGGCTCAGTAGTTGTGGCTCATGGGCTCTAGAGCACAGGCTCTGTAGTTGTGGCGCACAGGTTTAGTTGCTCCGCGGCATGTGGGATCTTCCGGGACCAGGGCTCGAACCCGTGTCCCCTGCATTGGCAGGCAGGTTCTTAACCACTGCGCCACCAGGGAAGTTCCACAATCTGATTTATGTTTTAGGACAATAATTGGTGTAGGGAAGGAGAATGGAAATAGGGCAAGCTGTTTACCCTTCACAATTCAAATAAGGTATCCTTTAGGAAGCTTTCATAACCACCTTCTTATCAAGTCCAGATTATATACCTCTCCTGTGTGCTTCCCTTATCTTTGCATCTATCACATTCTATTGTAATTCTTACATAATTGTCTTCTCTACTAGACTGCAAGGGTAGGCAACTATGCCTAAGTTTGTTTTCTATCCTCAGCATTTAACACAGTGTCTGGTACAGAGTTGGGATTCCATAAATACTTATTGATTAAATGACCAGTTAGATGATTATTTCAGTACAGGTATAAGGACCATAATTAGAGCTGTAGCCATAGGGAAAGGAGAGAAGGAAAAGATCTAAGAACTATTTCAGGTTATAGAATGTATAGGATATTGTAAATGTGAGTGTAGGAAGTAAAGGAGAAGGCCTACTCCAGGAACATGGTGAGATTTTTAGCTTGACTAACTGGTGATGCCATTAGCAGAGAGAGTACAGAGGAGGAAGAATGAATTTTAGGAGGAGATAATAAAATTGGTTTTTGTGGGGTTTAAGGCAATTGGAAACATCAGTCTAGTTCTAAGGTAAGATTGGGGCTAGAGATAATGATTTAAGAGTCAACCAGTGTCTGGGTCCATTCTCAAGTGTGGCTCTACATTAGAATTACCTGAGGGGTGTTTTAAAATATACCCAATGTATAACCCCACTGGAGACCAATTAAATCAGAATCTCTGAGGAATGGGACCGAGGCATGAATACTTTTTAAAGGCTCTTCGGGAAATGATTCCATTGTGCACAGGGTTGAAGCCCATGGTAAAGTTTAAGGGAATCATGTAGAACCAAAAAGGAGGTGGTTTACAGTCAGAATCTGGAGGGATACCAACAGTTAAGGGTAAATTAGGAAGAAAGCCAGCAATGGAGACCCTTTTGTAGGCCAAGATACTGAGTCTTTGGCACCCTACTTTTGTTTGGCCACTTTGGGTCTTCGTTGCTGCGCACAGGCTTTCTCTAGTTGCGGCGAGTGGGGGCTACTCTTTATTGCGGTGTGTGGGCTTCTCATTGCGGTGGCTTCTCATGGTGGTGGCTTCTCGTGGAGCACGGGCTCTAGGCGCGTGGGTTTCAGTAATTGTGGCACGTGGGTCCTACAGAGCACAGGCTTCAGTAGTTGTGGCACACAGGGCTTAGTTGCTCCATGGTATGTGGGATCTTCCTGGACCAAAGATTGAACCTGTGTCCCCTGCATTGGCAGGTAGATTCTTAACCACTGTGCCACCAGGGAAGTCCCCTGGTGCCCTGCTTTTCTTTTTTTGTTGTTGTTTTTTGTTTTGTTTTTTTTTTTTTTTGCGGTACGCGGGCTTCTCACTGTTGTGGCCTCTCCTGTTGCGGAGCACATGCTCCGGACGCGCAGGCTCAGCGGCCATGGCTCACGGGCCCAGCCGCTCTGCGGCATGTGGGATCCTCCCGGACCGGGGCACGAACCCGTGTGCCCTGCATTGGCAGGCGGACTCTCAACCACTGCGCCCCCAGGGAAGCCCCCCTGCTTTTCTGTTGTACAACTCTAGTGTTGGATCCACATGACTTCTGGGCATGACCGTGTTTTCAACAGAACCTGAATTATCTACTCCTCCCACTTCTAGGAGTTGGCAGTTCCCTTGCCTCCCATCTCCCTGCCACTAAAACCTAGACAAACTGATCTTACAAATCAGCAGGAGCCTAGGAGAGGATCCCAAAGGACAGTGGTTCCCATGTCTATTCACATTTGTAATGTACCCAAAGCTCAAATCTTTTCAAGTACATGTTCAATCTATTATTGTTATCTTGGGCTTTTGGTATAACATACCAGCAATAAATAGGGTTTCCCACTGAGCAGAAGTAGCTGGTAGTTTCTCTTATTTTTATTTCCTTCTGCTGTCCCCCTTCCAGTTATAATAGCCATGTCTCAACTTCCCTACCTCCAATTGTATTTTTGACTTACTTTTTACATGTAATGAAAGGAAAGGGCAGGCAGGAATGGGGTCATGTAAACAGTGCCAGGATGGAGGGCAGTAGCAGCAGGTGCCTCCAGACCTCCTCAGGACCAACTGATGATGGGTTGAGAGGGAGAGACAAGTTGCAGATTGGAGCCAGAGCTCTCAGGAGCCCAGGGATAAGGTAGGTTATAGAATAAACCCCGTGTCCTCTTGGCTCAGTGAGAACAAAGAGGTTAGTTTGAGTTAAGCGTGTTATGAATCCAAGAGAAACTGTGTTGTAAGGAATTAGGTGGGCAGGAAAAAAACAAATTGAACTAAATTAAGATTAATAAAATACAGTTTCTGACTTCAGGGATTATTAGTCTAGTGAGGGAGATATTTGTATAAATAACTAACAGAATGGCAAAATGAAATAATCTCTAAATAGGTATACAACAAAATAAATTATTTTCTCTAAGAAGATGAGAAAGCTTTTGTGGAGAGATGGCATCTGGATTTAGCATCAAAAAGATGTGGAAAATCTCAGAAGGTTGGCAGCTAGGGGTTGGGGATGGCATTCTAGGCTGAGGAAGCAGCGTGAGTAAAGACTTGGTATTAATATGTGTTCAGGGAGTAGTCAGTAAAGCAGTGTGGTTGGAGCATGTGGTACATGGAAAAATCATGGTTGAGGCTGTTATTTTAATGCTCCCATTTGTACTACTGGTGTGATAAGGGCCTCTTCTTTCCCTGTATTAAGTGGGCCCCGATATTTCTCAGACTTACAGACTTCAGCTGCATCAGCTCTTAAACACAGTAGGGGTGGAACTACATTCTCCACTAAGGACCACATAGGAATCACCCCTAGTTATTTTTTCCTATTGCAAATGACTTACCCCATTTGAAAATTCTGTAATGGCCCCTTGGTTGAGACTCACTGCCATAGGGAGCCACTGTTCTTTTGGGACTGTGCCATATCCCTCAGGTGTGTTGTGGTAGGAAAAAAAAAAAGGTTGAGAACATGAGCGTGACTGTAAACTCCCCAAGAACAAGGACTATATAATTAATTGCCTTTTTATTTCCCCACATATTACTGTTTGGTTCCTGGCCTCTATATGTTGGCAGTTAATGCTGTATTGTCACTATTTCACACCATTTTTACAGACACCAGTTATTTGGTCGATTGACTTCTGATCATTGTGAAACTGGAAAAGAACAATAATGAGCCTAAGCCTCTAACTTCATTGCCTGTCTTTATACAGAATCCTTACCATGGATGGGCTCATCGAGGACATAAAGCGACGGCGATACTACGAGAAGCCTTGCCGCCGGCGACAGAGGGAAAGCTATGAAACCTGCCGGCGAATCTACAACATGGAAATGGCTCGCAAGATCAACTTCTTGATGCGAAAGAATCGGGCGGATCCATGGCAGGGCTGCTGAGGCCTGTGGATAGGAGACCCCATGTGAAAATCCTTATCCAGCTGTCTTCACCTCTTTTCTTTCTCCCACCCCATTTTCTCTTACCTTTCTTACAATAAACTCACATATATGCAAGAAGGCTTGCATATATAGAAGCAATCCCACTAGTCAGCAATGGACACTTTCTTGTATTAGTCAAAGAGAAACCGAGTCCAAAAGTAGTCTGGGAGTAGAATGGAGGTTGCCAAGGGCTGGTGTTGGGAGGAGGGGAATGGGAAATTATTGTCTAATGAGAGCAAAGTTTCAGTTTGGGAAGATGAAAAAGTTCTGGAGGTGGATAGTGGTGATACTTGCATAACGTGAATGTACTTAATGCCACTGAACTGTACACTTAAATGATTAAAATGGTAAATTTTATGTTTTGTATATTTTACTGTAATTTTTTTTAATATTTATTTATTTATTTGGCTGCGCCAGGTCTTAGTTGCAGCACACAGGATCTTCGTTGCCGCCTGCGGGATCTTTAATTGTGGCATGAGGGATCTAGTTCCCTGACCAGGGATCGAATCTGGGCCCCCTACATTGGGAGCTTGGAGCCTTAGCTGCTGGACCACCAGGGAAGTCCCTATATTTTATTGTAATTTTTTAAAAAGTAGTCTGAAGTGGGAAATTTTTTAAAATGTAGTGGAGTATGTCTACCATGTCTAATTTTTATGAAACCCAAAGCAAGATCTTATTATTGGAAAAGGATCTATTTCTCTTTACTGAACTGCCTTCCAACTATTAGGTAAAAGGAAGAGGAAACGTGTATATATTTGGAATAAATTCTACTTCTGAAACACCCATCAACCAGGGTAGAGAGCTGAAACCCTTCCCCAAAGGAATCCTTATGACAGTCTAACATTCACCCCTGTTTTGTCTTTCCTGTGGTTTTCCTAAAGGAGGCTAGTGGAGGGTTGGTGGAAAAGAAAGCAGTAGATGGATGGTAGGAAAGAGAGAATGGGGGAGTGTTAAGAGAAAGAAGGGCACGGAGCCAGAAATACTTACAGCAGTGGTTCTCAAAGTGTGATCTTCAGATCAGTAGCATCACCTGAGAAATTGCTAGAAATGCAAAATTTGGGACCCTGCTTTAGACCTTCTGAATTGGAAATTGAGGTTGAAGCCCGGCAATCTAGTTTAACAAGCCCTGCAGGTGATTCTGATGCAGGCTAAAATTGGAGAACCATTGCCCTATAGTACTCAAAAGATTCCAGGTGGAGGTCCCAACTACCACCCTTGCCTCTCCTCAGCAGGCACTCCTGGGCATGGGACTCTTGACAGCTGGGGCATCTGACCACTGTGGGAAGACCAGGTGCTCTGCGTCCTCTACTGCTGTGTTTCCTCTGATCTTGGTCCCCTAACAGCCATGCCTGCTAGTATAAGGAGAGTTGGTGCCAACCCCTGTAGGAGAGTGCAGAGGCTAAGTGGAAGTGGCTAGCCCACCTCTCCTTACCCTGAGTGGAGCCCACTCAGCATAGTGTTAAAAAAGGAAGTAAACAATGTATAACTGATTCACTTTGTTAAAAAGCAGAAACTAACACACCATTGTAAAGCAATTATACTCCAATAAAGATGTTTAAAAAAAAAAGTAAACAGAGCCAACTGCCAAGCCTCCTATCTCTCCAGATTACTAGTGCTCAAATATTGCCCCCTTGTGGTACAGTAGCGTGGCTTCAGATTTCTTCTGGTCTTAATTCTGTCTTCAGTGTCTTTTTCTCTCTTTCACAATAACCATACTTACTGATTAAACAGCAGATATGATGGAACCAGTGTTCCTTGTTTCTCAGGGCTTGATTATCTTTCTTCCACTCATCAGGAATAAGGCCCATGGTGAATAAAGCATATTACTGGGCACTACATAGAAACAGCTTATAAATAGAGGATCTGGTCCTTGCCCTCTAGAAACTTACATTGTAGTTTGAGAGATTCTGTATACAGACTGTTTTCAACTCTTACTTTTGTACAACCTCATTTTAATAAGTTAACAAATTAGACATTGATACTTCTGAATCACCTTTCAATCTCTGAATTTGGTCTTCAGTACATTACTTTTGAATGATCTTGAGCCACAGCATGGTATCACCTGTTGCCGATTGCTGTTGCTAAAGAATAAAGACCTGGCTTCTGCCAAAATGGTAGGGTATGTTTGTGATAGCAGAACTAGGTCTGTTACTTGGCAGCATTTCTCCCTGTTATGTGGCAGCTTTTCTCTGAGGCTAAAGTTGCTTCTGTCTTCTCTCCAAAATACTAAGGGGTGGCTAAGGTCTGGAATTCGTCTATGAAATTATCCCCTGCTTGTCCTAATCTCCAGTCCTGACCACTGTCCATGTTCCCTGGAGCAGTGAACAATGATGGGTTGCAGCAGGTAGCCAGTTGAAAAGGCCTCGTGTGTGAGAAGGGGGTAGCTGGCTGGGTGAGGTCCCAATCAGCTTGTGCTGTCATGGAGGGAAGAAAGACCTTCCACTCCCTGCTCTGGGAAACTAGAAGATACCTCATGGTCATTTAATGAGTGGGGATTGCCCTAATTTTTTTTTTTTTTTTTTGCAGTACGCGGGCCTCTCACTGTTGTGGCCTCTCCCGTTGCGGAGCACAGGCTCCGGATGCGCAGGCTCAGCGGCCGTGGCTCACGGGCCCAGCCGCTCCGCGGCATGTGGGATCTTCCCGGACCGGGGCACAAACCCGTGTCCCCTGCATTGGCAGGCGGACTCTCCACCACTGCGCCACCAGGGAAGCCCTGCCCTAATTTTTTTATTCCTGCATCACCTTCAGGAGAGGGGTGCTTTAGTATTTACACAGTTACAGGGCAATAGATACAATACCTCCTACCTTGATCTTAGGCACCTATGACATCTCTTAGATGTCCACTGGATTACCTCTGTCAGGCATGTTTAGTACTCTGGAAACAGGTACCCCTTTAAAATTGGACTCTGTTGAGTAACTTTGACGTTGTACTTTAAAGTTTTCAGAGTGCACTAAGTACAAAATAAGTTTGCCTATATGTTAACTGAAAATACTAAGGAATAACTACTCACTGTATACAGTAAGTCCCCTACATACAAACCTTCCAAGTTGCGAACTTTCAAAGATGTGAATGTGGGTGCCAGCCCCTGTGTGCCAGCTGTTGTACTGTACTACTGTACTTTTCAAGGTACTGTACTGTAAGACTAAAAATGTTTTGGGCTTCCCTGGTGGCGCAGTGGTTGAGAGTCTGCCTGCCGATGCAGGGGACGCGGGTTCGTGCCCTGGTCCGGGAGTATCCCGCATGCCGTGGAGCAGCTGGGCCCGTGAGCCATGGCCGCTGAACCTGCGCGTCTGGAGCCTGTGCTCCGCAACAGGAGAGGTCACAACGGTGAGAGGCCCGCGTACTGCAAAAAAAAAAAAAAAAAAAAAATTTTATTTTTTGTGTTTTATGTACATATTACTTGTGTGAAACGTATTATAAACCTATCACAGTACAATACTATATAGCTGATTGTGTTAGTTGGGTACCTAGGCTAACTTTGTTGGACTTACGAACAAACTGGACTTACGAACGTGCTCCTGGAACAGAACTCGTTCATATGTAGGGGACAATTACTTCAGACTGTATTAAATGTAGGTAGTTAAAGGAAAAGATTGGAGCTTCTAGTATGTGCCAGCTACCTTATATGCATAGTTTTTCACATAGTCAAAAAGATCTAGATTCAGGGACTTCCCTGGTGGTCCAGTCGTTAAGACCCCTCACTCGGGCTTCCCTGGTGGCACAGTGGTTAAGAATCTGCCTGCCAATGCAGAGGACACGGGTTCGAGCCCTTGTCCAGGAAGATCCCACATGCCGCAGAGCAACTAAGCCCGTGCACCACAACTACTGAGCCTGCGTGCCACAACTACTGAAGCCCGCGCACCTAGAGCCCGAGCTCCGCAACAAGAGAGGCCACGCAGTGAGAAGCCTGCGCACCACAATGAAACAGTAGCCCCTATTTGCCGCAAATGGAGAAAGCCCTCGCACAGCAACGAAGATCCAATGCAGCCAAAAATATAAATAAATAAATAAATTTATTTTTAAAAAAAAACAAAAAAAAAACTCCTCACTCCCAGTGCAGGGGGCCCGGGTTCGATCCCTGGTCAGGGAACTTGATCCTGCATGCCGCAAGTAAAGATCCCACATGCCGCAACTAAAGATCCTGCATGCTTCATATAAGATCCCACATGCTACAACGAAGATCCTGCACACGGCAGTGAAGATCCCACGTGCTGCAACTAAGACCCAGCACAGCCAAATGCATAAATAAATATTTTTAAAATATATATATAACATGAAGTTTATCATTTTAACCATTTTTAAATGTACAATTGAGTGTTATGTAACTATTACCACTATCTATTTCCAAAACTTTTTCATCACCTGAAATAAACTAATCATTAAGCAATAATTTCCCACCCTGCACCCCCTGCCTCCCCATAGCCCCTGGTATTTGTCTATTCTATTTGTCTATTCTAGATACTTCATATAAGTGGGATCATACAATATTTTCCTTTCTGTGTCTGGCTTATTTCACTTAGCATATTTTCAAGGTTTATCTATGTTGTACCATGTATCAGAAATTCATTCCTTTTTATGGAGGAAAAATATTCCATTGTGTATATATATATGTATGTATATATATATATATGCCACATTTTGTTTATTCATTCATCTGTCATTAAACACTTGGGTTGCTTCCACCTTTTCACTAATGTGAATAATGCTGCTATGAACATGGATGTACAAGTATCTCTTTGAGACCCTACTTTTAGTTCTTAGGGTATATACCCAGAAGGAGAATTGCTGGATTATAGAGTAATTCTGTTTTTTGAGAAACCACCATGCATTTTTCCATAGTGGTTGCACCATGTTACATTCCCACTAACAGTGTGGAGGGTTCCAGTTTCTCCATATCCTTGTCAACCCTTGTTATTGTCTGGGTTTTTTGATAGTAACCAACCTAATGGATGTGAGGTGGTATCTCCTTGTGGTTTAGATTTTTATTTCCCTAATGACTAATGATGTTGAGCATCTTTTCATGTGCTTTTTGGCCACCTGTATATCTTCTTTGGAGAAATGTGTAGTTAAGTCCTTTAAGACTTAAAGGACGTTAAGACCACGTGCAGCAACAAGGACCCAATGCAGCCAAAAAAACAAAACAACAACTGACAGTATGTGTGAGGTTTACTTCTGGGCTGTCTAATCTATTCTGTTGATCTATATGTCCATCCTTATGCCAGTGTCACACTAAATACGTTTTGTTTTCTGTTGGTTTTTTTTAATCTATTTTATTTTTGGCTGCGCTGGGTCTTCGTTGCTGCACGTGGGCTTTCTCTAGTTGTGGGGGGCGGGGGCTATTCTTCGTTGCAGTGCGCGGGCTTCTCATTGCAGTGGCTTCTCTTGTTGCGGAGCACGGGCTCTAAGCGCGCGGGCTTAGTAGTTGTGGCGCACGGGCTTAGTTGCTCCACGGCATGTGGGATCTTCCCGGACCAGGGCTCGAACCTGTGTCCGCTGCATTGGTAGGCGGATTCTCAGTCACTGTGCCACCAGGGAAGTCCCTAAATATGTTTTATAAGTTACATTTAATCCTCACAATATTCTTTTAAAGTAGAGACTTGTTCTCATTTTATAATTGGGGAAACAACCTCAGAAAAATTTATTACCTGAAGGAATCACAGAATCACAGCTAGTAACTGAGAGACTAAGATTTAAACCCGTCTGATTCCAAATATTGGAAATAAAATCAGTTCCTAAAAAAAGAAAAAAAAAAAAGAAAATCCCTATAGGGAATTGAATCCAGGTAGTTAAAAGCACTGAAACTAAATTTACAACTCTGCAGAGTTGGAACTCATTAACCCATTCAACAGACTTTTTGGAGTGACTACTTATGTGAGACATTGGTTTTAGGTGCTGTAGATACAATGAGGAAACTGAGGCATGAATTAGTTGAGCAAGAAGTACCCTCAGTTTGCTACTCAAAGCCAGGATTTATTCATTGTTTCATGCTGCACCATCAGGGAAGGTAGATTTTGGTACATACTTCTCAAGCTTATTAAAAACCAGACTTTAGGGCCTCCCTGGTGGCGCAAGTGGTTGAGAGTCCGCCTGCCGATGCAGGGGATACGGGTTCGTGCCCCGGTCTGGGAGGATCCCATATGCCGCGGAGCGGCTGGGCCCGTGAGCCATGGCCGCTGAGCCTGTGCGTCCGGAGCCTGCGCGTCCGGAGCCTGTGCTCCGCAACGGGGGAGGCCACAACAGTGAGAGGCCCGCATACCGCAAAAAAAAAAAAAAAAAAACAGACTTTAAATACAAAAATCTGGTGCTCCCTGGGAAATTCTAATAACCTCCCTAGAGAATAACTGCATTTTTCCAGTGAACCTACTATCTAAGAAAACATCTTAGGGTTTTCATTTCTGTCATTTGTAATCTGGAAATAACTCTTTTTAAAAAAATTTTCCATGTATAAAATTGTGTCAATTTGGGGGCATGCTTTTTCCAAACTATACTTCACCCACACACAATGCTTTTCAGAAACACTGGTTAAAAGGGTATTTAAAAGTAGGTTTAGGGCTTCCCTGGTGGCGCAGTGGTTGAGAGTCTGCCTGCCAATGCAGGGGACACGGGTTCGTGCCCCGGTCCGGGAAGATCCACATGCCGCAGAGCGGCTGGGCCCGTGAGCCATGGCCGCTGAGCCTGTGCGTCCGGAGCCTGCGCATCTGGAGCCTGTGCTCCGCAACGGGAGAGGCCACAACAGTGAGAGGCCCGCGTACCACAAAAAAATAAATAAATAAATAAATAAATAAAATAAAAGTAGGTTTAAAGCCTCATTTTGAAGAAAGGGAAAAATACAGGCTTATTGGTAGAATGAGAAAAACATTGAGCCCTTACTATGCCTGGCACTATCCTAGGTCCTGGGGATACAATGTAACACAATTCCTGTCTGTAACGAATTTCCATTCTTTTTTTTTTTTTTTTGCAATCGCCTTCTTATTGTTTCAGGCAAGGTCATCAATGAATGCTAAAATTAGTAGGTGAAAATTTGATGAGAAACATGACATTTATGTAGTCGCCAAGCATCTCCCCCATATTCTTTTTTTTTTTTTTTTTTTTTTTTTTGGCCGCATCTTGTGGCATGCAGGATCTCTGTTCCCTGGTCTCAGTTCCTGGACCAGGGATCGAAACTGCGCCCCATGCAGTGGAAGCATGGAGTCTTAACCATGCACTGCCAGGGAATTCCCAGGAATTTCCATTCTTTAGGACACCAGACTTCAGCAGGTTCTGAGGCCTGTAAGAGCCACTGCTAAAAAAAGATCTGTTCTTTAATTCAACAAATATTTAATTGTGCTAGGTGGTATTGTAGGCATTTAAGATATATCAATGAACAATGATTCCTACCTTTATGGAGTTGACATTCTAGCAGAGGGAGTCAGATGATAAGCAATAAATATAATAAGAAAATTACCTAGTACTAGTAGCATAAGTGGTGATAAGTACTATGGAAAAAGGAAAAAGGAAAAAAAAATGGGATAGTTAACTGTGCCAAGCAGACTTCAGAATTAAATAGGGTGGCTGGGGAAGACTTCTCTGAGGTTAATTTTGAATAAAAATCTGAAGGAGCGAGAGAGCAAACCATGCACATATCTGGATGAAGAGCAATTCAGGCAGAAAGCAACAAGTGCAAAGGCCTTGAGGTGAAATTATGCTTGGCATGTTCAAGGAACAACAAAGGGTAAGATCCTGGAGGTGAATGAGTGAAGGAAAGAGTAGTAGGTGAGATCACAGAGATAATGGAGTGGGGCAGATCTTATAGGGCATTTTGCTCTGAGTGCTATGTAAGGCCAGTGGATAGTTTTGAGCAGGGAAGTGATATAATCTTTCTGATGTGTTAACATGATCATGATGGCTACTGTGATGAAACTAGACTAAATGAGGACAAGGTGGAAGCAAGAGAAAGCAGTAAGACTACTAAAATAATCCAAGCATAAAGGTGATAGTAGTGTAGGGTGGTGAGAAGCAGATGGTTTCTGTATATATTCTGAAAGTAGGGCCAATGGAACTTGCTGATTGGCTGGAGAAAAACAGAGGGGTTGAGGATGACTGAGATTATTGGCCTGCATAACTGTCAACTGAAAGAAAAATGTACAACATGAGAGTTGTGAGCTTAGTTTTATACGGGGTCTTACCGAGGGAGACACGTGTACAAGAAGCACTTGAAATGTGTTCCACCAGACTACAAAATGGGGGAGGCTTATAAAGGCAAAAACCACAAGGTTATAGTTAGTTACGTGAGTTCTTTATCAAGAATTATAATTGAAAAAAAAAGAATTATAATTGGAGCTGGCAAGAAGTAAGGGTGCTTGTTATTTGGGGGATTTTTTGGCTGCACCACACGGCTTACACAATCTTAGTTCTGAACCCAGGCCCTGGCAGTGAAAGCGCCAAGTCATAATCACTGGACTGCCAGGAAATTCCCAAGGGTGCTTGTTAAATAAGGGTTGGTTGGGGTCCGAATTGGTTGCACAGTTAGAAGGGGAGACCTTGAGACCATAAGGTTGCAGTGGCATGTGTTGTTCTGAATATGACCAGTGGCGTCCTTGGGTTCTGTACAGTTCAAAGAAAGTTCAGGTTCTCAGTGGGGCAGAATTGTGTCTGAGACCAGATCCTCAATGGCCTCCCAGCTCCATTTTTGTATACCTGTACTGTGGTTACTCCATTATAATTTCAATTTGTCATCAACTGTAAGAATATGGTTGCCATTCACTGAGATGAGGAAGACTGTGTTGGGAGCTGGTTTTTGGGGGATGGTGGTGGTTAGAATCAGGAGCTTAGTTTTCATCATGTAAGTTTAGGATGTCTACTATATATTTATGTAGCCAACTGGATATATTATTATATGTCAAGTAGCTTTACTGAACTCTGTGAGAAGCACTGTCACTCCTGTGGTCTTCACAGCAATCCTATGAGGTGGATTTTTTTTTTTACAAGTGAGGAAAGAGAGGGCTTAAGTAACTTGCCTGATGTCGCAACTAAAGTGGGAGAGCTGGAATACAAATACAGACACTGGCTTTAAAACTCGTGCTCTTGCTTAATCATTAATACTGAATCTCAGTTGATGCCTGACACACAGTAATAGACACTCGATAATTATTTGTTGCGTGAATGAATGGAAGAAAAAAACAGTAAAGGGGAGGGATGGGCTACTATCTTCAGAGTCCTCCTATACTCGTTTTTTTTCTGGGTGATCTCTGGCACCACTGCGAAGTTAGGGGAAAAGGCTAAGGAGGGGGCGGGGGGAGGCTAATGCTAGTGATCACGACTCTCGCAGGGTTTACTTTCTACCACAAAGTCCAGGTTTAGCCCAAACGCAGAAGCCCCGTTTTTAGTTCTAGCATGACCTTAGCGCACTTATTCTCCACACTAGGAATACTACAAGCAGCCCAATTTATGCTTCAGGAAACATTAACTTTGCAATAACCTAGTTAACAGATTTACCTGGGGAAACCGAAGGAGGCAAGGAACGCGCAAGCGGAAAACTTCAGGGCGCCGCCACGCAGGCGCTCCGCCGCCGGGAAAGTACCCACTACGGCTGCGCGAATTGGCGGCCCCGCCCTCCCTCGTCACGTGCTGTGGGACCGCGGCGTGGCGGAGGCAGTGGCAGTAGCGACGGCAGGCCATAGGGCGGTCAGAAGGTTTCCGGTTCCGGTGTAACGTTCGGGCTCCGTCTCAGGGGCTGAAGTTAGTGAGGTGAGTAGTGGCCCCGGGCCCAGAGAGGGTATCCTCGCGTCCTAGTGACTGGGGCTAGGGTTCAATCCAAGGGGAGGACAGAGGCGGGAAGGTTCAGTGGAAAGGAAGCTGAGAAAAGAACAAGGTTCTGTGGGAGAACGGGTTGGAATGAGATTGTTGAGAGGAAAAGGGCGGGGGCGGGAAAGGGACGAGCTGAGGAGACTACCTCTGAGATGAGGAGTTGGGATAAAACGAGGCTGGGTTGGGGGCGGGTCAGAGAGACGGAAAGAGCAAAAAGAGAAGAATGGGGGTTTCAGGCAGGAAATTGGACTTGTAGCAAAGGAGAGCACAGAGTAAGGAAATGCTTCAGAAGATTAGAACCTGCTACCAACGCATTCAGAGATCATTCTGCCTTCCTCTCCTTCCACACTATACCCACACCCCACCCCAACCCCGCCCCACGCAGTTATTGTTGAATATTTGATTAGTGACAAAGCTAGTTACCGTTTGGAACTTTAATTTTGGCCACTGGCTGTTTAGTTTGCACGTTATCTTATGGAGGAATGGGTTGAAGTTGAGTACATTTGTTCATATGGTGCTTGGGCACACATTTCATCTGATAGAATTAGTTATGCAATAAATAGTTATTGAATGAATTAAGTGCCATATAGGAATGGCAGTCGTCCTCATTTTGTAAGATGAGTGAACCCAGTCTGAGAGGAATTACTTGTCAGAAGGCTGGTAAATGGTAGAGCTCGGTGTGAGCTCTTCGTTCTCTGTGGTGTCTGAATATACTTTTGAGCAATGCACATGTAGAGATTGATAGGCTCTACTGCTATCTCATGATGGGTAAATAGAGCCACTCTATTCATATAACATGTCACTGAGGCACAAAATCTTTCACTCCTAGTTTCATGACTTTAATCTACTAGCTTCATATGGTTATACCAAAATTAAATACACTATTTAGCAACAGTTCTTATAGAGGATAAACCTGCCCAAAATGTAGAAGGTAATCAGACTGTACCTTATAGGAGAAAAGATGTCTTAAAACATCTTAAAAGATTGAATCCCAGATTGGACCGTGTTATGTAGCGCTGCTGGGAGGAGGTTAGCTTGGAATTGAGGTCAGTCTAGCTTACTGACTTTTAGGCAATATGGAGAAAATCAGGGAAATAAAAATTTTCTTTATGCTCATGAAGAGTTTTGAGATTTAAGTAGGAGATAAAAACGTAAACATGAATAAAATTTAAGAACTGTACTAACTTACATTAAACAACAAATTAAAGATTGTTGTAGAGAGTCTTTTATGATGGTGTTTTCTCTATTAAGCTAAAAATTAGAATAAAGGTGGAAAGAGAGAGAGTACATCCAAAACGAGGGTAATCTTTTCTGAACTGAGGGATTAGTTATGACAGAGACCCTGTAGAACATGAGAGAAAAGTATCTAGGTACAGAATTCCCACTGGGATGAATATGAGTACAGAGAAGTGTGATAGAACAGTCTTAAGGATTATGAGTTTTAATACAGGATGACTGACCTGGATAAGCCCTCTCTTATTTTAAAAGAAGGCCTGGGGCTTCCCTGGTGGCGCAGTGGTTGAGAGTCCGCCTGCTGATGCAGGGGACACGGGTTCGTGCCCCGGTCCGGGAAGATCCCACATGCCGCGGAGCGGCTGGGCCCGTGAGCCATGGCCGCTGAGCCTGTGGGTCCGGAGCCTGTGCTCCGCAACGGGAGAGGCCACAACAGTGAGAGGCCTGCGTATCGGAAAAAAAAAAAAAAGAAGGCCTGGGTTAAGGAATGCTTGCCCAGAAGTAGGAAGAACAGAACACCTGGGCTCTGAGTGGGCTTTTTCAGTCTTGTTTTCATGTTATATGCTTGCCAGTCCTTGTTGAATATGACAGAATCAAAAAAGAAGCTAGGGGCTTCCCTGGTGGTGCAGTGGTTGAGAGTCCGCCTGCCGATGCAGGGCACACGGGTTCGTGCCCCGGTCCGGGAAGATCTCACATGCCGCGGAGCGGCTGGGCCCGTGAGCCATGGCCGCTGAGCCTGCGCGTCCGGAGCCTGTGCTCCGCAACGGGAGAGGCCACAACAGTGAGAGGCCCGAGTACCGCCAAAAAAAAAAAAAAAAAAAAAAAGCATCTTGATTAGTTGCTAATAAAACTCTTTAAAAAAAAAAAAAAGCTAGGACTCATTTGTCAGCCTAGGTTATTCCCAAGGTTTGTTTGTTTATTCCACAGGTTTCACTGATCCACTGATACTTAACTGAGTTAGGGTTAAAAATCAAACAGAATGTAGTTCTTTCTGTTTTGAAGTATGAGTTGTAGGGAAAGTATTTGGCTTGAGATGAAGTAGAGGAACTTGCCTAGGATTGAGAATAGAGGTGGGGAAGGCATTCCTGATGTACTAACTGTTGCCTGGGGTCATTTTAGTCTTCTCCTGTCCTCTACTTAACTCTTTACTGGTTTCTTTTTAGGTGCAGTATTGAATCCTATTTTGAGCTATCCTTTTCCTGAAGAATGGCACTGTCTAAGAGGGAGCTGGATGAGCTGAAACCATGGATAGAGAAGACAGTGAAGAGGGTGCTGGGGTTCTCAGAGCCCACAGTGGTCACAGCAGCACTGAACTGTGTGGGGAAGGGCATGGACAAGAAGAAGGCAGCTGGTATGTACCTTTCTGAAACTTCTGGCTTAACATGTAGGATGACCCCAAATACTGCTTCAAACTTCCCCAAAATTCTCTCTGTTGGAAGTGTCTAAAATAAGGTCAGGCCACAGTTTATTTTCTCTTGCATTATAATGGAAATAGCCTAAATAATTAATATTGCTTTTTCTCTTGTTTTTTATTTTTTATACTATTTGTGACATATTTTGAATCTCAGACTGATTTCCTTTGACCACTGCACTGAGTTACCTAAATTATATTTACTTAGGAAATATACTAAAGTCAGATGGGTATATTCAGATTCAGATCGACATCTAAACATATAGAAGTCTCTATGAAATACATGAAAAAAGTTGAGGGAGGCAGATTTTGTTAAGGTAGTCTCCTCCAACTGCTGTTTGGGAAAAGTTAGAGTGGTTATTCGTCTTAAACTTTGATGCTCAACCTAAACAGGTTACTCTGGCTATGCTACTTCCTACGCCAAAAAATTATAACTATTTTTATCTCGTGGGGCAAGGTCATTTAATGTAAGAGAATGTATGAGAATCCTAGAAAGAACTTAAGAAAGCATTTCCCTCCCTCTTAGTGATAAAATTCCAGTGTTGGCATCTGTTGTATCCCTAGTATTGGACTAAGTACTTTTACCTTTTCAGCCTTACCACCTCTTTTTTTCTTGCCAGACCATCTGAAACCTTTTCTTGATGATTCTACTCTCCGATTTGTGGACAAACTGTTTGAGGCTGTGGAGGAAGGCCGAAGCTCTAGGCATTCCAAGTCCAGCAGTGACAGGAGCAGAAAACGAGAGCTAAAGGTAGGTTACAGTTAACTATCTGATGAGCTTGGAGTGTTTTGAATGGTAACAAAGTTGCTGAGCTTACCTGGCTCACACTTTAATATCCACTATTAGAATACCTAATATTTAAGAGAGGTACTTAGACATTGAAGTAGAGGGGGTGAACGTGTATTATCACCATCCTATGGTGATGAACTACCTAAGTTCATGGGTTGAAACGTTCCAAGGAAACAGTAGGTAGCTTTGTCCTTTTTCATATACAGTTAGGAGTTTTGGTTCTCATGTTTCCCTAAGTCTCTCTCTTTCTTTTTTTTTTTTTAATAAATTGATTGCTCTAAGATTTTATGCTTTGATTTACTTGAGGCCTAGTAGATTGCTTCAGAATGTGACTTCACTGCTACCTGAGCCATAGACCTCATTGTTGGTCCTTTAGAGATATTACTCTGCAATGGGCTTGTAGATGGGACACCTAACAGCAATTGATTTTTTACTGTGTGTCTTGAGAGCCTACTGTTTTCCACATAGCATATTGCCAGTCATCTGGCCCCATGAGTGGAATACTTAAAGGGACCATCATTACCTCCCTTACCTCCTTCACTTTTTATCCTATAGTTGCTGATTGGTCATGGCCTCTTTCAATATTAGCAGTGTCAAGTAGCTGATGTATCTCTTTTCTCTGTCTGTCTCTTAAAAAAAAATCTTTTCTGCGACTCCCATCAAAAACCTTCCAAAGTGCTTTTGATATCCTGGCTATCCTTTTGTTTTTTCTGAGGCACAGGAGTGAATAAGCAGTGTCTGCTTGGTCCCTGGCCAGGCTGTGGAACCAAGAGAAATAGAGATTTGTGTGCTTTTTGTGTTTAGGGTTTTGTAGGGTTATCAGAGGAATGAAAGATAGTCCTTGCCTTAAAGAAATTTGCAGTTTAAGGATTGGGGGATGGGAGGGCACAACAAAATACAGTCACAAATTATAAAATCTGAGTAGCAGTTTCATGTAAATTTTAGGGTTGACTATAGAGTTTCAGACTTTAGTTGAATTTTGTTACATTTAAGGGGGAATGCTTGATCCATAGTATACACAGATCTGTAGAGAGAAGATTATGTTTTGATAGGGCGTGCTACTGTATAAGTGCTGAGGGTCTGCTGTGAATAAAGTGACTACATTGGGTGGGATTAATAAAAATGGTTTCTTGAAGGAGGTATCTAGATAGCCTTGGGATTCGGGTCCCATTTTGGTCCATTCAGTCCCCACCCCACACAATATATTATGGGAGAGTCCTTTTTCTTGAACTGTAGGAGTTCCAGGAAGCGCTCGCCCCTGGCCGAGGATATGTCCTTGCAAAACACGAGCCCTCCTAGTGAAGAGGGGATGTCACCCAAAGCCTACCACCGGTGTGTACATTTGCTTTTTCCCATTGTCCCTTCCAGTTGGCCACTCTTGGTCCTGTTAAGTTCACCTTGCAAATTAGTCAACATATTTGAGTTCCCGTTGTTTGATGAGAACAAAGTGTTATTGGGGAATACTGAAAAAGAGAGAAAGCCCCTGTCCTGGAAGAGCTTAGACACTAGTTGGGAGAAAGTACGTACTAACATTGAAAGACTTAACACTTGGCAAACAGAATATCAGCAGTGTAATTTTACTTAGTATGAACCAGGCTCTTAAGCGCTAAAAGGATGTGAAACAACAGTTTGATCAGAGTGGGATGAGATTATTAATGAGAAAAAGTTCCTGGAGGAGGTGAGTTTTAGGCAGGATTTGGACTGGGGGAAAAGTTGAGGGAGATCATTACAAATGTGGGCAGTAAGATTTGCAAAGACCTTGGGATGGGAACATTTATAAGAACATGGGATGAAATTTGTTTGACTGGAGTAGGAGAATAATGAAGTTGAGATGGGTGAGATGGTCCATTTGGTGGAGGGTCTAGAAGACTCTGGGAAAAGCCACAAAATGCTGATAAGGACTAGGATTATTCTTCCCTTCTCCCATGGGCAGGGATACAACTCTTCTTTCATCTTGGGTTCCCTTAGGAAGTGTTTGGTGATGACTCTGAGATCTCCAAGGAATCATCAGGAGTAAAAAAGCGACGGATACCCCGTTTTGAGGAGGTAGAAGAGGAGCCAGAAGTAATCCCTGGGCCTCCCTCAGAGAGTCCTGGCATGCTGACTAAGCTCCAGGTTAGTAATTAAGAACTGGAAGTGGTGGTTTTGAGAGTTGAAGAAGTAAGAGGTGGATGGGTCCAGACTTATCGTGGCCTTAATTTGAATTAATTGTTAGCATTGGGAAAATTTTATGTCCTGCTTTATGTTTCATCATTTCTTGGTTTAACCAGGAGTATTCCAGTTGAAGGCTATTGAAATAGCATTTACTGAGCACCTATTATGTGGCAACGAAGGTGTGTTACATACATCCTTTGCCCAAATATATACCTCACTGTGTCAGTACGAAAATTATTGAAATGATTAGAATTCAACATGATGGCAGAGAAGAATTTCCAAATACTATAACACAGAAAAGATATAATCCACTTAAATAATTTTGAGTTCACTTTGTATGTTTTTAATAGGAATTATCTGTGTGTTTAAAATGGGCACTGTTAAAAAATTTTAATACCACATAAGTAGTAAATATTTCTTGTACCACTTAAAACTTGTTACAGGAGAAATAGAATATATACATATATATGGATGGGTGGGTGGATGGATGGATTTGCATATTATGTATGATATTTCTGAAAGGAAAGAAACTGATGGTGATGTTTTTTTATAGAAAATGGGGTGGAAGAATTCACAGTATACCCTTTTGTACTTTTTTGCATTTTAAACTATGTAAATATACCACCTATTCAAAAAAATGTTGAAAATAAATTTTTAAAAGTATCTTGAAGCGCCTTGACACAGGACTCTTTTGGAAAATTCAAGAAGAGTTATTTGATCATGTCCTCAAAACTTATTATTCTGAACTTCTTTAGGGCAGAGGAAGTAAGTCTTTACATTGTTGGCTCCCGTTACCCAAACTAGGAACTCAGGGACCAATAGTGTGATTTTTTTTTTTAAGTGTAATAATGTTTATGGGTTCTTTCAGTTTTGCACGCATTTTCTAAATGTTCACAGTTGCCCTGTAAGGTAGGTACCATTTTTACCCCTTTTAGACACTTGGAGGTTTAGAAATTAAATACCATGTTCAAGGTCACACAAGCATTAAATGGTAGAGTTAAGATTCAAACTCAGGTTTCCTTGACTCCAGAGTCTTAATTAGCAAGGTATGTTACTATCAATACTTAACATGCCAATCCTGCCTTGGGAAGATAGGTTGAAAAATTCCAGTGCTCAGCTGTGTAGGCTTATCTTTATTACATTTTCTAGTCTATGGTACAAGCAGGATATGATGGGGTCATTCAAAAATTGTTTGTTCTCTAAACCTGAAAGCCCTTTGAGTTTAGGAACCTGTATGAGAGAAATAAAAAAGAGATGTTAACAGTTTCTCAACTTTTTCCCCCACTGAGAGCAGATCAAACAGATGATGGAGGCAGCAACACGGCAAATCGAGGAAAGGAAAAAACAACTAAGTTTCATTAGCCCCCCTACGCCTCAGGTATTGTAACCAGATTTCTCTGAAAATAAGAATCTTGAGCACAGAATTTCTTGCCACCCACTCAAATGAGAGTCCAGAAGATGACTGCATGTTCCACCCCCAATTTACCACAGTCTACCACTCTGTGGTGGGGGGGCGGGGGGAGATCTGCCTGCCTGTCTAATTTTTCTGATTCTGATTTCTTTTTCTCTGTCTCGCAGCCAAAGACTCCTTCTTCCTCCCAACCAGAACGACTTCCAATTGGCAACACTATTCAGCCCTCCCAGGCCGCCACTTTCATGAATGATGCCATTGAGAAGGCAAGGAAAGCAGCTGAACTACAAGCCCGCATCCAAGCCCAGCTGGCACTGAAACCAGGGCTCATCGGCAATGCCAACATGGTGGGCCTGGCCAATCTCCATGCTATGGGCATTGCTCCCCCGTAAGTATCTGTTTCATGGAACTCGTTTCTGAAGCTTGAGAAGCAATAAATACCTTTGAATGTTATTGATGCTCTTCTTGCAAGGAACTTAAATAATTTCTTAGTTTCATATTTCTTACGTATACTCAATAAATACCAATTGAATTTATTCTCTTGGTTACCTTGTTGCAGAGTTTAATTATCTTCTTTTTACAATTGGTAGAACTGAAGTTAAGATTATTCCTCTAATATTGGAGCTAGGAATAGAGCCAGGTTTCCTGGATCCTAAGTCAGAATTATATCCATTAAACCGCATTGAGTGAGACCAGATCTAAGAGTTCTCTACAACTGGGTAAAGGTGATAGACTTCATTTTTAGCACCTTAATTGGTTTGCCATCCCCTGTCTGACTCAAGAATTAAGGAGTAAAGGAAGATATGATTCCAACTTCTTACCATTGTAATTTATAAGTTCATTTCATCTGATTGTACTGTATACTCAACTGTCCAGTTTGATAGTTTCAATCAAGATGTTATTATTCACTGATGGGTTTATGTTCCTTAGAATTTTGTAACTTAGTTGTCTTTGTTGGGTTTTGATTTTTCCTTTTTTTTTAAAATTTTATTTATTTTGGGCTGCGTTGGGTCTTCGTTGCTGTGCGGGGGCTACTCTTCATTGCGCTGTGTGGGCTTCTCATTGTGGTGGCTTTTCTTGTTGAGCATAGGCACGCGGGCTCAGCAGTTGGGCCTCACAGACTCTAGAGCGCGGGCTCAGTAGTCATGGTACATGGGCTTAGTTGCTCCGCAGCATGTGGGATCTTCATGGACCAGGGATTGAACCCGTGTCCCCTGCATTGGCAGGCGGATTCTTAATCACTGCGCCACCAGGGAAGTCCTGTTTTTTATTTTCTGCTTGGTTTTTTTTTTGCTTGACTTATTGTTCCAAATGGGATTTATTCCATTGTGGGCTATTTTTCAGGAAGGTGGAGTTAAAAGATCAAACTAAACCTACACCACTGATTCTTGATGAACAAGGTCGAACTGTAGATGCAACCGGCAAGGAAATTGAGCTGACACACCGTATGCCTACTCTGAAGGCCAATATTCGGGCTGTGAAGAGGGAACAATTCAAACAACAGCTAAAAGAAAAGCCATCAGAAGACATGGAGTCTAATACCTTTTTTGACCCCCGAGTCTCAATTGCCCCTTCCCAGCGCCAGAGACGCACTTTTAAATTCCACGACAAGGGCAAATTTGAAAAGATTGCCCAGCGATTACGGACAAAGGTATCTGGCTTAGAATATAATCTAGAATTTTGAAGAAGTTAGAAAGGTGACAAAGGAGATTGAATATAGTCCTGAAATAACCGTCAACTCAGTTCTCTATGTTTTTGGCAATTAGATAAGTAGTAAAGCAATGAGTGATTTTTAAAATGCTGTATTTTTTTCTGGAATACTTGATTTTTAGCTGATTTGTCTTCTCCATTACTTACATTCTACTTAGGTAGAAATAAAATTGAATTTGAAAATTCTCCACATACAACAGTCAGTGGAGGGAAACCGTTGAGAACCCTTAGGGCAACTAATGAAAGCTAGCCTGGTGTTAAAATTTACTGCAGACAGTCCACACACTTGGATAGTTTGATTGACTGTATATTTGATGACTTTTACCTTCTTGTTTTCATCCTCTCAGAATGAGGTTTTCCATAAAATTCCATTTCTGCATATTTGCTTCAGGCAGGCACTGTGGGGTAAAGGGCTAGTGATGAGAGTGAAATGTATGTAAATCAACCAAGTAAAGGATAAAGTAAAGCAGAACAGCTCCTTTTTCTAAGCTTTCAGAAAGTATGAATTTGTTGCATTAGATGTAAAGAGTTCAACAAGGGAGTGTTTTAAAGTTTGGGATTCTACTACTTCCCTGTTTTCTTTGACTTCAGTTTATCTTCTTGTCTTGTCTTTAGGCTCAACTGGAGAAGCTGCAGGCAGAGATCTCACAGGCAGCTCGAAAAACAGGCATTCATACTTCAACTAGGCTGGCCCTCATTGCTCCTAAGAAGGAGTTGAAGGAAGGTGATATCCCTGAAATTGAGTGGTGGGACTCTTATATCATCCCCAATGGCTTTGACCTGTGAGTTTGTTGGTTAATAGCTTTTAATAAGCCTAGAGTTTTAATGGGAAAGATGGTACTTGTGCATTAAGTAAAAATTTTAAATCCAAGGAAGATAGATAACCATATACAAGCTCATATATTTGTAAAGGATATGCTGTGTGGGTTGTTTTAGTTTTTTGGGTTAATGTAGGAGGATTGGGCACATATAGTCTAAATAATCTATACAAATAATCTGTAAAATTTCTGCTTGCTTTGTTATATATGGTTATTTGTTTTTACCATATTTGTTTTCTTTTTTTTTTTTTTTTTTTTTTTTGCGGTATGCGGGCCTCTCACTGTCGTGGCCTCCCCCGTTGCGGAGCACAGGCTCCGGACGCGCAGGCTCCGGACGCGCAGGCTCAGCGGCCATGGCTCACGGGCCCAGCCGCTCCGCGGCATATGGGATCCTCCCAGACCGGGGCACGAACCCGTATCCCCTGCATCGGCAGGCGGACTCTCAACCACTTGCGCCACCAGGGAGGCCCATATTTGTTTTCTTAATTACCTTCTTTTGCTACTTATAGTAGGTGTTTACATTTCTTAAAGATCCAGTCCTAGAATAGAGCAAGAATTCTTAGTTGATGGGGGAGAGAATGATAAATAAAGCATATAAGAAACATTTGGCAAGCTTCAATCATATCTGCTCCATTATTCTGATACATGGCTTTAGGAGACTGTCTCAGCCTTCCCTTATGCTTCCTTTGTCAACCGCTGTCCCAGCGAATTATTGTTACTAATGAGAGAATACGGTGTCCATCAGGGGTGTTAGGGTAGAAAAAAAAAAGGTTGACAATGACTGATATAGAGAGTGCATCCAACCTTAGTGGGACCATTTTCTTATCTTGAAAATTATATGTGATATATTACATATTATAGACATGCAAATACTGTAAAAAGTTCTAGAATGCATTATGGGGAGTGGATTTTTTCATTGTGTTTCTGAGATTCCCTCTCTCTTGGAATCATCTCTACCCACATATCCTGTTTTCCCTTCTTCCTCCAATTTTAGTACAGAGGAAAATCCCAAGAGAGAAGATTATTTTGGAATCACAAATCTTGTTGAACATCCAGCCCAGCTCAACCCTCCAGGTAATGTAGAGATTACTCAATCAAAGCTCTAGAGGAGTATTAGCCAATAGAAATTTATGCGATAATGGGCATGTGCTCTGTCTGGGCTGTCTATACTGTAGCTGCTTTGCACACATGACTATTGAGAACTTGAAAACCAAGTTGCATTAATACAGCTGAGGGACTGAATTTTTAATTTTATTCAATTTAAATTTAAATAGTACATGTAGCTAGTGGCTACAGTATTGGACAGTGCAGCTGCAGAGCATTGAGGTCTAATCTATAGATGGCCTCACTGATGTATATTACAAATTGGGCTTTTGCCATAGTGTTGACTTACAACTCTAGTCTAGTACACCACCACTAAACTCTTGGCCTTCTTCAATCTTCTTTTTCTTCAGCCTTTCTCTTTATCATTTTTGTAGTGAAAGTCTGTTGGCTCAGTCAGAAGAGATGGGTTTTAGTTGTGGCTGTGAACTAGCTGAATCCCTTGGGTAAATCACTTATAATACAGAATTTTCTCATATGTAGAGATAACACTAACTGATATTCCTTCTTAAGTAATCACAGAAGATTTTAACATTTTCATCAAATTTGAGATGAATAGAGGAGGTTAGTTTTTACTCAGTAAATTTACTCAGTAAATTTGCTTGCCAGTATCTCTAATAAGTTCAGAAAAATAGGTTGAGACCCTGTGATAATAAAAGGATAATAATCATTGAATTATACTTAATCAGAATGTACTTAGCTGTCATCAGTGTGAATCATTAGAAGAAAGTGGGGGATTTTGTTTGCTTTAACAAATTGAGTAAATCTGCTTTGGGAGCTCAGAAGATTTTTCCTAATCTCTATGACTCTTAAATTATAAATTTCATAATGTTGGCCAGTGGTTTTCAAATTGTATTACATAGGCACGTTGAGGTTCAATAAGTAGGATCCAAATGTGATTCTGGATACCCCCCACCTACCCCAAATCCTCACACAGAGCAGCCGGAGCAGCTCTAATTTTGTTTTCTATATTTGCCACATTTCAGTTTATAAAAGGGTTCAACTGCTTAAAGAATAACAAGTTAGAACATTACTCATGAAAGATAAGAATCCTTTTTAGGGGCTTCCCTGGTGGGGCAGTGGTTAAGAATCCGCCTGCCAATGCAGGGGACACGGGTTCGAGCCCTTGTCCGGGAAGATCCCACATGCTGCAGAGCAACTAAGCCCGTGCGCCACAGCTACTGAGCCTGCGCTCTAGAGCCTGTGAGCCACAACTACTGAAGCCCACATGCCTAGAGCCCGTGCTCCGCAACAAGAGAAGCCACCGCAATGAGAAGCCCTCACACTGCAACAAAGAGTAGCCCCCACTCGCCGCAACTAAGGAAAGCCTGCACGCAGCAATGAAGACCCAAGGGAGCCAAAAATAAATTTTAAAAAAAAGAAAAAAAGAATGCTTTTTAAAGACATAACCATAATACCATTATCACGACCTAAAATTAACTAAAAGCAAACTAGAGGTCCTTTCTTTTTCTTTTTTTTTTTAATCTTAATTGGAGTATAGTTGATTTACAATGTTGTGTTAGTTTCAGGCATACAGCAAAGTTAATCAGCTACACATATACAGATATCCACTATTTTTTAGATTCTTTTCCCATATAGACCATTACAGAGTATTGAGTAGAGTTCCCTGTGCTATACAGTAGGTCCATATTAGTAGTGTATATATGTCAATCCCAGTCTTCCAATTTATCCCTTCCCCCTTACCCCCGATAACCATAAGTCTGTGTTCTACATCTGTAACTCTGTTTCTGTTTTGTAGATAAGTTCATTTGTACCCTTTTTTCAGATTCCACATATAAGCGATATCATATATTTGTCTTTCTCTGTCTGACTTATTTCACTCATTATGACAATCTCTAGGTCAATCCATGTTGCTGTAAAGTTCCTTTTAATGTGATTGATATTCACCTATATCCCTCTAATATGCTTATTGCTTTGGTACATTCATTTCTCTGCCTGACAGTCGACAATGACACACCAGTTACTCTGGGGGTATATCTGACCAAGAAGGAACAGAAGAAACTTCGAAGGCAAACAAGGAGGGAAGCACAGAAGGAGCTACAAGAGAAAGTCAGGCTAGGCCTGATGCCTCCTCCAGAACCCAAAGGTACGTATCTTAGAGGCAGGGAAAAAAGGGTGACAAGTTTATCTCTGTCATTCTAGAGGATCTTTAGCATCTCTCTATATTTGGGTGCTTTTTGTTTCTCAGAA